>NW_024368152.1:8553253-9188055 GCF_014805655.1 Passer montanus
CATACTCTTCATCTGCAAGTATAACTGAACCAAAAACCTCTTTTAAAGGAGAAGCAGTCAGAGACATAGCTTATAAAAATGGAAAGAAAAAAAATTAAAAGTGTCAAGAAGATTTTTGCCAAAGTTTTCTGTTGCAGAATTGAGAATTATGTGCACACAGATTTCACCCATAGCCTCACCAGCTGTGCAACAGTAGGAAAGAAGTGCTACATTTTAAGAGAAAGTGTTGTGTTCAAAAATCATTGTCAAGTGTGTAAAAGGGAAAGTATTATTTTTATAAATGAAATGTATTTTGCTCCTCTTCTTCACACTCTCTTACTATTTCTTAGCTCTACAAAAGCTGAAGAGAGTGAAAGTTTTTGAGCGTGGCAAAAGAAAAATCCCTTTTTCATATTTTCATGCTTTTCTCATGGAAAACTTTATAATTTCACATGGAAAGTACTCCTGAAAAAAGCTCTAGTTTTCCAGTTCCACCTATGCATGAAGCAGAAAAGACAGATTAAAGGAACTGTCAAAAGTTTCAATGTAACAACGGAGTGAAAAATAGAAACTCATTTTATCTGACTTTTCCTTTCCTTATTATTCTTCTTGCTGTCACTCTCCAAAATGTCCCCTGATGTTAAGTAAGAGAAGGACTTGACAAAGGTGAAAAAAGATCCTGCAGACTTCAAGACAGGGATAGTATTTCCTGGTTTTGAATCATCTTGAGAAAGCAAATGAAGATTTTGTCAAAATAATTTTCTAAACAGTCATTGACACTTTGCAGTTGCTAAACTGCCACAACAAATCCATGTTAACTTTTGCCATTGACAAAACAAAGTTTTTTTGCTCTCTTTCTCCAGCCAAACTCTTCAATCATATTTTCAGAGCTTTTTACAGACCACATAATTTTTTGCATGTCTGGTCTCACACAGGAACCAAGTTCCCTTGTATGTGCACATCTATTGCTGTACCTCTAGCCTGCCCTATCAGATCACGCAGCCACACTACTTCTTTTTTCTATGTCTCTTTCTACTTACCTTGGAATAATTTTCATACCCTGTAACTGTAAATCACCTCCTGCAATCCCCAACTCCTGCTTATGAACAAGGGTTCATGCTGAAAACCACCTGTGTGCTGCAATTTCAGATGCAGAAGTTTCAGTGGAGAATCTCAGGAAAAAAAGGAGAAATCCCACAAACACTCAGACAAAATGACACAAGCCCTTCAAATGTCTGCCATTATTAAAGTAGAACACCAAACAGAGTCATTTTTCCTTCCAATGGACAATGCTCTTGCTGCTGCTCAGCCCAGGCATTTGACAGTGTTGGCCATGGAGAGCAGCAATGTGCCTCAGTGAGTGTTGGGTTCTGCAGACCTGTGTGCTGTGCTTGCTCTCTCAGAAATGTTTTCAGGTTAAAGAGTAAGTTACAGTCAGAAGGCTGACGTGAGAAAATGTTACCAACAAGACAAGGTTAATGACAGGTCCCATGATCTGCTCAGCTGAGGCTCATTGTCATGGCACTGCATCATTAATGAAATGGGTCCCCAGCAGAGGGCAAATACACTGAAATTACTGTAAGAAATGAAAATGTGGAGATGGGGAAAAAAAAATGTTCTCACTGTCATTATTGTGTTCCATATATCCCTGTGAGTACAGGATATCTTTTGCATATCTGGCTTGAATGTGGGACCTGCTCCACGGAGAAGAGGGCAAAACAGGCTTTCTCTGATAGCATAGTATAAAAGTAATTTAAAAAAAATTAACATTTTCCAAACAGTGGACTGTGGCTCTATATACTGTTTCATGATAGATTACACATTTTAACTGCACTACCCAAGGAATTTTATTGCTGGCCCACAATTTTCAGAGTATCTTCCTTCCTTGCATGTAGAACAAGCTGTGATTTACTGCTATTGAGTTCTCCTGAGTTTTACAAGATTAATGGGGTTTTCACAACTCTTACAGTCTCATTATCTTATGGTTTTAATATGTTATGTGAAATTATTTCAATTTTTTGTGACAAATTGAATATGATATAATCTTTTATTACAATTGTTCTCAATATATTAGGTCTAGAATTAGTACCACTGTGCTTTCCGGTGGCTGAAAAAAGAACAAGCTGCCCAAATTCAGATGTGTTAGTCACCATGTAGGACAGAAATATTAACCAAGAGACCTATAGGAGGGAGGAAAGAATTCACCCATGTGATAGATTCATGTACAAACACAAAAATGAAACCTGTCCTAAAAGAGAAATGTTATGGGCTAGAAGGAGGACAGAGTGCTTCAGGAACCTTCACTAAAAAAACAGACATCACGCATCTCAAAAAGCTCTCCAGTGTAAAGTAACTGAGATGGAAAAGCCAATTCTCCTTTACCACAAATTGTCTTTGAGCAGTTAGTTTGGCTTTCATCAGAGGGAGAGCTATTGCATCACCTGCAGCTCAAGCTATTTTAGAAAGTTTTGTATTTAAAATCAATAGGTTGCAAGCAATTCCAAAGTGAGTACAATGGCTGGAAAGCATTGCTATAACTGTGATCCAAAACCCTGTCTTCAGTCTGCTTTCACTTTTACTTGATAAGATTTTGACAATTTGTCTTTTTTTCCCCTCTGGGGTATTTTTCCCATGTACATGCAAAACACAGAAAAATGCTCAGTTTTTTAAACATTTTTGCTAAGTGAAACTCAGAAAGCTAAGTGGATAAGAAAACAAAATATGTAAATCACTTGCACAGGGAACAGCTCCTTTTTACTATCACTCATATGTTTCTACAGAATGATGACTAATTTTTTTTTTCCATACTGCATATTCCATTCTTTTCCAAGTTTCATATGTGTTTAAGAGCACAGGAAACCAAGGAGTTAAAGTATATACCTTGGTAAATTTTATTATGTGAATTCATCCCACACATCTGTTTCTTTTGTCCAGTGTTTTCATAACCCTTATTCAAATTAATGAGCGATAATTAGTGTAAAGACTAAAAAGCCTATCTTTTCAGAGCTTTTGAATGTGATGTTTGTCTCTGTACTCTTTCCAGAGTGCCATGAAAATGGAACAGAGTACCAAAGACTTCCCTCATGCCTTGGAAGGGAGCAGGGCTGAGTTTTTAACATGAGAGTCTTTAGGAATACAGTTTTACTGGCTACATGTATTTGTCATGGAAAATGAAATAAGAGCTCCTAATATCCACCAAACAAACCTGCTGATTTTAAAACGTTTTTCCAGCATAATTAAGAAAGAAATTTTTGGGAGATCTCATCACATTGTGTCTCAGAAGTTTGCCATGCAGCCTGCAATATGAATTTCTAATTCCAGGCGTAATTAGGTATCTCCTGGGACTTGCCTTGAACATAATTTCTTGTTCACCCTGTATACTTCTTCATATAAACTGATTTTGTACCTCTCTTGTCAGAGAAAGCATGGTAGAAGAACTATTAATTTCTGCCATTTAGAATTCTACAGTAATATGATGGCTAAGACATATATTGTCCTCTGTACTTACCTCTTCCCACTTCTATCTTATCTTAGATAAACACCACATATGCTACTAGTAGTAGTAGCTGAAATAAATTTAAGGTGCCCTCTTTTAGCAGGAATATAATATTTGCTTCTCTGAGGCAAGTAACAGGCACTGTGTAAACCAGGCTGTCCATGCTAGGAAATGGTCCAAACTCTATCCAGGTCTGGATACAGCCCATCAACATTTCAAATATTTGCTTCCTCTCTGTGCAACTGCTTTTGTCTCTCTGAAGAAAGGAATTTTCTCTATCAGGTTATGGTGTGTGGGCTCACCCATGGAGGGTTACTTAGCACTTCTGACAGAGGTGACAAAGTGCTCCAGACTGTCCCAACACTTTGGGGATAGCTCAAAGGAGAGTGTCCCAGCAAGGAGGTCATTTCCATGGTGACAGGCACAGGAGAAGCAGCACAGTGGATGGGTGGGCTATGGTTCAAGACACCTAATGTGATGTGTCAGCATGTAGGTGTCTGAGTGTGTTTATTTGCATTACAGACAGATCCAGGCTGTGATTCAGGTCCTGAAATGTAAGTGTTGAGCCCTCTGAGACACCCTAAGACACCCCACAGGCCCTCTACATTTTCTGGGCCATACCCATGAAGCTCATGTGGGTGTTAGAGTGTCTCAAAAGGCCCCAGGCATCTTCTTTTGTCACTGAAAGTGAGAGGCAGGTGTCTGCAGGTGCTCACACAAGGACACTGAATGAGGGCTCGCTCTGGAGCTGAGCCTGTCTGGGATGTGTTGTGTAGGGTATAGATGGAAACCATGATCCTGAGTTGTTAAGTAACTCTCTTAGAAATCACAGAAATGATTGACACAAAATCATAGGCATACCCTGAAACTGATGCAAAGCTTTCCAAATCCCAGCCAGTGGTCAGGGATAGCTACAAAAAGGGGAAGATTAAACAGGCAGGACTTCCTGATCCAGCAGGTTGCCCTGATCCTGCAGGCACTCATAAAAAGCTACAGATACAACCTTTTCTAGGCACCTCATCTTTTTTCATGGATCTTTAAAATTAGCAGTTTTTTAATATGTAGCATATTGCTGCAAATACTAATTTTCTATTGTTTTCTCTAATTTTAAATTAATTCAGACTGGATGTCTGTGCAATTGGAATGACATACCTCTGTAGAGCTCAATAATTTCCCTTAAGTGTATTACCCAAGCAATGTCTTACACTTTGTTTGAAGTTTTCTTTCTATTTCTGTTGTAATCAATTGCTTTAGCAATCTGAAAAAAAACACCATATAGGCCACCACTCCTAATCACACTTATGGTTAAATTTGCAGTAAATTATCACATGTGGATTGAAAACCTTTTTTTAATCTGTTGCATGATTACAGCTTCCTTTCTAATCAGTCCTCGCTGGGTTTTGTGTATCAGCTATTTAATCAAGCCATAAACATATCCTTGTCAAAGGTATCCTTGATATCCTTTCATTACATCCTACGTCCCTTTATTCCAAAAGACAAGAACCTGACATGCCACGCATTTGTCTACAGCTATGAAGGTTATACTTATTATATCTAGAAATGGAAGAAAAATGTCATGTCTCCAGGTACACCTTTCCATATGGACAAAATTTGCCCCTCAGAAATATTTTTAAATATTTGTTCTCTCTAGTTTTTCGAACTCAGATAATGAGATTCTCACCAACTCTGCTGGGGAACGTTCCTCAAAACTTTCCCTATCCTAATGTCATCCTACACAAACAAGGACTTTCCACTGCTGACATTTCCCAAATGTTTGCCATCATGTTGTCTCCACTGTCCCATAAATCTGATTAATCTTCCCCACACTACATACCCAGTTTTCAGCCAGTAATAATTTTCTTTTCTTTCTGTTACTCTTCTATAATTTAAATTCATTTTAATTACCACCCACATCCTAGCACTACACAGACACAAGTACTCTGGGCTGGAGTCTCTGTAGACTAGAACTGTAACATACCATCACACTAGTGGAAAACAGTGCCACAAAATTTGCTCTGGGTGCACTTCTTAGAGCAGATATAGCAGCTAAACTCCTGAAAGACTACAGCCCCATGGATTACAGCTGATCTCAGCCACATCAGTTCCCTGTCCTGGGCCTGGATCCAGAATGAAGTGAGAAGTGGGTCTCTCATGCTGTCATACAGCACAGGACACAGCAGGTGCACCCCCAGCCTCTGGTCTCTGGTGTTTTTGCTCCTGACCTGCCAGGGCAATGCATCCCGAGAAAGCTTTCCATTTGCAGCATTGCCACATTGCAAATTCAAGACTGATTTTGTCATAGATACTATCAGCACATTCCCAGATTTTGCTTGAAAATTATGTTTAAATATTTACAGTTTCTAGGTTTTGTTCTTGTGTTTAATACAGATATTTACTCCACATGTTTACTTGCATTTTCCAAGTACAACATTGCTAGGTGATTTTCCAACTGTAGCTCTGCCCTCCATCCTCATGACTTATTGCTCTGTTCTCAAGAGGATTGCAGTAATTCTTTGTATAGTATGTGTTGCAAACTGGTCCCTTAGGTCCAGAACACTAAAATGTAAAATGGATTGATAAAAGGACTAATACAAGGACAAATACCTGCACGGGGCAAGCCCTAACTCACTATGTCCACATAGTGCAGAGGGGTTTTCTGGTGGCCAAGGCATCATCAGCAATGGGCTGGTGCTGGGATTGCTACAAAGTCCATGGTGGCACAGATCTTTTCCACCTGACCCCTCATTGTGGCAACATTTTCAGTAGGACTGGCACAAAGCCATTACCTTCTTGTTCTTTCAGCCCACAAAAAGTCTTCAAAACATATCTTAAGGTCCATCCCAGCTGGTTGTAAACCAGCAATCCACTGCAACAGCATCTACAGTTTGCTGTTAATCCTAGTAGCCTGCAAATACCCTTTTTACTCCTTTATTATTTCCTGTACCCAGTGCATGGTGAAGTTCTTTTTGTTTCCCATGAGGGCATTGTCTATTTTTCATCATTTCCCAGATGACACATTAGCTGTTTGAGAATTCAATTAATTGAAGTTATTTTTATATTTATGCTGTAATTTTGCAATTAATATTGCAAGTAAACTATGTGTTCACCAAACTAATGAAAATTTCATTGATATCCAGTAAACTGCTGTGACAACTTCCTGAGGAGCCCACTGCACTCTCGGTGAAGAACCTTTCCTAATATCCAGCCTGAAACGCCTCTGGCACAACTTCAGGCCACTCCCTTCTGTCCTGTCACTGTCACCACAGAGCAGAGATCAGTATATGGTTGGTGATTGCTCAGTCTTCTAATTCTTCAAGATCTCTCTGCAGGACCTCCAGCCTTTGAGGGAGTCAACAGCTCCTCCAAGAGTGCCTGGAACCTGCCCACCTGGAGGTGCTGGTTGGCAGCTGGTTGAATATGAGCCAGCATGTGCCAGATGGCCAAGAAGAACAAAGGCATTCTGGCCTCTATCAGCAGTGGTGTGGCCAGCAGGACCACAGCAGTGACCATTCCCCTGTATTCAGTACTCAAGAGGCCACACCTCGAGTGCTATGTCCAGTTCTGGGCCCCTCAAAGACATTGAAGGGCTGGAGTGAGACCAGAGAAGAGAAACAGAGCTGGTGAAGGGTCTGAGTACAAGTCTGATGAGGAACAGCTGAGGGACTTGGGGTTCTTTAGCTTAGGGAAAAGGATGCTCAGCTCCCTGAGCTTACCTTACCATTCACTATAACTACATGAAAGGAAGTTGTAACCATGTGGGAGCTCGATAGTAGGAAAAATCTTGTCACAGAAAGGGTTGTCAGACACTGGGACAGGCTGCCCAGGGAAATGGTAGGGTTGCCATCTAAAAGATGCATAGATGAGGCACTTAGGAACATGGTTTAGTGCAAAACTTGGCTGGGTTAATGGTTGGACTCAATGATGTTAGAGGTCTTTTCCAACCTAAATGATTCTATGATTCAATAAAAAAATTCAAAATATGTTTTTTGTGATTGCCTTTTCAACTCTTCCCCAGTATTTCTCAATGAATCAACTACATAAACATGCACAATAATTTTGTCAGCATGTATAACTAATTCCTGACTTTTGGCTTTGACAAATACTTCTGTACTTTTCAATTTGTTTTGGTAGGATCTCTTTTAGTTTACTAGCTCAATTCCCAGATGCCTTTTGTGTAGCTTAGTTTCATAGTCTCAGTAATGTCTTTCATAGGCAAGCTGCTGAACTAATAAAATTTACACAAATTAATAATACATTCCTTTATTTCAAAATGTCAACAATATGGAGTAGAAATAGCTGCAAATAAGTCTTTCTGAAACCAAAGTTTAAAACAAAATCATAATAACACCCAATGTTTTATTGCAAAGATATTAATGTTAGAAGTAGTCAGAGACCTGCACAGGATAAAAACAAGGTTCAGTGAGTTCCAGGGTTCTCTACTTTGCTGATATTTAATGTCCTGTTTGAGCTTCTCTGTGCAAAATTATTTCTACATTTGTAGAAAAAGTTCACTAAAAAAAAAATTCACTAAAAATTTTACTTCTGGGCAACATTCAGAAAACCCATAGTGTTTGTACATACATAGTGCAGGGTTTTTCTGATGGCATAACACTTTAGAGAGAAATTTGTTGCCTTTTCCAGTGTAACCTGGAAAATGAAGTGGCCACCCAGCCTAGGCATTGATTCGTGCATCCCACATTGTACAAGTTCAGGAGTCAGAAGCCAGTTCCTGACAGAAGTGTGCTGTGATCTGGGAATGATACAAGAGTTACTTAGCCCCAGGCACTGCATGGTAACAGCATAAGCTGCAGACCAAAGAAACCACATTAATGGGAGTTTTCATTCCTGGAAGTTGGGCCAGGGGAGCAGATTCCTACTCTTCCTGCCCTCCACACCACACCTGCCTTCACACATCTACCTAGAGCTGTGAAGCTCCATGGCGTGGTGTCACCTCCCTCTCCTTAGGCTCCCCTATTGTGACCTGCACACAGGCAGCTTGCTTTGGGAGCAAGGAAGGTGGGTGCAGACATCACTGCCTGGTTGTCAGGGTGCTCAGCTGGAAGGGGGGAAGGGAAGGGTGCTTCAGCTGGAAGGGGATCTCCTTCAAGTTAGGAAAAAGTAGAAACTGAACCCAGGTCTTCAACTTCCTGATCAAGTATGGAAAAACAGATGTTATTGCTGGAAAGACTTCAAAAGTAATAAGTATTCTCAGCTACAAGTCCTCACCTCTAAGTGGGTTCCACATTCTGGACTAACCTTATGGAAACTTTCAAATATACAAACTAATAAAGCCCCAACAAATAAACAAAAAGTTTGACTAGGTACAGACAAGCCTGGTTGCACCAGCTCTGAAATTGCAGAACAAAAAAGGACTGAGGGATGGGAGATGGTGAGACATTATATTTGATAAGCAATGTCACTTGTCACCACTGAGACCAAAGCTGCACTTCTTGGGAATGCTCAGAGAATACAGCTTTTCTGTATGGCTTGGCACCTTTCTGATACTGACACCAAGTCACCAGTGAGTGTTTGCACAGAGTACTTGAGACAGGAAAAACTTTCACCCCCTGAAATTTGATTATTCAGAATGAAAGAGATAATAAAAGAAAGTGAAAACAAGGGCTTAAGATGAACTTTTAGCAGTAAACTCAGAATGAAAGAGATAAAAGAAAGTGAAAACAAGGGCTTAAGATGAACTTTTAGCAGTAAATAAAAAAAAATCAAGAAAATTTTTGTCTTTAATGCAGTCTAGGAAAAAATTTAAATTAGTATCTAACATTGAAAAAAAAATTATTATCCCTTTAGGTGAGCTCCTGTATTGCTGGGTGACTTCATTTTCCAGCCACCCAGTAAGAATGGACATTACTGTTCCCTGGAGAAAGAGAACATGCCAGAATAGTGATGGATACAAAGTGGGGCACTCAGGGTTTCTGTCTGAGAGTTCTTTTGCTAATAGACTCACATGATAAGAAGTTGCACAGTCAAACTTGAACAGATCATTAATTTGATAATAAAAAAGAGCCGAGGCCTATGAAATGACCCAACTTCCATCATTTAGGAACAAATCAAATGGAAACGAGGAGGACAGGTGGTAAAATTACTGTTAGCACAATTGGCACAGTGAAGGATGTTTAATAGTACCTAATAATGCATCGAACAGCATGGTCTGTACCATACCAACACAATGCATTTCTGGTCTTTAGGAGCCACTGCTTGCCAAGGGAACCTAAGGGCAAACATTTCTAGTCCACAGCACACAAAATCTTGAGGGTCCAAAGACTGTTTCTGGGAGACAGGGTCCTAGGGTCCTAACAAAGGGGTTGTCAGTGCCAGGGAAGAGGGAATTTGGATTAAATTCTTTTTGCCAAGCCCTGTCCTGAAGTCACCAGGACTTATTTGCAAAAAAAGCACGCTGAAAACAGGATTGATGCTCTGGAAACAGCACCTGGAGAGTGTTTCCAGAGTGCTGATGCTTTGGGGAGGGGGAAAGTTATCCTTATTCTAGATTGTGGATGACAGTTTTGAGACATCTGAGTATAACTAAAAAAAAAAAAAAAAAATAGGAGATATGATCTGGTGGGTTTCAATCAGTCTGTTGTGTCCTGCCATGTTTATGCAAGCACTGCAGTAAAAGAAATAAGTAGGAAATTCTGAGCTGCTTGTCCCACTTCACAGTGAAAGAGAAGAACTAGACCAATTAGTAAATTCTTGCTTTCCTGTGCAGATCAATATGCTTTATCTTCATGCCATAAACAAAAAGCATGAATCAAACTCATCACTTAAACCCTCATGTTTTCACAGCTTCCAGACACATGAGTGTTTTGTAAATGTAAAAATACAAAACGGTCATATGGAAGTAATGGGTTTTACATCTCAATACCTGTTCTGTAACCTTAATAAAAAATCAGCATTATTGACACAGTAGTTAATGAAGTAAATATTTCTCATGATTGTCTTATTGTTATGAATAATTTTTCAGTCGAAATCCCCAAGATAAAGAGTATATATTTCAATTCCTGGACAGTAGCAGCTCTTCTCATTGGTACCACTCATTCCTTCAAAAAAGGCTAGAAAATATTCCTTCAGAAAATATCTAGAGCAGCACAGGAGCAGTAAGGGCTACACCCTTCCCATGCTGTTGCACAAGCAGGCAGTCAGGCCTCCTCTCTGTAGTCTTCCCAAGATTAGCAAGAGATCCAACTGAATGATTAATATAACCATGCAGTGAGAATTGCTGCTGGGTAGAGAAGGATTCTTCTGTAAGTAGTTCCCATAGGCAAGATTTTTCAACTTTCTATTGGAATACAGAAATCAAGTTTTAGTTTCAGAAGAAAAGCAGAAATTAAAAACCTATCAGCTAATTAATGTTGTATAACTGGTTACATGCTAAGAAAGGTGAAAGCCAATATTTGCACCTGGGGTGAATAAAAGTCAAACTTCTCCCACTTCTTGTGCAGTCAATGTACCAGGAGCACTACAACAATGGCAAAAGGGAGAGCAGATGAGAAAGCTGTCGTGTTAGAGGTGAGTGATCACTTCATTCTCACAATTCTCCTTTGTTTTTAAACTTTTGAAAGAAAATGCTACAGATCAATAGGTTTCCTCATTAGCCAACTTCAGCACCTGGCTGTGAGCACCAGGAACAGCCCTGACTTACATACAGATGAGCTGTACAGAGCAACTGAGCTGACATCTCCTGCACTGTGGAATTTTTCTGGACTGAAAATTTATATGTCAGGAGGTAAAGGCTGAACATATAGCTTGTTCTTTCAAATTCACCTCTTGGGCACCGTAAATTTCCTTTATCTCCTGACGAAAGCTTTGAAAATTTACCCTGCTAATCTTCACTTTTTGGCCTTGATTTTTGGGGGAATGCTTCCCATTCTGTTCAGGTTTTCTGGTGAGAAAAGGGGAAATGACCAGCTCTTTTTGAAGCCACTTGTTCCAATTTCTTCTTTTTAGATTTGAAAAAGCTCTATACCATCCTTAAGAATAAACACTTTGTGAATAATTTTATGAAATTCAAATAAATTGTTTCAAGTAAGCATATTTTTTCTCTATGTTTTCTGCATTTGCAGGATAAAAGCAGTTTTACTTCATGGCAGCATGACGATACAGCTCACAACTGCAAATAGTATTAGCTTCCAACTCCAAGCATTTTAGCAGAGGAAATTTTATAAGTACTGAAACCCTGACAGCAGATACATTTTCCTTACACCTGCAAAACATCTCTACATTTAATACCTGTGCAAGAAAATGCTCAGTTCTCTTTCTCCTAGGCTCCTCAAATCTGCTTTCTGCACCCAGGAACTGTATCCATAGCAGTGAACAGAGATTTTTGACATCAGGTTTCAGGTAAGTAAAAAGCTGCAGATCTTTACAAGGGAATCTCTGTGTTCCTTTTTTTCTAATTATTTTCTGTTCTGTCAATTTAAATTGGAAGCTTCTTGCTACAGGAACTGTCTCTGACATATCATATAAATCAAGTTGTATAACCAGTCACGTATCTAAGAAGGGTGAAGCCAAACCTTTGCCCAGGGTATGAACAAAAATGCATTTTCTAATATATTGCATTCTGCCTCCTGACAATTTTACTGTGTCAATTTAAAACTGCAGCTCTTTGAGTCAAGACAGGTGTCCAGATGCAGTTTACAGAGAAAGGCAAAATCCAGACCCTGTGGATCCTGTGTTGGGGTGGCTGGGAGCTGCTGCCTCTCCTCCCACCTCTGCATGGCAGGCAGCACAAATCCCAGAGCCAACCACTTATTTATGTTTTGTGTCCAGGGGTTGTGAAATGCTCTGTCTCTCAGAGGAATGGGAGACATGGACAGCCTCCAGTTAAAACGGAGAGCTCTATGCCAGCACACTGCTCCTTCAGAAGGTATCTCCAGTACCTGTGTCAGCTCTCCATGCCCTAGGGACCCACCTGTCATCTCTGCAGGTCTCTGCAGTTGCCCCTACAGCTGATGCAGTTAGGGAAATGCTCAAAGCCACATGGATCCTGCCTATGCTAGTGCTTTCAGCAAAATAGCAGCAGAAACTTAGCTTGACTTTGGTCATTGATTATTTTTTTCAAGAATATAATTTTGTGTATTTGATTATGAAAATCAAATAATGAAGAAAAATGCATTTCTTCTGTCACGAACCAGCTTTGAAAAGTGATGATTCTTCATTTCCTAATTTGATTTATTCAGCTAATCTATTTGACCTTATGCAGACCTTCTGTTTTCATGTCTGAGTGGCAAGGAAGAGGGGTTCTCAGTGCATGTAGGAAAGTTAGAGGGGCTGTGAAGAAAACTGAATTGCAAAGCCTATTGTTTTCATGAGAAAAGTAAAAACTGCATTTATGGCAATAAGTATTACAAGGGTCTTCTCTCTTCTTTGCATTTGTGTTGTGGAAACCCAAAAATAAAATTATTAGCCTAAGACACAAAAGTAAGCTATTCAAAATCATCTTTCTGGATTATATTAATTTGTTGTGTCTTTGTGTCTCCTCTGCTGTGCTCAACAGGCAGAACCACACCACGTGGAGTTTACAGGCTCAGAGAAAGATGCTCAGGAAATCCCATTCACTCCCAACAGCCTCAGTGGCCAGCACTGCTTGCTCATTTCAGGTCTGATCCTGAGTCTGACATACACTTGGAGAGCAACATCTTCCCACATGCAGGGGACCAGCACGGATGTGAGGAGCAAGCTGGGTCTCTACCCCTCTCTCATGCCCACAAAGAGCAACAGGAAGGGCACTGCTCTCACAAGATTTTGGTCAACCCTTGGTAGTCCTTCCTTTCCAAGTAGCTTTTGTGTTCTTTCTTCTCCAATTCTGTGCCCAATTTTGTGCCAATATTTTTTTGCCTTGTCAGAGGTGAGGAAAAACTGCTGCTCTGGGGGACACGTGGGTATTCAGCATTGGGTACCCTGGAGACCAAACAGCATTAATTTGGGGCTTAAAGGCATGCCAGCTTGGAACTTGGTCTCACTGGCTGAAATGGAAGGTACATTTTTTCCTCTGCTATTGGCACGGCATCCTCAGCTGTGACATTAATGCTTATCCCTCAGGATTAATTTTTGTCCTGACCAGGACGAAAATGTCCGTGGTGCAGAGAAGAGCTGTCCTTCCTGCTCTAATAACAAAGCCAGCAGGATTATTACTAAACCAAGAGAAGTTTCTTTTCTGAGGGAGAGATAATCCTGAATGAGCACTGGTGGCAGGACCTGCTTGAGGAAGGACATCTGTCTTGTTGATTTTCAACTGAGCAGTTGGCAAAAGAGAATGTTAACACTCAGGTGGAAGTAGACAATTTTGGGGGTTTATACAAGGTACAGGCCTGCTGGAGATCCCACAGCTCAGTGCAGCAGGGACAGCTTCATCCCTTAGTGCTCCTGCTTTTTATATTCTCTTCTAGCTAAAAGTATCATCTGATGGGTTGATTAGTCTTAGATTTCTGTTCAAAAATAGTTGGTACTGAAGGTAGCTGGACTTTCCTATAACCTATAAAATGTGACCTGAAGAGACCCAAAAAGACAAACACCTTTATGGGTAAGGTAGTATTTGCACCTTTATGGTACAGACCATTTTAATGGATAACTGGAAAGGATCTGGTTAGTATGCACAGGGTTGGACTTATCCTTGTATTTGGGATTTAGACATATTGCAAGAGGCTGCTTTATTCAACTAAAAATCCACACAGCTGTGATCTTTGTTAGCTGAGAGGTATGTACCAGCAACCATCCATAAACCTGATAGTCAAAACTGCCGTGATTAACTAGAGACCTAGGTGAAATACCTTCACATTAATGTTATTTTCCAGCATGCTGGTCATTATTTTATTAGAAGATATGTATCAATAGCATAACAGACATTTTTCAGAGTGCCAATAAACCCCAAGTCTGAGATTTTGACTTCAGAAGGAGAGGCTGTAAACTGACAGGAGAAACACAGAGGCAGTATTCTGCAGAAAAATTTGTCCAGAAATAGTTTCATGTGCTTTGGCCAGATAAGAAACATTTGAATATACACCTTTAGATACCCTGTATTAAGTAAGTGCTTGCTGCTTCTTCTGAGTGATTTGTGACAGTGCATGCCATCTACTGTGAAAGAAGACTCCTGACAGAAATAAAGGGTAATAGTTTTTAAAGCAGAGTGGAAACGTGGAGTCTTTCCATTGCCTTTAATGGGCTTTGGATTGATTCCAAACAGGCTGCAGTGATGTGTTGCTCACTATAATTCACAGGCTCTTGCCTCTGCCTTGTGACAAGAGAACATCACCCAGCAGAGTGTGCACTGCCTGCAGCAGCTCCACACTTGGGGCCGAGGCAGCACCAGCAGCACCAGCCAGGGGAGTGTCATGTTTGTGGCTCAGGATGGTCTCAGAGGGATAGAAAAAACCCCATCAAAGCAAAGGCCAGCCCCAGAAGTTGTCAGGGATACAACCTTTCTCCACTGTGCTCTCCCAGGGGGTCCCAAAGTCCCAGCCAAGTTGTTCCATGCTTTGGGTGCACAGCTTTCCTGCAGGATTCACAGAATCCCATGGAATTGGACTGGTTGGAAGGCACCACAGTAACCACACAGGTCATCTGGTTGAGTCTCCTGGTCAGCAGGGTGATCCTATGGCAAGTGGCACAGGCTAGACTGGATAGGAAGAATAGGCAGGAAGACTGCAGAAGCCCAGGGCTCACGAGGAAGGTGCTGCTCCTTGAGCAGGGTTCAGCAAGGTGCTACCTCCCTGAACCTATCATGCCACCAGAGCCATGGGAAGTTGCCAAAAGTTGTGTCTTCTTGCCCACAGGAAGTTCCCACTCAGCTGGAAACACAGCCCATGGGAATGCATTTCCAAAGCTTTATCAGGTTTATCTCCACATTTCATTCTTTCCTGCAGCAGCACCAGCACATGGGGCTCTTGTCCCATCTGCTCCTGCTCCCAGGTGCTGCAGGAACTGCCCTCATCCCTAATTCCCTAAAGCAGCTGCTGAGGTCCCCTCTCCCCAGGCCCCTGAGCCCAGATCTGTTCAGTGCCCAGAGCTGGCAGAGGTTTGCTGGCTGGGTAACACACAAAAAAAGGTGATGAAGGGGAACAGGGGGACAGGGGGACAGGGGGACAGAGCCACCTCCCACCCCAGTTCACTGCGCAGCCACATGGAGCTTTGGAGGTGGCAGATGGGGTGGGCTGCCCCACTCCTTCCTGGGTCCCTGGGTGATAATCTGGCAAGAGCTGCAGCTGGGTGAAGTTACAGCTGGTTGGTGTTTAGCTTTCTGTTCTCCCTAAGCTCAGCAGGCTGGTGTTTTTGAATTCAATTTCATTATTGGTGTGAATAGGAGCTGCAGGTTGTTTTTTCCACACTGGATTGTTCCTAGTTATACATATGCATTACTGGCCTGAGCTTAGGCTTCAAAACACAAATATTTCGTGTGCACATAGTAACACACCTCAGAAATTAAAAGACTGAATAATTACTAGATATAGAGCTTCTTGGAGAAAGAAAAGGTCATTCTGCAAAATAAGTGTCCTTTTTTTCCAAAATGAAGCTGCTGAACTGATGCTCATAGCAAGTTTTAGCTGCAGAGCTCTCAGCAGTTTTATTAATAAGAATTACTTGCAGCCACTCTGTGTGTGAAGCACTGTGACTCCAGGCAGACTCACGTCTCCTGTCAGGTATAATGAAACACAAGCATCAGCTCTCCTGCTTTGTGTGTGACTGTCAAGGTGAGGTACGAAAGAGACCAGGCATCACATCCCATTCTGAAGCAGCTGGCCTTTTGTGAGATGCTAATTTTATTCATGAGCAAAAGTGATTTGTTAAATACAACCTATAAAACCAGAATTTAAGGTAGATGTTATTATAATCAGAGAAATAAAATATTAGCCTTTCCACATTATATAAATCTATGCATTCTTTTAATAAGCGGATTTCTTTAATCAGTGCTTGTTCATTGACTGTAAATTAACATCTAAATCTTGGCACTGATCTTTGGCACATTTGCTGAGACAAAATATCATTATTAACAATTAGAGCAGAGTTATTTTAAAATATTTTGCTGCACTTGAACAATTATCTGGGTAATCACTGACAGGAGCATCCAGGCAGTGATGCCAAAGCACAGAGCTGAGTTCTTTACTGTTTTCTAGTCTTAGCCTCAAATTTAAAATCACAATGAGCCAGTGGAATTAATGTAGGCATCAGACAGTGTTATGTCACCCAAGCTTATGCAAAGGCTGACTATTCTCATATTCATCAGTTCTGTGTTCAACCAAATTTCTGTGCACACACTTGCACATGCTCACAGAGCTCCCCAGACTCTGCCAAGCTCAGATCGTTGGAGCCTTGTCTTTAGTGGAATTCTCCCTTCTGAAAGCACAGCTCAGCCACAGCACAGCTCAGTGCTGGTGACACTGCCCACCTGGGGAGCACAGCCACTGAGAACATCCCCATCTGATATCACAGATTGCTCACTGCAAACCCAGGCCTATAAAAAGATCCTGCTATCACAGCTCTCCTAAAGCAGATTTTGGAATCCAAGAAGTCCTACATAATTGAAGAGTTATGAAGTATTGTAGACAAATAAGTGGTAGTGCAAAGTCCTGGTGAGTCATCCAAATTACAAGCAGAACTGAAGAGTGGTGGCTCACCAGTTTAGCCAGCAGGAGAGGATTTTGTTTTACTTTGCAGGCCTGCAGTTTACAACCCTTTTACACCCTCTTACTGAGTGGTTTGCCTGCTGTTCCAAGGAAACTATTTATTCTGCTGGAAGTCTCATTTTGTCTTTGAGGCTTTTCTTTAAATTGTCATTGCTATATAAATAGAATCTAAGCTAAAAAGAAACATTTAAAAATGTTTAGCAGAGACCTGCTTTAATACCAATATAGATTTGTGTGTGTGTGTGTGTGTGTGTGTGTGTGTGCACATGCATAACATACAAAGTGCAAGCCTGTTTGAATTGAATTAATACAGAAAAAATCTGAACAAAAACCCAAGCACCAAAGTGCACTTTCTTGTCAACACTTTCCTTTTATTTGGAGAAAAAAAAAAAGAGCAGTGAGGTTGTTGAAGTATTTCTCTAAGAACAGTCCGCCATTCCTGACATATAGCCAAAATAATTATTTTTAAGAGGTCCTAAAAGATAAAATAGTCAGGTGTGAGATAAAAAATGAATTTTAAATTTCAGATTTTATATTCAGGAGGGTATTATAGAAAATGAAGATTAGGACAGAGCAAGTGATACCACTGCAGCTCTTGGTGAGACCTTCAAGATTTAGGCATCCTCTTTGTATCACTAGTCAAAAAGTTGACCAGAGACATGATCTAGAGAGGACCATAACGTAAAACACAATGTTTTTGGAAGGTAACCAATACTTGTATTCCTTCTTGAGGAGCTTGGTTCTTTCCTTAGGCAGTTTCAGTAGAAATTAGCAGCTGATCAGTTCTGCAGCTGATCAGTTTTGAGAGCTCTGTCAGGCTAGGGAAATTTCTGTACATAAATGAGCATCTCTAGCTCAGTTATCTACTTCACTCAGTTCACACAAAGTTTTGCACCCTCAGTGAGAAACAGCTACCAGTGAATCCACCTTCTGCTCTGTTAAATCCAAGCTCCTGTAAAGCTCAATAATTCCCAGCACTGATTGATATTTTCTGATGTGAATTCTAGAAGAAACCATTAAACTATAAGGCCTAGCAGTAAAATTAATTGTGCATCTACTGGATAGTAATGTCAGGTGAATGTCATTAATTGGAGCATAAAAGGATCTTTATCATCATTTCAATAGTGATTGATGTCTTGTGAGTGAACATCAGTGATAGACTGTGAAGAGTTTTTACGTCTCTAGGTTGCTTGATTTCCATTGCATCATTTGATATAGATATGTTTTATATTAAATGAAAAACACTTTTGATTATATTGACTGCCATACAAAACTCCTACTGATCACACACCTTTTGCTCAATTACTCATGATTGCAGAATAATGAAGATTATTTTTAGAGTTCCAGAACAGGCCAGTATCCTGGCATCTTACAGTGACCTTTTGGACTAGAGCCACAGAACCTGTTAGTCCTTCATCTTCTAACACCCAGGTGAGGCACACATTTAAACTCTGTATGTACAGGACAAATAGAAAGCCAACCATTTGTGTTCTGCTAACCTGTTATCTTGGACAACACCTTAGAGGAATGAGCATAGCACTGATTATGTATTTTATGAAAACCAGAATTAATTTTAAATATGGATATGGGAGAAAAGCAAAAAACTTTTTCTGCCCTTAATTGAGCCTGAAGTTATACATATATATGATGGTTTTATCCAGTTTTTTTTTTGTTTGTTTTTTGTTTTTTTTTTTTTTTAAGCAGTATATAACATATATTCAAACTGTTATCTTGTTTAGGTTCTGGTCATAACCATATGGGGATTGAATCATCTGAAGACTGAATCTAACTGGTTTTAGGATTCCTAAACTTTATAGTTATCTTAAAGCTATAGACCTAATTTCATGTTAGATAAATGGAAATTAATGCATCCCCTAAGGAAGATTTCTAAAATGGGTCAAACAAAATGCTCTTTTAAAATGTCTGATGCTCTTTGTTGGCTAGGGAACATCAAGTATCAGTGTGAAACAATGACTTAAATTTGGATACTTTTGGGTTACTTGATTCCTATACTCCCATTAGAGTCACTGGAGCCTGAAGAGCAATTCAGCTCACCATAAAGCAGGTACGTAGTGTCTGTTCAGCTGAATCATTCATTGATTACTCTTATTAGATCTTCATTAGTGGTAGTGGGAGATTAGACACTTCATCACAGAATCACAGAATGTGCTGAGTTCAGAGGGACCCACAAGGACCATTGAGTCCAACTCCTGGCCCTGCACTGCACCATTTCCAAGAGTCACACCATGTGCCTGAGAGAATTGTTCAGGAGTTTCTTGAACTGTCAGACCGCTTCCCTGGGGAGCCTGTTCCAGTGCCCAACCACCCTCTGGTTGAATAATCTTTTTCTAATCTCCAACCTAAACGTCCTCTGGCAAAACTCCAGCAGAGCAGGAAAATCCCCTCCCTTGCCTGGCTGCCAGGGCACTGCTGGCTCATGTTCAACTTGCCATTGACCAGGATGCCCAGGCTGCTTTCCATGGGTCTGCTTTCCAGCATCTCATTCCCCAGTCTGTCTGTCCATCCAGGATTGCCCCATGCCAGGTGCAGAATCCAGCATTTTCCCTTCTTGAACTTCATATGGTTGATGTTTGCCCAGTCGTCTAATTTGTCAAGGTCTCTCTACAGGACTTTGAGGGAGTCAACAGGTTCTCCTCATTTTGTATCATCAGTATCCCTTCCAGTCCTTCATCCAGGTCATTTATGGAGATGTTGAAGAGCACTGTCAACAGCTTCTCCTGATTTTGTATTATCTGTGAACTTGCTCAGTATCCCTTCCAGTCCTTCATCCAGGTCATTTATGGAGATGTTGAAGAGCACAGGGCTGAGGATGGAGCCTTGTGGAACCCCATTTAGTGACAGGTCCCCAGTCTGATGTCACCCCATGCACTGAAACCCTTTGTGCCTGACCCGTGAGCCAGTTGCTCACCCGTGCCATGGTGTATTTATCCAGATGTGTGCTGGACATTTTGTCCAGGAGGATCCTGTGAAAGCTTTACTGGAATAAAATACTGGAGGATCCAGTATTGAAAGTTTTACTGGATTACAAAAAGATTATATTAACTGGCTTCCCTTGAACAGCTAGGTGGGTTACCTTGTCGTTAAAGGAAATCAAATTTGATAAATAGGACTGTCCTCTCAGGAAGCCATGCTGGTGATCAATGTTCGCATTACATTTTAGGTGTTTTTCAATGCCTCTAGGAATAATCTCCATACCTTTCCCATGCACTGAAGTGAAACTGGCAGGTCTGTGTTTTCTGGGATCATCCTTTCTACCCTTCTTGCCCTTCTTGAAAAGGAAAATGTGTTCCAGCTCCCAATCAGCTGGGACCTCTCCAGATTATCAACACTGCTCAAAAATCATCAAGAGAGGATTTATGATAATGTCAGTTAGCTCTTTGAGGATTCTTGCATGATTCAAATCAGGCCCTAGAGATTTGTAGGGATCCACGCAGAGCAGTAGATCCTGCAAAATTTCAGGGTCTGCTGGGATTTAATCATGTTTGCAGCCATGGTCCTCCAGTTCAGGGCACATTTCAGGTGTGGTATATTGTAGCCAGCACCTTGTGAAGCATACCAAGGGATCCCATTGGTGTTCATTTCCTCAAGATTCGGCACACAAACCCATTGCTCTTCACTGGTCAGCCTGGTTTTGTCCCTTTCCCCTTTTCCAAGCTCCTTTAGAGCTCTGTCAACATTGCCCCTCTAGCTGCTCTGGGCATCTTGACAAGTTTCGGTAGACCAGAAGGAAGTGATGTCTTGATCTTATTCAAATTTTGGAGATGGCAAAAAGAGTTCCTTGCTCAACAGCAGGGCTGTGGCTGCCCCACCCCTGGAAGTGCTCAAGGCCAGGCTCGATGGGCCTTTGAGCAGCTCGGTCTAGTGAAAGGTGTCCCTGCCCATGGCAGGAGGGGTCAAAGCAGACGATCTTTAAGGCCCTTTCCAACCCAAACCATTCTATGATTGTATGAATTATCTCAATGATAACTGATTTCCAAATTCACTTTTAAATGTAGACCAGTTTTCATGGGTTTTATTACATTAGCACGATCAGACGAATGGCTTTATGGAGCCAACTGCCTTAGAGCACCACATTATGAACTAATTTCATTACTACTTGGCAAGAAGTAGTATCTGGAAGTCTCCTTGCACCAGGGCTTACAGAAAGGGCTGAAGGCCAGCACTGTAATTTCACTAAATGCAATCATTTTACCACAGCATTGCACTAAACCATTATCTTGTTCCCCCTTAAGACACTTAGTTGCAAACAGGCATTCAGATCATTCCCACCCCATTAATCCAAGATTAACAAAACAAATATGTTCCCACACTGCCGATTTTTAGAAGTTATATCTGTACATTGGTAATTTCAAGTTCACAGAAGCATGGCTTTACTCATAACCAGAACAATGCAACAGTTCTGCAAGGAAAAAAAATTATATATATATATATATATATACTCTTTGGGGTTCTGCAAGGAAAAAAAATAAAATATATATATATATGTTCTGATTTGACACAGGAGACATACAAGAGTTTGAAATTTGGCTGCATTCAAGCTACTGACCCTTGTCTGAAGTCAAGTCCAAAATCAACTGCTAAGAAAGTAAAATTTCCTATTGGAAAGGTTTTCCCACAAATATTTTTACAAAGTTCTTCTTTCTACAGTTTAAATGTAAGTAATTATGTAAGTAATTATGTAGTTATTACAGCAAACTGTACTGCTCAACTCAAGAGAAGAGATGCTTCATTCTTTTTCCCCAAAAACATAAGCTTTCCTGGTACTCCACATGCAACAGCATTACAGAAACTCTAGGAATTGTTTTCCATATTATAATCTGTACCAGTATTACTTTCTGGTCTAAAACCTTTCAGTGTGACTGTTTCATAGAAATTCAGTAGGTGTGGAAAAGAATACCAAGTACTGCACTTAAGAATTAAACTTCAGTTTTGTAAATACCTAGAAATTTTCTGGATAGTCTCCAAAAGTCAACCCTACTCCCCTGTTGCACATTGTTCAAGGCTCTCAGAGAAATGCAGGAGAAACAAAGACCAGGCAAGATGTAAAGGCCCTGCACTGCATGTTTGATCAAATCTCAAACACTTTTTCCTCCTTCTTTCAATCAGATTCCACTGATGGGCTGAATTCTGTCAGATACTAAGCACCTACCACTCCTGATCCCACTCACAAGTCAACAGCACTCCAACTCTTCTCAAAAGGGAGAGGTAGGCTTATTTCTTAGCCCATTTTATGTAACATCTACAGGACTTGAGAGTCTTGGGTAACTCAGCCTCATAAAATCCCACTTGACTGCTCAGTGTGAGAAGTAGAAAGGGATTTGCCACACATGGCACTGCTGTAAGAGCAGTTGAGGGATGAGTAACATGCTGGAGCAACTTGGCCAGTTGCACATCAGACATGGATTCAGTTCTCACATCAGACATGGATTTTGCTGTCCTGCTTCAGTGGGGTTCAAGGTGGTCTATTCTACCCAGAGTTGGAGTGACTGGTTGGCTGGGGTGCTGAGTAGCTGGGCTGCCAGCACAGGGAATAGTTTGGGACCCTATGGCTAATTAAAAACTCAGACTTGATCCTAATAATTGCCCTTCCTCAGAGGTACCAAGGATTCCAGTGACAAGGGATGCTTAGTTGGATATCTCAGCTCTTATTCATACAAACTTTGAGTTTAGTTTACCTAATTGATGTAGCTAAGAAAAATAAATTGAAATAATGACTCAAACTAACTATGAGTTCTTGGAAAAAGGTCTTTCATAGGGGGTGGGTTAGGGCAAGAATGTTATAGGTGTAAGCCCACCCTTTGCCATTATCTGCTATCAAAGTGACTACTTCAACCACTGACCTCATCTAATTGAACAACCAAGGGCCCTCACACACAGAACTGGGAAATCTGGACACAGGAGTGAATTCCTGCAGCATCATAGTGGTTGTACTCATCTTCTGCCAGCCTCAGCAAAAACACTAACAAGCACTCCATAAAATCTATCTTAAATGACTGATTCAAGTCAAGAGAGCATTACTTTGCCCTGTTATTAGTGATTAGTGCTTATTATTATAAGCAACTTTCACTGTTAAGCATAACTTAATAACTTTCACTGTTATTAGTGATTAGTGCTTATTATTATAAGCACCGATCCTTCCCACAGGTCTCAACATGATCTTCATTGGTTTATGCCTGTGAATGGATAAGAGATGTGATTTATTACTTTCTCCATATTTTTTAATTGAGATGGTCATAGTCTACTAAGTGACACTTTTAAGACCTTCCCTGAGTGAATACAGTTAAATGTTATGTTTGATATAAGTATTCTGTCCTGACCCTAAAACATTTTTATGCCACATTTTCCATCAGCTTGTTAGTCCTCAAAGAGGAAAAGACACATTTTCTCTGCATTGCTTCACATGCATCCTTAAAGCTTAGATTGCCATTTTATAGGCAACAATTCTTTATAAGCCTGTATTTTAATGTTATTAGCTGCCAAAATATGAAGTGTCTCATCCAAAACATTAAGTTTATGCCACATTTTCCATCAGCTTGTTACTCCTCAAAGAGGAAAAGACACATTTTCTCTGCATTGCTTCACATGCATCCTTAAAGCTTAGATTGCCATTTTATAGGCAACAATTCTTTATAAGCCTGTATTTTAATGTTATTAGCTGCCAAAATATGAAGTGTCTCATCAAAGAGGTTCACTACATGCATCCTTAAATCTTAGCTTGCCAGTTTTATAGGCAACAATCGTTTATGAGCCTGTATTTTAATGTTATTAGCTGCCAAAATATGAAATGTCTCACTGAAGAGGTTCACAAATGTAATTATTTAAGATCTCAGACTCATTCAGACTCTTTTCCCCTAATGAATGATGTCACCTTCTCTCTTGAAGTCTTGCTTGTTTTCAGTTGTTTAACCAAATGCAAAATGTGCCTAGCACTACAGTTCAGGCTTCACAACATATATCAGAAATTGTTAATAGACTCACAAGAGGAAGACCACTGTAGGCCAGTTGTGAAAGACCAGGAATAGCTGAAGAAGCTATTCTTCAGGAATAACTGCTGTGAAATTAGGTCCTTTGTTTAATTTCTAATCTTCCAAGAACTGAGGAGAGATCTTTACACAAGAGTACAAAGAATAGTAGATCTATTTAAATACTTGGCTTCTTCTGCAGTGTGAATTGATCAGGGTGAAAGAATTCCTCTGCTCATATCTCTGATACTAAAATTAGAATAATAAGCTAGACCACAGCATCCAAATATGCACCTTGACATTGGATTAAAAAATGCTGTTATTATTTCTGTCAATTGCTGTCCACCCTGGGCAGTAATATACCCTGTCAGTGACATCTCATCATTGTCCTCACTCTGGGAGGCAGGCCAGGGGGACATCTGTGCCAGAGGCTTTGAGCATATCTCCACAAATCTCCTCACAGCTCCAGAAGTGAGCTCAACAGGAGCATACTTCAGAGGATGATGATGATGGATTAGGTACCTTACAATTAAGCATTTTAACAAGCCAAGTCAAATTCTGTCCCCATGTTAAAAACAAATGAACAAACAAACCTAAAAGATCCCCAAACCCAACCCTCAAAATTAAATAAAACAACAAAAAAACCTACCCCAGAAAAAATGCCACATTGATTCAGAGTTTCCAGTATTTACACAGATCTCAGTGTTTAAGAGACAGTTAAAAAGCAAACAGGTTTTCCTCAAGGCAGTTTTTTCCCCATAGTGCAATATTGAGTACAGGTTTCATTTCAGGAAGAAATAAACCTATTGCACAGAGGTTTTGAGAAGAACAACCACATTTTGTACACTCAAGAGCACTTAGGGTGAACACAGGGATATAGTCAAGACACACATATTTAGACACAGCATAACAAAGTGAATGCAAATCACTCTATACCACTTTGTGGAAGGAAGGATACATCTATGGCCATGCTAGGAAATAGAAAGAGATGTGCTATCTTTCAACACATGGAAAAATCAAAACTTCACTGAGGAGTTATGGGACCTGACAAGTCATATACTTGAGCTTGGGGCTCTGTGATTCGAGGAGTATGCAGCTGCAAAGAGTTCACAGCTAGACTGACAGAGCTGGAGTAAGGCAGAGTATCAGTACTGTGGTGTTCCCCTCAAGTGGGAAGCCCCATGCCTCTCCACAGCAGTTTGGTACCAATACCTCAAGGGCTTGACTGGGCTCCAGGTCATCTTTAGGTAAGGCCCTGTAAGAGAAGAGGAGAAGAAGCTCTCAGGCACTGGGCTGAACTCTCTGCAGAGCCTCAGGCAGGCAGGGGCTGGCAGGAGCAAGGGAAGAAGGGAATACCCCACAGGAAGAAGAGCAGAACTGCTCTCAGCCAGTTTTGCCATCAAAGGAAAGCCACTACTGCTCTGTGGCCCCAGGGACAGATATCAGCACTCACAGATGGGAGCACATTCCTCACTGTGCTCAGTGTAGAAAACTTAATTTAATGGGCTTTAGCTACAGCAAGTGGGTTTTCAATAGCTAAAAGCTTTCTAGAGTGAGAAATTAATGAAGGATAGGAGCAGGTGGCACAAGGAGTTTGTACAGTCTGTGTTACTAGAAGTCAGGAGGAGACTGGACAAGGATGATGCCCCAGGCACATGGCATTATTCTGCCTTTGGACAGGAGGATAAAGCAGTTCCCCCAGTGTTTGATGGTCTTATTTGACATAATTTTTGGCTCCCAGAGGTCCAGTACAGAGACTTTGGCCATAGTTACTTCGTAAAGAGGATATTCCCTTCTTTCCCTTCACTCACAAATGTATAGGGTTTTTTAAAAGTGAGAAGACACTTTAGTAGATAATTGACTCTTTAAAGGTAATTACATAATTGGGTCAGGGGTAATGAAGAGCTATTAGGGGTTCTCAGACCTGTAGTTCTCATATAGATCAATTACTGAGTTGATACATTCTTCAAGAGAAAATTGTTCTTAATTACATGCCTTTTGACCCCTCTACTTTCTGTACTTGTCTCACTCATGTATATAGTGCCATTGAAGTGGGTATCATTTCAGGAATCCAGTTGAAAATAATTGGAAGTTGGCATCATTTTACAGAAGGCCACAAAGCATTAGGGACAGGCTCAGCCTAGATGGGGTGCCTTCTAACAGTCATGCAGACTTGTTTCATCCTATTCTTACTTTTCCTTGAATCATCATCTCTTCTCTTGTCCTGCCACATGGTAGGTGTAAGTAATTAATGTCTGCAAAATGCTTTAACACCTGGGCTGAAAGAAACTACACAGGAATGCTGGTCATTTGGAACAGTTTCAGAAACAGTCACAGCATACTCACTAATTTTATTCCCAGTGTGAATTTCCATGAGTAATTTTCAGTGCTCATAACTGCCAAAAGCAGATAATTTCTTGTATCCAGAAACTGTATTAGCTCTTATTGTTTGCCTATTCACTAAAGGAAATATTTTTCAAAGGTCAGCAAAGTAAATAACAGAGCTTGCAAGAGTTTTGAACCCCATCCATCCCACTGCACAAAACCTCCATAAGGAGCCTTGTCCCCCATGATTCTCTTGGCAAGAATGTGTGCCCAACACCAACACTCCCTCCCTTCATGAGTGGCATTTAAAATGTACCAGTTATACATGAAACTGCTGGAATGCTTTATATCAGGAATGCTACCTTTGAATAACCAGCCTATTTAGTTAATCACCAAAGTGTCTTGATCTTTATCAAATGCAATTTGAGAGCCAAAGCACATGAGTGATTTCCATTTTTAACCAGCAGCTCTTCAGTACAGTGCAGCATAGGAGAGATAATCCTGGTGCAGTGGCAGCTACTGCAGAAACTCTGCTCATGTTGTCCAAGCTAGATGGGGCTTCTAGCAGACTATTGTGGAAAAATACAGGAAAAAAAATAAATTAGAAAGCCCCAAACACCTCTACCATCCCTACTATAAACCTGTCCCAAGCTGCTGACCTTTTGGGCACACAGCAGAATGCTGTGAGGAAGAGGATGCCCTCTCGAGTGATGGATTCAGCTGCTGGGCTGAACCCCATTTTAAACACTGCAGGGAGCAGCTCATCCCCAGTCCTGTGTGTTAGCATGCCTGCATTGGAGCAGACACTATTTTCAGAAGAGTCCAAGCCACTTAAAGGTGTCTGTCTCCTTGAAGTAAGACAGGTACTGTTGAAAGCAACCTTTCTCTGCTCTCAGTTATGGTCATGTGCATTGAGGTTGCTGTGAATTGCTTGAGGAAGCAGCCTACAGAGTGGTTTTCAGTGAAACAGATCAAAGATCATAACTTTGCTCCACTCAATAACCTTTTGTGGTTTTGTTGTATCAGCATTAATCATCTTCTTTCTTTCTTCTTCAAAACCACCCATCCATCTTTCAGGTTGATGGAAGATATTTGCCCATTAAGAGCACATTATTGCTAGGAACAGCTTGTCCACCATGCAAAAAGTGCTATCACTCCTTAATATAACCATGTTCTGCTGCTGTATGCTTAGGAGAGAAGTACCTCAGGGCTTTTAGAGCATCTTCTTTGTGGCTGCTCTACACCTCCTCTTTCAGCCTACATCTGCCTCACTAACTAGCCCTGCACCAGGGTGATTCTCAGACACAACTGTTACTGTCATTTTGTTTTCCTCAAACAGAACTCTCTCTCTTAAATAGTTCCTTAGAAAACATTTTGTCTTTTCTATGATGCCCAGCTGGACAGCCAGAAGTAGAAATCACTATGACAGATATTAATGTGTTTTTGATATAAAACATCCCACAGGGAAGGTGACCACTTAGTCATTCCTCCCCCTTAGCACCAGGAGTAAATCTAAATGACAACTTTCATAGTCCAAGTCTTCTAATTCTCTCTATTTGGCACATGGATAATATTTTTTTTTTATTCTGAAGACCATGAATGAGAAAGTTTTGGGAGGAAATTACCTGGTGTGGCTGAATCAATGGCAATGACCACAATCAATGGCATTGACCAACACTCTTACAAGTGAGTAGAATCAGCAACTAAGACCCAGCACAGGGAGCAGAGCGGAGTTTAAATAAAAAGCACAGATCAGCACTTAGCCCTTAGTCTGAGTTATTGTCCTTCATGTCTCAGATATAACTCCTAGGCAAATTCCATCATGCAAAATCCTATGAGATTCATAGACCTTGGACTCAGGTTTTCTCCTGTAGGAATTTCATTGATAAAAGTGATAAAGTATTTTTCCCCTGTTTGAATCTCACATATTTGAAAGCAGACAGCAGTACAGCAGTTGTCTGTTCCAGTGCTGTGATAATGCTGGCCTCCAAGCCAGGCTTCAAAGGTTGCTCTGACCTTAGGAAGTGACTGCAAGAGGCAAAATCTCCTGTTATCTTGTTATACCATTTATTCCAGAAGAAATACCACAAAAAGTTTCCATTGCGGCATTTTCCCTTTATTATGGGGGGTATGGTGGGAGGAAAAGTTTGATGAATTGTGTATTTCACAGTATTCTCAAAACCAACTCTTTCAGAAGTCAGCTTGCATGACAGAGAGGGTATGAATTAAGAATAAAATTTTTTTCAGAGTACCAAACTTTTATTGCTTCTTTTGGGGTGAATGGGATTAGAGACAGAGGGACTGATGCCCTGATTTTTCAAAAAGCAAACTCTCCTCACAAACTATCTGTAAGAAGCTGCTCTCTAGGCATAAAAGTATCTCCACAGCTCTAAAAAGCAATGATACCTAGATTTTATCTCAGCCATTTATCTCATAAATGGTTTAAATGTTGCAATAGCAACAGCCACTAAATCTCAAAAGGGCCTATAAACCAGCTCCCAGTCTGGGGCTAGACTGTCTAGTTATTTTTGGATTTACATTGTACAGTTACATTAATTTGAATTTATATTGTTACATTAATTGTACACTTAGAAACACTCTCACTGGTAAATCAGCCAAGAGCAATCTATGCACAATTTGTTTGCTTTCACAATTTATTTAACATTAATCAAATCAAATAAACCACTTTTTCTTATTTTGAAGAACTAATACATAACTATTGAATATAGCTGTTTTCTTGAGATTTCCTCAAGAAACACTTTGACATTTTGCAGAGGAATGTACTCCAGGCTGCAAAAGCAAACAACTCATAGCAGCAGTGGATTTTACTCTGCTAACTCAACTAGAAGATAAGGAAAAAAAAAGTGGATGTCTGCAGCATTTTTAATCTATCGGCTGTTTGAATCTCCAGCTTCTGAAAAACCTCGAGGATGATATTTATGTCCAAGAAACACAGTGGGCCAGAGCAAGGGTCTGATAGGTGGTGCAAGGCAGGATACAGCTGGAGAACCAGCAATGCCTGTACCATGAGGGAAAGGCATCACATTTACAGGCACAGCTGCACCCTTGGCATAAGAAACAGGACAAGAGGAAAGGGCCTCAAACTGAGCTAGAGGAGGTTCAGATTGGATATATGGAAAATATTCTTCAGTGAAAGGGTTGTCAAGCATTAAAACAGGCTCCCCAGGGAAGTGGTAGAGTCACTATCCCTGGAGCTATTTAAAAGGTGTGCAAATGCAGCACTCAGGAACATGGTTTAATGGTGGACTTGTCAATATTGGATTAATGGTTGGATCTGAAGATCTGAAAGATCTGTTCCAACTTAACCAGAGTTTATGATTCCTTGTGTTAGTACTGAAGGACACTGACTCACAAACAGCAAAGTACTTCAGATACTACAAGACTTTTCTTCTTGCAACAGCCAAAGAGATGCCATATGGCTGTTGACATCCCCTGACCCATTCCCGAGCCCTTAGCACCCAAAGGAACTTCCCACACAACGTGGGGTGGTGGAGCCTTGCAGGCTGCCAGGGCAGATCCCACCAGCTCAGCACCCACTTCCCTCTGGCCCTCACAAATGAAGGGTTTCAGTCCCACACTCCCTGCTGGCCAGTGTCACAGGCACCCTTAGGCTGTGAGGTGTTTCATGTGCTGCAGATGAGCCTCCACACGCCACACGTGCTTTACTCAAACTCCAGCACTGGAGCAGCTGGGAATAGCACCTGTTTTTCAGCAAGGAGCAGGGATGAGGAGCACTTGCGATTCAGATTTCTTAGACAGGGAATGTCACATATGCTGATCTCTTTGCACAGTGGACAGGCTGGAGGAGGGAGAGCAGCCCTGAGCCTCTCCCATCATAGGTGCTGGTATCACAAAGCCAGCTGCTCAGACACAGCCTGGTTTTACACTCACAGCCCAACGTGACAGAAGGCATTATGCAGTAAGCATACAGAGAAGCAATTTGAGGGGGCAAGGACCAGGATTTGGTGTTCTCTAAGTCCCAAGAGAGAGATTACATCAGTCTCGTATTGCTTTAACATGAGTCTTGCTTCACCTCCTTGGCAGTTTCAGAGGGGCTGGAGGGAATCCTATCTCAGCTGTACATCCACCAAGGCTGGGGTCATTGTTGGCTTCTACGCTTTATTAAAGAGTAAAATAAGAGAGGAATATCCATGGTTACAGCACCCAGACAGGAATTAACTCTAAAATATTTTCTTTTTTTATTTTTTTAATACACTGTTACTTAGAGCATTTGTCAGAGGCATTCACTCAGCCAGTTCCAAATTCTCTCCAGCCTTAAAGGCAGTGGAGCACAGCAATGCCATCACCTGCCCGAGCTGTTCCTGGCCCCTCCACAGACAGCAGCTCTGAGCAGGAGGCAGTGAAGAGCACCTGCCTCTCCTTCCACCCTGTTTTGCACTACTCAGAAGAAAACTTGGAGTAACCCAAGATAGTCTGTTGGGGTAAAACAACCACTTTGTTGACTGTCCTCTCTGAGGGATCTTCTGTGAGAAATTTTTAACCCACTTACAAAGAAAGTTAGAAGTCACAAGAGGAAATATGGTATTTTACTCCTTCTGGAGAGATGGTGCTTTTCAACTAATGCATTTAGATGGTAGAACTGCCTTAGTCTCAAGATCTGTGAGCAGACAGGAGTAGAAGAAAAGAGCGAGAGAACAGCTGAGAAAAGCCATCCTCTCCATGAATCTCCCCTGGTGAAGATCAGAGGCCTTTCTCTGCACTGCTGGCTGGAGCCCTTCCAGCTCAGTACTCCAAACCACTTGTCAGCATTCTATAATTTGTTATAGCTCAGGGCTGGTGCTCAGGATACAAAATTGTTAAAACACTGTCCCACCCTCTTCTGAAGCTCTGCAAAAACACTTGTAGGACTCACAAATACATAATAACATAAAGCAAACACAGAAGTGAATACAAATACAGGGTGAAGATAACTCTTCTCACAGTAACTTACAGTGCCTTCCACTCCCCTGCACGTCTGGGAGCAAGATAATTGAAAAATAAGTTTTGCTGTGAGCTGGTTAATTAGTCAAATCTGTAAGAGCTGCATGTCTGCACCTCTATACTGCTCAGATTTTTTTCCAGAGGTCCAAAAGACAGTGGGTCTTCTTTCATGTGACAGCATTTGATTTCTTTGATTTTATGAAAGGGAGCAAAGCAGCAAGAGGAAGATGCAGCTTTCTGCTCTAGGAGAATTCAGAAGGAATCATAAGATTCTTGGTAAGAAAGGCATAGAAACATTCAGGAAAATATTTATGTACTTACAAATTATCTGTTTTGTGAGCTTTTTGGATATCAAAATAAACATACATATAACATACCCATGTGTAGTTATATGTAAATGAATAAACAGGTAAGGAAGTTTCTGTAAGAGAAAAAATGTAGGTTTTATGAACTTCTGTTTATGAAATTACCTGAATATTCAAAAAAACCCAACCCATTACATACAATATTTTTAATGCACATGAAATATTTGATTACAAGAAGGATACATTTAGTTATATAACAATGTTTCTGTCATATTCATCATTCATGTTACCTAAAGATTTTCCCAGAGTGCACTAATCAACATTGCAAATTGTTGTCTCTGAGGCAGAAAAGACAGCTGAAAAATGGAACTTCTGTTACAGTTGAAGGCAATGTCTATGATGTACCTCTGGCCTTTAGGGAATTTCTTCAAGGGTTTCAGAGTGATTTCTTTTGTGGATTCTGCTCAGGCAAGCTTCCTCCTTATCATAAAAATGCCTGTACCAGAAGAGAAAGACAGGCAAAGCCATCTGCATGCCTGCAGGAGCCTGTGAGAAGCTTTCTGCATATCCTTAGCCTCAAGCCATAAAGTGCTTTAGCACTAAGGGCTGGAAACATGAGCTTGCCTCAGCCTTCTGTAAGAAGCGAATTCAGATGAGAGAGGAAAGGTTTGGTGGTGTCCTGGCGGCTGCACAGCTGAGGAAATGTATTCTGCACTACTTAGAAGTGCCAAAGTGCTGCACACTTCATGCTTCATTCTGGTTTTGCTGCCATCCAGCTAAGATTTATTATCCACGTCATGAAGCAATGGCTTATCTTACTCCCAGGGGTAGGCTGGAGTCTGTCATCCACCCAGAAGTGACAGGAAGAGTTGATCATAAGCACAGATACTCAAACCAGTGGGAAATGCAATAATCATCAGCTGCAAGTGAGACCTGGCCAGTTACAGTGTGCTCAGCCTGAATGTGACAAAATAAATCTGAGGTGACCCACATAAATGGGGTGGACCAGAAATTTTTATAGGAAAGCCCTATAAAAGCTAATTTTTTTTAGTTGTTCTCTTGTTTCAGCAGCCTTGTCAGTGCTAGTGCTGAAATGTAGTGGGATAGAAGTTCCTGCATGAGAAAATAAATGCAATGCTGCATGAGAAAATAAATACAACACTGTCTTTTCTAGTCTTGGCTGAGTGTGTAGGGTGCTGAGTACCCTGTGGGGAGGCTTAGGAGGGGGTTTTGGTGTAATTCAAATACATCCAGGTAAGGCAAGGTACACTAATGCCTCTTTCTGCTATACTTTATGGTTGTCACACCCTGACACGGTCTGGGAGCTGCCATTTGTCCCACATCAGCTGTACACCCTCCATGGTATCTGTGATGGCTCTGCAGTGATGGCTCAGGCTGACAGCAATGACACAGTTTGAGTCAGAATATAGAAATCTGCCCTGGGTGAGTGGATCCAACACCTGCAGAACCTTTAGCTCACTAACCAGCTCCTGCCAGCTCCACAGCTAGCCAGGGAGCAGCCAACAGATACTCCTGACTCCAGTGTGATGTGCTCAAAGAAATGCATTTCAGAGCACCTCAACATCTTCTCAAACCATGCAATGGTTGTATGTGAGCCTAGCTACCCTAAGGGTCTGTGTAGTGAACTTTATTCCTTTCAGAGAGAAATTAAAAGTACTTGATATGTCGTTAGGCTGGTGTCTACATCAGGGTTAGGAAGATCCCAAAGGTCCAGAAGTGGGAGCAGTGTTTGTGCAAACAGGCTGAGCCAAGGGACTGAGCTGGCCCCGCTGCACTCTGGAGGTTACCAGCACAGCCCAGCATTTGCTCAGCTCCGTGTGATACCCTGACAGCAACATGAGTTCTCCATTTCTCTTCACTACTGGCTACCTCTAGGGTTTCTCATCAGCCATGAGCATTGTCCCTGCCAGTGACTTGTAGAGGTGCACCAAAGAGCTCTGCACTGTCACAGCAAGAGTCACACGAAATGCTTGGCAGCATAATTGGAGTTAGTAAGGGCAAACATCCTCTGATGCTGAGTCTAGCTGGGAACTGCAGCTTTAAAGGGTTGCAGCCCGTCAGACACCTGGAAGGACAGGACATTGAAAAAGCTTTACTAGTTTATTTCTTGTATACATTTCCTTTCAAGATCTTAGGGTCAGTGTACCAGTGCTACATCAGCAATGAAAACAACAAAGTGCAGAAAATGGTGCAAAAAGGAAATCAAGGTAGTTTCATACAACTGTAGCAGCAAATAATCTGACCTGATTTAGAAGTCTACCCTACTTTGAGTCCAGATACCTCTGTTTAAAATTTTTCAGGAAAAATGGTAAATAATTCAAAGGATCTTCTATAGCCACACAGCCAGAGCTACATCAGATGATGTAAGACATATACCATAGCCAGCAGTTCTAAAAGAGTGACATAAAAATATTATGATTGTCACAGCTGCCCAATGAAAATTTGGTCAAATCATCAGGTTTCAGTTTATTTAAGAACATGGGTATTTCCCTAGGTTTCCCTCAAAGACATGATATGTTTACAAGACCATTGCATGGAAGAGGACTACTGATCCCAGCTTTGGCAGTGAGAACTCCATCCCATAGTCCAGATCATTAATAAGGGCATTGGATGGTCTCCAACCATCAGTCCCTGAGGAATTCTTCAGGTAGATTTTATCCTACTGATCACAACACCAGGAATTCCAGACAGTTTTCCACCAGCCCTATCATCCATTAACCCAGCCCCTACGCCCCCAGTCATGATGACTGGATACTGTGGGTGTGTGTCAAAGGCCTTGCTAAAACATATGCTGCTGTTCCTCACCTGCTGAAATATCCAGCCCATGCCAGAAGTAGATCTGGTTTGGCTTGGCTTTGGGACTTCCATACTTGCTCCTCCCCAAAACCTTCTTGCCTTTCATTGCATTGCTTGGGAATAGGTCCCAGGAGGAGCTGCTCTATAATCTTCCTGTGGGAGTTAAAAACAGCGGTGCATACACTAAAGCCTTGCTGAAGGAATTTGTAGTAACTATAGGGATGCAAAAAAAAAAAAAAAATAAATGGGGTTCTCATTTTGAGTAACTATATGGATGGCAAAAAAAAAAATTAAAAATTGAGTTCTCATTTTTCTATTTACAAGGATTAAAATCCCATCAGCCTTACCCATCACTGTCTGCTTCTAAGACTGGATTCTGCATTAAGTGATCTTAAACTGCTTCTTCTTGGAATATATTACTTATGTGTATTTATGAATGCTTCAGAGTGAATAAATCATTGTTGTTCAACAAATCAAGCAAACTTTCCTCTGCCAAACTACTGCCAGAATGATTCAAACCTAATGCATTTGCACTTACACATGAAATAAACAATGTGCATCTCATCAAATTATGTGGAATCACTAAAAATTATGATATGCATCTCTACTCCAGATATCCCAGCTGATACATGATGCTATTGCAGATCTTGCCCTTCCTAACCAAAACCCCTCCTATCCCCATGTTTCTATAGGTTGTAATTCTGGCTACTAAAGGAAAATGCCAGAAGTGGACAAGCCTTCAGCTGGGTTATTTCAAAGAATGACAGCCCCTACCTGATTAGCTCTATGCAACAAAAAAGACCTGCATTTTTGATGGAAAAGCATTAGCTATTCTATACTAACTCCTGAATTAACAGGACATAACTAACATTGCTAGCATCCTTACTGTTAAAAAATATCCCTAAGAAGCAGTAAGAGAGACTAAGCAAAGCGACCTAAGCTAGAAACATAAATGAGGATATGTGCTGGGTCTGGCTAGGATGCAGTGAACATTCTTCACAGCAGCTCATATGGTGCCATGTTTGGGAGTTTTGACTAAAACTGTGTTGATAACATGAGGATGTTTTAGTTATTGCTGAACAGTACTTGCACTTAAAAGTGCTTTACACTCTGCTTCTGCAAGCAGCTTGGTTCCAGTTATTAAACTATTAACACTTGCCCAGCATTTCAACACAGGAGTTTTTGGCTTTTGTTCTTCAAATTCTCTCTCCCTTCCTGCCAGTGGGGAGTGAGTGAGCAGCTGAGTGGGGGCTCAGCTATGAGCCAGGATCAACACGCTGTAGTCTATAAGGATATATATGTTAAGCTAGGATCAAAAAATTCATGGCTATATGTTCTACTGGATTTTTAAAGCAGTTCCAGGATAAACTGAGGATTCACGTCCCTGCTCTACAGTTTGCTTGGGACAACATGATGCAAAATAATGCAAAATAGTGTAAAAATCAACACCTGCTTACTCTCCCATTTGACATGCCTTGAACAAATTAGTGGCATAGAAAGTATCAGCCAGAGAAGTGGTGCTAGGGTCCATGGGGAAAACCTCACTTTTCCAGGAATGCTTCCACAGCAGAGTCCCCTAAGAAGGTTGCAGCTACACTGCTGAGCAGCTGAATCCCTCTTGGGCACTGCTGTGCCACCAGGCTCAGCAGGAGACCACTGGCTGCCTTGCAATCCCTCTGTTGAGCAAACAGTGATGTTCTCATTTCAGACCTGCTCCATGCCCAGCTGTGAGCCCGTTGTCACTCACAGATGGGCTTTTAACCCCAGCAGCAAGAGCCTTCACAAGATGCTCTTCTGGGCTGTGAAATACAGCTGAGAGTACAGGCTTGGAGTGTTGGTGGAAGGTGAGAAGTGACTGACTGTCACAAATTGGTACCCTACAGCTGTGTAAGCAACACGGCCAAACCAGGCTCCTCTGAATGTTATGTTTTCATCACAGACAGAAAAAGACAGAAATATTTTTACCACCTGTTTTGCAATGCTGTCAGATACTCGTGGCCCCTCTTCAGCTCTGCTGCTTTGCTGCACTCCTCTCCTTGCCTGCATTGCCTTTCAGCCCTCTGCTCAATTCCAGCTGTGCATCCAGTATCTGAACAGATGGGACATTTTCTCCATTGTGGTTTTGTCAGAAGCCTCCTGAAAAAACTGCCATAGGAAATCTGCAAGGCTTTTATATTCAACAAATATATCCCATATGACATTTTGATGGAAAAAAAAAATGCTCAAACAAAGAAATCAGTCCAATGAACAGCTCTCTGAATGGCTTAATGACATATTCATTGTTATTTCTTGTTTCCTTTTCTTTCCAGAATTGTCTGTGCTGATCAGCAGCTTAGGGAGGTTATTTCTATGAAGGGTTGTGCTTCTATCACTGCAGTAGGGCAAGTCTGGGTCTGGCAGAAAGAGATGGTCTTGGAAAGGGGTTCAGGAGGGTTCTTGATGCACACAGGAGTGAAGAGTGAAAGTCACCCTGCCTCCAACAGCTTCTGCCCTCTCTGCTGTTTGGGTAGTTTCAGAGGACTGACGTCATAGGGCTTTTGAAAGGGGACATATTTCTGTGACATTTTGCTTGCCTTAGCTCATGCTGGCCTGAAGACCTTCTAGATCACTGGTATATGTTTTATATCCCTTAACACACCACTTCCAAATTAGGCCAAGACTATAGCCATTCTGTACTGATAGTGTACGTAGTTCTTCATCCCAAGAGCTGAGTGCTTTATACATCCAGATAACAAATTTCCAAAACAATCTTAAAGATATTTATACTATTAAAGTGCAAATGACAGTGGAAACTTCCACAGGATAAGATATATATATCAATTCAGACTAATTGCAAGAACAAAATGGAAATGCCCCTATATATGGCCTTTGCAACCCCAATGGCCAGTGTTCTCACATGTCAGATCATGCCATGTGAATTTAGTGGAGACACAGTCATTAACTACTACAACATATTTTTTATAAGAATTTATGTTTGTGCAAGTTTGCTACAAGCATTTAGCTGCTATAGCAACAGGCACTTTATAAATGAGCAAAGTCGCAAAAACAAACATTCCCAGTTTTATTTGAGCTTCACTGAAGTAAAGACCATTCCTGCACTCTAGTGCTGGATCTTTTTTTCTAGGTGGAACAGTGGACAGCCTTAATTCACAGTTTATTTATCTTAGGACGATTTGTTTAAATGATGCTATTTTGAGCTAGATTTTATTAAATGACAGAGTACTTGCTCCTTCCCTTTGGCAAGTAAGAGAATGTGCGTTCACGATGTATTTGAATTACTTCATGACATTTCCACACTTAAATGTAAGTAAGTGATGGGCCAGAATCCTGACATATATGTGCTCTAAATTGTCTATATTTGGATCTGCACTTTCAGTGGACAGGATGAGTAATAACGAGCATAAGATGAGGGAGTGGGAGACTCCAGTGGGACCACAAGAAAAAAAATCTATGGATGTGTGGACAGAGAATTGGATTTGGTTGCTGAGAGCAGTTGTAGCATTTCCAACACAATCTTTTTTTGCAAACAAGAGGTTAAACAGCGGTTTTTGGCAGAATATCTTAGGTTGTAGAGCTGCTCCTTTCCTGGAGTAGGGGACTGACTGAGAGGCTTTCTGAGTTGCAGCTGAGCTTGTAAACTAAATAGTGCTGGAATAATGGACTAAGAACACTTTCAAGTCAACACTTGAAAGATTGTCATAGTGTTTATTTATTGTTTATTTGACATCTCCCCTGCTAGAACAGTTTATTCTGGTGTCCAGAGCACACTACTAATTAACACTTCCACACACATATATATATATATATATATATATGTGTAAAATGTATGTGTGACTCTTGGCAGTATGGATGAGGTCACAGTTGGGGGAAAAGGGAGTTACCTGAAGGTGTTTTGTGCCACTGCCTGTCATGACTGGGGAACAGACTCCTTGTCTGCCTTATTAGCACAGTCTTTAATGTTTTATTAGCACAGGCACTGCCAGAGGTTTTGTTCCAACCCTACTTCCCCCAGCAGTGCAATCAAGCACTTAACAAAAAGACATTTATGAAATGTTGGTATTGAGCTCTCAGCAATGCTCAGAGCCTGGTTTGGTTCAGGCCCTATTGTTTGTCTCTCCCCTGACCTTATCTATACAACACTGGTTTCACTGATATATCACTGCTATATCACTGCTGGCTTCAGTGGGGATTATCCTGGTTTACATTCTCCAGGACTCAGAAGACAGCTTTGTTAAGGGGAAAACCTGGTATGTTGTTTTCTTTGAATACATTGGGTGAGGTAGCAAGAGAAAAGGATGTGAATGATGTAGAAAGACCTAAGGATGTGCAGCTTTATGATCTAGCATGGAAACAAAAATGTCCAGAATCAGGCAATTGATGGCAAAGTACATAACTAATAATATATTTTTGGAAGTTTGAAAGAAGGTTGTTAACTTTACAAGAAAGGTGGATGTTTTCCAGTCTCTGTTTAATTTTTGTGGTCAGTTTTTAAAATTTGTGCCTCTCAGGGAATTTGCACTGTGCAATTTCTCACCCAACACTAATGCTTCTTCTATTCAGTGCATGAAGAATCAGACTGCAGTGTTGCTGTGAAACCCTTGGGTTGAGGAGAACCCTGGGCTGATTAGGACACCAGACAGACTTTGCTTACCAATACGTGATTCTGAGCCCCATGCTATCAGTGGCCCAAATGTGCTCAGATGTTTTCTGGAGTAGAAGTGTCCATGGTAACTAAGAGCATGGACAGGAGCTCTACATTGCACATGTGAACTAACTGTTCCTGTTGGTTTCATGGGGAAAGAAAGTCTTGCTGAGGCAAGTATGCTGCAGCTTAATCTGCTGTCCATGGTAGAGATGTTGATGAAGTCTGTCAGATTTCCTCTTTCCCAAGAATGGAACTACTTGAGCTGGAAGATTTCAGAACAGATCCATAATAGGATTTTATCTGTGTTGCGAGAGAGATATCTGTGGCATAGAATTAAAAACACCTCCTAAGATCTGGATGCTTCTTCTTGAATAACCTTTGATTTTTTTTCTTTTGATTTTGAAGACCAACCCAGGAAAGAACCATGAGGTCATGGTTTCCAAGATGGGGCTTGCTGAGGTGACCTTTAGGGGATTTCATTAGGGCTGTATGATGACAAAAAGGGTAAGAAGCTCTACTAGCATTAAATTTCCCGTGATTATAAATAATTCCAGATTAATAGACATTTCGAGATAGATCCATGAGCCAGAGAAGAAGGCTTTCTCAAAGAGAAACTGAAAGACAGTGTTATGAAGTTCTTCCACAGCAGACACTAGGAAAGGAGTAGCAACATGCTTGTTAACGCTTCAAGGACACGCTGGAGTTCACATTTCCTGAAAAACACACAAGCCAGAGGAGAAAACTTGAAAGGAAACAGGACATGGAAGGAGATTCTGTCATGCATTTGCCACTGATGGCTTGTCTGTACTTGAAAAATCCTGTAATCCTCTGAGAATGCTGATGGTCCTGGGCAGACAGGCATTTCCTACAGAAAACCTTGCTGCTTTTGTGATCCTAAGGAAGGCCCCCAGAGTGTGATAAGCAGTCACAGAATCTAGAGATGTAAGAAAAACCTCATGCATTTGATAAGTGTAAACCTTCCTTGCTCTCAACAGGGTTGTCTTCCCTTGTGTTTTGGGCCACTGGGAATCCCAGGCAATTCCTGGAAAGGGCATCCAGGCAAATATTCTCATCATTACAGAGATGGAAAATAGAGTCTACTGCACTGAATGCATCCAGCTCGTAACTGTAGGGAAATAGTAACTATCATCTCTTCTTCCTTCATTCAGAAACTTATTGTGATTATTCTGAAACCCTCTGCCCTAATTCAGATCAACTCAAGCATTTATAGTCATTTAATGCACTCATCTACAAACTAACAGATGAACAAAATTTTCACGTAATGGGCTCAAAGGTCATCAGCTGTTCCAGCTGATATTTATAACAGAAACAGTCGTAACCATTTATAAATTTAAAGTGTGCCTTTCCTTCACAGTTCCTGCTACCTAATGAGCAGGTTGTGCAATCTTTTACTGTGTAGGTCTTTTCAGACAGGCTAAGATGCAAGAGACCCAGGAGATTGTGATTTTTCTCTTGCACAATTCTCCTGAGGTATGCCTAGTTTCTACCACGCACATGATAAAGAAATAATACCATCAGCAAGAACAAAGATGCTGCAGAGGAGGCAAACTGTCCTTCCCACCTATGTCTCAACTTATGGAAGATGTGAAGAGTGAGCAGGGAGGAAAGATAAGTCTGTAAAAGGTGCAGAGATTCACCTGACTTAGGAAGGACTCTGTTGGCTTAGTGGTTCTTCTTGTTAGCATTCTTAGTCCCTTGAGGCATATTCCTTCTAGGGACCAACTCAGCAGAAAATCAAGGCATATTCTCTTTATTATATATGCTAATACTCTTGGGTATAAAGTTATTAATTGTGGAGTTATGGAAGGTGGGTATTAAGGAAATGGGGTTCCCAGATTTGCTTTCTGGCTCAGGCTTTGTCTTGAAAATCAAACCCCAGGCATCAGAGAGACCTGTGCTGTGTCTATATTGTGATAGACAGATTTGTTTTGGCATGGCTGGGGTCACTCTGGGAATACTCTTTTCCTTACACCCCCTGATCACCAGGCACATTTTGATGACACACAGAAGGGCCTTTTGGCACCTGAGGGGTTTTACTGAGGAAGGAGCAGAGAGACCAACCAGCTGGAAGAGCAAGGGAGGATTAGCTCCTGCATTTTATGAACTTTAGTCCTTGCATGGAGCATTTCCCAGATGATAAAATTGGGTAGGATTTTTGAAATAGCTTGTGAAGTATGGCACAAAAATAAAGTGTCTTCTAAAAACATGTTCCTTGCCTAAATCAGAAAAGCATCTTTTTATAAGCAGTGCTTCTCACAAATGGCAGATCTTGTGCCCTGGGATTTTCTTACTCCCTTTCTCTTGAACTCTCTGTCAGGATGAATATAATAGCTCCACTGTTTTACAGCAAAAAATATGGAGGTTTGGGTTCTAAAACTGTTAACAACCCACAGATAACTTACATTCATTTATTAACAGTATACGGGGAAGAATTAAATTTTTCTTCCAATCCAGGGTTTAATTAAAACAATTTCTGTTTTTGAAGTTCAGAAACAATAATTTGCAAAGAAACCTTTAATCAAAACAAAGGAATTGGATTCAGATTTTTATTTTTAGTGTAGGAGAAGAACAGATGGTTTGTGGGAACAACTCATTATTCTGTAACATTATCTCTTTAAGCAAATCTTTCTTTAGCATGCATGAAAACTGCTAGTTTGCTAACTCAGGGCATATAAAGACCTATGTTTACATACAACACAGGCTTGGTCAAAGCAAATTCACTGGCTCTGTTTTAGCATGGATTATAATTGGTATTGAGCTGTGGAACAGTGCTGAACATAGCTTGGAACTTCCACTTTCAAAGAAATGATATTTCATTTCAAATGTAACAAATGCATTTATAAATTAAAGTTCTTGCAAATCATGATGGTTTTGGTTTAGTTTGGAGAAGCACTGACATTAAGTGTCAGACGTGAAAAGGTCTTGGGGCAGCAACAGCTGCTGGCTGAGATTAGCACAGGTAATACAGCAAAACCATAATTGGCAGGATACTCATTTCACTCTGTGGTACCAGAACATTGCACATCTGGGTTAAGTCCTCTTTTAATAAACTGAAAGTGGACAGGGAAGAGACTTCCTACCCCTCAAAGCAGTAAAACTGTGGAAGAATTGTTCCATGTGGGTAGTGGTATCCACAAGAGAGATACAGACCCAGAGCAAGCTCAGCTCTTTGATAAATTCTACAGTGAAGTACTGCACAAGAACTCTTGTGTTCTGTGTCAAAGGAGTCAAATGGGAACTCTCCTTTGACCAAATCTGTGGCTTTGATGTTAAATTTACCTGCAACATGATATTTCTTTTGCAGTTTAAATGTAATTTCATTCATCCTTTATATTTTATCTTAAAAGCTCTAGGGTTAACTTGTTTGGGAGTGAGAACAAAACAGGCCTACAATATTCTGTTTTGTGGGAAGGATAAATACTCAACACAATATCTCTCACAAATTAAATTCAAAAGAGATTAAAGTCTTTTAGTAAAAATTATTTAAACCAAAGAAAAAAGGTTCTTTAGAATGGCAAACACAGAGAAATTGGGTAAAACTTCCAGACCAACTATTTAAATTCATTCTTTCCTACCACCCTAGGATTTCCAATACTTATAAAGAAAATATATGCTGAAGATGAAAGAGAGAAAAAATAGAATAATAAACTTCAATTGTACATAAAAGGAATAAGTGGGAGTATGGGAACATATTTGTAGCTGTTTCCTTATTGCTAAGTGCGACAAAATTACTCCAGAAATGCATGGAATTATTTAAACCACATATTTAAGCAACTTATACTTTGCTGATTTTTCAATACACAATTTCCTTACAGAGAAAAATGTCAAGACAGATTGACCCAGGATACTAATGATAAAAATTAACATTATCCCATTGGTTTTATATTATTGATTTGCTTCTGAATAAGTAGCTTAGCATAGGACTCATTTACTTAACTATATACATTCCAGCTGTTAACTTTACACTCCCTTTATACTCAATGGACAGAAAGGACATTTGTAGAGTACGATTTATTGCACCTTTATGTAGGTCTCTGAAATGGGTGGATGAATTACACTCCTTTATTGCCAGCTTCTCTCGGAGGCTGTAAAGACAGGTGACCATAACTAGTGCTGATGTAAATCTCCACTGTGCAGAAACCTCAGTTTAGTCAAGATGAACCACTCTGGCGGAGTGCTTCCACTGCCCACACACAGGTATGTGTGCCATTGAAGAGGGGACAGGAGATGTCCATGTGATAGTGCACATAAGATATTGGATCTACTGGAAATCCATGTTCTTCTGCAGAAGCAACTGAACACTGGACAGGACACCCCACAGAGTCTGTAGTACAGTTGTTCTGTCTGTAAATGTTGTGAAGGCTGACCTAGAACAGAGGCTAGACAGAGCTAAAGAATAAAGTAGGTATTTATTAGAAGGCCTCAGTGGATCCACCTTGGGCAGCACAAGGGCCCAGCCAGGGCTACACCCAAGATGAACCCAAAATGGTCACACAAATGGACGACCCATCACAGGATCTCACACTTTTACAAATTCTGGTCCATTAGCATATTGGAGTTAGTTGTCCAATTACAGCTTTAGCCCATGAAGTCCCTCCTTCTTGTTTTTCTCTCTTCAGTCCATGTTGTTTATGCTCTTGGGCCTGAAATTTGAATCATTTGTCCTTGGCCCCCAGCTAGAGAAGGAATTGTTTTGTCTACCTACTGTGTGAAGAGAGCTCACCATCCCCTAATATGAAGCTCAGAAGTACATAGTAAAGCAGAACAGAATCTGAAAAATATAAAAGCTAAAACCTGAGGCATCTGTAAAGACAACTTAGTTGAGGCAGAGTCATTACTGTTTACTATCTGCTGGTTAGATTGGCACAATGAAGGGATATGGCAGCTATTTTTGCAGGTTGGGAACCAGATATTCAATTTAGATGTCTTCATTTCAGAGGACTGGATTTCCCTCTGGAGGTCCTAAAAGGCACTACTTTTCCCTGTTAGATATTACGTGATTTTTGGCACATACTTTTGGAAGAATGGTGCATTAGGTGCCAACAACTGAGCACAACTCATGTACCTAAATATACAGGATCTTAATTTATGCAGTTAAATACTGTATGAGATCTTACTATTTCTAAGAAGAGTGATCCTTAGTCATGTGCCAGGTGTGGGTGATGGATTTTTGAAATCTAGTTCTCATTGCATCTTCAGCATGGCAGAGCAGCTGGCAAATGCCAGATCTCTGTGTGCTGGACACTTGGAATTCCAGTTGTGTTTCAAAACCATGATACTGCATTGATCCAAAAAGCACAAATTCCTACCCTTCTTTGGGGGCTTTTTGTTTATTTGTTGGGAAGGGAAGGCCTCAGGCAGGGTGTGAGTGGGACTTGGTTGTTTCCAGAGGAACAGTACACATCTGAGATCGAGCTGCTCTCACCTTAAGGCAGGTACTTCCACAGACAGAAGGACCCGTGCCTCAAAAGTGAGCACAAAGGGAACCGTGGGTGACAGTCCCAGATGGAGATGTCTCCTAAAGGCAAACTTGTCCCAAGGAAACAACTCCTTCAGACTTGCTCTGATTTCAGTGGGTTTGGGGGTCTCTTTCTCTGTGCTTCATTACCCAGCTGAAGAAGCAGCACCTCCTTGTTTGACATGGTGCTTTTGGGGCTTAGTGACCCGAGGCATAGAAAAACTGGAAAAATGAAGTATCTAAAATATGCAATTTCAACCTGTTAAGAGTTAAGAAAATTGCACTGTTTTTCCAAATCATCCTCTATCCCCATCTACCATTTATTAAGCACCTCTTCAGCTCATTGCCTTTTTTGTAAACCTGGTTGTCTAACAAAAGATCTGCTGGAAAACACACCAGATAAATCACTGAATTTAATATAGGTATGAAAGGAAGAGCTGGCTGGCATTTAGATAGACTGACCTTTCAATAGGCAAGCTGGTCTGTGATTGAAACACTGCTTCATTCAAGGTTTTAGGAGGTTATTCCACATAATAAAGTGTGAAAATGAAACGGCAATTGGAAAACATAAAGAGTGGGGTCATTTAATCTCACCTGATACCAAGCACAATCTCAGAACTACACCATTCAGTATTTTTGAGGTTTTTTAACTCAAATATAAATCTCAGCGGGAGTAAGATTTAAATAGAATTTTCTTATTGGCAGGTCATTTAAGATTTTAAGCGAAGACACCAAAACAAGTTGGACAAGTGATATTTCTTTTTGCTTGTTTTATCATCTTAGTTTCTCCTTTGTCATTTAAATAATCTGTCTTATCTTTGTCTCTTCTTCAAATGTCATGTGACAAAATGGGTTTTAGAAATCTTTTTAAAGCATTGTTTTGTTTAGCCAGAATCAGCAACTTTGTTATTAAAGGCTTGCATTATCTTGGTCTAAGAGAATACAGAGCATTTGAAAGGGCTTTTACAGAAAACGATTTGAAAACAGAGACTGTGTCATTACATAGAGAAAACATTTAACTTTTGAAGACTGTTAACTTTTTAAAGTGAAAAATATCTTTTCATTTATAAATAAATGGATGGATCAGTCAGCTAGGCACTCCCAGCAACCTGCACAAACAGTTCCAATTTGTTTCATTGTCAGTCCAATTATAATGTCAATAAAAGGAAAAAAAGATAGGACCAGGACAAAATGGAGTAGAAAAGGCATGCTTTAAATGAATGAGACAAGATTTTTCACAGTTTTTCTTTTCATCTAATCTTTTCCTTATAAGCCAACTCACTTTTTTTTTCAGCTGGCTTCAGGATCACAGTTTTTGAGCTTGGAAATTAGGTGCAGTTCTGATTAAAAATATGCCTATTGAAAACCAGCATTTTATATATTGAAAATTTACATTTTCCCAGCATCGGCCAACTGCTGAAACAATGGGCATTTTAGTAATTCCAAAGTGATTCAATTAGACATTCAGCTGTCAAGGCCAGGAATGTACTGTAAAACTCTAACTAAATAATACTGTAAGGAATATTTTATACAGTCTAGTCTTCCATAGGCCATTCCACTTCACAAAAACACTTATGCTTTATAATAATATATAATATCTTATTAAATGATCTCATGTGCATAAGACCTACAAGAAGTCCAGTACCTCCACCAGATTGAAGTGATTGGTTTATGTCACTCAAGAAAAGAGCCCACCTCTGACCATCCCTCCACATTTTACTTTTGCTTTTTTCTTTTTCAATTCAGAGGTCAATTACCTGCACTTTTGAAAGCCACCCAGTAAAAATATGGTGGCATATACAGTTGCAATCTTTGTAGACCACTTGGTATAAAAGTTGCCTTGTACATTTCAATTCACACTTCAAAAACTGTCAAGTGTCCAAAGTTTTTAATGAACTACGGTGGTTTAGAAAATTACTACAGCTCTGTAGATCAGACAAAAACAAATACCTCTTTGAAGTACGCTTTTTAGATGGAACTCTCTGGTCAGCATCTCTCTAACTCACTTTGATATAGTTATTGGCTGCTGGGCTGTATTTGAGTTTCATGCTGTTTTCCTAGCTGGATTGCAGAGTTTCTTCCCCCTCCCACTGAGGGAGACTCAAACCATGGCATTTGGTTATAGACTTCAAGCCCTGCAGTTCAAAGATATTCGGAGCCTGCATCTCTTTCTAGCCTGGTGCAGCCTCTCTCAGCAGTAAGACAAGACCACAGTTCAGCTCTGGCCCTGAATTCAAATTTCAAAGATCGTTTGTCCAATTGCTTTACATGCAATTAGACAGCTGGTCAAAATCACCTTCCCACTGGGGTCAGTGGCAAACCCAGCTTCCTGTTACACTGATGCAAATTAATGCTTCACTGCAAGTAAACATCATTTCTGTTCATTTGCATCAGCACCATGACTGAGAAGTGGATTTGGTCCATACCCACAATTTCACAGTATCATAAAGAAGAAAAAAACCCATTTTTTCATGCCCAGATGATTTTCTCACTTCCTGAATATTGTATTATTGTGCATTCAAGCATAATTAATGTTCCTGTCACTTCACCCACTGCCAGCAGAAGCAGAAGTATTTTTATTCCATAATTGCCCGTTTTTCAGTGTCCATGAAAATGATTGTATTCACATTACTGGCACTCACAGAGAGAGAGAAGACATGAAAGGGAAAGCATTCTGGTATATGAGTCTGCAAGCACCTGCAATGTCATACATAATGTGACCAAAATTTTAATGTATGCTGGAGTTTAAAAAGAATGTGTCTGAAGATCTCTCTTCCTCTTGGAGTATTCTGATCAGCTGAATGATCCCTAATTATCCCCTACAGTAGTGGAGATAGCTCTTGGAACTGTGGCTTTGACAGCTGCAACAGCTGCTGACGCATGAAAGCCAAAGAGCTCTCGAATCCAGTGCACAGCAAGACAGTTCTTCCTCCCCATTTCTGCCTTCAAAAGCTGCAGCTGAACCATTTGAGGATTGAGACTTTAAATGGCATCTGCCAGCACATCTACCAACCCCAAATCAGAAGGGTTTGTAGGGTTGACTGCACGTACACACCCTGCAAGGAGTTTGTAAAACTGGTGTCATCAGGGCCCAGGTCTTCATGGGTTTTGAGGTGTCTCTCCCATTTAGATTGATAGGTTATGGATTCTGGCCTAATTGGCATTTTAGCACCCTGGGAAGGTTAGATGAGCAGAAAGCAGAAGCATTTCAAGACTGTAAAAGTACTTGTAAATGCACTGTTTGAACAAACAACATCTGAAAGCACCTAGCAGGACAATAATTACTTTATCAATTTAAGTGCCAAAACAAGGGACTTAAAAGCAGCTTCTGGAGAGACCTGTCCAATTAAAAACAATTAAAAAGTCAGCTAAAATGTTTTCAAAGTGAAATAAATACTAAAGTCAAAAAACACAAACTTATTCCTGCCATAAAACTGTACCATATCCTGAATACCATATAATATTCTAGTTGTGTGTTCAAAGAGATGAAAAAAGGATAACTGAAACAAAGAAAAAATTAGCCCACACCTGGTACATTTTGGGTAACTAATCATTCTGCGTCTAGTGAGTACAGGGGAAAATACATGGACATAACTAAGGTCAGAAGCATAAGGCCCCAACAGTAATAATAAAAATGTTTTTCCAAACAAAACAAATATTTAGATTCACACATAGTTATGACGTATTTCTTCTTAGCAAATAAAAAGTTTGTGGAAAAAAACCCACATGACACAGGAGTTTAGAAAGAACTACTCAAAACCTAGATTCTAACATTTTTCTTCTACCATTGGTAAAGTGCCAGCAAAGGCTGAATCTAAGTTGATGCCAGAGAGGAAATGAGAGGCGTTAGGGACTGAGTGCCTAATTTCTGCATTCTGGCACACTGCCATGCTGTGATATTGAAAGGTGGGAACTGGCTAAGCATCCACAACTAGGCAGTTAAAAAAAAAGTTATCCCATTTTTGCAGTGGCAACCTAAGCAATATCAGATTAGAAGGAGCAACAATTTACCTGCCATGTTTATCTCTGAAAATTTCGCATTAATTTTATGGAAATAGAAGCATCATGGAAGTGATTCAAACATGTTTCCCTCCTCACCTGGGAAATGGCTGAGAGTTTTGCCCTTGACACTCTCTGTGAGCTGTAGAAAGATATGGGGAGACACAAAGCCTGAGCTAAGCTGTGCAGAGGTCATAACATTTCCTCCTCAGCCTTACAGAATATTCTGTGCATTGAGGAGAAACACATAAAGGAAATTCAGACTAAAAAGGTTTCTAACAATGAAGTATGGAGGCCAGAAATTCTCAGAGGAAATATAACATGTACTTCTTCATTCCTATTTTTTCCCTACAAATCTGATTTTGGATATTGAAGAGACAAGCATTTAATTCAGGGAAGTTACAAAACTTCCATTTTGCAGCTCAACGTGTTTCTTTTTTCCTTGCCTTTTATAGTCTGAGCTTAGTTTAAAGAGGTAACTTGTGTGATAGATTATACAGTGCTTCCTCTCTCTGACCTGCCAGTAACTGGAGAAACTGGGAAGACAGCAAAGGGACTGCATGGAGGAGGAGGCTTCCCAAAGCTGCCACAGCAATATCCTGCATGCAAGAAGCACCATCCACAGCCTTGGGAGAGAGAACAAAAACTAAACTGGAAGAGGAAAAGGGAGAGACAGAGGGAAGTAGAAGAACTCTGGAGATGGACGAGAGGACACAAAATAAAAAAGAAGAAATTAATGCTACCAAATAAGGAAATGGTATTGAAAGAGAGATCAGAAAAATATAAAAGTGATTTCAAAAAGTGAGATTGAAATGAGAAAATGAAACACCACCATTACCTGCAGAAGGGCATAAAGAAAACTTCCTCTTCAAGCCCTCCTCCTCCTCTCTGAGGTCAGATGTCAGCCTTTGCCCCTGGCACCCACAGCCAGGCACACACTGCTCTGCCTCCCTGCCAGCCTGGCACAACCAGGGGCTCAGCCAGGCTCAGGGTGAGCCACAGAGCACCTCAGTCCTGCCCAAAGTCCAGTGTGAACCCTTCCAATTACTTCCAGGGACAGCAGATCACCATTTCTCATGCATTGTCTTCCACATTTTCTCATCTTTAACTTATAAATGTACTGTGGCTGAGATAAAGGGAGATATCTTCACGTGGATTGTGTGCTAAGACAGTATCACCTTATGTGTCAGCATCATAAATGCAAGTGAGAAAAAGTTACCTGTAGGAATATACCTGTCAAAGATCAAGGGGATTAATTTGAAACAAATCACGCCCTTCTGCCTGTGACTGACATTGGATTTTGACTTTCAGATACTCTTCTGTTTAACCTCCTCAAGACATATTATGCTAAAAAAAAAATTAAAATACCTGGACCACGAATTTGGAGTGTTTGATCACATTGGAAAAATAGAAACTGCTCTTTATAGGTGGCAAGCAATTCACCTCATGCCTATTGGTGTAAGGGGTGCGTTTGATTGTTTGTTTGAACTTAAATGGCATTAATTTGTTACTGACTGTCAATAGACAGTCAATTAAAAGAAAACACGAGAGAAGGGTGAGCAGGTGTTTCAGTAAAAAGGTGCTTCAACAAAGATCATTGCTTTGAGAATGAGAAATAAATCCTGATTTCACAGGGCTGCATTGCAGTGGAAGAATAGACTTACTGAGCTATGAAGGTGAGTTTGTATGTCACAATGTACTTGTGTCCCTAGGATTTATTTATACAGATACAAGGCTACCAAAGAGTGTGTGCAAAGGTTAACCAGCTCATCTTTTTCCCAGCAATTCTACTGCCCAGCCTTAAAAAAAAAATAATTCTCAGCTGTTGATGCATCCTAATCACAGCCAGGCTGCAGGAGCTGTGATGACCAGGGAGGGAGCAGAATTCCTCTGCTCTGCACATCCGCTCCTGAGGGAGCACAGCTCCCTCTCTTCTGCCAAAGGGGCTGTGCAGGGGCTGCCAGGGGCTGCTGGTCCCCCCGTGCTGGGAGGACCTGTGCACAGGTCTTGAACAAACCCTGTCTTGCACAAATCAACCTCTGCACCCAAAGCCAAGACAACACAATGGGCTGCTCTGAAACTAGTTTAGGGCCAGCAGCCACACAAGTCCCTGCCCTGGCAGGGCTGCCACACTTGGTGTGGGCATGTTCAGTCATTCTGTGAAATACCAAGAGACCTTACAGCTCCAACATGTCACTCCTGTCATCTGGCTACAGTAAGGCTGAAGGATACAATCACAGGGAAGGCTGTCCACCTGGGCAACTTCAGCTCAAGGTAGAGAAAAAAAAGAGTGAACACCTCATTTCTGAGGTCAGTTCTTCAAAGCAGGGGCTGTCAGGATTGTACATTTGTATGGCCCCTTAACAGAGTGGTCTTTAGGCCAGCAGCCACAGCTTCAAGCTTATGCAACACAATGCTTATTAATAACTGTATCAGTTTTACATCTCACTCTCTAAAACAGGTTGCACCTCCTCCCACCCCCAGCCCAATCAATCAAAAGCCCTTAAAATAAATCTTCTCATTCATGACTATAATCAAGTCTCAGAGAGAAAATGAGAGTAGGTATTTGCTATCACACAAAATTAGGTTATCATCCCCAATCATTCTTAGGAGAATGTAAAAGTCACTTTTTTTTGGTCTATGCTCCTCTCAGTCTTGGTGCTAGTTCCTTCTCTGACCTTGCTTCTTACTCCTTCACTGCTGAGTGCAATTTTGAGTTCAATAGAGCATACCCTGGGAGTCCCTCTGCCCTTGCCACTCACAGACCGTGTGTGAGGACAAGGGACAGAGGCTGCCCCAGGCACTGTCTGTAAAGCCAAACCCAGCCACGGGCTGTGGGTAACACAGTGGCACTTCACTGTACCTACACTGCTGCTAACAGATATTTATTGTCTTACAACTGAAAAGCACCATTAAGTACTTTCATTTCATCCAGGAAGCACAGAAGTGTCTCCAACACAGAAGACAAATTTCAGATAATATTTTGTAACTGAGCAAGTAATTTGCTGGAAAATTGAAAATCACTGGCATGCTCTGAGTCACCACTGAATTCCAAACACAGCTTCTATTGCATTGGTGACACTGATGGCACAGATATAATACCAGTTTGTAACGTATGCATTCAAAAACACCATAATGTCTTTTCATAGGTAATTGCATCTCAGGAAGAAAACACTGCAAGTGAAAAATTAGTAACATTGCAATGCAGCTGTAGGTGGGCCTGCACATCCCTTTGCAGATGTAATACAAAATCTATAGATGTGGCACAATTATTTTAACATTTCTAAGACCAGTAAATACCAGACAGAAGCATAGTAACTGTAACTGGAAAGAGGGTTCTGCTAGAAAGTGAAGTATTTAAGAGTTCCTACATAAATCACCACAGTTTTGCAGTGGTAACCCACCACACATTTGAAAACAGCCATTTTAATTTACAGCCACTTGTCTGGAGGTTCACCTGGGGAATAGCCAGGGCTAGGATGAGTTCACATGCCTAGAAGAGAGATCATATATATATATATTCCAACAGGAAGAATGAAGAGACCCAAATTACCTCTGCAAGAGATCTTTGATGACTGCATGCGACTGAAAGGGTCATGGCATGATTCTCTGGACACAACTGATCAAGTAAAGTCACCCACCTTTGTAGATAAACAGTGACATTTGAGGAAGGGGAAACAGGAAGCAGAATTTTTTTTGATAATCATTTTTCTAAGCTTACAAATTTCATTTTAAAATATAATAATAAATATTTGTCTTTAAAAGAAGAGAAGGGGCATGAGATAGGGGGAGAAAAAGAAAATTGAAAAATGTTTTTTCATCAAATCATTCACTGGAATATTTTAAGGTTCCTCACTGCTGATTGGTTAAAATAAGTTCAATACAGGCACAATGTACAATCAAATATTTTTATATACAATGCATTCCCCAAGAGTCATGCCATTCATCCCCCAAAGGAAATTTAACTAAAAGAAAATAACAGAATTCTTAGAATTCATGTTAGAGGAATATATAGATACTCCTCCAAATGATTTTCCTTTGCTTTCTTTGCCATAAGAAATGTGGCACTTTTGATCTTTTAGACTTAGAAGTTGTCAGCAATTACAATTCTCCTTGTGTTGTCTGAAAGAGGTGAAATAAAGGGCAGGGATTAAAACCTGATAGACTTAATTAAAATGTTTCCAGAACCATGCTCAGAGAGATGAGTTCCTCTCAGAAAAAAAAAATTAAAATTAATTTTTAATGCTATGACATTTCCATCCTTCTTTTCTGAATACACTGTTCAATCCATTAATATTTCCACTGAAACCTTTCCATGAAATAAGCATAATTCACTTGTATAGTCTGTGAATACAATACCAGATAATAAGGCTTATATAGTTTTATCAGAGTTCCACAAAAGATAATAATAATAATGTCTAAGGGTTTCATCACCTCTTCACCAACTAATTATTTCATTTCTACAACTGGAAAGTACACAATAGCAACCACACTCACTCCCAAAGGAAATGAAAAAGGAAAAGTGGACAGAAAAAAAGTAGAAGGAAAAAATATTTGTTGAAATTCTATATATTGCTAACACAACTGTGACAGTTGTGTATCCCTGTGCAGCAGAAAAAGACCTGTACCATTCAGAGAAGCTCCTCAAAAACGTGGGATTTGGTGTCACAGGTAAGGCATAGGCTATGGTTGTGTTCGAGGGTGCCAGGACGAGGGAAGAGAGGAGAATCTTGACTTCATGTTTCAGAAGGCTTATTTATTATATTATGATATTATATTATATTAAAATGCTATACTAAAACTGTATGAAAAAGAACAGAGAGAAAGGATCTTTCAGAAAGATGGAAAGGAATAGAAAAAAATGGAATGAATAACAAAATCTTGTGATTGCTCACAGCCTCGACACAGGTGGCTGTGATTGGTCATCAAGCGAAAACAACCCACATGGACAAATCAAAGCTGCACCTGTTGCATTCCACAGCAGCAGATAATTATTGTTTACATTTCTTTCCTGAGGCTCCTCAGCTTCTCAGGAGAAAATCCTATTGAAAGGATTTTCATAAAAATATCATAGTAACAATAGGCCAAGTTGCTTGCCCCATTAGGGACATAAAATCAGAGAGGATGTGGAAATTTGGCATGAAGAATAGGTGGAGCTAAAAATATGAACCTTCCAGGTGTAGGTGACACGTACCCACAGCTTGTACTTGTGCTTGGCATTGCCCCAGCCCAGGTGCAGCTCCTTGCACCTGGGCTTTTTTTGGACTTCATAAGATTTGCACAGGGCCACCTCTGAGGCCTTTCCAGATACCTCTGGATGACATCCCTTCTGTCCAGCGTGTGACTGCTCCTCCCAGCCCAGTGCTGTTGCAGACTTGCTCAGTGTGCTCTCCATCCCCCTGTGTGCTCACAAGGGTGTCCAACAGTGCTGGCCCAGCAGCAGGCCCTGGGCACAGCTCCATTTCACCTGCCAGGGCATCCATCCCTGCTGGGCCTTTCCTCTCCCTCAGACAGCTTCTCCACAGGTCCTGGGAGGGCTGCTCCCTTCTCTGATTCCAGTGAACTATTTCCAGTTTTCATTTGTAACTTAACAAAATTTATTTCACTGCCTTCTGCAAGTGTATGTGTGAAGAGAAAAGGTGTATGTACAACCCAGAGTCTCGTTTTCAGGCTTGTCACTTCCCACATCTGGGAGCTGTGGTGAAACTGGAAGTACTGGGGGAAAAGCCATGGTTTTGTACTCTGGGTCTGCACACCCCAGCCTGGTGCTCTGTGCCTGTCAGCCCTCTACCTTTCTGCTGCATTGTGATGAGGTCCTGAGGCAGAGCAGCCACAGCTCCCCCTCAAATTGGGATTTAATTCCTTTAGCAATGGTCAGGCTTCACTGATGCCCTTTACAGTCCAGCACTGTCCCAGTCTCATTGCATATAAAATGGAAAAAACCCAGACATTTTTCAGCTCACATAGGTGGATTCTTTACTGTTGATGAGGTCCCAGGTAATGTATGCACTCTGTAAATAGTCTGTTGAGCTGCCTAGGAAGAGTCTCAGAACAGAGGATTGGCATAATCAAGAGAGACACCTGGACTCCCAGTCTGAAAGATGTCTGCCCAAAATAATGCTTACAAAATGCATATTAAAGCACTAACTGTGCACCTTGGAAGTGTTATCTTCTGCATTACCCTGGACCTATTTCCACTGCTGCAAGATGCTGTTTCTTTCAGATAAAAGCAATATAGTAAATGTCAGGATCAGTGGCACTGGGCTGACTGGGGGAGATGCTGTTCTGTAATCTAGAGAGTTCCACATTTTCTCTCCATCCAGATTTCTAAAACTGTCTTACTTCAGAGAGTGTCTGTATCATATTTTAGAATGAGAGCCCCAGAGGGCAGCATTCAGCCAATACAAAATTCCCTCAAATCACTTGGGATAAAACCTTTTGTTGGCTTTGCTGACATCTCATTTTATTTAGTAATCTATTTTTTGGATAGAAACAGATGAATAAAGTTTTACTTAAACTTGTTTTCTAGAAGTGCTGAGGTTTTTTACTGGGATTATATTTCTTCCTTTTTTTAAACATCAGTCTTTATATGTACAGCTGTTTGCAGTTGCAATAGAGCCTGAAACCAGTAAATAAACCAGATTTCCATAATCTGTGGTGGTTCCAATGAACATAGAGAGTAATAATATTTCACACAAATAAAAAATTTGGTCAATAGACTTAAGATGTATATATTTTATACAATTGAGTTGTGCATTTTAATTATGTGATTAAGTCAATAAGAAGCCGTAGGAACTTGTGAGGACAATGTCATCTGCCTCCCTGTTACCTAATCATTGTTCCTGGGTTTACCACAAGCTTTAGTATAAGGGAGATGAGGCTTCCATGGGCACTTCTGCTGACCCTTGGCAAATCCCTGCCCAGCCCTGCATCATCCTGGACCTGCAGCTCCCCTGCCCTGAGGAGCAGCCTGCCCTTACTGCTCCAAGACAGCCTGAAACAGGGAAGACTTTCACCTCCAGGAATTTGTTTATCACACCTATTTTCTGGATGTTATCCCACCTTTTTTTTTTTTCAGTTTCCCCTAGACATTCATTTGAAATCCATTAATCCAATGGTCTCAAAGGCAGACTCCTTACAGTCTTTCTTTAGAGCTGGAGAAGTTTTCTTTCAAATATAGTTGAGGCAAGTACAGGTGACTTCTCTCCCTGAACCCTGCAATCCCAGACATAAGACTGAGACAATTTAAATAGAAATTTTTAAAAAGGAGAAAACAGGTCACAATACATTGAAATTATGGTCTGTCAGGCTGCAAGATCCACTCTGAGAGGTGTCGGATGCCTCAGGAACCTTTGTCTCAGGTTCACATGCAGCTCTGTAGCAAACACATCTTAGTTTCTGCATCTTTTTGCAGTAAAGAACCATGTTTGCTTGTTTGTTCCCCAGCAGGCCTCTGGGGGTTCTAGAGGACTTTGTAAACATTAATAAAGCAAGTGATGATAAGCAGCAATAACCCACTTGTAGTGTACTGGATTTTAACATCCAGGCCCTAAAGTATCAATTTAGCCAGTACATTTTAAAAAAACAAAAATATTTCAAATAGAATAGCTTTACTCAGGAATGTTTGTCCCCAAAGTCCACAAACCCTCTAGGGCTTTTGAATCTTTTAAAACATCTCCTATCCTATATTCTTGTGCAGAGGTATCTTGATTTATTCCCCTTCCCATGCATGCATACCTAGAAATATTTTAAAGGATAGAATGGGAAAAACTGATCATAGCATTGTTGTGACCATGTACAAATTTGTAAAATGACACAGCCAAAAGAAAGTTTACTTTTCACTTGTATTAGACAGAAGATACTGACATCATTTGTGGATAAAATAACTTCCAAAGAAGTTATCAGTTTGCTATATACGTTGATAATTACCTTTAGATCATTTTCTTGATTTCAGTCCATTTCCAATGTTCCTCGTTGCAGAACTATGGTGCTGGCAGGAAAAAACTGCTATGGCACAATGGAGGGTTTTGTTCTAATATTTACCAAGGAAATACACAAAAGGGGAGTTTTTAACAGCCACGTTATGGAAGGATAAGCTAACACAAGAGGGAACTGAGTGACTTCTGATGCACTTAATTATTTTCTGGATTATATTAAACAGTGGCACCATATGGGGGGCACGAGGAAATTATTAAATGCAGCCATAAAGGCAAGGGAATCAGAGCAAACTGCAGTTTTGCACGGGAGGCAGAACAGTCTGGAGGTACTCTGCACTCACTTCAATGTGCAAATGTGACTGATATTTCCAACCTCCCTGCTAAGCCCCAGAGACTGCTCAAGCAGTGAGGAGCCAGTCCCTCAGCCCAGCAGGATGCCCACCCTCCATCTGCTGCCTCAGAGCTGCAGGAAATGAGGGTGGGGACAGAGGTTCCATCTGAGCAGCACTGCTGAGCCACCCATCAGCCTGTCAAACCCCCCTCACCTTGGCCCACCAGGGAATGACCTTCTGGGAACAAAGAACAATTTGTGTGAGAGATCTGCCACCCCAAACAGCACCTGGGTCTTGCATTTCTGCAGGGAAAGCTTAGTGCCATGACTGAGGGGTTACTTGTCTTTTTTTTCAGTGCCTGCTTGATCTCAGAATGACTTTTTAAGCCACAACTCTACAGGACCAATTCACCTGAACCTGATCAGAAATGTTTACTGATCATGTCATCTCCATATTTAACACAATTCATGTGAAAGAAACTCACACCAATTCCTTGTTATTGGCAATGCTGATATGGTATCCCAAATGTTCTGGCATCAGGTGACCCGGCAGATGTGGAGGGACACACTGGGTGTCCCCAAACCCACTCCCCTGGTTACTCAGGAGGTGCTCTCCCCAAAGGCAGGAGCCCTCAGCCTGTTTAACAGGGGCAATAAAGGTGTAATGGTTTTTTTGGAATCCTGGATGCTGAGAATTTTAACTTTCTGTGCTGAAGGGCACAGACCCACAACAAAATACTATATTTGACCTGAGGCCATGGAGAAGGCTTCCAAAATTGATGGTTAGCACTGGGATTACGGGTGCGTAGTTGATTAGAAGTGTGTAATATCACAGGGTGGAAAACTTAGAGTTTAAGGTTTTAGAATATAGTGATGTATATGCAGCAAGATGGAGATTTTAGGTCAGTGGCTGGTTATTGTTCTTTACGTTCTTTACCTTCTTTTTCCTTCTTCTTCATGGGTTTGAGTGGTATTTTGTAATTGGACAGAAAAGTCCGCATTGCAGACTTCAAGTGATTAGTTATTGGGTTAAAAGTGAAAATAATTTAGGTGTCACTTCTTAATTGGATGGTTTAGCCTTTAAAGACCTTGTAATGAAAGACAGTGAGCCATTTTGTAGCTTGTTAGTAGAATGGTGTAGAACTCACAACTTGTAATGTAGATGAGAAATGATACACATCTAAGCCTGAACGTGAAATGCCTTCAATCCTGACCTTGACAGAGGCAGGAAAAAGAAGCCAAGAACCAGCAATGGTTGAACACAGATTATCTTATGAGTAGGCATGAGCATCTGAGGATGCTTGAGGGGATAAAAATTTAAGGCTCAATAAAATGTATGGAATTACATACACATGAATTATATTTCATCATCACCTAACTAAATGCAAAGTATATATTTGGGATAAAATATGTATTTTTGTAGTTAACTAAAATAAAGGCACTAGCAGTGAAACCTTGAAAGAATAAAATTTATCACTGTCTTGGGAGAATAAAATTCACCCATTATATAATTTAAATATAACACATCAAGTTTCTTTCTTCAAAGATTCACTGTGCTATTTCTGAGACAGGGTCTCATATTTCAGTAGAGATAATGTTCAATGTCATTCCTAAATAAAAGCATTACCATACACTGTGGGAGACCATTCTTGTGAAACCTTTGCAACTCTGTCCCCATTCAAGGAACTGATCACACTGAAATCTTGGTCTTCAGTTTATGTGTGTCCAGTCTTTGGGCTGGACCACTGCCCTCTTCACTGGGAACAGCTTTTCCTTGCTGTCTGATGAAGTGTGACAGCTTCCAATGTTTTATCTTATATGTGCTTTAAAATTACTAAATTAGGATTAGCCAAAACATGGTAGAAGTTTCTGACTTCAGAAGTTGGAGACATTTGGAGAGCATTTGCAAGCTGGACATGGCAGCTGCTAGTGTAATTCAAATCTTAATGCAGAAGGTCTAAAAAAGGAATATTTTCAACTTTGTGAGGTAATGAGTAAAAATTAATTTAATATTATAAGAATTTGTATAATCATGTATATATGTATAATAATAGTTGTATGAATATTAACTGTATAAGACATAATTTATAATGGCTCATTATTTAATATTTATTTGCGTGACTGCAGCTAATTAATCCCAAGCTGTTTTATCTTTGTTGAACTAACACCAGTCTTTCTTTGAAAAAATACATTACAATGGTATCTCTCTGTTTAAGTAGCACTGCTGAGCATAAGGAGATCAGTAATTCTTGCCCAGCTCTAGGATCTATTGAACTTTTAAGAAAGCTAATTTGTATTGGTTTTGTCTGCCTGGAGAAAAATTTTGTTCTTTATGCAACTCAGCAGTGGTCACAAAGGGGAATATACAGCACAATGGAATTTGTTTTGATTCTAATCCTGCACTGGTAAATTATAAGTTAATTTGACCCTTAATCTGCTCACTTTCCTAAAAATTATATATGTAGTTAATACAAGGGAGGCAATTTTGTACTTTTTTTGTCCATTATGTTGCAGCTTCATAAAGGGAAAGCCTGTGTGTTTAGTCCCTGTGGTCACTCTTTTGTCTGTGAAGTGAAAATAAACAAAATATCATGGGACAGGCAAAATGATTAATTGGTAGTTCAGTTATTCTCTTATATTTCTGACATTAGCCACATCTGAGAGAATAACAATTGCTGAAAGACTGCTGCCTTCTGCAACTGGAGTCAAATGTATTCACATTAAATATTAATTTCAGTATTTCCTTACACACTTATTTGAAAATGTGTAGAAATGTACACATGCTGAAGACACAAAATCCTCCCTGTTTTTCAAGGTAATACCATTTGAATTCTGGGCAAAGTGGATACCATATATATAAATAAAGATGGAGAAAGCAAGATGCCCAACCATCTGGGAAAAAGAAAAGCCAATAAATATTTAAAAGAAATTTCTGGGTTTAGATTCTGAATGTGTTTTATGCAAGGAGCGTGCTTGAAAGAAAAGATAGTCCTGCATGCAGAGAGAATGTGAATGAGTGCAAAAGAAGCACCTAAGAATTTCCCAGCCCCAAAGGCCTCCAGACCAACTCCATCACATATTCATGAGGTCAGGGAGGTCAGAGCATGGAAAAGACTGGCTGATGATCCAGAGCTGCTCAGAGTGGTACAAAGAGAAATAAGTGGCACCAGGGCCTTAGGAAAATGATTGCCAGGCCATAAGATACCAGATGAATTGTGATAGAGACGAATGTAAAAAGATGCACAAGATGGCAAACTATTCGCACATAAAGATCTGCTTCTGAGCAAAGCAGAAGCCCTCAGGACAGAGGTCTTGAAAAACAGCACCTGTTTCCTCATAAGCTCAGTGTTTGGTGGAAGCCAAAAGAGCAAGGAAAATGAAATTATATATCAGGTTAAAAATTCCATAAGAGAGATCCCTGTGACTGAACAGACAAATTGAGGCAGGCAGAGGAAATCCACTTCTCTGAAACAACAGATATCCATTGGTGGATGTAGGCTGAGGCAGGGGGAAGAAATGTCACAGATTTCTCCTGATATTGCAATTCCTCACTTACGGACAATTTTGGGCTAGGTGGATATTTGCTCAGAACCAGCAAGACCTTTTTCATTTTTTATGGGACACAGGAGGGCTGCATTAAATTCCAGCTCATTCACAGAGACCAAGTTCCTTGCCTGGTTACTTAATCTTAACCTTGAATAAATTCTCCCAGACATCTGGGTGAACATAAAGTTTGTGACCTTTCATAAGGAGACTCATGCACCTAGGAAAATTATTCTCACTGGTTTTCAGTGAACTTTGCAGAAGGCAGGAATACTGTGAGCTTTTAAAAAAAGGAGTCCTTGTTCTTTTATTCAGCCTGAGAGGCAGTCAACATGCCTGTGGATGCCAGAAAGCAATTACAACAGTGATTATTTGCATTTCAGCACCAAAATTATTAGCCTTACTGCGAAAATTCAATCTAGTTAAAAGTTGGCTTCTGTTAGTGCCAAGAGTGAATTGCTCTGTCTTTCCCTGAGCCCTCCCCAGCCAGCAGTGTGGTTTGGGAAGGTTACTCAGCAGGGTACAGAGCAGTTTTATTCAAATGCATATAATGAGAGGGTGTGAGAGAAGTGTTGAGTCAGACACAGCTTGCCATTTGTTGCTGCCTAGGTGGGACTAAGCAAGTGACCTTATGATGAAAGCTCAGTATCAGAGGGTTATTCATGAAAGCTGTTTGGTACTATAATAACAAAATGAACATTTAATTATTGTGGTATAAAGAACTACTTGTCCCTTCTGGCTCAACTGTACACTTACACGTGATTAGCCCCATTTCAGCTGTCAGCCCCTGCCTAAGTCATAGTGTGGGTGTACCCACATGGAAGGACTTCAGAGCCATGTCACAGCTTCTTCCCAGCCCTGTGTCTGGCCTAGTTTCCTTCTGCTTCTGGGTGGAGCACTTGGATGGATCCTGGTCCATTTCTTGCCAAGTCAGGGCTATCAGACCCCCATTATCTGCTCCTGTGGGACTGGGACTGTGGGTGAGGGCAGGGTTTGCACTGACTCATGCTCAGCTCCTGGCTTGGCTGTCTCCCTGGAGCAGCTGGCCCTTGCTGTCCCTGAGGTGAGACCACCCTGTTAGTACAGTCAGTGGTAATGGATAATACAGGCATTTTCACAACAGGGCTGCTTGTGTTGTTTGGGTGGATGTTGCAGTTGAATGAGTGTTTGATAGGAGAATTATTATTGTCATGTCCCTCTGTGATAGTTCCTATGCTAGAATGGTCCTAAATGGAAAAAGAACTTTGTCCAGTAATCTCCTCTTGCATTCAAAATTGTGGTTGCTATATAACATATAAGGAAGAGGGATGTTCTTCAATCTCAAAGACTGAAGAGTGTGACAAATTTCTTGTTCTTTTCTAGTAGCTTGCAATAGCCACCTTCAGTGCTAAAACTGCTAGTTGTTCTCAAGTTTTACATTTGCTTTCAACTTTAAGGCAGTAGATCTCTGCATAATCTGCAAAAAGGTAGATAGGGTTACTGCAAATCAAAGCTTCTTATATTTACATTTGCTTGATCTGACTGTGCATACTTGACACAGCTTCCATTTATTAAGATCTGTAAATATAAAATAGGAAAACAACTTTATTTCTCCTCTGGCCACTTTGCTATTTCCAGACCCCTAAGGTTCTCAGTTTCCCAGTCTTGTTGAATTTACTGTGCTCTAGTATTCATCTTTCTATATAAGAATCAATAGGGCTACTTAAAGGAATTTAAAAGGTCAAAGATGACTGAGAAATCCTGCAAGAAATCTAGTTTCCAGTATCTTCTGTGTAGGATTTCAAAGCAATTTTCCTTTGGGAATGATACTTCCCTTCCTCCTTTAGTTTACATTGTTCCATTCACCAAATACTAAGGCTGGTTTAAAAGTTCTTTTCTTCTGAGCTCTTCAAGTGAAGATGACAAAGGGACTTAACCAGAGAGTTTGATCCCTTTAATTTGCTTTTCACAATTTGCCTAATAAGACATTAAAAGTAGATGTTACCTGTATCTACAGGCATTGCTACCCTGCATCCTTTGGCCATCACAGTGATAATCATATTATCACTTAGCATTAATTGAGATGTTCTGTTTAAACTTTCAAGCTGCCACACCTGACAGCCAATAATGTCCAGGGCATTTGTGAAAGATCACATACATGTTGTAATGAGGGTCTATAAGAAATCCCAAATTACTTTATTAAAAAAAGTTAGACTACAATATTTTAATGTCATCAGCCCACCCTCTACCATGAACAAATAACCCTCAGGAAGTACTAAATGAATACAGAAATCTGGTCTGATTTTGTATCTGGTCTTGCTTCAAGCAGGGCCCTGGACTAGAGAGTTCCCAGGGTCCATTCTGACCGAGTGATCCTGTCAAATTACTCTATTAAAAACAGTTAGACTACAATATTTTAGAACACCACCAGCACCACCCTCTACCATGAACAAATAAACCCTCAGGAAGTACTAAATGAATACAGAAATCTGGTCTGATTTTGTATCTGGTCTTGCTTCAAGCAGGGCCCTGGACTAGAGAGTTCCCAGGGTCCATTCTGACCGAGTGATCCTGTGGTGAAAGTGAATCTCTCCTAAATCCAAAAGAAAGCACTGTGCAAGGCAGATCCTTAATGGGTCTTACTTTTGGAGGCAACCATTGCATCTCCTAAAAATCCAAACCTTGTGTGAAACATTTTGTCACTGTTAAACTTGGTCATTTATTTACTAATTTTCACATTCTTGAAGCAATCCAGATGACAGTTGTACAGAATACAAAGGAAGACCAGAAAGAAAAGAGAAAGAAAGAAATATTAAAAGAAGCTAAGTAATATTTTTGTCACTCTCCATAACACCTAAAGACTCCTCACTGCCCAAATAACCCAGTATTTTTGACATCTGGGGAATTCTTTAGTACGTTTATGCTTTTAAGAAAGAGACAAAGATGCTACAAGTTAGGCAAATGAACTTGTATTCCTTGAGAGATGAACCTCATGTATTCTTAGAATGAAAGGGTTGAAGGGCTTTTTGAACTATGGGTCATGAACTGCTTTTACCTTTCTGTGATTCAGCCTTGTCTGAACCCTCTAAGTCAGTCTCTACTTGGATCTTCCCTAGAAAATGGTTATCTTAGGCTACCTATTTCAAGGTTTCTTGTGTCTTCCTTTGGATATAAAGGGAAGAAATGGAGAGGGAGACAGTAGCTTAGAAAGTGGTCTAAGTGTCAAATTTTAAATTGTTGCTATGTCACATGCTATCTCTGAGAACAGGATGTAATAATCTAGAAAATATGAGTTTGGCAAGATCCATGTATAATGAATATTTTATACAGTGAACACTGCTTTCAGTGCATAATTTAGATAGTTTGAAAGAAGTCTTGCATCTGTTGTGATATCTCCACCTCCAGAAAAACCCAGAATGCTTAATTCATAGCACCCAATGGGCTCCTGCCTGGGATCATTAAAAAGCTTTAAAAAAGAAGATGAGAAAACTCCAGTGCAAAGAACAAAAGAGAAAGAAGAAATCTGAAGCTTTCAGGCGCAGACAAATGTACAACATGACAAGTTGAAAGCAATTCTCCTGTCTCGCTTCATAACACTGATTTCCACTGGAGGAAGTCCAGAAGAGAGCTTAGCAAAGCAGGCAATTCCAGCTAAACAAAAGCACAACCAGGTAACTAAAAAACTCACCAGGGACATCAAGCCCAAAAGAGAGAAGGCTTTTTGTTCTTCCCAACCATGGGAAACATTAAAAAACAAACACAAACCAAAACAAAACAAAAAAAACAAACCCAAAAAACCCAACACAAGAAACAACAGCAAGAACAAAATCCCACCCCAAACTATATTTAGTTCTTTTTATTTAGTGATTTTGTTCAGTAATTGGGAATGTAAACCTTTCTGCTAACACAATAATATTTTATTTGTCTAATAAAGACAGTTTATTCTTCTTAGGGGAATTTGCTAATTTGACAGACCACACAAGCAGCATGTTATGTCCTTGGCAGACACATTCTCTCACGTCTGTAATTCCCTTCAAAATTCAGAGGAAGAGTGCATTTTTCATCAATGAGCAAGGATTATCTTAGAGGCTGGTAACATTGCTAGCCCACCAGCACAGAGAGGTTAATACTGGTGGTTAATATATCTAACATGCATCAACAATTCAACTGATGGGGTAATCCCATATTGTGGAAGATGAACCTTGCTGTGCAGGTTGAAAACAGGAATTACCTTTCCTTAGAGAAGTGAAAGAAACCATGTGGACTGCAGAAGGATGAACAATTGCAACACCTGGGAATAAAATGTTACCTCTTGAAAAAATGTATAGAATCCCAGGTTGCAGATTTTCTGTTATATTACATTCTTAAGCAGGAGAATAAATATTAGAACACTTACTAAAAAAAAATTAAAAAATAAAGGACATAGAAAGCTACTATTTTCCATTGTACAGTGTAGGGAGCATGCAGAGCTATCACCCAAAGACACTTCCCCAAATACTCTTTTTCTAAATACAGCTTTTAATATTCACCTGCAAAATAAGGTCTCTGCTCACAGGTTTCTCGTGCCTCCAAGTAGGGAGTACTCTTTGGACCATCAAAGAGATTGATCATCACCCTTTTTAACACTCCAATATTGTGCCAGAGGGATCTGCCTCATTTTTCGAGCTGAAGTGTACTGAAAATGGAATAGCTTTGTCTCAGCTCCACAAAAGAGACTGGCATCATGCTTGAAGTTGCCCAGCACCCCCATTTACCAGTTCTTTCCCTCCCTGTTAAACAGCCCTCTGGCAGTGAAGCAAGGCTTCCAATTTGTCTGTGCCCCTCCTCCTGCCCAACCCAAAGGATAAACACGGCCAAGGCTGTGTCATTGCCTGGGCACCATTCTCCTTCCTCCTCTCCCCTAACTCAATAAAAAACCTGTTCATGAAGTCTCCTAATATCTCTGTGATGTCTCAAGAACTGATGGAAAGTACTTCACAGATGCAATGGGGCCACTGCAGCCTTTCACATCCTCCTGCTGCCTCCAAGCAAAGAAGTGCTGCAAATTCCTGGCAATTCTGTCAGTTAATCAAAGCCAGAGATCATTTTGGAGTGGGGTGTAAAACCCTGTGAAGAATTTGGCTAAAATGTGCCCAGCTCAGACAACCATTAGCTTTGGGCTCAGATCATCAATGTGTGGATCCTCCAGTACTTTGCTTCTCTTTCCTTGCCATTCAAACCTCATCCTCACCAGTTCCCAGGCAAGGTACAGCATTAACACTGTTAACCACAACATTCTGAAGTCAGATCATGTTACTTAAGAAAAACAGAGGGAGCAAGAACAGTGTCTTCAAGCTATAGTGACACAGGAGACAAGAATTTTAAAAGCCCTAATCTCAGGTGAGGCAATCAGGAAATAGCAGCTCTACTGCAGCTCCTCTCCCTGTTCTTAAGCTAGGAGTGAAAAAAATGTCATCAGCCATTTACTCTGGATGTTGTGATGCTGTACTGGCCAAGCTCAGTTCTGGCAGCCCACATTTCAGAAACCTGAGAGTAGAAACACTGACTCATGAATCCTGTAGCTAAACTGGTGTTACATGAATGTGACTGCATGGGGATGCAAGCTGAGCTCTGTATTTTTACCAAAGCATAAGAAATTTTTGTACACTTGTTTGATATTTTCATATATTTAGTATGTTCCTTTGGACTGATTCCATGGCATTTTTTTCTAAAATATCTGTCTATAACAGTAGAAGAAAGGATTCATAGTTTATACATCCCTGACTGGAGCACCATCTTTAAACTTTAAAGTAAATCTATCTGACTGAAAGCTGGAATAATTACACAATGTTAGCTTTACCCTTCTTAAATAGGACTTGTCTTTAAGTGTGTGTTATCCTTATTTTGAATTCTTTCACGAGCATGGACCTTGGACAGTAGAAACTTGGGTACTGCTTCATAGTGCTTCCATGAATTCTGGAGAAATGGGGAAAAAAATTCTTTTTTTGAGACAAAAGAATTAGGCTTTAACTTCCATTTGACTTCCATGTTTATTATGCTTCCTAGAATCCCCTCTGGAGGGTTTAGACCACTTGTATTTGGCAAAACATAAATCTATTGCTGGAGATGTAAGAGTGAAGGATGCTGGAAGCAGGGTGATATTCATCTGAATATCACCCCATAAAAAGCTCCAGGCTGACCCCTCTGCTGTGTGCTGGGACAAAGGGCTGCCTGTGGGTCAGTCATGCCCTGCCAGGTCTGAGTGTCACCAGAGCAGTGACCTGCAACCCCAAGGATGCAAGATTTCACTGCACCTATGGAAGAATAGTGCCCCAAAAAGCAGCACAGTCCTAGCTGCTTCCATGCCACAGGTAGAAGCCATCAAGGCCAGGACATTCCCATCTAGCTCTGCACATTTTCGTCTGGCCCCAAAATCAGACTTTTCACTAGGGGTCACTGTAGGATTCTCCTATAGTCAACAGAGAGGGAGAGGCACCTTTGAGGGACTGACTCCTGCTTGCTGGCAGCATTTGTTTTACATTTTTGCTACCAGTCTGCAGAGTGTTTGCTGCTGGAGAGTGTGACTGGGAGAGGAGCAGGAGGAGAGTGCCAGGTGCTGAGGTTGGTCATGGCCATGGGGCCCCTCAGATGTCACTCTACTGCAGAGAGAGACAATGCAGCACTGTAAAAATTTCACTGAGCTTGTTCACACCCCAGAATGTTTGAAGATATTTCCAAGATGGTTAAGTCTGTCTGGCTTAATGTCTTTTATTTCTTCCATGGAGCTAATTGTTAGTCTAGAACCAGCGCCACCAATTCAAACACCACCAAAAGGGATTTCCCATCCACAGTATGACCTCTTGTATTGACATCTTCCCTTGTGGTCTTTACTATAAGCAAAGAGATAGTATTTCACACAAGCTTAATAATGCTCAGAAAAAAGATAAACACTTTCGTAGAGCATTTTCTCTGTTAATTCCCACTCTTAATAAAAATACATGTACAGAAAGCTACAGGCTTGACTACAATACTTGTAGGTGCTTCCTCTACACAGAATGCAAGTTTTAAAAACAGAATCTAAGAGATTAATATGAGCTTTTGAAAAAGATTTTAGAAATACTGAACATAAAAGAAGGAAGTATTCAGCTGAAATGCTAGTTCACTGAAAGGATGCTCTTTCCTCAGGTTGATTCCTTTTTTCCTGCAGACAGCACAGGATGAGTTGTAGCCAGCTTTTCTTTAAAAAAAAATCTGTGTGTTTTGTGCCAGTGAGACAGGAGAAATATTTTTAAATGAACACTTTAAAGTTGAATTTCACAACAGTGACATACCTGTAGGCATTTGTGCTGCATGAGTAATAGTGAAAAAGACTAACAGGTTGTTATAGCAACCAGCATGAAGCGATGACTTCATGAGAGGAGTTGAGTGACATCAGAAAAGCACCTTGAAAGCAGCTGCTTTGCTGTGAAGCTCTGCTATGGTTTAACCCCAGCCTGGAGCTGAGTACCACACAGCCACTCAATCCCCTCACCCTGATGGGGAGGAGAATCAAAAAAAAGGTAAACCTCACGGGTTGACATAAGAATAGTTCAATAATTGAAACAAAATAAAATATACTATTACTAGTAATAACAATAACAACAACAACAAAATTTCTATTTTCCTCAAGCTTCTGTGCAGAGGGTTTCTGCCTTCTTGGCATGTAATTACACAAAGCCTTGAAATGCCCAAGGAAAAAGGAGGCCTACAAAAGGCAGAAAATATGACTGGGCTTGGGCTGGAGTTGGGATGGCTGTGGTGCTGTTGGAAGAAGTAGCTGATATTCTGAGTGGTATCTGAGGAGCACTGGTCATCTTCATCCTCATTATGTTTTTTTCAGAAGCAGATTCTATTCTCTTTCGGGTCCCTTCTCTTATTCCTGTTACCTGAGAGGCTTGAGAGTTACTGGGATGGAGGGATTTTTTTAATATTTACAGGTTTTTTCATCCTGTTTTTTCTGGTTTTTTTCACCCTACAGTCTTAAATAGACCCAGGGTGGTGCTTCTTGTCCCTGTTAATTCTTGCTGTCAGTGGGTTGTATGAGACCACGTATCTTACATATTTTCCCCAAAAGATAGGGAACTAAGGATTCAAGGACTTGATAAGTGGATATAGAAGAACACTATCTCCAGTTTTTCTCTTCCCTGGTCTCTTCAGCTCCCATTATCTAACTTACAGTTTTCTATCATCTAGACAGTTTCAATTTCTTTGTGGTTTCAGTACATATTTTTGCTCTCCTGCCTGCTTATAGGCAAAGAGAAAGTAAACAAGAGTTTGGGTAGAGAAACACAGGTGTAAGGAATGTAGACTCTAGTGTACCCCAACATATTACTATAGAAAGCCAAAGAAAACTTCTGTAATAGCAATTGCCTTCACTGAAGAACCTGATTTATAGAAATGAGGCTACCAGTGTAAATTCAGGATGCTTTTCCAGACAGGCTCCTTCCAGGTGTTGCTGCATCATTGCATTTCTGAGAGGTAACCTGCTGGATGCAGGTGATGAGAGATCACACAGATGCTGCCTGGGTGCATGAGGCAAATGGGACTGCAGAGTGAGAGGTTGTGAGACATCACTGAGAGTACAGAGAAATGGCAGAGGGGGTCAGTAAGGAGGGACAGGCAACTTAGTCCCAGGTGTGATATATGAAACTTGGCGGATCTGCAAATTCATTGCTGAGGAACAAGCATTAATTGCACTCCAGAAACAGACAGCACCAGCCAGTGACTGCTTGGGTGCTGCAAGAGCTTCTAGGGGTAAGAATCAGGCCGTTCTGGCTTCGTGCTTGACTGGAAAGATTGAACTCATTGCAGGGTGTCTGCTCCTGATGCAATAAAAGGAGACTCCCAGAGGCTTTTTGGATTAGCTTCTTTTAGAAACTGAGAAGAGATTCTAGTCCTCCAGGCTCTTTTCCAGAAAAAATATTATGTTTCATATTTCATTCAAGAAATTAATATGTTTTAATATTTCATTCAAGATGCTAAACATTAAGAAAGCAAGCACTCCCAACTGATATATTTAGAACAGTTACCAAAATGGCCACAAACACTCCACACATCAAAAGATACTGCATGAGTCACTAATAAGTGCTGTAAAGGACTCTGGCTGTGACAGGATCAGAAAGTTAAGTCCCACCACGTTGTGTGCACAGTCATTTCTTAATGACTCAGCCTGCTCTGACTTTAGAGAACCATGGTATTGAATCTGTTTTTGGCCCAGCAATGGCTAATGAACCTCAGCAGAGAAGACAGAAGCAACTAATTATCATCTGGACATGTGGGAAAAAGAGGAAGAATAGGGGTATCTTAAAAAGATAGAGGTATCTTAAACTCAAAGAAGTCTGCTATGACTCTTTAGCCTGCCAAGGCATTTTATTTAATTGTCTATGTAACAGAACTCTATAAATAAATAAAATACCTAGTCTGGTTTCCCTTCTCCTTATGAATGAACTAGCCCGAGAAGGACAAGAGATGCTGTGTCCTTGGACACCCCCTTTTTCCATAGGTACAATATAAATGCCAAGAGAAATTTGAACAGTAGATGTCCCACATATTTGTTGACTTGTAAAATGTGAAAAATCCCACATCCAATCGCAGTCATAAGAATCTGAAATCAATCCAGAAAAAGGTAGCATTAGCCTATAATGCTTTGAGTCTTGCCTAAGAAGCTGAGGATAGAAGACAAAACTGATAGCTCACTTCAAGGCTCGCACTTTTGCCCTTGGTAGGACATAGCAGCTCAAAAGCATAAAAGTAGCTTTCCAATGGAATTCGTTTCTAAATCTGCATTCAGATTGTTCAATTCAGCTGTTAGTTTCCTGATCCTGTGGGCTTTTCCCTCTCATCTACCTCAAATAAAGCTCTCCTACCAGTCAGTGTTGGTCACATCTTTGAAGCTGTGCAGCTTCCTTGTTCTTCTTTCTCCCTGCTCTGAGGCAGGGATGATTTCTGGTTCTGCATAAAGATGTATGAAATTAGAGCTCTTCTCACCAAGACAAGAAAGGATTTCATCCTCATACACAGAGTGTTGCATAGAAAAAGGAAGCAATGAGTTATAAGACTTCAAAATTCAAGCACACCTTCAAAGCAACAACATACATATATATGATGTCTGCGTGTATATATACACACATATAGCATAGATAGCACAACTATAAAGCAAATCTTTAAAGCAAGAGTGGACTCATACCAAGTATTATATTAAGAAATTGCCATAATTCTGGAAAAGATCCAATCTTATCTTCCACAAATTTGAATGTAACAGCAATTTCCATTAAAATGTTCGACTATCTGTTTCTGATGCCAGGATAGGGAACAAAACCACATCTTTTCCTAATACACTTACTATCACAAACTGAAATTAATGAATAAATATATGTGTATGCCTATTATAAACTGAGCTTTATCTCACCAGACTGTAACCATATAGTTGGATATATAATCTGCATTAGGCAGCCAGTTTGAGGTTTGTCTTTCTCATCTCTCTGCAGATTACCTCAGCACATGTAGGTTATCCCCAAAATGCAGCCTGGGTGCACCCCACATGCCCTCGCTATCCATAACAAAAGATATAAGAAGGTGCCAGAAGGTGCCTCTAAATACAGTGATTTCAGATGAATCCTAGGCCAAATATATTTTAATTACCCCAGTAGAAAGATGTGAGTTAACTTTACTTTTAATTTCGTGGTGAGGTTTGTATGAAAACTCCCTGAAGAAAGCTCTGTAACAAAAGAATGCAAAAAATGGTTGAAATTCAGAAGAAGCAATTGGTGATGTCACGTCTCTACCTGGTCTGCAAAGGGAAAGGAAGGTTCCTGGTCTATGCTGTATGTGACCTGGCCAGCCATGGGAGAGGTGTGAGGCCTGCCGCTGACCTGCACATCCAAACTGAGCCAAAACATCCAAACTGAACCAAAACCAGATTGTTGTGAATCCCACCTGCTGCAGAACAAATCCCTGACCAGGCTGTGGGCACCCAGCGTGGGGATCCACCCAAGAGCCCCCAGGATGTGACTGCAGGGAGGGCCTGGGGCCGCACAGAGATCTGGGGCACTGCGTGTCACTGGCCTGATGCAGTGCAGGTAAATGCAGACAGCCCCAGCAATGCCTTTCAAAAGCTTTGGAGACACAGACAGAGATGGTTGGATGCTGGCAGATCTTCAGTTTGGGGAAGATTAACTCACTAGATTGCTGATCTGAGCCACATTTACCTGCCTTCAGTGAGTCACATGTACACATTTTCCTCCATGAAAAGGAAAGCTCATCTGCTTCTGATTGCATCCATGAGACTTTCTGGTCTTCTCTGCTCCTGCTAAGGATCCCGTCAGTTCCCCATCATTGCCTTCCCTGGTCTTACATCATGCAGTATTTCCCAGCTGCTCACTGGCCTAACACCCTCTTGCCCTTCCAAACTCTTCCTTATCTCATATTTTCCATATCTTCCTCCCACACCTTACATTCCCATCTGCGGTCTTCTGCACAAGATTTTACATTTTTTTAGCAATAACTGGCACTGGCAAACAGTGGTGGTTGCCATTTGTATGGACAAATATGACCAAAATCCATGCTGCCAGAAGGAATAATACCAGGCCTATCCAATTTTGGATCATATAGATCTCACAACTTCTCTAGACCAGGGGAACTGCACCCCAACACAGCCAATGGTTTCCCCTGCAATGGCTCTTCCACAGCCAGATATATTGCACTATCACAGAGACCTGACAATGGGAATGTACTTTGATTCCATAATGTCCTTTGTCCTTTGACATCCAAAATGCTAAAGAGCTAAATTCACATGTGGAACCCCAAACAGATCCTCTTGTGGTTCACAATATATTTTTTATCACCAATGAACTCCACAAAGGTTTGCTGCAGATTAGCTTTCTGTCTAAACACAACAAATCTGTGACCATTAATTTCCACACAGTTATAATCTTATTGTACTTGTCAAGTAAAATTGAATTTGCACAAATTTCCTTGCCATTGGGTGTGTATGTAGAGTTCAGTTATTAAAATGTACTTGCAAGTTGGGAAAATGTTGTCAGCAGTAGGTCTGTGGCTTCGTACATTGGCAAATATAAATCAAAAGAGTATCCTTGAAAAAAAAAATTAATTGGCTCCCAAAATGAGAAATGAAGATGCAGTTTTGAAAAATCTACAACAGTAATCTGAGGAAAGAGAGATAGAGTGCTTTAAGCAAACCCTTAAGAATGATAAAACATATTCAAAAGCCCATTTTTTCTTCTTTAATATCTTCATGTAAAAGCTTCTGGCTCTAATTAAAATCTTCATATCACTCAGCTAACATCCACTGCTACAAAGTGATAACAAGCTTAAATCACAGGACTCGTGTTTTGAAAATGAAGAATTCTGGTCTTGGAGATAATTAAATCTTAATCGATTGAGGCCTTGTCTGATTATAAACCTAAGATATTTCTGTCACATCCTAATCACAATATACTTCTTGATTGTCCTAGCACAAGAGAAAAACACTGCTCAATCACTTAGGCCAAAATGAGAACAATTTTTCAGACATGGCTTTAATTGGATTAAGGGTACTGTCAAGTTTGTCTTCTCATAACCTCTTGTTTTGTCTTCTTAAGCCTACTGCTAATGCCATGAAAATCTGTTTTTCCTAAAGGTAAGACTCTGGCCAGTGTTTGGTCTTGTGGAGGGCTTCAAATGGACTGTGGTCCTGCAGATTTCAGCAAGCAGATGGAAAGCAAGGATGTGTCCCACTAGGGTCTCAAGGGATCCAGGCAAAAATATGTGGCACACTAAGTGGGACAGAAGTGTCCTCCTGTGAAGAGATTAATGACTGTCAGGTTGACAGGATGCAGAGAGAAATTAACACCAGCTTTGAGTGAGGGTGAATGGAAGTAAAGTGAATGCTGGCATGTGCCTTAGTAGAGAAAGAGACAGCACATCCTGTGAAACAGTTCTGATCAAATGAAAGCTAAAGGCCAAACATAAGGTGCCTACACTTTATCACCAAAATGTAGCTGGATCTCTCTCTGTTCTTCTTAGTTAACTGGTCTTCATCAAACCAGGAAAACAGGTTACAATTATTCACATGGCCAAATACAGAGTCAGTTTCTAATATTAAATAATGAAATTTAAGATTTAGGACAGATCTAGTTAATAGCAATAAAAGTTATCAGAGGCAACGGAGTGTACTCTGAGTTTCCCATAACCTGATGTGGTTCACATATCTCAGTGAGTAAAGGAATAATTTAGCAGTTTTCCTCTATTATTTCTTAAGTTACCTTCCCATTTCTTTCATTGGTTCTTCCACATACCAATATAAAACATATTTTTAATGCAACACCTTTTGTATTTTTAGTGTCATTTCTCTATAATACTAGTGAGTAATTACAAATTCTTCAATTTTTTTCCTATGTGTTAGCAACAGTGCTAGAGCAGGACTCTCATTCAAAAAAATGACCTTTTGAAAAATTACAACAATTATATTGAGATCAGAAATTTCATTAGTAAAAAGCATCAAATAAAGCACCCAATTCTCCAAAGTTTTCGTCAGTTCAAATGTCCTTTTATTACACTCTCTGGGGGGCAGTTCGAAAATAATTATTTTTATTGATCAAGGAAAGCATCCACCTGACTTCCTGAGTGTGCAATCTTCTCCCTGAACCATGACCAAACACACCACAGTGGTGAAAGGAACAGGAATTTTGGGAGGTCCAGACAGGTCCCCTTTGTGCAGCCAAGTGTGGCTGGTGCAGGGAGGTAGACTGGTGCAGAAAAGCAGAAACTGAGTGAGGCACAGCCCCTCAGAGGCCAGGGCAAACTCAGGAGCTTAATCCATGGCTCTCAAATCCTGTCTCAGCATCCCCTCTCTGTTAGATCTATCTAGCTAATGGCCAAAAGATGGTCAAAAGGATTGGTGTTGCAGAAAGTGAAAAACTCACCACTTCTGAACTGTAGCAGCAGTAGGTGCAATGACAAAACTTGTTCATGTCCAGTGAGAGGGGTGTCCCATTTTTTCTTTATGAAGTCCTTCTTAAAATGCTTTTCTCCTTATGAATTTCAGTGTAGATATGGAGTTCAGGACAGAGCTGCCTGGACTGCAGGAGACACAGGCTGTGAGATGGTACCTGCTGTGGTCTGTGTGGTAACATTCTTTACTGTTATATTTGATGCTGGATGACATGGATCACCCTATGACTGGATTCCTCTGGACAGATCAAGAGGCTTGGAGAGTCTGAGCTTCATTTCCTTGACATGCTTTTCCCCATCTGGGCTGGAGAGTACAGCTCTGGCCTTGGGATGCCTGCACGCTCTTCTGCTTCCCTCCTGGAGCATCTCATCAGCATTTGGTTATCATTCAGTGTGTTCACTGCCCCGTCCATCAGTGCTGGCAAAGTCACACTTCCTAATGCTGGCTGCCTAGGAGGTTCTTCCCTCCACTCTGCTTTCCTGAACCTGTCTTCACACAGACCTGCCAGTGATTCTGTGCTACAGAAACAGATGAACACAAGCTGCTGCACCCACCAGCTACACAACTGCACTTCATTCCACAGCAAAAAATGTATCAGCATTAATTCCTGACTGTGAGCTCCTGCCCAGCACTGTCAGCATCCATACCCACAGCAGGGAGCAGCCCCCACCAACAGCAAGCAATGTGTGGGGGCTCAGTACAGGCACTTGAAGCATCGTAACATAAATAAATTATGGGTGAGATGAAGGGAAAAATAGTCAAATAATTTCCTGTTGTGTAATTACAATAAAAATAGCTAATCCTGAATGAAGTTATTGCTTCATCCTTGTATCCATAGCAACAGAAGTGGAGTCTGGTAGACTGGCTGCAGATGAACACAGCATTCTCCATCCACCAGCAGCTCAGCCTGCCCAGCATTCCAGCAGGCAGGTGAGGAAGGGCTGGTCTGCTGCTGGGGTGGGCTCTGCCCTGTGCTGAGAAGGACAGTGGCAGAGAAACACAAGTCCACACTCAGCAATCTCTGCATAAGCCCATGACACTTTCAGAACACCCTGCTCTGCTTCCTGGGCCTTTTCCACAGGGAATTGTGGAGAAAGGCACAGTACACGGTGTGCTTTGGCCCAAGTGAAGGCAGAGGGCCTGAGTTCTCAGTCAGGAATCAGCACAAATCAAATGACAGGTCACCAGCTGAAGTGGATCAATACTTCTCCCTGTGAAGCAACAGGTTTCAGTGCTTGCCTTAGCTGCTAACTGAAGTCAGCTGGGGCAGTTTGCATTCTGACCTAAAAAGGGGCTTGATGTATTGCTGAGAATCTGTGAATTACCTATTGACATGGATATGTTTGTGCTTCCTCTGTGAAATTTTATACAAGTCACTGAGTGCCAGTGAGCAGCAGGTCAGTATCCCCATTTTGGATAGTATCCTCATGTTGTCAGTATCTCAGTTTTGGATAGTATTCCCATTTCATCCCCAGTGAGTCTGTTGAAATTATCTTGATGAACCCATTACTATTGTCTGGAAAACAGTAACTACCACACAGGTACAAAAACATACCTTTTATTCCCAACTGGAAAATATCCCTTATTTCAAGTTCTCTTGCCCTATCTAATGCTTATTTTACAAGTTTAAGTGCAGGAGATCAGGACTTGGATACAAATTTCAAATGTCATGTCGAGGTGAACAGAGGCCACAAGTATTGTATCCCAGTCACATCTAAGTTTATTTGCATGTTCTCAACTCCTGCTTATAATTAATTACTGGTCATGAAATTACCCTTCATCAAATGGATATTAAATTTGATTATTGTATCAGCTTTTATTTGATATTAATGTTCCTCTAAGTACAGTGAATTTCACTGCATTTCTGTTGTAAAATCATATAATACAAAATCTTATGTGTTCCATTGATAACATAACACCAGAAACACATAAAGTTCTTGCATCTTTATGTATGAAGAAGCAGCTTTTCTAATCAAAGTACTGGGAGTAATAAAAAAAGCCTTTGTAACATAATATCATAAGCATTGTGAAAATTGTGAACACTGAGCTGCTGGGTAAAAGAAAAACACTTTACTATGTTTTTTCATAGTAATTGGAAGATGGGTGAACAGCCTCCTTTAAAGAGGTAACCATACACAGAATACAGGCTCACCTCTTGGAGAAAAATAGCTGTGCAAAGTAGGATATAATAATCTGTGTTATGTAATACTGTAAATTGTTTCTGTTTGTGAGTTTTTGTAGTTGTGGATTTTTTTTCTGCAAGGGCAATATTTGACTGAGATGCCAACTTTAGTGGACGGCATTTCTATGGGGACTTTTATTCATTACCAGCAACTAAGGTAGGGGGGAAAAAAGGTTTCAATAACTGTTTTTACCCAGATGAAGGCCATACAAAATGATGGAAGGAATCAAGTCTCTTTTTGATGCTTTGGTTCGACTAGCTTTCTGTAGCATGGCTTCTGTAGGCAGCAGAGAACCACTCTGTAAAGAAGAGTTAGCATTCTGCTGCTGTCCTGATACGTGCAAATGTGAATTAAAGCTTTTTTCCTAAATATCCTCTGTGCACATTAGTGAACAACTCATTCCCCCTCAGAACATTGTTTGGTTTAGAGGGTGACTGGCATGACTTGGCTTGCACCTGTACAGCTGACTCTGCTATCCCCAGCACCCACACTGTGTAGAGGGAGAGATCCTGCTCAGCCACCCTCTGGCAGCAGTCCTGCCCTACAGCAATCCATAGAATGGACAAACACGTGCCAGCACTGCCCAGCTCCTCATCTTGTTTAGTTTACTGGGAGGGAAATAGCTTTTATGGCTGAAAGGCAGCTTAGTTTCTCCCAGCAGCTGCTCATCTGAAGGTTAACAGAAAGCTTTTGCTGCTACACTGATGTTCAGAGCTAATCCATCAGGCACTAGTTGCAGTTGATCTGAATCACTGGTGTGACTGGAAGAGGCAGTGATGGAAGTGAAAGGGAGAGACTGCTGGGTGATCCCCACTCAAAAAAAATCTGCCTCTGGATCCCAAGAACATTTAAATGAAAAATCTCCTGTTTTCCTCAATATCTGTTACATTTATCAACAGCAGCCTCTACTCCTCTAAATCCCTTTGCAAACCCTGTTACTGTGTTCCTTTCACCTAGGGTTTCTGCAGTCTCCACCTCTCCTTCGCTGCCACTCTCTCAAGCATTTTTAGCCATAGGCTGTGTCCTTTGCCAGTGATTCTTCTCTGCTTTTCTTCTGCCAAAACCAGCCACATTCACCTTAGTAAACTGAGCAATGGTAGGAAGGTCACCCTGGTAGGAGAGTCACAGCTGCAGTTCTGTCCATCATCCCAAGCAATTCCCATGAAGAGTTCATGGGCTGGCACAGAAGGATCTTCTGGTGTTACTTTCAGCAGGTGATTTCAGTGCAGCTTCTGTTTCAGTGCAGTGCCTGTTTTGAAGCAGAAGAGAGCATGACGTGACTGACATGGCCAGGCCATGCTGTGCTATTGCACTCTCCTGCTCCAAGACTGGCTCTCCTCCTCTCCAGACACAGGGCTGGTCTGTGCCAGGGTGGCACAGCGAGCTGGTCCTGGCACCAGTGAGTGGCTCAGATATGAGCTAATAAGCAGCTAAAGCAAATGGGATCTCAGTGTAATAGTAGTTGGGGTATTTAATTCTTGCTGCAAAACTTTAGGGGCTCAGTTATTGCCGATCTATTCCCTTAATGTGCTTATTCACTGTTTGGACTCAGTGATAAAAGCTCTCTATTCCATTACAACAAACGGAAATGTTTTCTTGTGAACATTGGGAATGCTGTGGGCACAAGGGATGAGCAGGCTGAATTTGTGACCCCTGAATTGTGAGACTGGTGTTGCTCAGGGTGGTGAGCTGTTGGGGAAGAAGCAGCTTCAGCATTTGGGCAGCCGAGCACTGTGTCAGAGCAGGTCCCACTCCATGTCCTGCAAGGCCACAGCTGTGCTGATGGGAACAACTGGCACCACACCAGCAGGAGTTCTCCAGTGGACGTGGGCAGCTCTCCCTCCATTACAATAGAACGGAAATGTTTTCTTGTGAACACTGGGAATGCTGTGGGCACAAGGGATGAGCAGGCTGAATTTGTGACCCCTGAATTGTGAGACTGGTGTTGCTCAGGGTGGTGAGCTGTTGGGGAAGAAGCAGCTTCAGCATTTGGGCAGCCCAGCACTGTGCCAGAGCAGGTCCCACTCCATGTCCTGCAAGGCCACAGCTGTGCTGATGGGAACAACTGGCACCACACCAGCAGGAGTTCTCCAGTGGACGTGGGCAGCTCTCCTGTCACCCAAATCCAGCACAGCACATATTGTGGGCAACACCTGAGGGAAATTACTGGGGTTTTCCTACAGAAATAATGGTGGAGGAAATATTTTCTCATTATTTTCAAATATTTCCTTTGACTTTTTCAATTTTTCTTTCAAAACAAGATCCAGAAAAAATATTGATCAGAAGCAGTTTCTGAAATTTTCTCCTGTATGTTCTCTTTAACAAATGTTGTTTTTATCCTGATTTTCCTGGAACAAAACAAAACATATTGTTAGAGGAAAAAAAAAAGTCTGCTATAGTAGCAAAGGGCTGTGGTTTAGTGGGCCACTATGGGATGCAGGAGAGCTATGTGTGCACAGCCCTGTGAGAGGTTTGCACAAGGTTTAATCTTGCTTTTTGAAGTTGAAACCTCTCCTGTGCAGCCCAGATGGGCCATCATGTAAGGGCAAGGGCAATTCTCCTGTAAAACACTGCGGGGTTGGGAGGATTGATGGTCCCAGGCAGCTTGTGAAGAACCCAGTTTGTACACACTGGGGCTCTGCCAAGCCACATTCACAAGGATGGTACATTTTCAGACTTCTTGTTTTGAACAATTCCATTTCTTTTCATCTTTGGAGCCTGACTTAGGCTTGCTCGTGTTAAAACCCCTCCCACCCAGCACAACACTGGCAGTGGTAACTGGGCACGACAGGAAGCAAAACTTGGTGGTGTCAGAGACCTAGAGTCACAATTGTAAGTAAAATTAGTAAAAAATTCAGAGGCAGCAACAACATGGCAATACAGAATCTGGAAATTCACACTTTTATCTAAAGCTCTGACATCTGATTGATCTCACAGATTCAGAAAAACTTATGACTTTCACACAAGGCATTTTTACATTATTAATGGACTGCCTCCAGGATTCCCTGTTTGGGGCTGGGAAAGGGGAATGTAATGTTGTGGCTGCTTTTAAAAAGATCCCACATACCTTCTGAGGGAAATAAAATTGCATCATTAGTTCCTAAAAGAAATAAGTTATTGAATATATTTTTTAAAATTTTCCAGTTTCTGTAAAATGGTTTGTAATGTCAAATCTAAATAAACATTAATTTCCTGGGGATGTTTTTATTAGAGTACAACTTCTTTTCTTTTGTACAGGTTATAAGAGTAGCTATCCCTACCCGCAAAACCATTATTACTGTAGCTGAACAAATTACTGCAATGCATAATTTATGTTGTGTGTTTATTTATTTCTATTTGTGAATAATCTAGCTATATTTTTTAAAGTTAGCTCTTTGCATTGTTTTAGCATTTTAAAATTATTTGATTTCCCTTTTGACTGACTGAGTGGTTGCTCAGGGTTAGAGGTGGATTTGTGAATTCAGTGAGTAAGCACCTAAGTCACCCAACATCTCTTCTACTCCCAGACTAGGAAATCTCACTTTCAGTATGACCTTAATTTACATAAATCAAGTGTTTGGTACCCTCAAGGTGATCCAGTTCAAGATGAAGAAGTGACAAGTTAGGGATGCTTAAAATAATTCCCTTTCCCATTTACTTGATGTATTTTTGAGCACAACATTCAGAAAAGCATTCCATTTAAAATCATGGAGATGCAGGAGACTCCAACACACTAATTTCAGCTTCAGAAAGCAGCAGTGGCCCCTCTCTTTCCAGATCCCCTTGGCATTACTATGGCATCATCATCACCCTGAGGATGGTGGATGGGTCCAGGGTACTTTGGGTGCTGTAGAGACACAAGGTTTGCAAATCTAAGGCTGTGGATCCTAACAAGCTTATGACTAACCCAGAAAAGTAAAAAGCCCCAAACAAATACACAGAAGCACAACAGGATGAGGGATTCAGCCACAGACATGTGGTGAGCTGGAAGCAGAGGTTAATAGAGGGTCTGGGTCTCATGCATGCTATCCTTGGGGATATGCCATATTCTCTTTATGGACTGAAAGCACTCAGTTGTGCCACATCAAGTTATTTTTCCAGTAGAAAGACTGGAAATAACCCACATGGAATCAGTGATATGGGTGGGACAGCAATATACCTCATTACCACCACCTACAGAAACAGGTACCTCTCAAGAGCCTTCTCAGGATCATCACATCCCTGCAACTTCTGTGCATGCCTTCAGATGTGTTTTATCAGTTCTTCTCCTGGGCCATTTTTTCTGACTTGAATGAGACCTTAGATCATATCTGCTACTTGAAATAAACCTAACCAAAAATATATTTGGGATGGCTGTCAAGACAGTTTCTCAAAAAAATGTGAGCTCTGTTCAACCTCTTCCCTATGAAATCATTTCCTCTAACAAAAAAAAAAAAGAAAAGACAGGTTTAAATAGTAATTGTAAACCTCCACCTAGGTACAGGCAGATTTAATGCTGTAGTGCTGTATCTATTCAATCACCTCAGAGCCATGGGATAAGGTAGAGTTTTGTTGTGTCTGAGGGTGCAGACTGAGTGATGTGTAGCTCTCAGCAACGTGGCTCTGTTTCTATGATGGTTCTTACTGCAACAAGCTGGGGGTGGGTTGGTGTGTGTCCTCTTGCTGTTGTTTCCTCAGCCAGTGCTTGTTCTATGTCTTCAGTTTTCCAGGGACTCAGAGACCACATGCTGAACAATTCGTCAAGGTTTCCTCTGGGGCTCTCTCTCTGTAATCTCCTCTTTGCTCTTTCAAACCTTGGGAATCATTGCAGACCCAAGGGACCATCAGCCAATGCAGAGGAGTCTCCCTCTAATCACAGCTTCAGAAAATAAATCTGTGCTGATACTCTTTCCACAGAGTCAATCACCTCAGAGCCATGGGATAAGGTAGAGTTTTGTTGTGTCTGAGGGTGCAGACTGAGTGATGTGTAGCTCTCAGCAACGTGGCTCTGTTTCTATGATGGTTCTTACTGCAACAAGCTGGGGGTGGGTTGGTGTGTGTCCTCTTGCTGTTGTTTCCTCAGCCAGTGCTTGTTCCAAGGACTCAGAGACCACATGCTGAACAATTCGTCAAGGTTTCCTCTGGGGCTCTCTCTCTGTAATCTCCTCTTTGCTCTTTCAAACCTTGGGAATCATTGCAGACCCAAGGGACCATCAGCCAATGCAGAGGAGTCTCCCTCTAATCACAGCTTCAGAAAATAAATCTGTGCTGATACTCTTTCCACAGAGATGATAAATCCCTATGAATCCTTTAGGTCCTCCACACACCCATCAGCAGTGTCTATACTGGTCTTCCCTAACTCTTGGCTGAGCATTTTCCTTCTGTGCTCTCTGCTACCTCAGCTACACCTCCTTCCTCACTGGCATTAGCCGCACTTGGAGAAGGACCCTTCTCCCACCCCAGACCCACACCTTGCCCTGGAATTCAGGGAAGAAGCTGGGCACAGGCTGCTCCAGCTCTGCAGTCAGATGCTGCCTCAGGAAACATCCAAAGATAAATGGGAGATGCTGCCCCAGCCCTTGTGGGCAGCTAAGAAATGAAAAGTTTGCTGCAGTCTCCAGCTACCAGCTTCTACTGGGAGCTTATTGGGAGCTTGGAGCTTAGAAGCCTTAGTACATTTACAGATGCTTCCACAGAAAAGTGTTAATTTACATGGTTTAGTAGCACAAGGAATCCCTGCCCTAATATCTGTAACTTCATCCAGAGACACAACTGTTTTCTTCTGCCATGGCTGCAAACTACAGAGCATTCAGTATAGAAGTGAAGGCCTTAGAGACACTCTAAGGAGGGCATAATACCTCCAAAATCATAACTTCAAGGCTGCTAAAGCAGGAGGCAGCCCCTGGAGTTGTTCCTTCCAGGCAGGCCACACCAGGAGGGCAGTTACAGACCATGTAGAAAGGTCTCCAGGATCTGAAATTGTAGGCTTGAAATAACAGCAGCAGATTTTAATAGCCTACAGATGTTTTGAAACATGATAAGTCATGTTTCAGTGAATTATGAGGGACATTGCAAAGCAAGCCTGATTCCACAGGACCCAGTGGGACTACACCAGTGAAATCCCAAAATACCTATCAAAGAGCTTGACTAAAGTGTGACTTTCTGCAGTTTCTGGCTAATGTGCCTCTTCAGACTTTCACAAAGACAGTGACATTACATTGAAATGTTCAAGGCACAATTTAAAACATCACCAACTATCCAATATATAAGACTAAGCATTTAACAGATGCCAATGAATAGTACTGTACACATCAATTACTGCTTTTAATAACATCCATTCATCCTCAGCAGTCCCAGCAGAAAAGCAGGAATGTTCTCTCTAATGCTGATCATAATTGTACCAGTCATAGAAAGTGACAGGACTGCTGTGAGCCTGTACTGGTGGAGGACATTATTAATTATCACAGTGGAAAGAAGAATGATTTTCATTTGTCACAAAAAACAGACCTCAGCATTTATTAACTCAGTAAAAGAAAAAAGTACTGAGATGTGTTAATTTGTCATATTGGAATGAATCTGGAAGGTCAGAAGAGAGTTTTGAAATTTAGGAAATGAAAAATATTAGATTATTTGCCAGATTAGATTGGACTGACACTAAGGATGTTGATATAAATGTATGCGTCTGTAGTGCTAAAGAAACATGTTAGAAACAACCCTGAATGACCCAGATGCTTACAGGATCATTTCTTGTCATTATTTGCATGGCAAGAGCACACTGAACCTTTTTTATTTTTAATGTTTCCACATTAATTTAATATTTCACATTTAGATTTGGCCTTCTGTGGGCCAAAAAATAGAAAAAATAACAGGAGTCAGGAATATTTTGTTCATGTTTCAGAATGGCCAAGCCTGTCTCAGCATGTTTCTGGTAGGCTGTGAACTGATAATATTCCAATTTCCTTTCCTGGGCAATACAATATAAAGGATAACAGAAGAAAAATAACAGGATAAACACAGTCAGCCTGATCTTCCTCTCAGCTTGCTGTCAGGATTACTGCAAATAAGGACTTCCCTGGAGAAGAGGCTGCAGGAAATAAAACTATTGTTATTCTAGCAGGCTAAATCTTGGGAAGCAAGATGTTTGCTCATCCAGCTGTGGGGTGATAGGATTTGTTCCCATTGTTTTTGTTTTCCCTGCTAAATTCACAGTTGGTATGAAAGTGGGGATTTGAATTTTGATATAGCTCTCTTTGGAAATTCAAACAACTAAGGTGAGATCTAGCAAGGTCTCAAATTGTATGAGGTTGAATCAGAACAAATCAGGGAAATAACATCTGGGACTTCCATCCAACTGCTGCTGTTGTTCCTGGGAGCATTTCATAGAATTTTTTGGGTAGGAAAGGACCTTAAAGATCATCCAGTTCTCAGCCCACCTGCCACAGGCAGGGACACCTTCCACTAGACCAGGTTGCTTAGAGCCCCACCCAACCTGACTTTGAACATTCCCAGGGATGGGACACTACAGCTTCTCCGGGCAACCAGTTTCAGTGCCTCAATTTGGGAATTGCAGACAAGTATTTCTAGTAAAACTTCCCTCTATTTCTGCAGATTCTAAGAGTTTCCCACACAGTAGTATTCAAAATGGGAAGTGCAAACTGTTTCAGGAGATTCCTGTGTAAGATGGTGGCCAGTGGCATGAGGTTGGGAATGTCCAATCATTAGAAAATTAGTCCGTCTACACTCTTCCAAAGCTGTAGGACATATTAGTAAAGATATATTCTGGTTTGGTATATAGGGACTTAGCTAAAAAACAGCTTAATTTACCTATTGTTCAGTCAATTACCTGCAAGTCCATTTAGAGAGACTATCACAGAAATTTATGTGGGGTATAAAGCAAGGGCTGAAGATGAGTGGAGCTCAGATAAAAGCTTGGTGGACTCACAAGACACACTATGTCCAAAGTGAAAAATTAAACCTGACATGACAAAAAAAAACCCAACTGAACATTACCAAATTAATTATGCAGGGAAAGAGTTTGTTTTATTCTCTCTATTTGTATTTGTTTGCATAATTATCTCTGTCTCTCTATCGTGTTATTATCTCTGGATCATCTGTCAGCTCCAAAATGCAACAATGTGCTGGGACCCAAAATAGAAAAAAATAACAGGAGTCAAGAATATTTTGTTCATGTTTCTGAATGGCCATCATCTGTCAGCTCCAAAATGCAACAATGTGCTGGGACCTCTGGATTTCCACTCAAGCAAAACAACATTTGCATAATCCTCAGTATCTGTTGGAGAGATGATTGCTTGAAAGATGTGCAAGAGGAATTGTAACTCAGATAAAATGGGACTAGTGCCATTGTATGCCAGACTGCTCTGTGCTCTGTGGTTGGATATAAGGATACACCAAGCTGGATCAAAATTGTGTTGGTTTGTTAACCTTAACTGCACCTACATGCCTAATAAAATTTTAGTGCTTCCTTTATTTGGAGAAACATTCTGAGATCTTAATCTCATTAATTTGCACTTACTTTAAATTGGCACATCTTATTTCCATAATGGAAAGAGTCTTACAAAGTGTAAGTCTGTAAATATTTGAACTCATAGCCCCAAGTCAAGACACAGAATCAATATACAGATGTCTTTTAACTTGATATTGATATTTTGGGAAATGTAACTCATTCCCTTATAGCTGGCCCAGAGTGATAGGATTGGAAGAAATCCAAATATTCCTGAAGTAGTCATTCCAGATGCCAGAATACCATTGGAGATTATTGTTAGATGGCTGGCAGCAGAGATGTGTTCAAAGTGACAGGTAGATTCCTGTGAGAGTTTATTAAAGCTACAATACAAAAAACACCACACATGAAGACGTGTGAGCATGAGAAAGAAAGTCTCTGGATGAGGAAGGTCAGGCTCAGGAGAGAGTTTTACAGTGGTACTGGTGCAGAACTGGATGAGCTAGGAGGGAGAAGCAGAGAGACATCTCAGTATACCTCTGTAAACTGATGAATATATCACACAGGAGGGTCAATGGCAAGGCAAGAGGATCCAGTATTTCTTCTCAGAAAAGGCCACACTTCATTTCTGATGCCTGTGAAAAATATATCTATGAAATGTAAAAGACGGAGTTAGCACCTTAGGGAATGCTGACACAAGATTTTTTAAAAATATTTTGTTTGTGTGGCTGTGAATCTGCACCGAACAAAAATTCTCAGTCACTCATGTTATTGTGACCTGAATGATAAAATTATAATTGAGATTATAGCAGTGCAATGACTTCCTCTGCCCCTCAGCTGGAGCCTGGCTCTCAGGCAAGGACTGTGAATTCTCAAGCCTCTCAGTGAAGGCTCATGCAAACAAAATTGTTCTCCTTTTGAAAGATTTTTATTTTACAGTAAATCACTCAGCCATTGCTCAGCCATTTGCCTGCCTGAGGTAATGAAGTTTCCTGGAAAAACCTCTCTGAGTAGTGAAGAGTAGCCCACAGAGTGCTGTATTTCTAAAAACACATCTAGGGGCTTGTTCACAGTTAGAGATGAAATATCAGCCAGAAATTCCTTAAGATTTTGCTTGAGTTTTTTTTTTGTTTGTTTGTTTTTGTTTTTTTGGGGTTTTTTTTGTTTGTTTGTTTGTTTTGGTTTGGGTTTTGGGTTTTTTTGGTTTTTTGTGGGCTTTTTTGTTTGTTTTTTTTTTTTTTTTTTTTTTTTTTTTTTTGTTGGTTGGCTTTTGTTGATTTTGGTTGGTTGGGTGGGTTTTGTTAGTTTTGGTTCATTGCATTGGTTTTGGGATTTTTTTTGGGGGGGTCTTTTATTTCTGCCCCAATAATTTCAGTGGTCCCTGCATCTGAGCCAAAAATGCTCAGGGTAGATGAACCGATCCTTCAAAATTTTAATAATCTTCAAAATTTGATGTCATCCCCTTTTCATTTTGCAGAAAACAGAGGAAAAGGAGGTGGAAGGGAAATATATATTTCTAACATGAAAAATTGTGTGCATGTTGCATCCAGGTTAAAGCAGTCATGGTAACTAACATTCAAGTGTAAGCTTTTTCTTCCAGCAAGATTTTTTTTTCAGATCAAGTGGAGTGAGATTGAGAAAATCATAGCACTTTGGCTCATAACAACCTATGATTATTCTTTTGTGCTTCATTAACTGTGGCCCATCAAAGGCACTTGAAAGACTTAGTCAGCTCACAGAGAAAGGCCTTTTATCCTGCCTAGAGCAAATTATGTTTTCTCTTTAAAAGTCATCCACAGTGGATGAAGAAGGGAATTAAAATTTTCAGAAAGAATGATGAGTATGACCACTGGTGCTATTTCCATATATGTATGTGCATGTGTTTACCTGTCTCATTCCTGGGCACCCTTAAACAAAGCTCACTTTGAGGAGAAAAGGGGAATTTAATAAATTAATAAATGTCAGAAAGCAGAAGATCAGTGTCCTTCTTCTCCATACAGTATATACACTTTACTTTTCCAGAGCATAATTCCCCAGAATAGGAGAAGAGTTAGAAAAGCTTTTTTGCAGCAATAAAGCCTCTCCAACAGGCACAATGAGCAGTCCTGAGAGGGACTGCCCTGGTCCTTCAGCAAAGCTCTCTCAAATGGTGTCTCCTGGGCTCCTGCCAACCTCCCATGGGACTGGGGAGGGACAAGGGAAGGGCTGAGCAGTCACTGCTGCTGCTCCAGCCCTGCTGAGAGGAGAATCACTGCTCCACCTTGCTCTCCATGTGCCTGGTATTTTAGGATGAAGCACACCCTATTCCTTCTGAAACACTTCCCTCCTTCCTCCTGGGAAGTAGTTTTTCCACCTTCTAGGCACAGCTGGTTTCTTCCAAACCCACCTGCCCAGCTGACTATGACAGGGTATCATGTTTTTAAAGCAATAATTGTGGTGTTTTACAGGAACATCCTATCAAATCTCAGAAAGCAAAGGTTAGCATGAAAATAAGAGAATAATGATACAAAACACAAGGGGAACACACCTCTCCTGAAGCTGGTGGGTAATTTTGGGAAGCTGGCTGCTTGCTCTCAGAAAGCAAGTGCTACATTGAGGAATCACATTTATCTGCATCTGAGCAGAGGCTGTGATGCAAAGCTCTTCCATGGCACAAGATACGTGTGCAGCACTTCACCTCTCACTGGCATTATGTCTGTGCTGAAGGTTGTACAGAATGACCAGCAAAGGGGCCTCGAGCAGGCAACTCAGAAGTTTGCAGCTACACAGGGAATTTAGGCATCACAGGCATGGATGCAACCACATTAAAGTCAGAAGAAATGTACACCCTCTTTGCTTGTGTTTGCCTTTCCTCTTCCCTTGCATAGGTGCTGAGATCTTGTGCATCCACATGCCGGAGCTCTCTGGGTAACAGGGGTTTTATTATTTGTAAATAAAACAAAGTAGATAGCTGATCTACTCAACCATTGTGGTAGCACTACACATAAGAGACAGAAAAGCTTTAAGCAGATGAGGCAGAGAGGGAGAAGGGAAGATGAGGCCAAAGATTAGATGATCTCATGAGGCCCCTTCCATGAATAACCTGATTAATTCTGTGAACCCGCAAAGCCAAGCCACCATCATCTTACGGAAGCCAAATGAGGAACGGTGAGAGCTGAGAACACTCACTGCCTGCATTGGGACATCACCAGGAACCCACTTGGGTTGGTGCTCACCTTTCTCCTGTTTCACAGATATGATAGATGTCCATCCCCTTCCCTCTTGATTTTTGATCTGCCTCCTTCCAGCCTTCTGCTTTTAACCCTGTTAATTGATATTCTCCACTTTTGCCAGAGCCTCTGTTCTCACAAATACTTCTAAGTGTCACCCCTCCTCCTACATTATCTCTCTCACCTTAATAAGTGCTTTTAATTCTTTGCAAAAGGTGCATCCTCCCTTCTTCCTTTGACACTGCACAGTAACCACTGACCCTGCACCCTCTTCATCCTTAATCAGTGCTCTTCAATTCATCTATCCCACCCACACTGCTGGAGCTTTTCCTGCTGCTGGCTTCCTGTCTTCTGCTCCTGCTGGGAAAAGGAGCAGCATTTGTGAGCAGAGCAGGGTCACCCTTCAAATCTAGTGAGTTATTTGTGGCTCTGTGCAGGCTGAATCTGCCAGCAAAAAAAACCCAAGAACCTCCTTCAAACAACTGAAGAGAAGGCAAGAGTCATTGCATAAGCAAGGGAGAGAAACACTGTTAAATTATGTTTTCCAGTCCATTTACTTTTGTCCCTTTATACTTTGTGAAGAAAAGAGACAGTTGGAATATTCCAGGAAAACAAAATTACTGGGGATGTGATTATCAGATATGCAGCTCTGTCTCAAGATCTTGTCTATAATGTTGGTTCATTAACCTGCTGATGTATTACAGACTCATTTAGAGGCTCAGAGACAGGTTTCATGTCATCTAGTACAAAATCTTCAGGGAAAAAAAACGTACTGTTCACTGTTTTGGGAATTGATGTGTGGAGGATTTTGTATTGATGTATATTTATGTCATCAACACATCACTTTTAAATCTCCTAACTCACAAGAAAGCCCACTTCCAGCACCTCTACCACACAGAAGAAAACGAAAAACCAGAGCAGCTGGAAATGCAAAGACACTCATTCATTGGCTCGCTCGTTCATTCAGCCATCCTTTCATCCGCGCTCCGGGCGGGAGGGAAGCGCGGCTGGCGGCTCCCCTCTGCCGGCACCTCCGGCCCCGCCGCCCGCTGCGGGCAGCGCCAGCCAGAGCCGCCCGGTGAGCGCCGAAGGATGGCTGCCCCGGCAGCTGACCAGCCCCGGAATGGCTTCGGGCAGGGGGAAGCTGACAGCAATGGTGACAGCAATTTTCACAAATTCTTTATGCAGAGAATGGTAATTTGTGGTAGGGAGACTGGAGATGCTGCCTGGGGTGAGGATGTCTTGAGTTTCCCATTGTAAAAAACAGGTTTTCTGAAATTATAAATTTCTGTGACTGTAAATTCTGTGATTATAAACCTTAATCATCATGCCTGAACATTTCACATTTCCCTGTCCAACCACCACCTCAGACATACTTTTCAAGTTTCTACCAAAATAGCTCAGTAACTCCTGTAAATTAATACAGGGAACATACTTTTTTACTTTTTTCCCCCCTCCATATAATTTGATAATCACTTTTTTTTTTCCCCCTGCAATATTTCTAACAATATCTTTTGTTACAATTTCAATGTAACTTCAAATTTGACAGTGCACGTTCAGGATCTGCTTTATACCAGCAGCTAGAATGTATGTCCCCTAGCCATAGAATTCAGAATCAAAAAATGTCTCTCTGCCCATGAGCAGCAAGAGATCTGTGAGTCTGGCAGCAAACCTCTTAATCCTCCTGTGAGACTGTACATCCAGCATCTTGTCAAAACACTGTCCTAAAGGAGCAAATAACACCTTTCCTACTGACAGCAGCAGCTCGACAGACCTGCTGCTGGGAGAACACGAGGCAGCAGCCCTCCCACCCAGCCCACCTCCCAGGGCTCCCAGGGAACCACCTGGATAAGGAGCCAGGGTTGCTGTCCAATTGCATCCTGAAAACAGAGCTGCAGCTTCAAAGCTTGACTGTACCATTAAGCAACACATATACTGAAACATGCTTTTCTTTTACAGTACCTAGTTAGGGATTTGTGATTTTTTTCTGACCATGAGGATTTCACTACTGACTTCATGAGAGCAGGGCCTCATGCCCTTTTAGTAAGGCAAGTGCTTAAAGACCACTAAATATATGAGGGGATTTTTTTTTCTTAGTACAGGAGGTCTAGCTTGAATCATTCCCAATAGCACAAAAAAAAAAAGTCTCACATACTTGGCTCAATGCCAAGAAAGAAAGCTGCTTATCATTACTCATATTATTGTTATTATTTGCATTAAATTATGTATGCCCTGAATAATAGACTCTTAAAAATTTTAAACAAGGAGATAAAGGTGTCTTCTGGAGGCACAGAGTCCTGAGACATAAGTTTGTTTGTTCATCATAACACATCACTTTGGAGAACAGGAACAGCCAAAGAGGTATCCTGTGTTCCAGGAACATCATGTCTCAGAGCAGATTTCTATCTGGGGGACCAGATGCCACCCCTTTGATGGAACTTTGCAGCCCAGGAACACACTTGGGCTGATTTTCTGTGTGGTTTTCTTCTTCCTGCACCTGAACTAGCTGCTGTGGTCTGCAGGCAAGGTACCCCCTGTGTTCAATTAGCAGCTTCTCCATGGGAGCCCAGATCTGCAACAGAAACAGGCACAGGCACAAAACTTAGGGCTTCTCATACACCCCAAGGGAAAAGAGAATAAAGGCTGCCTTGGCCCTGGGATCTTATTGGATTTTGGTGAAAACTTGGCTTGTTTAAACCCTGTGCTCCATATTACTATGGGAGCATTCATGCACAATGCACATATTGTGATGTACTCATAACATAGAACATGTATGTGTTCCTTTATATATACGGAGTAAGTAAAATTTTCTTAAATCATTAATGTAGAAATATTTACTGTAATGAAATTGCAGAGAGCTTTAATTTCACCGCTTACCTAAACACCAAATAGAACCACTATTTACTAGGAAACAAGAAAAGAAAGGAAAAATAGTACAATAAGTTGGTTGTTTGAATCAAATTTTCATGAAAATGATCAGGTTTATGCAAATTCACAGCTAAGCTACCAATCAAACACCAACATAAAATCCCACAGAAATGCAATGATAAAAGGCTGGCCACACTGCTTGCTGTCACAAGCTGTCACAAGTCACACAATTACAATCCTTTTGCAATTTACAGGCACAAATGGCACAGCAGAGCTGTAATGGATGGGGTTGTTGATTGGGAAGTTGCCATGGTTCAACAGAAAGACACTTTACATAGCAGATGGACTAAAATGGGAAAATGGTGTATGCAGAAGATAGCTTATATTCCATAATAACTGCCTCTAATGATACATCCTGACGTAATTTCAGCTCCAATTTCAGGAGCCACTGACCACAGTCTTGTGGCTGATGATTTGTTTGATGTGTTACACGACACAGAGGTCTGTTTGCAGTAAATGTGTAATTCCATCCTGCCTTGCCCATGCAGTGGTGGGTATGGATGCTTGGGAAGAGACTTAAGCCAGCATGGGAGGAGGGCAGGCAGAAATAATTTGAAAACCACTTCCACTCCTTAAGTGGCTCTCAGGATTCGAAGCCACTGTGGTAATGCAAAAACCACTTGATTATCTTTAGTCTTCAGAGACTTTCTTTCAGTGTTGAAAATTTTCTCAAGATGTTTTTGAAGCTCTGATGGAAAGGATTTACAGAGGGAAGGTTGACCAGTGGGGTCAATCTTGTTTCTTCTATTAACTATACAGTAAGAAAAATGTTTTCTGTTCTTCCAAGCACCTACATACAATTTATTTTTTTTTCAGTTTCATCAAATCTCTCTTCAGACAAAGGACCCTAAACATCTCTCAGACACAGTAGTTACTGGGATGACTATTTACTGACTTTGAGAGGGCAGCTCTTTTACACACATTCCTGGGGCTGTCAGACATAATTTCCAAACACCAGAGCTACTCAACACCCCAACTGTTACTCTGCACAGGGAGATGAAAAATAGGGCTGTAAAAATTTTACTGAAATTATATCTTGCACTCACACTCAGTATGAAGGAGAATAATTGAAATGTTATTAAGAAAGGCTCATATGTTAGCTGCAGGCTGCCAATTAGGCACGAAGGTGTTGTCATGTCTTCTTTGCATACTATTAAACTTATTTGAGAAAATTCTTTCAAAAACGAGGGAAAACCTGTGCTTTCCATTAGTTTTAGGAAAAGGTTCACAACCACATGGACAAAAACTCAACTTTAACATTTCTGCTTGCATGTCCACCTCTCAGCTTTCACCAAGAGCTTCCAAGAGCCTCTTCCAAGCTTGCATTGCACCCTGAATAAATCTGAATTTTTTATCTTCCCAGCCAGACTTGCAGACCAGCCATAGGTGCATTGCACTTGTCAATGCCATGCACTCTCCTGACCTGAGAGAACTGCCTTCCCAGTCCCAGCCTCCCACAGCATCCATATGTCACTGCTCATCATCTGAGAGCAACAGGGGACAGAGATTTTGCAAGTGAACACAAAAATCTGGCTAAAGGAACACCCTTGCTTTTCATACTCCAAATGACAAAAAATCTCTCTAGTCCCACAGCTAAAGCCCAAAATTTTTAGATCAGCTTCCTCTAAGGAATCTTTCTGTCCTGCTTGGGCTTTTATTTATACAGCAATAAGTCTCTTTTCTCTGCATCTACTACTCAGCAGAACTTTTCAACTACAGGAGCTACAGGCAGCTGCAACAAGAAGCTGCAGAAATAGCATGGGATGTGTTTGCAGACACTCCAGTTTATAGGCTATTTTTGCCATCACTCTCTATCTGTAAACCCAGTTTTTTGGATAAAAAAATATGATTGCACATATCATGGAGATACTTCAGGACCAGAGCACCCCTTTTCAAAGGACAGAGAAGGAAAAGGGAAAAAAATAATATCAAAATTTTAACCCCAGGATGTGCCAGTTGGTCAGCTTTCCCTCAGTCTCCTGGTGTGGCCTCATTACCTCACTTCTCCACAGAGCCCCAAAGACCCCACTCCCTCTGCCAGGGAGGAAGAGGAGGATGATGAGGATGAGGAGAAAAATGAGGAGGAGAATGAGGGTGAGGGGGAAGCCTTCAACCACCTGCCTAACTACTGCTTCCACAGGGACTGGGGATGAAAAGCCCTTCTGGCTTCCTTCTTCCCTATTGCTACTACTGCCCCAGAGCTGTTTGTCCTCCAGCTGTTTGTCCTGCCACTGCCCTCCCTGTCTTCTGCCTCCCAATGTCCCTCCAAGGTACACCACTATTATTTCCCAAGGCTACCAAGCAAACCTGCCTTGGCCTATGGTTGGAAAGAAATGTTTACAAAGAGCTCCTGCTCTTCACTGAACACACCACAGATGCTGCAGCCATAAAGGAGACCTTCATCATCATCTCACCCACCTTAAAATTGACAAGGATTAATTTTCTTGGACTTGGCAGACCTTTTTTTTTCCTTATTTCTGACAACATCAATAAAGCTTTTAAAGAAATAGCAAAGGAAAGCATTCATGTACTCATTCAATGTCCTTCAGTTTAGCCTTTTTTACAGAGTTTTATGCTAGATTTCAGCACTGGCAACCAGCTGATTTTGACAGGGGTATGTGTGACATCAGATATCGGCTTAGAGAAAAGAAAATAATTATAACAGTCAATTCTGCTTGTGAGAATTTGTTAAGAAGATCAATAAGAACAGGAGCACTTTGACTTTTCTTATTATGGTTTCTTTGGCAACCCTGGGAAATAACATCACCAAAATTACAGTCCCATCACGCTCCATGTGCTGACAGTACATAATTGTGTGCTTCCCACCAGAAAGATTACTTAGTATAATCCCAAACAGTCTTTTCTCTCACACTCTTTTAGGTGTTTCATCATTTTCACAGCTAGCAAAGCCCTAAAAAAATCAAAGAAGAAAACAAAACCCCTTGAATTGATTTTGCTATTGCCTGCCTTTGAGAGCTTATGACAGCACCAATTTAGTTTGTCTGGCGGCAATAATCCTAGATTATTCAAAACTAAGAAGTGGGTGTGTAAGTCAGGCAGTATTTCTGGAAATACTTGGTTTTGCAGTTTGTCAGAATCCTTGCCCCACTATGGGATCAACTCCAGTACTTCCAGAGCATCTTTAGTTCTGACAGAACCTGACTGGCTACTGATTTCAAAGCAGAGGGGGTGAGCCATCCCCTTTCTTTCAGCGTGCACTTTCCAATAGCTGGTGTGTGCAGTTTGTCAAACCCATGACAACCCCTGCTGTCTGAGAACAGAGTTCTTTGAGTTCTATTTGTCTCAAAATTCAAGGACACCCTGGATTTGCAGAAGGTACTTAATGGGACCTGGAGAAGCATCAACATCTTGCTGTGACATTTATTCCTGAAAGGGGAGGCTGCTGTGCATATAGCATAGCCTGTGCTAGTGTTTGAAAGGAGAGGAGCTGGATAAAGCAGGACAAAAGCTTGCAAAATTAGCTTATAACTTGCAGAAGTATCAGCATTCAAAGCTCTCATCCTTCCCATCCACAGCAGCTCCACAGTCTCTCCCTCACCTCCACCCCACTCAATACTTTGCATGTAGGACACAAGTTCCTCTGAGAAGAATGTTTTAGAACTCAAAGCAAGTTCAGCTTCTAATTTTTTTAGTTTGTACTGTATCTTCCATGTTGGTTTTTTTGTACTCATCAGGGTACTTTTTTTTTCAGATTTGTCTCTCAGGTAAATGTTTTTGAGATACTGCCTCAGCCATACCATCCAGAACTTGGGTTTTAAAAAAGCAGGCCACTCTTTCTTCCTCTAGAGATCTTGTAATCCAGACAGAAGCAATCATAACTACTGCTTTAAAATATTTCATTAATATAATTTCCTTTTTACTTTTAGCAGAGTGCACGTCAGATATCTTTGGGATGTTCTACATTTGTTTTCTCTCTTCTTGTTATCTTTTTTTTTTTTCCTAAAGCCAGACTTACCCAAATAAGCAGCATTGTCCTGTTGAACGAGGATCAATGCCAGATTACTTTTCTTCTCTCACAGCCAACAGCTCCATCCTCCTCTGACTTCAGAAATATCTATCAATCATTTTATAGACTTTTTATCTTAACACTGTCATGAAAAGCATAGCAGGCACAATACTTTTCATATATCACTTCTTTTAATGCTGGCTCTTTACATTTGGGCAGACACAGAGATGGCTGAAAGTGACATTCTGGGGAAAGTGACATCCATAATTCCAATCACTAGAGGCTTGATGTCATCCCCACATTGCAACAGACTTGAAATGGCAGATAAACCTTTAGAGCCGGGAGCTGTGGAATTCTTCTACAGCATGAACAACGTCAGACATTTGGTATCTTATTTCCCGTGTTAGAGACCTGCACGTTGCAGAGCAACAGGCACAGAACAGTTCAAAGGCAGCTGGGTTTTGGTCGAGAGCACTGAAAACTGAGTGTGCAGTTACAGCATCCCCTGGTCGGGAGCTGCTGCTGGCTGTGCCCACGCAGCCGAGCTCGCTGTCACAGAGCTCGTGGTTTCTATAGCAGCCAGCACTACATAAAAAGCTTGGCTTTCCCCTCACCCAGCTAAGCTGCACAGGATGGAAGGGAGAGAAGAGGCACAAACCTGCAGGTGTGTGTGCTGCAGGTGGGCTCTGAGCAAGCACAGTGCAGGGGGCTCTCTGGGGATCACCTTCCCCTGGATTTCAAAACTAATATTCCACCGATGTCCTCTAGTTATTGATTTTTATGATAATTTCTATGAGGGGGAAATACCCTGATATTAAAACCATACCTAACCCTACTCTGCTTCCTAATTGGCTTCTCCATCCACTCTCTGTGCCAAAACACACGAGGGTCCCACCAGACAGAAGATCCTCCCAAATGGTGACTCCATCCCACACTGACTCTTCCCCTGACCATGCTTTCTGCACCAGTAATAAAGGGAAGACAGCTGAAGGACAAACACATACAGCTCAAGTCTCTAAGGAATAAGGAATGCTTACACTTAGGAATAAAATCTTGCCAATTTGCATATTAAGAAAAGAACAAACCCAAAGTACTGCCAGCAACAGTGTCTTAGCATCAGTTGCAGGAAGGAAAAAATGTACTTTCCTGGCATACCCTTTAAAGGTCGAAGATCTCCCTCCAGCCAGGATGTTCAGAGGGAAGCAAAACATCCAGTTCAGCCAATAGATGTTTTGCTTGAGTAAAATCTACATCTTTAACCAAAAGGTGAGGAAATTACAAACTGACAGGTTTGGGTTTTCAAAACACACATGGAGTTGCTGCCATTAAACCTTGATTTTAATGGGAGAAGTCATATTCTGCTGGAACCTCTCCCTCAAAACAATAATGTACTTTCTGGTATTGTAAATAAGAGAAAAATACTACTGAGTGCCTGTGGTGTATAATTTACAGATTCACAGAATCTTCTGAATTGGAAGGGACCCACAAGGATCATAGAGTTCAACTCTTAAGTAAATGGCCCATATGGGGATTGACCTCACAAACTTGGTGGTATTAGCACCATGCTCTGACCAGCTGAGATAATCTCAGGGTCAATGGCAGCTTTAAAAAAATAAAATTATTCGCCATTTAAACATTGAATGTAGATTCATCTTCAACTTATCCGCATTAATAATTTTGTTATTAAACCAATTAATTTTCTAGTTTAGAAAATTTTTCAGGGCATAAATTTTTACAGCACAGACATTTACTTGAACTGTAAACAGAAGATGAAGGTTGCTATGGTGTGATCTCTTTCTCAAAGTCTATTTACTTGTCCCAGCTAACAACAATCCCAACAGCAGAGTCCATAAAACAGAATGTACAAAGTAAACCAGCCACCACAGACAGAGATGCTGATGAATCTGAACACTCACCACAAACAATGACATATAGAAAAGTAAGATAAACTTTTTTTTGGTTAAAAGTTGTATTTTAATCTGTTTTTTTTAATCTAATCAATTTTAATTTTAAGTTGTATTTTTAATCTGTATCTGGGGATAAAGTTTTTTTAAAAAGAAGCAGTTTGAAAAATCTGCTTTGACTGTTGCTGTTTTCTAGTCCTCCTGCAAAATGGTTGGTTTGTGCAAGCTAAGGTATGCAGCCTGCGAGAATATTCACATTATAGCAAGTTAATGACACCATGGAGGAATGGAAACAGCCAAAGGGCAAAGAGCAAATGGATACAGAACAGAGATGCTTTATTCAAAATCTCTATCTCTATCTGGCCTTTTACAAGAGTATGGTAACCATTTCAACTACAGAGCCAGTGCAGGCTATTTCCAATATGGATATTCCCATTCATCAACAAAACTTTTAGCTTCTGTAAACTGTAAAATAGTTTGGGCTTTTTATTTTACACTAATGGCATAAGTTGTTTTCATCATCAGACTTGCAAAAAAAGGCAGTCCAAACACATACTCAATCCTCCAATTGTCAGGTTCAAGTACAAACAAAATTTTATGAGGGAAAAAATGGCTGGAATTAGGAATATTGAGCTTATCAAACAGAGAAAAAGACTGGAAAGTTAAGCTATTTTTTCTACAAAGTCCCTCACCCAACCTCTTCCTTTCCTCCTGGCTAAGTCCCTTTTTAAACAGGAATTAAGTAACAGACCATGCAACATAATGTACACTTAGTACAAACTTCTTCACTAATGTGGGAAATGTTTATGATTCCCATCCAGAGAGTGGGCCCTGGCACTCTTTTCCTAGCAGAGGTGTAGTTATACCTTTCCCTCACAGTAAATCTCATGTTCAACAGCTGCTGCAGGACTCCTTTAAGGATATCTCTGCCACCCCACAGGTAATGGAGGTGTAGGGAACGCGAGTGCAGCAGCAGGAAGTGTAGATCTTTGGAGTGAAACCGGCTGTGGTTAAGGAGCCACGGAGATGTTTAAGCCAGCCTGCAGGTCAGGGTGCCTGCCCTTCCCTGGTGCTCAGAGCTGACAGCTGGTGCACCTCACCTTCCCCAGCAGCACCCTGAGAGTCCCCACAGGCTGTTCAGGACCTCTCCACGGCACAATCCACAGTGCAGTAAGTGCAGCTGACTGGGAGATCTGGTTGAATAACACTCTTAGCTGGGTGTCAAGATGTGAAGTATGACACACTCATGGTCATCCAGTGCAACATGACAGCCAGATGTTGTTTCCTGTCCCTCCTGCTTTTGTAGAAAGATGCAGGTCTCTTGCAGCTTAGCTATGGATCTGGTGGCCCATCATGGACTTCTCAGCTATCCTAGGGCTTTCTAAATGGCAGTAGATGCTTCTATGTGTGATTATCTCACTGACCCAATTACTTTTGCACAGATTAGTCAGTCTTAAACAATTTGGAATACTTTTAAAGGATCTTTAGCATGGTCAGCATACAAGAACAAAGATTTGCAAAATGATTTTTTGTCATGGTTTCATCCTACCAAGGACTTGGAATGCTGAAGTAGACAAAGAATTAAAAAGCCCATCTGAATATCCCTACTTTGTTTGCTATTTTTCCCATTCTTTTTAAAATATATGAAAGCCTTGAGTAGTCTGCCCAGAAACCAAGAATCCAGGTAGCACATTATCTCAGAACTTTGAGATGCCTGTTATTAAGTGCCAGGAGCACTGGAAGCTGGAGACTGTTGCGTTTGGTGCCCCATGTGTGGAGATGCGAGTCTGGACTCCATGTTTTCAGAAGGCTGGTTTATTATCTTGTGATATATATTATATTAAAATACTGCTTTAAAACTATATTAAAAGAATAGAGAGAAAAGATTGATCAGAAGGTTTGAAAAAACAAGAATGGAATGAATAACAAAATCTTGTGGCTCTCAGAGTCTGATGCAGCTGCATCTGTGATTGGCTCTTAATTAGAAACAACCAACATGCACCCATCACAGCTGCACCTGTTGCATTCCACAGCAGCAGATAGTTATTGTTTGCATTTCCCTCCTGAGGCCCTCAGCTCCTCAGGAGGCAAAAATCCTAGCAGAGGATTTTTCATAAAATATCATAGCTACAGGAGACCTCAACTGACATGGGGCTCTTCAGGCTGTCAGGCTTTGCCCTGTTTTCTGTCCTGGGTCTCCAGAACCTGGAAGCATTTTGGAAACCCTTGTTTCTCATTAAAGATTCACTGATTCACTATATTTCAAGATTAAATGCTTCATGTGAAACCGGGCAGCAATTTTCCATAATCTCAGTTTGACTGAAGTTTTTCCTGATGTCTACATGGAAAATGCTGCTGGGTGCACTTCTATCAGCATTGTGATCAGAGCTGGATTTTTAAAGACAGATATATGATGCTCATACTGTACATGTGTAGATTATGTGGGTAGTTCACACAAAAATTAGGATAAAGTCTTGCCCTTTTTCTCATTATGTGACCAAATGCAAGAAGGCAGGATTTAATCCTAATTCTGCAACTGCAATCTTAGTTGTATTTCTGTATACTATTTTGGGAGAATTCGAAATTTAAGTAATGACCTAAGAAAAAGTTTTCCTAGAAATTGGGACCTGTCTTGAAAACTGGATTACAGCCCATTCTAAGAGGCAGACTCCCATTTTCTTCATCACATCATAACAAGATCATTATTGAAGCACCTGGTACAGTGAAAATCCAGTCTGAAATGTTTTCCAAGTCTGTTTGCCTACTCTGGCCTAAAGGTCTGAGGATGCAGCTGTTTTCCTTTCAGTTTTGCCTGCTTGAGTATTCACATGTGAATGGTTGCACAACTGAGCTAAAAAGAAAAAGCTCCAAAAACATCCAGGAAGATTTCACATTGTTCTGGATGTCCATTTCTCCAGGGAGCAAAATTTTCCAACTCTACAGCAAAACAGTCAAGCTTGGTACAACCATAGAAGGAAAAAGGCTGAAGTGGGCTACAGAACAGTGCAGGGGATCTAAGAAAAGAATGCCAAAATGGACTGTGCACTCCAAGTACACTGATATTTTCCTTTCTAGATCTCATGGAGCATCTGCCCTGCTGGGCATGAGCAGTGTAAATGGTCAAATCAGGCAGGGACAGAGAACAGAGTGGGTCAGGTAAAGGTCTGACACCTCTGTGCAACACAGACAACGCAACTGGCAATCAAACTCTGCCCTGCCTGGAGCAGAGAAGGCTGTGGGGACACCAAAGAGCAGAGTCCCAGTAACTGCAGTCAGACTATTGGAAAGACACAGTCAGGCTGCTTAGAGCATGGCTCAGTGGAGGAATGAAATAAAATGGGCACAAGTTGAAACAGGAGAGGTTCTGAGTGTATATAAGCCAAAACATTTTCACTACAGTGGCAACCCTGAGGTGCGACGCATTACCCAAAATGATTCTGCAGTCTCCATCCTTGGAGGCTTTCAAGATCAACAGCAGAAAGCCATGACCAGTTGGTCTGATTTCATAGCTCATCCTCTGAGGAGCAGGTTGTGCTAGAGACCTACTGAGGTCCCTTCAGACCTGAATTCTCATAATCTCTGGAAATCTGCCTCCAGATTGTAGTGTATCAAAGAAAAGGTAATAAAAAACCCCCATTACAGGAACATACTGCCTTCAGGAAGAACTTTGCAATCCTCAGCAGTCAGAGATGGACAAACATCAGCCTGAAGTGTGATTTGACACTAGCTTCTACCATTAAAAAGGAAACAGACACTAATAGCTGCAATGAAGATGCTGAAAGCTTTGCTGAAAAATAGACAAAGCTTGTGATTGACATGTTCAGAGAATACTCTGACAGTTACCTTGAAAAAAATTAAGAGGAAGTAGCTCAATTCTCAGCCAACAAAACTAACAAAGGTGAAGAACATTTTAAAAGCCAGGTGACACCTTTCATTTAATAGTGAGACACCATTTTAAATAAATTTTAGGTATTGTGCTTTGAAAACTTTGCCTAACTTGCAGCAGAGGATGTGTAGTTTCTCCCATAAAAACAGAAAGTTAATGTCTTTTATGAATATGGTGAGCAGACAGCAAAGGTAACATTCAGTGTAACAAAATGCAGATCAACAAATTGTACCCCTAGCTGCCAGAGGAGACAGGTGAAAAACCAGAGAATAATGCAAAAAACCCCAAAAGCGGAAAAGCATCTTGAACAGTGAAATATGTAATAATACACAGCTGGAATGTTGTAATTCATAGGACAAAATACTTCTGTAAGTACCACAGTGCTACAGGTAGCAGGGAGGGGAAACTGAGCCTCTGTAGTATTTGTGAAGCAGTTTCCCTGCCCTGTGAGCCAACTCTGTGAGCAGCTGCAGAGCCCAGGAGTGCAGGAATCAGAGCCACGCCAGACTCAGAGGCCAGAACACTGCCACAGGTGCTTAGACAGCACAAAGCACGGCCTCTGCAGAGCACTGACCAACTTTATAGCCTGCAATTCTCCTAGACCTGTTCACAAACTGTGCGAGCCAACAGAGAGGATGAACAGAGTAACGCCAAGCTCCACTGTGCAGTTACCAGAGCTCCCTGCTGTGGTGAGGATGTGACTTTAACTCAGCTCTGACTAACAAAGATAACTTTGTCCCCATACAATATTGCACTTCTTGACAGGATCTGGCTTCTAAGACTTAAATTATGTGTAATAGCAACTGAAAAGATTCCTCAGCCAGTGAAGAACACTTAATATATTTAAAGTTCTTCTAAAACCAGATACCTTCAAATCCCTACTCACACACCAGCCCAAATAAATAATTTTTGCTTCAAACAGGGAAACCTGCACATTAGTAGTTAACATATTTTACAACCCTTATAAGGGGATAAAAAAAAAATCACAACAGATTTCTTGCAGTCTGTACTACAGCTCTGGTTGTATTTTGAAGTGTCAGACTCTGTGTCACTGGAAGCAGACATTCCCCCATGGTATTTGTACGCTGCCGACGCAACAGACACTCCACTTGCCAGGGTCTATCAGCAGAACTCCATAAAAACATGAAATAAGTATATTTTTAAGAAACCCACAGAAAAACCTAATGCATTATGCCTTTAATCAATCAGCTACATAAATTGCTTAAAAGGAGTTTGACTCCAAGGCGCTATCTGGCTGGATTTGTTTTCATTTTGCCTGCACACAGAGACACAAGGCATTCTGCTCCTGCCAGACCAAGTTGTGGCTCACCAGCAGGACCTGCCATCTCCAGCTTTCCCTCAGTGCCTCATGCCCAGGGCTGATGAAAAAGCAGTATGTTAATGCCCTGCCAAATGCCACTTCTCTGCTGGGTGCTCAGTTCCTCTGGCCGACCACCTCACAGGCTGCTGTGCCAGCCATCGCCACGGCCCACCGTCCAGCCTGCAACCCTGACTGGCTGGACTGATCTTCACTCATTCGAGGGAGATGATGATGACAAGTCAAATGCCACTATTTGAGGCAGGCAGGAAACACTGCTTGTGCTGAAAGATTTCCATGGGGATCTCTTCAGTCGTCATGAAGTGACAGAGATCATCTGAATTGTGACCTGCTCCAAGAATCTGGGCTCCAGAGGGCTGCCCTCTCCTCCAGCTTTTGCTCCTGCCTATTATTTGCATACAACATATGCACTGCACCTTGTGCAGTGCAGCTTTAAACACCTGGGTTTTTAAGTCTGTGTGCTACTTAAATCTCCACAATATCTCACAAACTTTCTTGTGTGAAAATTGCTTTGTTGTCCATCAGTCACTATCAGAACCCTCAGAAACTGGATCCTCACAGATAATGCAATATGGCTGCTCCTCTACTTCTTTTACAAGGTGAGCTTGTTGAGAGACATGCAGGCATCCCACACACCTTCTCCTAAATTCAGCAGTACATCTAGGAGTGGCTCAATCCAAAAATCCTTCTAGGTCACTCTCCCCTGGCACAAACATTTGGCAACACAGACCTTAAAGTTCAGCATACACAACTTTTGTCGGGAAGCATTGCAACACAGTATTGAGTTATTTTAAAAGTGCAAATCAACATTGGATGTATACTATAGAAGAACTGGGTATAAATGAGAAAATTGGGAAACACAAATGATCTAAAAAATATTTCAGAACTTATTTCTTCAAATAAAACCACATGGAAAAATCAAATCAGAGTCTCACTGACTGTGCCAGCTGCCATCCTGGACCAATGGGCACTTCCAGAAAAAGCAGCAACACATTTATCTCCTGTTACTATTTCTCTAATGTGACTGATGTATCCTTGCAAGCCATTTCTATAAAGTTTTTCATTGTTTCAGAGTAACTGTCTAAGTCTCTGTTATCCAGTGAAGGGAACCTCTAAGGTGTTAAGAAACTTTTAGTATAAATTTTAGGAAAAACCAACTCAGAAATTGCCCTTGGACAAGGACATCAAATTCCAGCATACAAATCCGGGTTTTCTTAAATACTACCTAATTTAAATGAACAGTTTTGAGAAATATGTATTTTAAAAATAAGAGAACATAAAGACAAACATTAGTTAAAGTCTTGCATAACTGATACTGCAATACCCTCTTGTGGCCAAATAAAAAGGTTTTGTCTGAAATTTTTCCTCTATAAAAAGCCTCTCTAGGCATCTTTTCCTTTGACTCAAAGGAAACAACTGCCATATTTCTGCCAGATTAATTTGTAGTGTATATTATCACTTTTCTTGTAAAACCTAAAGACTAACCTCAGTCAAGTTCTTCTTCAAAATGATAGGCCCTGACATTTGCTTGTCAAATTCATTAATCACAAAACAAATTTCTAAGCAAAGGCCATCTTTGACAGTGATGCTCATAATTATTTTTCAAGTTTCATGTCCCCAGCCAGAAAAAATCAAGATGTTCTAGTCAGTTTACATCGATGCATGTGGCATGAAGCCACATAAATAAACATCAGCCTACAGGATGAAAAGATGTACATAGTAAATCAGTTGTACCAATTCAAATGAGCAAATAAAATGCTAAACTGGCAAATGGGAAAAATTATTGCTATTTTATCTGTGCCAGGTCTGCTGAGATCACTTAATGGCATACACATGCTTGTAATCTTTCTGTCCAGTTTATTTGGTGGCTGCAAGTAGTCATTTGGAGGCTGTCTTCAGTACAACAACCAGTTTTAGCTTATTATTGTTTAATTTGCAGAAACTGACTTGAAAGAATGATCAGAATTAAAATTTGATCTGATACAGGAACTTAATACACAAGAATTAAATGGAACAGACTTTCCATCAGCATCCTTTTCTGAACAGATCAGGAGCTAAAATCCCATGCACTGATTAATGCATTAGTTCTTCCAAATGTGCCTCAGATTCTTTTTAAAGCAATCAGATGCTGCTAAAACACTGTTCTCCAACCAGCTGCACACAATCCAACTTGGAGAGGACCATGGACCAAATGCAACAGGATAAGCAGAGGAACGGGGACAGCTATTAGTCCAGGCTGAAAAAACACTAAATTTCTCCACTTCATGATAATGCTATGTGGCTACATAACTTCTTTTTCTTTTTGGCTGAAAGAGATGAAAAGCACTATTCGTGTTTCAATTATCTCAGAAAAAAATATCAAATAAACAAAAAGCCTACTAAAATTTAATTCAAACACAAAGTAAACATAGGGGTTTGAGGTGGAATTTACCTTTTCTTAAGTTCACAATCTTCAAATTCAGAATAATTTTTCAAAAATTATTGTAGAATTGTAGAAGTATTTCTTGCTCAACTTTTCTAAATAAAGTGTTTGGATTGCTGTATAGTTCTAACTAAGAAATTATCTGCCAAATGCAGTATGTGTTTCCCAATACTGCAAGCAAAAAACTTTGCCAAAATCCCCCAGAAGAAGTAGATTCAAAGTTCATTAGCAATTACCAGAAAGATGAAACAAGAGGATAGAATTCGTCTGGAACTAATCCACACTACTCAAAAACAAGTCAGTCAAGAATTTCAGAGGAAATTTATGCTTTAAATACTCTGTTTTCCTGCAAGGTCACAAATACTTGAGGAAGTGAGTTCATCCCACAGAAGCCTAACAGGCCAACTGCAAAGACAAACATGGACATTTTGGACACTGTTTTGAAAATTCTCACTTTTTATACTAATGACCCTTTAAAGTTACTTAAAAACTTCTCATAGTTGCTTAATACCTTCTGCAGAACTCTCCAAGTGCCTAGAAAAGACTTTGTAAAATTTGAAAATAAGCTTTCAGAACAGATTCCTTGAAACACTTAATTTTAACCAAACATCTCTGCCCCAAACAGAGTTCAAGGCCTCAGCAGCTGTCACACTGGGTCTCTGCTCCTCTTCTGGTATATATTCACAAGTCAGACGTTTCCAATAGAGACAGTAAACACACAGGAAACCAGCAGCTTTCAGGAGCTTTTGCTTCTGCTACATAACCACAACAAAAGTCCTCCTGACTACTCAGCAGCAATCTCCACAGCTCCCTTTCCTATTAAACCAGACTTTATTGTTCTGAGGGTTTTGAATAGAGGCTGATCTTAGCTGCAGTCACTGTAATCACCTTGTAAGCTAAGAGTTTGCTGCTTACATCTGGAGATCCCATTGCTTCCAATTACAGTCACTTATGAAATTGCTGTTACCATGAAGACCCCAACAGCACTCAAGCAATGATGCAGTAAAATAAAGCAGTAGGAAAGGGTCATTAAATAAGAGGGAAGTAAACCAGTGCTGAGCACTGCCTGTCAGTGCTGCTGTGCATGTTCTTTTCTGAAAGCACTCCAAAATAGCAGCTGAAAAAAAAAATGTTAGGAAAAAAAGAACTTTGAAAGAGCAAACAAGAATAGCTTCCACTTTCTGAGAAGTCACAATATGGCTAAAAAGGCTGGGTATATGGTGAGTGTCAAACTGGACAAGCTGGAAAGGGGCTCTGGAATCAGGAGAAATACCTTGGTTAGGTCTCAGCAAACAGGAACCACACCTCTGGCGCAACCAGCCCCAGCTCCTTCTATGTCCTAGCAGCACCCAGCTGAGCAGAACTGGCAACCACTGCACAAATGGCTACTTGGGCCTGGGCAGACAAGCAGGTAGACCAGGTCCAACAGAATAAGATCTGGAGAGTCTGTGGAGGCTGAAGAGAGAGGAAGGAGAATCTGGTAAGTCACTTGTTCCAGTTCATGCCTCTTTGGCTTGTCTTGACAATGGTCCTGATAGTCCCTGACAGCATTAGGGCTTGATCCAAAGCCACCACTATCAAACAAAATTTGCTGCTGCAGGGACTTTGGATCAGATCCTAATACCTTCCTTTCTAGGGTTACATTATCCCTGCTCTCCTTCACTGGACAAAATCTGTCCTAATATCTCCCAGCATGCTGGGCTTAAGCTGAAAATCAATGCAAAGAACTGCATGCTAAGTATCTTTTAGCTTTTAGAGATTTCCACAAAGAAGACATAAAAGTGCCAAGCTTTATAATTTATTGCAGACACACTGATATTATCACCTCTTCTCATACTCTTGGAAATGGCTGAAATGGAAGCTGAACAGAGTGTTCTGCCAAAATACAATTTTGTATTCCCAGTCTGTAAATCTACTGAACTTGCCCCATTGTTATGGTATTTCAGCACACTGCTGCACACGTACAACCTAAGCTTTGGCTGTGCACACACCAGTGACCCAAAGGAACCCGAAATTAAGATCCTGTCTCTGCCACATATCTTGAGGAAGTGTTTATGTTTATACTTCAGTATACATCATCAGTATGTCTATTAGAAGAATATTCTTGGTAAAATTAAAATCAGCTCCATTTCCAGCTGCACACTGCCCAAGCTAAAGGAAAGGGAAGAAAAAGAGTATCACTCTCAGGATTTTCTAAAATGGGAAACGAAACCACGCAAAAACTTTACCACCTTCAGCCTTCCAGAGGAGATACAGATCCCAGCCCTGATTTCCCCAGAGATGTGTTTGCAGTCTTGCCTGGCTCTGTTTACTTGAGGGACAGGCTGATGCCAGGACTGTGACGCATGCAAAGCCAGGGCAATGTTACTCTCTCCCAGCTGTGCTGGGACACTCAGACTCTTGCTCAACAGGCTCAGCCTGTTCCATACTCATTCCCTAGCTAAGGCAGCAGGAAGGACTCTGTGCCTGTCCCTGGGGTGGACAGTCATGAATATTGGTGCAAAATCACTTTCAAGTGTAATGTAATACATCATACAGCTGATGCACATTCTGCTTTCTAGTTTTAGCTATGAAGACAGAAACATTTGCAAAAGGGTAGGAGAGGCTTGTGAAGAACAAGATGCCTAAAGATGGATTCATCAAACTACACACCTTACAGCCTGCAGGGGACTGTCCTCCAGTTCCACATTCCCGTCCCAAAAACAACGGAGAAGAAAGGCTGGTATCATTAAATGGTCTGACTTGAAGTAGATGTAGGGCAATGCCTGAGACCATGACATTTCTCACTAATTAGCACCATCCAATAGGACCCAAACCTGATAATGCTCAAATGATGGCTGCATATCAAGATAAAAAATTCTAGGACCTCAGTGCTGTGCTGGTATACCAAGACACAGTGATAGACAGAACAGTCATAAATTAGATTTTATTTGCACCTGGGGCATATCTGCACTGGACAGGGGATTGCAGCACAGAAATCCATTGCTCCTAGCTCACATGGTACATGGCTGTGCTGTACAGACAAGCTCTGCTTGGAAGGATGTACAGCTTCAGCACAAGTTTGCTGAGCTTAGATGCAGCACAGGTAAGAAGCACAGAGTCAACCCAGGTGTCCCTTGAGGCCTGCTGCAGATACAGCTGTACAGAACTCTTTCCTCTCTTGACTCACACTCCTCTTACAATAGTGGGTGAACTGATGTTTTCTCCATTTCAGGCCAAGGAAAGCAAAGGACAGAAAATCAAAGGACTTGCTCTGCAGTTCCACACCAGGTATAGAACACAGCTGAAGTGTAAAACTCAGGTCTTCTGACTCCATGTGCTCCTAGGACAGCTGCCCATCTGCACAGCATACTCCTATGGATGTTTGCCTGCAGCAATACGGCTCTGGGAACTCCTACCAGGGACTTCTGCTAGCAAAGCATTGGTCATTTCAAAAATAAGATGCCGTGTCTTGCCCAAGGTATTGGACAAATGTTTTCTAGAGCAACTCAGGACATGAATAATTTATTTGCATTTGCACAACACATTGTGGACATGGTATTCTCACCTTCCATTAGCAAAAATAACACCCCCTCATATAGTATGGGAATAAAGAAAACCGTGGGCTCCGTTACCAAAAAGACAGGTTTTAGTACAAGGAATCTGCAGGTGTAAGAGCTGGACTGTATGTGTCAAACTGAGCAGTTGAACAGGCATTCAATTATGATCAACATTAACCAATTTATTTAAAGACAAAAAAATTGACACTGTATTTTTGCTTCTATTCCAAGGTATCAGAACTGGAGTTTCCTAAAGGAGCATGACCAAATGTTGAGTTTTGAACAGACATTTAACTGTACCCATGCTCATTTAGTTTTCATCAATTTGAGCTAAGCTAATATTTCAAATTGAAGCATACCTAGGCATTACTGGCAAATTCTTTACTACTAAAATCTTTAGGAAAAATAACAGAGCTGAAATGTTTTCCTCTGCTACCTATGTATGTTCAATCTGTTTTAATGTTAACAACTTGGCAAAAAAGGCAGGCGCTGGAAGAATCAACTTCCTAGGAGCAAATTTGTAACATAATCATCTTGCTGAAACCCAAGCCACTTACTAAAAATAAAAGAAAAAACCTCCCACATCACAACCATTCTAGAGCAGGGTAACTTTCATCCCAGATAACATTTTATGCAAGACATTTTAAAATTATTCATTTCCCTCTGTTCTCTTATCTTAAGACAACAGGGGGGAAAAAAACCCAATTGTTTTGCTTTATTTCTACAACACTTTCATGTACATTCAGTATGACATATTTAAGCACATTTAAATTCTAACTTCAAAAGCAGAAATGCTGATCTTATAAGTGCTGATATTACAAATAATTTCAGTAAGTTGTAATTTTGTAAGAAGCAATTCTTTCAATTTTGAAAACTTATTATTGGTCTTTGTTTCATCCAGGGTAAGAGAAAGGAGCAGAAGCCACTGCCAAACTGTATATCTGTGTTCTCAAGCAAAGTTCCCAACTCAACCAACCAAACTACCGGCAGCCAAATGAATACTGAGCTTGGCAGGGTTCTGGTAAATATGAATTCTTCAGCAGTGGTGCACAAAAGAGGAAACTTGAGGGTGAGCTCCAGCTTTCCTAGTGCTTCAGTAACAATATAACAGCAACAAAGCAAGTTCTTTCAAGGGTAAAAACAGATCTGGTCCAACAATGCCATAATAGATGATCCTCTTCATATTTCTGGTGACTGTGCCATATACAGGCAGCACTACAGACCCCATCCCTCCTCCCATGCAAATCTACAGTAAGGATGCCACTAACATCTGAAGGAACGAGGTTACAGACAAAAGACCATTTCTTCCTGAATTTTATCTCCTGAAAACAAATAATAGAGGGGGTCACAGATGGGTCACAACATAAAAAACACACTTTCAGTTCAGCAGCTTGTTGCATTTTATGTAGTTAGAAAAGGATTCATCAGCTTCTGCCACTTGCATGTTTAAACATGCTCTAAAGAATAATACTTGGGCACGTGAGACATGCTTTGTGCTTTTCACCACTCCCTGCTGAGGGAGGGAGACCAAATATTTTTCACACTCGTTTTCATTTTTATTTATGTGGATTTGCTGCTCTTCAATTCCTTTCTCTTATGCTTTTTTTTTCCGGTTTAGCTGATGGAAACTCATTGACAAGGAAACAGGCTTTCACATTTGGCTCTGAAGGCGTGTTGGCTCAGCAACCTGTCTTACACCCTCAGGATTGTCAACCTTGAATTTAACAGGTTCAGTCCCTAAAATCTGTGGTTGCCCAGGGAAACTATCCTCAAGCTAAATCAACACAACAATACCAAAAACCTGTTCAGCTAGTGCATCTTCATTACATAGGTTGAAACTTTATGGCCTGTTATTCTGTAGGAAAATATCTGCAAGGAGCAGAGCATGGGGAGGGTACACACAATATCTCTCCTTTAAGCTGTATGTAACTTCTGCAGGATCGTGCTCAGGCCTAAGTGGAGCTCAACACAGAATCCATTAGCATTGCCTGGACACAACAGGCTGCAGTCTCTCACCAGACTGAGCTGGAGATGGGTGCACTCACCCTTTGCAATTAAAGCTATTTGTTTTTAGGATTAGACTTCAGTGGCAGAAGGCAGCTCAGCAAACAAGGTGACCACCATGACCAGTGATCATTGATCCAAGTGGTCTCAGGCAAAAAAAGGCACTGTAGCAAGAAGACCCCGCTCTTGCCCCCCAAAATCACAACTCCCAAATGGTTCTCTTCTTGGCTTCCTCAACACAGTGAGAACTGAAGGATCAGGGCTTTCAAAATGACAAGTAAGTTACCTAAAGAAGGAAGACCACATCGTGCAACCAGCCCAGGTGAGGGAGGCTGATTCCACTCAGTGCAGACATGAATGACAATGGGTAACTGAGTTCAGACACACCAAATGCGAACCATCCTTTTAACACTTCTTGTTCAGCTGAAACACTTTCTGCTCTCTCCTGTGAGCAGAAAACTGCACCAGGAACTTATTTGTGTCCTGAAAGCAGGAGAGGAAAGAGCAGATCAAGACTTTTCTTGTCCCTGTGCTGTCCAGAGCTTTTTCTGAAAACTGCACAGGCCACTCAGAGGTTAGACATTTGCTGGTGATTGCATAACAGCAAGAGATATTGCCCTTGCATGCCTTACTCTGGGTCACAAACTTTACTCTGAGTGGTGGATGCCCAGTATCTGTCAGGCTCAAGCTCCTACTCATGTAAGAACATTTCATTTGTAAACCTAGGGGACTTTGGTTTTCAGCATGAAAGCATACAGAGCTCCATGTTTCCTAACCTCCAGATGGCACTCACTCTACATCAAGTAATCCACCAGAAAGGAACTCTAAGGCAGTGCTTAGTGCCTTTTTAATGACATTGAATAATTCCAGATTCTTGACTCTGTTTACTGTGTGTGAATCCAGAGAATCCTTCTCCCAGAGAGTTCCTGCAAACTGGAGGGTAAGAGGGTGGTCTAAGCAGTGCACGATTTAATCCTCCCACTTCACTTACAGCCAGCATTGTTTCAACTGAAGCACTTCTGGTTTTTGACAAGACCTTCCACGTCTTACCCTAAAGATGTGGGCTACTAATCAGAGGAGCAGTGATGGCAATTGCAGTATGGGAAGACGTGTCACATAAGGAAAAGTTAAAAAGACTGTTAAAAATTTAACCTGAAGGGAAAAAAAGCAGTCTTGGAAGAGGATAGTTGTCCTTAGATATGTGTGCATCTCTGGAATGAGAAAACAAGTAATTTGCAGTTCGAGGGAGCATCAGGCAACAGCAAAAATAACAAGCTCAAGTTTTAGCATGGAAGAATCACATTAACTTTTTGGGAAGCTAGTAGTAAGGATAATACAGCATGAAATGGATTCCCTGAGGAATCTCCACCTTTGAAGCTAAACACACACATCTATCAAGAGAGATGTATTTAATAGGGTTTGTCTTTTATTGTATAAATTGAATGACTCTCTGAAGAGCTTTTCACCAATTGTATGGCTGTTGGGATCAGAACATATTTTGCAAAAATTACTTTTCAAAAACATTCACAAGGATTTTTTTTAATTCATATTTTAATTATACCAGGTTTAAATAGATTTCACCTCTAAAATACAGATTAATCACTTATTTTGATGGAAATATATTTCTAGTTTTTCTAACTACTCATATAGGGTCCTTTTCACGAAGTCAAGATGTGTCTCTTTTAATCACACTCATCTGAGAGGATTGTTTAGTGCCCTCCTGACAGCCACGTAAGGACACTTATCAAAGAACATATTATGCCATGTCTGTGAATGGCAACAACTAATTTTATTTTTTTAATTGATGAAGTCTTTAGTAAAAACATGTAGTCCTGTGTCCTTAATCAGATGAAGCAGCCATGGAGGTGCCAGGAATTTCTTGGAGTGGGGACTGCAGTGGTGATGTGTACTCCCCTCTGCTATGTACTCCCTCTGCATGGTCACCTCAGGACAACAGATCTCAACTGGAAACTCTGTAGGAACACCTGAAAAGGGGCCAAAGTATGCAATAATTTTTGGCTTAATTGTCGAAGAGTCCAGCCTCGGAAAATGTAGCTCTGTGTCTTGTTGTGAGATCACACCAAGCCACAACTGTGCTCACTCTTTTTATGTGCAATTAAGTTAATATCCTGATTAGCTCTGACTTTCTGAGTCAGAGTTCAAGCTAATTGAAATTACTTTAAAATACTAGTGGGCAACAGCTGGATAGAACCAGCTCTGTTCACCACAGAACTCCAATTCATTCCTATTTCCTGCTGAAATCAATTGCAACTCTTTAGTATTTTGAATTTTAATGATTAAGAAGGAATGTCTTGAGAATCAAAGTTTCCTTTGTGGAATAGATCAGATAATGTGTGATATAGGAACACTGTGTAGAACTGGACATCTGAGCTTGTTAAATTATTACAATTTCCTTAATAATTACACATCAATTATTTTATGTCACTGCAATTAGCTCTCCAGGATTGCAATTCCAAAATTAGTTTGGGTCTCTCCACCATGTACAGCAACCTCCAGAAAAGACCTTTTAGAAATATCCAGGGTCCTAATCAAAACTGCCTTGGCACCGCCAAGTAGAAGGCAGAAAACAGACAATCTCTAGACTCCAATTTCATCCCAAGTTTAGCAGTCATTTTTCTTTTACAGTAATTAACTTTGCCAACTAATCCTTATTTATATAAGCAGAGTGTCTTAGAAAGATTGGCTGAGATTATGGTAGTAGTGAAATCTGTAAATAATCAGTGGAAATTCCATTTATCAAAGAGATTGTGTAGATATTCAAATGTGTGGTAAGTTACTTGCAAAGCATTCTTATGGTGTATCACTTAGGCTTCAGTTTTATAAGCTTTTTTCCCTTTTGTTGCTAGATCTCAAACGAGGGATTATCCATGTTCAGAGAATTAATTTTCTTTATTTCTTTCAGTTGGCACAAGTGGGTAGCTATATTCATTTAGTTCTTCCCTTAGTTATATACTGCTTTCTCTTCTATATTTTTGAGTGTAGTTACAATATTTATAATGTGAACATGTTTCCAGTACATCTGGATTTTGTGTGTTCTCATTTTGAGTTCCATTTAAATTTAAAAGTGTGAAATATATATTTTAAAAAAACATAACATACGTAAGTTCATATAAATATGTGTTTCTTGTGCTTTTAGAACAGTCTTTGTATATAGTTCCCAGATGGCACCTTAACTATAAAGTTTCATTTAACAAGGTTTTTTTATGACTGTAAATCTAGTTGTTTCTTAGAAACTGTATTTAAAACTGTTTCTTGACCTTTAGATTACTCTAAAGTAAAGAAAAAAAACTAAAAAAAAAAAACCAAAACAACCTCAAATGTTCCTACAAAGAAGGTCTCATGCTGCGAGACATATGATGATGCTGACAAGGCATCATCTGCTTGTATGCATTATGTGCATACATATTCACATTGCTCAGCTTCTAAATAAATTAATTTCTTTTTAGAAATTAAATCAGATGACAGTTTTCTAAAGTGGGGTATTTTTTGTTTTGCTGGTTTTAGAAACCAAAAATAATCTGCCAGGGCCTCAAGTTGCATTTCCTAAATCCTGCACAGATACAAATCACTAAAGCTTTCCTAAATCGGAATGCCTCTCTTAAAAACTCTACTTGCTAGTCTGAATCCTTGTCAGATATGTTTTCCTTCTTCAGAAAACTTCATCTTTGTGTCAGTGAATTCCCTGAAAGACAGATGTGTCGCCATGTAACTCAGGAATTCCACTGAAAGCTGAAGAGGTGCTGGCACAGGCCTGTCCACAGCCCTCTTCTGTCACAGGGCATAGACTGACTTCAGCTTGTGACCTTTCCAAAGCCTCTCTGAGAAGCTGTGTGAACCTATGTATCTGCAAAACTGCCAGCACTCAAAAATGGAATTTCCAAGTGTCTGGGGTTACAGCCTCATGTCAGCACAAGGCCTTTACGCCAGGCTGATGGAGCAAAACCACTACAAATTTCTATTAACTGTTTCTTAACCCAGAAGAAAGTCTCAGCTGGCATATAATGATTGATAAATTGCATTAAGAAGTAATGTCCAAATAAACTGGCACAATAAATATAAAAACTATGACATTTGGGTTCACTCTATGACCTGATCATTATATGACTTAAAACTGTGGGTTCACTTTGTCCAGTTACTAATAACCAAATACCATAACTGCATATATTTTTTATGCCCTGTGAATTAATTAATTTATTCATGCAGTAACTCTTATGTCAACTGCAGGTGTTGCTGAGAATGAGAAACAAACCAAAGATGTAGCCTAGATCCACCTGCAGCTATCACAATGCTTATTTAGCAGTTTCACTGTTATGTCCCTTTAAAGCCAGATAGACTGAAAACAGTGTTTACATCAACTCTCTACCACAAAACTTAATGGAATGCTGACACATTGCTAGCACTGTGTTACCATAGAGATACATAAAAAACCCTACAAAGCCGGAGTGAAACCCACACCTGGCAGTGTTTCAGACCCGGTGAGATGATGATCTTTGCTGGAATAAGCATGATTATAAAACTGTAGCTGCTCCTCAGTCCTGGCAGATCCATTTGCACCTTCTGGGAGAATCTTAAGACATTTAGCAAGCATGCAGGAGGCATCATTCACCAGGACGTTAGCAAGGGCTGCTGCCCTTATATACTCACACTTTCAACTCTTGCTGGAGCCTCCTCTTTGGATAAATCAAATGTAAGTATGGATCTAGAACAATATCAGTTCCAGATCCAAAAGCTGCAGCTCAACCTCCTCTCTGGGCTACAAGCTCAACACAGATTTTCTAATAGGGACACTAGTTAGGGTATCTTCTTTCTCTTCTGCTCCTTCCAGATCCTAGCTTTGTTAGGTTTTTGGGTTAGGTTTTAAAATCTGTGTTTAGCATTCTAGGCTCTTTCAGTACTACTTTTTAGATAGCAATATTATTTTAGATAAATGTCATTACCCAGAATGGCCTTAAGGCCTTCTGTTAACTCAGAAAAACATTCCACAGACCAAACACTGAATCAAGAGGGTTTGGGGTTTTTTTTGCTTATAGTACATTCATTCCATTTGTTACGCTTCTGTTCAGCCTAACCTCAAGTAAACCTTATATAAATAAGGTCATGTTTTCAGTTCCCACAAATATATACAAGACACTGCAGACAGAACCAACAAACTACAAACAACTATTTCTTTTAAACTCGTGTCATGCACATTTCTACAACGTAACCGCAAACAGAAAGAACACAGGGATCCATTGAAATTCTTTAGTAAGAGTAGGATCTTCTAATCAGAGTTGAAGCAGTGTCATTGTGCCACCAAGGAGCCTCAGCACAGAGATAACCCCTTCCTCAAGGTGAGCTTTTATGACCACTCTGCATCAGTCTCCTACTCAACAGTAAAGCTCACAGTCCTTGGGCACAAGTGTTCAGCAAAGACAACCAAATGCAAAGAGTACCTGAAATCATAGCCATCCTTTTTCAATTTTGTTTTAAAGTCTTGATAATTTTTACCTTGTCTTAATCTTAATGTGTCTGATGGCAGACTGGATTCTCAAATATGCAGCTTGTATAAGGACTAAAGTACAGAAAATCACAGTCATGGCCAGAAGGGACCTCTAGAGGCCTCTAGGCCAAGCCCCTGCTCAAAGCAAGACCAAGGCTGATGTTAAACCAGGTTGCTCAGGACCTTGTCCTGCTCAGTTGTGAAAATCTCTATAGATGGAGATGTCAGAGCCTCTCTGGGCCACTGTTCCAGTGTTCAACTCCATTCCCTCATGCCTGGGTAGCTCTAACTCTTTCCATCCTGCCAGCCCTCCCTTTTTGGTGTTAGAGTTCAGAGAAGCACTGCTGGATCAGCCAAGCTGCTCCTCTGTCTGCTCCAGTTCCAGCTCACCAGATGAGCCAGTTTTTGTTCTGTGAGCACGTTCTCTTTCAGTTCCAATGCACCCTCCTGATCTCCATTGCCCCTATCACATGTTCCTGCGAGGTCCTGACAAACCAATTTCCCAAACAAGACCAATTATGTTCTTCTGAAGCCCAGAATCTTTATTCTACTGTTTGTCTTCCTTATTTCTCTTGGGGTCTTAGTTCTAAGGTCCTGGAGTCACTAATGCCAAGGCTGTCCTTTACCTGAACATTTCCTGGTTTTTTCTTCCTTCCTTCTGTTTTTGAGTAACAAATCCAGCATCAGGGTCAAAAAGAATGTTCTTGATGACCCCCCAAAATTGGTTGGACTGCTTTTACCCCACTGGGTGCTCCTCCAGATAGCAATTTTGTATTCCAAAGCAGGCAGTACCTACATCTGTGAGCTCCTTGTAGTTATTTAAAACTTCATCTGCTTCCTCTTCCTGATCAGACAATTTATAGAAGGTGCCTGCACAGTGCTCCCCATGCCGATGTCCCCACCAATTCTGACCCATCAGCTGACTCAGTGCTTATTACAATAAGCAGGGGAATGCTCCAAGCAAATAGAAAGTGTTTGTGTAGAACACAACTTCCACTCATTTCCCTGCCTGCTTTTCCAGAAAAGCTTTGAATCCTTGCTCTCACAATGTGATGTGCCATGCTGTCCCTGTGATCCCTAAGAGGTCACAGCCCTGCAACTGTGCTGGTATGTCTAATTCCTCTGGTTTCTTTCCCAAGCTCTGTGGCTTGACACACTGTGTTCATGCTCCCTTCCCTGAGCAAACAAATGAGCCTCTTGTAACCTGTTGTCCTTGGCAACTTTGTGCATCTCCAACTTTCCTTTATGTGTCTTTCAGGACTGTCTCCAACCACATAGGTCCCTCAATGGCGGAATCTCCTTTACTGTAACCTAGAGCTTAAATCATCAATTATCTATAAAATGAACTATTCCCCATTAGCATGTCAGGCTGTGGAAATAACCAGCAAGAGGCACTCTCTGCATTCCTTGCAAACCCACAAAATTTAAGGCATTATTCTGTTCAAAAACTCAATTGTGATAAGCCAATATCATTATGGGGAAAAAAATGTTTTGTCTTTTTGTCCTTAGTTACTACAGGAAGATTATTTTCCTTCTCTGTGCTATTTTCAATAGGAATCAACATGTGCATTCCCATCTGAGGAGCAGCAGTGTTAAACCACTGCCCATCTGCTGCAGAACTGGCAATCTGCACTGGAGACTCGGATGCTATGAATTCATTTCCTGAACTGTAATTCGAAGGGGTCCTGCATTCTGCTGCAACTCATCAAAACTGAAAGTGGATGTAGAACTAAATTTAGACAGACTAGGAAGAACTTCTCATACTGCTCCCAGATTAAATTTTTCTTCATGACCCTGCATGGGGCTGCCCGGCATCTGTTCCTTCCCTAAGCTGCTGCTCACAAGGGCAGCCAAAACTGAAAGTGGATGTAGAACTAAATAATTTAGACAGACTAGGAAGAACTTCTCATACTGCTCCCAGATTAAATTTTTCTTCATGACCCTGCATGGGGCTGCCCAGCATCTGTTCCTTCCCTAAGCTGCTGCTCACAAGGGCAGTGAACAGATGCAGAGCAGGGCTGTTACACAGACAGGGCAGGGGAGATGCTCAATCATCCTGGTTATCTGACTGCTTGCAATGCACAGCAGGATGTGTTTTTAAACAGGTAAAATGCTGACTAAAGCTAAATACTTAATATCTTACTAAATATAAGAACAGTTGAATAAAATGGGCTCATGGACCTGCTTAATAGTTTGAAGTTAGTTCAGCTTCTTGGTTACTCTAGAAAGATACAAGGCAGTACATATTATTGACAATTTTATAGGTTCTTTGGATCAACACCCACACAGTAGTGCTAATGTGCAACTTCTACCTTAGATATTTCTGTTATTTTCAGATTATCTGAAATGACAGACACATCTACACCTCAGACCTAACTTTAAGAAGTGTGTATGACAATTTCTCAACTTTTTTCTAGTACATAATGCTCCCACAAAGTCAACAACTCAGTTTATCAAGAAAATCTTGGAACAGTTATTATTTAAGATAAATCCAAATGCTCTTTTCTTCTTTTAGCTTATTGTCTTTGAAAAGCTTGATTACTTTGAATTGTATTAACAGAAACACAGTTTCTACATAAGAATTTTGTATTGGGGGCTATTTATTTCTGAGTTTTGAGATTTTATGTACTTCTACATACCTGCTTCCTTTTATGACTGAATTACTGAAGGGCAACACGGTTTACAAATTCAGAATTAGAAATACTGTTTTAAAATACCACCAAGGGTATGTAGAATTAATGCAATATACCTGTCTGAAGCCATTTTAAGAACTATTGACCATAGTACAACACAACTTTCATTAAAATTAAAACCAAAAAGAAGAAACGTTATGCCTGTGAATAACCACTCGTGTTAAAATTATGTTCTAGGTGAAACTCTGAATTAATGGTGTGGATTTGACAGTCTGAGCAGTCCTGGCCATATGCAGGCACAAAAGAGCCAAGATTCTGTCCATGAGTAATCAGCACAAATGTATGTTCCTAGGATAACTTTTATTTAGTTCTGACAAACTGAGAAGTACAAAAACTTTACTGGTTTTGTAAGCAACTGTGTATGGTAGGTAGGTTTATATTCTGGAGAAGCTACTCCATCTCCAATAACCTGGGATAAATAATTTAAAGAATAACAATTTTCAGCTCCCCTGAAGTTCCTGAAAGACTAATTGGCAAAAAAAAAAAAAAAAAAAAAAAAAGCAAAGATATGCACACAGGATGATAAACACAGCTGGAACCTGTGGAGAAACAGATAAAGAGGCCTACAGTGGGTTTTTAGCAAATTTTATAAAACAAAAAACAACAGTGCACACACAAAGAAAAATTTCAAAGGAAAGTCACTTTAATATCGAAGCATTCAGTGAATACAATCACCAAAGACCCCTCTCAATAAACCTCCAGAACCATAAACTTCCACTAAGAGGTGAATGCATGCACATTAGTTCTAGGAAAATTATATTTATATATTAAATAAGAAGCATGTTTTAATGAATAATGTGTATAGTTATAATGAATAAAAACCCTTGCTGTAAAGTCTCGCTCCAGACACAGAATAAATCCACTGTGTCCTGCACAAGTAAAGAATGCCTGATTTCTAATACTTCAAATTGCATTACAAAGTTTATTCCAGCCAGTTTCAATATCATCTGACAAGTCCAGCATTTAGCAACTTTTAATTTTGCTGCACATTTTTCTTGTACAACTGAAGTGCTGCTGTCAGAGCCGTGCGATCCCTGCTGCAGGAATTAGTTCCACAGCAGTCCGGAGAGAGTGACCTGAAAGCCACGGGCGCTGGAGCAGTGGGGACTCCACTTAGGGGGAAATCTGCTCCAGCTTACAGCTCCAAAGCGGAGCTGCCCTGCACTGCTCCGGGGTGAACACGGCCCGTGGCCGGCACAGCATCACATCATCCCTGTTCCGGGGATGCTGTTTATGGGAACAGACTCATTCCAGGACCAACACTCCGAACCTGGAGCGGAGCGGTTCTCGGCTCGGTCACCGAGGGAATCAGAGCTAGTGAGGGCTCAACCAGCGGCCCGGGGCCGGCGCGGGTGTCCCCTCGGTCCCCGCGGTGCTCAGCACCACGGGCCGGGGGTGACCGTGCCGCTGCCCCTCCGGACGGGGCCGCGGATGCTCCGCTGGGCCCGGCTCTCCCCTCCTCGTGCCCCGGGCAGTGCGGGCGCCCCGGGCGCTCCGTGAGGGCAGCGCCGCCGCCACCGTCCCACCACACCCCGCGGATTCCCCGTCCCGGGCCGCCGCAGCGGGATGGCGCCGGGGCTGCTGGACCTGGTGCACTTGACAACCTGGGCCGTGTGTGCCGTGATCAAGCTGCCGCAGCTGGTGGCGGTGCTGAGGGCCGGCTCGGCGTGGGGACTCAGTGTGAGCAGCCTCCTCCTGGAGCTGGCCGGGTAAGGCGGCGGGGGCACTCGGGGACAGCGGCGGGAGCAGCGGCTGGAGCCGCGGGTCCCTCGGGCGGGAGTGCGGGGCCCTGGGGCTGCCGCGGCAGCCGGGGATTCATTCCTTCCTCCCGGCTCAGGCCAGGCGTGAGGGTGCGCTGAGGGGCGGCCTGGGGGCGGCGAGCCCGCCCCGCTCCCGCGGTGCCACATCGCCCCGCTCGGAGCTCCGGACCAGCCCCACCAGCTGAGCCCACAGAGCCTTTCGGGAAGGAACTTCCTGTTTTAGTGATTCCGCTTTGTCATTTAAAGGGAAACTCGTCCTTTTTAACTCGCCCCAAACCATCCCAGACCACGCATGTCCTTGCATACAGCAGCTGCAGAGGCTGTAAGCCTGTTTTTAGGTTGTTCAGTGGCTCTGTACCGTGTGGTGCAGGTAGCGGTACTCGTCAGACAGGCTTCCCTCACCCGAATCAGTAAGACTTAAATAATTCCTTAAGAAAATTACAAGCCGCGTCAAACTCCAAAGACTTGTGAGCCTGTAATGCGCTTACATGGGCTAGGCTTATTAAGTCTTGCTTAAAGAGGATTGTATGAAACGACAAATAAATAAACTCGGTGTGTGCACGTTCAGGTGTGGGTACAAGTGGGAGAAAGCACCTTGAAGAGCCCTGCGATGTCCGAACCGGGGGTGGAGGTGGGCAGAACATCCAGCCGGGCGGCTGCCACCTCCCTGCGCCAAGCCAGGACAGGGGGTTTCATCCAGAAAATCCCCTCACAAAAACGCCGTGGTGTTTCTGAAGTTGCCTGTGCGGCGTCTCCAGGCAGGGGCACAGCTCAGGTTTACAGACACCTCTCAGTGGAGCGGTGCAGAAGCCCTCAGGTCCCGCCGTGGCCGCTCCCCGCCCGCCTTTCCCCGCAGCACTGAGCCCGTGTTGCTGCTGTTTACCCTGAGCACACCTCAGAGTCAATGAAGCAAATGGGAGTTCCAGCTGAGATTACTGACCCCACAGCCTCAGCCGAAAAGCGGTGACAGCACTTCAATCATTTGTGTGCGTTGGTGTGCATTAAAAAGGGTCTGTAAGTAATGTTTGAGATGAGCATGGAGAAGCTGGAAATGTTTCTTCAGCACCTGCATGAGAAGCACGGTACCCACACAACTACAAGTTCTGGTCTTCTTTGAAACATTTATTGTATTCAGTAGACTGTTTATCCTTCTATCTTTAAAGACTTTGAATCCAGTTGCAGGGAGCTGTGTGACTACCACTACAAGCTGGGCTGGTTTTGTGAAATCAACATAGAGTGACCAGGATGAGGGGTGACACAGAAACATGGTGCTGGTGGCTAGGAGTCTGATTTGACTCTACATCAAACAGCACACCTAGGAAGTTCAGATATTTAAATTCTGAATACTGTAAAAGCCAGTTTCTTACAAGGCAGGCTGTTCCTTCTGCCATTTTTCTACACCAGAAACCATAATATTTTTTCTTATGTAAAACTGCTCTGAGTCTTTCTGTTTTCTGTGCAGCTTTGAATTTTCTGTGTAACCCCATGGACTTGCAGGAGAGTTGGAAGTACAGAAAACATAAAAGTTCAGTTCCTTTTAGGTACTGTATTGTGGAATGGCAAGAAGGAAAATTGCCATTGTTTGGTGCACTTAGAAACAGACTCTTAGTCTGACCAGTAGAGCTACTCTGAGTAACCTCATAACAGTATAGTCTAGACAGCTTGGAAGACATTTTCTTTAATGTACAAATTGAACTGCAGACATAAATAAAGAAATCAGAGTTATCCTGGAGATGCCAAGACTCTTGCAGAGAGAAGTTGTGTCCTAGATCTGGAAGCCTTTATTTCTTTCTCAGCAATTATAATAAATGAAATTGTGCCCTACAGACTGTGACATAAAGACCTCGGCGAGAAGTGTGGGCAGTGAGGGTAACAGAAACAGATTAGAGAATGATCAGGCTTGCAGTATGTGCCTGTGTTTTGTTTGATTGGTTTGACAGCAAGGGCTACACCTATCTGGAGCCTTTTGGCAGCACCAAAACAGTATAAAAGTTGTGAAGGCATTTGTGTCCCTCTGTGCAGTCATGTTTTGTATCTCTCTGTTCAGCCTCCTTGTGTTTCTGAGGTACCAGATCTATTATGGTTACCCCCTGGAGACATACCTGGAGTTTCCTGTCGTCATTGCACAAGGTAATTTTTGTAAACCATGTTTTGGAAATGAAATGGGACTCATTCAGCACTCCAAGTCTCTGCATGTAGGTACAGTGCTCCACTGCAGTGATGCTGGAGTTGGGGAGAAGAGAAAATTGACATCTCATATAAAACTGAATTATTTTAAATGCCATTGAAAGAGATGGTCAGGTGGAGGAGAAAAACCTAATTATTACACAGAGTCACAGATGTAAACTCATCCTTTTGTCTGTTTTCTCCACATGGGAGAGAAACATACTAAACACTCCAGATTCTAAGAAAAGCTTAGTTTTGGACCTTGCAGTATTTTGGTCATGAATCACATTTGAGAGACAAAAGCTGTAAAAAAGGAGTTTCCAGAGTCCTTGTGCCCAGTGGAACTCTCTAGGGTTGTGTTTGGGCCCCTTCAGTCCTTTCTGTGATGAGCCATCTTTTGTTTATTGCAGACACCATTCTCCTGGGCTGCATTATGCATTTCAGTGGAAAAGTGAGACGAGCTTTTTTCTATGCAGTCATGTATCCTTTGAAATCTGGGAGGTTTGCTTTATGTGGCTTGTTTGGTAGTTCTTTGCATAGCAGCTATGTCATTGTTTCTTGTGTGCCACTACTGTAAATCATTCTCAGGCACTCCTCAACTTGTATTCAACATTCACATGCTGATTTCTGGGATGACAGTAAAACCTCTGCAGGAAGTAAGCTTTATATGTTTGCTCTGCTTTAGAAGGCTCCCAACTGATAAAGAGTAAACTAAATTCTTAATTTACATCTTTTTTACAGGGATGCAGAGTAGAAATGACAAAATTTTTAAAATTATTTTTTTTTAATTCCTGCCCACGGAGGTTGTACTTACTGCAAAAAAAGACAGCACTGTTTGGGTTTTTTTCTAAATAGGACTTGGGTTAAAATCTCAAATCTTGTGTTTTGGGGTAGGTTTTGAGAAACTCCAGACACTATTTGACCAAAACCAGTGTGAAAAATAGGAACACTTAGTGTTTCAACCAGTTTTTAATATGTTTTATCTCAATTGTATAGTCTGTTTAAAAGTTTCAATAAGATTATTTCCAGATGTTTAAAAAAAGGCTTATTCCTCAGGCAGTTTTGAGAACTTTGTATCCTACAATTTAAGTGCTATGAAACTTAATGTAATATAAGATTTTGGGTGGGCTGGTACATGCTAACACTGCAGAAGCGTATAATAGACCTGGCCATGGTAAGTGCTACATGACTATCTGAAATTAGATCTTCACATGAAGTGACTTTCTTTTCTGGAAGTATTTATTAGAGGACTTTCTCCTACATATATGTCCTTGGAAGAGTTCATCATTTTGGTTGGCTTTCAGAATAACCAACCAGTTCTCAGATACAGGTTCTTTCTTTTGCGAGTAGCTGGAAAACAGCACCGAAAATAGACTCTATGGGGGGAGAAAAGGCATGTTCTGAGATAAGTTGTTACTTGATTACTTGTTACTAGCAAATACTTAAAATGTTGAAATTCTACTGCCACTTTAGTCCTAATGTCATAATCCAACCAATAAACCTTTAACACAAGAGGAAGAGAATAGAGCCTCAAAGCATTTGAAACAGGGATTGTGACATACTTCTTTTTTCCCCTTGTCATACAATTTTGCAAGAAAAATACAATCTGATAATGCCTACAAAGATTAAAGATGGTCTTTTCTTAGCAGGAGACAGAAAGTAAAAAAGTAATTGAGATGAACAGGATCTGCTAATGCAAAAGATGGTACAGATGGGGAGAAAAGCTTCCAAGCCCTACACTTATCCTTGCTTGCAGCAGAAATCCAGGCATGTCCTGTGTGGAGTCCTCTCTACCTGCTGCCTTTGCAAAATCCCCTTTAAAAGGGGGACTGAGTGAATAGTGCATTCCTGTTACTATTTTTTCCCTCCAATTGGACTAATTTCCACACATTCTTGTCAGTTTTCTCATTCCTTTATGGTTTGGTTTGCCAGACATAATGGTAACATATGGTCTGAATCAACCTTGCTGTTTAGACTAGGTCAGTCTCATTTTAGCTGACTTTTATAAACAGTTTTATGGAGCAGGTTGAGAAGCTTTTTTTGTTTCTTTGCTTCCTACTGCATTTGCCTCTGTCAAACATTTGTCAACAACAGTAGCAACTGTGCTCTTTGAGCTTCTTGCTGGGCAGAACCTCAGAAATGAGTCCTTGTTTCTGGCAACTTCCAGTTTTGGCTTCACTGCTCCTTACTAAGAAGCTAAAGCACTTGGGTTGCCAAGTACTGGAAAAGTGCCAATTTTTTAATTCTAAATGAAAAACTACTTCTATTCAGCTAATACCATGGCAGAGGTTCTCTCTCTTTTTCACCTGTTTTTCAGAATCTGTGCACGCTCATCAGTGCAGCCAGTAAGCTGGTTCAGCTGCAGCATCTCTGGGAGACAAAAGATTCCGGACAAGCGAGTGCCCTGACCTGGGGCATGTCTGTGTACGCCTCTGCAGGTAAGCTACGGATAACTGGGTGTGAACTACTGAGTGCTCCTAATTCCTTTTCTCATAGGTCTTTACTCAATCATAGGAGGTAAAGGTCTTGCCTTAGTTTTCCTCAGTGCTGACGCCTGGGACTCAGATAACTCACAGTCTCTTGAAAACAAGTTTTATCTTTGACACCCATGTTAAAAACCAATGACTTAAAGTGTGAATATGAGCAAGGGAACTGGAATTGAAATAACTGGAAGGCTGTTTTTGTGAGGAAAATGTTTCCATGTTCCATGATTTAACAAAGTTACTAGTGGTCCAGCATGAAAAGGTGCTAAAATTTCAGGTATACAGTGCTAATGTAAACCTGACAATGCTAATTTTGAAAAGCTGTCTACAAATGAATACACACTTAATGATAAATACCTTTAACGCTATGGGTACTTGTAATTACACTTCTTGACAGAATTTATGAACAGTCATTTGTGGAGTTCCTGTGGCAATTCCCCAGTGGTCTGCATGAACAGCTGTTTGTCAGAAGTGCCTTTTGCATCTTCACAAAACTCATTTAAAATATTCTCACTATAAAACTCATCATCAAGTGATGCTGGATGTATTTCTACATGAAAAAAAAGTTAGTAATTAGAAGTTGTGGTGAACAGTGACAGTAAACTTTGTAAATGCTTTTACTCTGCTGCAAGTGTGAAATAATTAACATTTAGGTTCCTTGTGTGAAGGGAAGCTGAATCCCTTGTATTTGCAAAACCTGAGGGCACACACGTGAACATTCCCAGTGGTTAATTCATGCTGACTTAACTGTGAGAGTAGCTCAGTCAGCTCCTGAAGGAGGGGCTGAACAGAAAGAAAAGCAATAAACTGACCACATCCAATCTAGCATGATGGATGTAAAAATTCTAATTATATCTGTGATTTTCTCATTTAAAAAGACCCTTAATACATTGTCAGTCAGCTTTGAGAGCTTGATCTCTGAAGCCAAAAAGGTGAAGAGTGGACTAAAAATGGGAATATGTACAGTATATATTTTCGTGCAAGATTATCTTCTGTTGAAAAACAGGTATTTCATAATTTTTCTAAAGTATGTGTGCTATGTGTTCCACTAATCAGAATTCATTCCATTTACAGCAAGAATCATTACAACTTTAATGACTACAAATGATCGCGCAGGTGAGTGAAGTATGGAATTCTCTGCCTTTCCAAGGGAGCAGCTGCCACAGTAGTTTTCAGTTGGTTAGAAAGTCTCACAAGAACAAACCACGAACGTGATAGGTTAGCATGGTGAGGGCAGGAGTTACACAGGATTACAAATCAGGCAAAGACATCAAGAAAAAAAAAAGCCAGAAAACTGCTTATGCTTGTCGTGTGGTGCAACTGGTCCGAAAGATTTTTTTTTTTCCAAATGGCAAAAGCACCACAAAATTAATTCTGAAAATAGCAGAACAAAGTATTAAAATACTTACTATTTTAATAAATAAATAAATGTAGTAAAATACAACTTTAAAAAACCTGTAGTAGTTGAATGAGATTTTCAAGTAATAAGTATTTCACTTATTGATAGTTTTTTTAATGAAAAAATTCTTCTAGAAAACTAAAGTTCAGCTTAGTATGTGACCAGTTTCAGGTCCAACATTCAGAAAATTTATGACAGGCTGAAAACAAAATGGTAGGCTGGTAAGAAATTTTTAAAAATTGACTTAAAATATATAATTTCCAGCAAATTATAAAGCAGATTTATGTAACAGCTTCTTACTGTCCTGAAAAAGTCACAAGAGCTAGGGAGTGTCACAGATTTTTCAGTAAATTGTTCAAAATCAAGGCTTGGTGGATGCAAGAACAAGTAACAATCCCTTTGTACTTCATCTGGTGGTTCCTTGTTCTCGTTCAAAACTATTTCATCAGAAACATCACTTGAATGGATTTTGTAATTTTTAAGCAGCCTCTGCAGCCCAATAAAGCTGTAGCTTTGCAGGCATTTCAAGTGGGTCTTTCACTGGAAAAGGAAGTCCCATTTCTGAAAATCACAAGAGCTAGGGAGTCAAGATTTTTCAGTAAATTGTTCAAAATCAAGGCTTGGTGGATGCAAGAACAAGTAACAATCCCTTTGTACTTCATCTGGTGGTTCCTTGTTCTCATTCAAAACTATTTCATCAGAAACATCACTTGAATGGATTTTGTAATTTTTAAGCAGCCTCTGCAGCCCAATAAAGCTGTAGCTTTGCAGGCATTTCAAGTGGGTCTTTCACTGGAAAAGGAAGTCCCATTTCTGGCCCACATTTCCACCCCCATGCTTGCTGCTTTTTCTTTGCCAAGGTAAGGGGTCCGTGGGGCTGTGCAGTTAACTGGTCACCAAAGATTTGGCAAAATCCTCATGCAGGGATTTGGTCAGGTACTGAGTCCACATCACCCACAGCCACACATTTACCCCGAGGGGGAGGCGGGGGTTCACTGGGGAGGGAGGAAACACCAGGAAAGCAAAGCTGGCGCTGGGTAAAGCTGCTGTTTGAAACACAGCACCACCCACTGTGGCACATGGCAGGGCCAGCAAACACTGATGCTGTGCTGCTCTAATGGAAAATGTTTCCAATTCAGTTGCAACACTGAACACATTGACACAGTCAGATAACACATAGTTCTGAAACGAAGTTTTGTGTACATTTCTGTGAATATTCCACCTACCAAATGGACATCAGACATACCTATACTTTAAATATCTCCTCACAGGTAGACGTACTATGCTGTTATGATTTTTAAAGCTGAGTTAACCCAGGTACTGAAAAACTGCTTTTTTGTCAGTTGTCAGATTTTCTGTCATTAAAGTCTGACAGATACAAGTATCTCCTGTCTTCTCAAAGTCTAAATTTAAGAGATAGCAGTAGAGAGAGTAGTTCCTTTATTACAAATAACACATGCAACTATAAAAGACACGTGAGCTGTGACTCTGAATTAAACTTTTGGTGTACATATAAATTTATATGAGGCTTCTCATGCTTGTACTATTCTCCAGGTTACAAAAGAATTAAAGGTACTGGAGTGTATAATTTTGAGCTATCTCTGAAAACGATCAAGTGCTAAATGCTGTTTTCTCTTTGATTCATGCTCAGAATGTGTGGGTTCCTGAACATGGTAATTGAAATTAATTGGCTGAAAATAGTTTCCAAATATGAACCAGCCTGTGTGTACACAAGCAAAAGTGTAACAAACCAGTGTTGTAACAGCAGCTGATTTTTTTTTTTGATTCATGCTTACAATATTTTTTTTCTCTTTTAGTTCTCACCCGTTTCATAGTCATGCTCATTCTCAATATTTGGGTCACAGCCACAATCCTGCACTACAGGAAGACTAAAAAGACTGATTAGACAACACTCATCAGCACACATATCATTACCATAAAAATATAATTAAGCTTAAAGAATTTAAGAATTCTTCAAAGATGGAGGAAGCTCTCTTTCTCTAATATTTACCTTTAGCATACTTATAGTATTTACAGTACTTACAGACTTACAGTATAGTACATTCATGCTTACTTTCTCTTAGAAATAATTCTGATAAGATACTTAATTTAAGCAGCATATTTTTATTGGTCATTTCAGACAAGTTTCACTGATATCACATTTTCTCTGGATTTTTTTACTACAAGGTATTTCATAGTTAGATGTATATATATTCTGGTATCACTTCAGTACTTTCTGGTTACATATAAGCAATTTTCTTCAATTATACATGATCAATTTTGCACCAACATACTGACTTGTCCTGTTGCAAGACTAAAAAATCACAACAGAAGTTTGTCTTCTTGCAAGCAACTAAATTAGTTCAACATTAACTGTCTGTATTTTAGGATGAAGAAAATCTCAGTCAAGGCCCAATCCAGAATAAGGTTCTAATTACTAAGTCACAAATCCAGTTGGGATTGTAGCACTTACATGCAACACTTAAATAGTACAATTTATACAGCTGATACAGGATACCCATAGTCACTTTCCTCAGTATACCCAGTTTTTATTGGATAAGAGAGCAAAAATTCCACTATGAATTATTTTCCGTAACCTGAGCTCTCATTCACTCAACATACTATTTTGGGAACAGCAGGGACTAGAATGTATGGGAATTAATGAAATTGTGGCCAACAGTTAAAAATGCTGTTCAGGCAGAAGTTCCTGGAATGACACCCAGAATTTCCAAACACCATCCATACTGACAGTGACGTGCATCTTGATGCATCTCAGCAGACTGATCTCCTGTGGTTGTCAGGTTTTGGTGATAGTGCTCTGTGGTTCATGAATTTTTGGCCTGTCAGTGCTAAGTGTGTTGAAGAACATAGACTTCACTTAAACATTTACTTCAGTAATTCTAATCAATTTGTAGAACTTAAGAGTAAAAAGGGGGAAAGGATATTCTTGACAACTATTAGCAGAGGATTTTGGTTTTGGAAGTACTGCCTTCACAACCAAAAGTTACATTAGTAATCATATAGCTTGCCTTCATTTATCATTACATTCCCCAAATTAAAAGATACAACATTCCAAGAGTTCTTACAGTATTCTGTGATTGGCGTGTAAAAACCTAGGCACCCTTGATCCCAACACCCTTGAAAACTGTGGGAAGACTGCACTGACTTCATTTGAGGCAGGTTTTCTTTGCAACATTCTAAATTGTGTGACTGCTCTGGAGCAAAGGGATCTGGAAAGCAGATGTTTCTGCCAGTGAGCACGCAGCAATTGGAACATTCACCATCAGAAAACAGCTGCTTCATACTCTAAATTTTAGGGGGAAGGGCTGGGAAAAGATGTGTCTGTGGGAATTGATTTCATGTATCCCATGTTATCGAGAGCAAGTCAAAGATGAGATTGTTTTTTACTGCTCCAATAAAAAGTCTAAATCTTTCTATGTTGGTTGAAAGATTAATTGTAAACATTCTGATTTTATTAAAGCTGTGTAAAGTATCTGAAGTGGTCTAAATAGTGGTAGGTGGCATGTGATAAATTTTCCAGGTGATACGAATAAATGTTATTCTTCAAGATTGATAGTGTCATTGTTACATTAATGTTCATTGCATTTGAGTTTTTATTGTTTTCATATATGGAGAGAAAATGAAATATTCATTACAGGTCATAAATGGGCAGCTTTCACCTTAACACTTGAAGCATCAGGCTGAATATTGACCTGCCAAATGCTGAAGAGCTCCAGCATCTTAAAATGAAAAAAACACACTTGCTTTTTAATTAATTAAAGCCTTTTCTTGATAGAGAAAGATTTGTATTGAATCCAAACCCTCTCTGTTATTGATATCTTTCACACTCCTGAATGATGCTGTAGCAAGATGAAGCTGCTCCATTTTTGGTTTGAGAATCAGCACCTCAAGATGGTTTTTTATCATAAAATACTGAAAATGCATTTAAGAACAGTTCTTAACAGGTTACTTAATGCATTTTGAATAAATCACCTTAGAAACCTGTGGGAAAAAAAAGACTCAGGAAAACAAATAAAGCTGGGTAATTAATGAACTTAAGGTAAAGTAATTTTGTGGACTTGGAAAGCTGGACCATGAGTTCTCATTCAAGCTGCAAGAGATACGGAACAAATCAGAAACTAGCAGTAAATAGTTTTACACACTTCTTCCTCTCTCAGAGAGTAACTTCTTTCACTTTCATAAACAGAGGCACATTCAAATTCCAGGCAAGCCTCATGAAAGCACAGACACTGTGTTTTCCAGTAGGTAAAGAATAATCTTCTCAGTGGCTGGATTAAAGGCAACAGCTTTAGACAAATACCTAGGCAGGATAAATCTTGTTAAACTCTCATTCACCAGTATCGGGGTGGAAACAGGGAGGTCATTTGCTGTGTAATGCAGCAGCAGGGCAAAAGCAAGCAGGGAAAGCATCTTGGATTTATGGCACAAGGTGTAAGCAAGTAAGCAGCTCTTGTCCACAGGGCTGGAACTAATCCAACTCCATTCACAAATGCTGTATAGGTGTGGAATTACACACTTGGTGTCCAAATGTATCAGTTCACAACATGCTCACAAGGTAACACACCCTGTCCTGCCCTGGCTGACGAAGTGTGTGTCTTGCTGGGGCTTTCAAAAACTTTGAGTCTTCTTGTCTGTGAGAAGAGAAGCTCTGAGTACCAGTACAGTCCACTAAATAACCCCAAGTACCTCCAGCAGCGGCTATGAGGAACTGTGACTGGATTTGGCAGCAGGTAAGCTAGAAGCTCACTTCAACCGTATGAGAGAGAAAACGTTTACCATGAGATTCACTATGGAAAGGTGAGGATGAGTCCAGGGACAGCAAGCTGCAGGTCTGGACATGGATGTGGGCAGTGGAAGATGTGTATAGTTTATTTTTTCTGCACCGTCCTCAGCGAACAGAGCATGAGCACAAATGCAGCACCATCCTCTCCCCACCCTATGGGCCCCCCTCAGCACTGGGCATTCTGTGCAAAGCAGACACAGATGTCTTTCCTTGTGCTGCTCCAGTCCAGTAAGGGATGCAATTCCTGGGACTGCTCAGGGCTCCCTGTCCCTGCCTGACCCCCTGAGCCTGTACACTGTGCACGTGTCAGCTTCCAATGCTGGCTCTGCTCACCTGATCTACTGAAACACGAGAGAACGCAGTGGGGTGGGGAGGCAGTGACAGCCCCCAACCGCTGCAGATCGAGAGCTGGGTTTTAGTGCAGTTTGACTCTGGAGAAATTCAGAATTAGCTGAATGGCCCCAATCTTGCAGAACACCTTCACTCACTTCTTTAAATGAGGTAAAATTACTCTTCCTCCACCAAACAATCATCCATTTAGTGACATATGTAATAGGGGGGAAATAAAAAAAGGAAATAACAGCGGAGTCCACACAAGGAACTATTATGAATTAAAAACTCCACAGATGTGGAGATAACTAAAATGAGGTAGTTTCCCAGCCATGTATTTTCCCTGATGATAAATAATAATGACTTTCCTCCAAATTCTCTTCAGGCTGGTTTTTCCACTCTCTTCCAAATTCTTCCATACTTGACATTCGTATTTATGTATGAAGCAGAACATGAAATGTCACCTTCACAATAATGGTCTAAGGATGTCTCACTTTTGAAGGCGAGGAAGCTGAAAAAAAGTCTTAAAATAGGATGTTCTAAAGTTCTTGGTTTGTACTAAATTTAATTTGCTGGATTTTGAGCCAGGGTTTTCCAGGACACTTCAGAGTTCTTGGTGATGACAACTGTTGGTGTCAAACAGGTGCCTGGGAACCACAGTGAACATCACTGTAAGAATCTGACAAAGCATCACTTGTGATGGATCCAATTACAAGACTTTGCCAGCCTCACAGACCTGAGTCCTGATGGACCTCAGGTGTTTCCTGCCTAATGGCAAGAGAGACATACAGACATTTTCAAGTTAAAGGTGTCAGCTATTCCATTCTACATTGGCAGCAGTTTGGGGCAACCATCTCCATCTTGGAAAAAAATTCAATCTTTGGGTAAAATAAGATATTTTTACATCATAGTTTTGATGAAATTTAATTTGGGATACCTGAAGAACAGTTTAAATAATTGTCACAATTTTGTTTCATTATTTCATTTTAGAACTTTCTTAAATTGCCAGAAGCCTAAACAGGTACCTCTGTGCATTATCTAGTATCACTGACTCACAGGGAGGGAGCTTTAAGAGGGCAGAGACCTTGTTTTATCTGTCAAGTATTCTGGAAAATGGTGTAAAGGACAGAACCTGCACCAGCCTAAAACATGACAAGTTAAGTTGGCTAATGATAATTCTGATTCAAACTCTGTACTAACATGGCTCCATGCTGAAAATCAATTCTATTTACTACCTTATTATACTTGCAAGTCATCTGTGCATATGCCTGCTCCGGAACGTACAACATTTCTGCTTTGGAATGGGAAGGCTTTGGCCAGCAGTACCAAGACTCATAGTATATGAAAATCATAAATGGAATAACACACATCCTATGCCTCAGGGTTGCCTCTGTCAGGTAAATCCTAATGTAGCACGAATTGAGTTCTGTAAAACATATTTTAAATAATTACTGGAGAGAAATTCTTTCACCTTTGAACAGCTGGCTATATACAGGTCCTGTAGAGTGGTCTTTCAAGAGTCTGACTTGAGATTTCCCCCCCGCCCCATGAATTGCACTGTCAGCACAACTTACAACAAGCTCAGTACTCTCAGCTTGTGGGTACTTTCCTCTCTCATCCTTGTTGTTTTTTTGGTTTTTTTTTAGTTTGCACAAATGCCCACCTTCCAGTAATACAACTCCCATTGCTGTAGGTCAGAACAGAGCTGCTGGCAGGGGAGCCTCCCCCATGGCTCTGGATTGGACTAAAGCTACACAGATCCTACCAAGTCTCAGTAGCCCCCAGGACACAGGGATTGTAATATGCTGGAAAACATCACACAGACACATGAGACCAGGGGTTCCAGCAAGCAGATTCAAGTCCTGAAGCTGCAGCCAGACCTGCACCCAGCTGCACCTGCTCCAAGAGCCCACCAGAAAATGAAACAGTTGAGGTCAGAGACGGTGCAAGGTGAGCCAATATGAAACAGGGCTCAGAGGTCAGGTGGGGTACCCAGCTCCTTCAGTCTTAAAAAAATTAAGGGATTTAATATCTCAGGTAACTCCAAAAAAAGTATCTACCAGTTAACTTGTTAATAAAAAGTAACACATATTGAACGCAATTCAGTGCCCAAAGTCTAAGCAGTTGGTGTTCCAAAGGACAAGAGGACTGGCTATGATCTCACAAGCCTGGTGTACTTATTGCTGGATAGCCATGCTTATCAAGTGGTGCAAGAGCATCCTGGACAAAAACCACCCCAAACAGTAATGAAAAATGACAAGAACTACATGACATGAGGCCCACAGGGACAATATAAGACTAGGCATAGAAGCAGGCCCACATCTCTGAAAAACACTGAAGGCCTCGACCTTAAAATGAAGTGGTAGGACTGAAGCATCCTATGCAGTTGTCTTGGTTGTGGAAGCATTTCTGTGCAGCTCCTCCAACAAGTAAGGGCTGCAGAGACATGACATTATTGGACTCTCTGCCCTTTCTTTTCATGGTGATGATGTCTTTCCAGAGTTCATTAAGGTATCAGGACTACATACACTTATAATTGAAATTTCGTGACCTTTCACCATGACTTTCATTTTGAAAGATCACTTTAATCTTGCAGCTGCTACAAGATTATTGGAGCAAAAGCAGCTGCAGTCAAATCCAAGGCTTCACCCTTGCAATATCAAGATGTGGCTTTCTTACCTTTATAAAACACTGCTTCCTGCCTACAAAGAGGCAAAGATTCCAAACCCCAATTTTCAATAATAAGACCTGATAATTAGCATCCTGTGCCAATACATTATTTTCTCTACATCCCCACTTCTTAAGAGCTATGTTTCTATAGCAACAGCTTTTCCATCCATTGCGGTAGTTTCTGGGGAGAGCTAAGCTGGATGTGTTCTGAGTGTTCTTCTCTGCCACACACATTGCAGTAGACTTGTCTAATTTCTCAGATGAGAATGTCTGAATATTTAGGCAATATGTCTGAATTTTTAGATACACCTATCCAATTTTTAGGCAACTTCGACATTGAACACAAATTGTATTTTCAGAACCATTCCATCAACATCTTTTAGAGAGATTAGAAAGAAAAATCATTCCTACCCTCATGAGGGACACTTTAAAGCAGCAAGCAAACCCTATGATCCTTGGGATTCTGATAGAAACTAAATAATTCAGAAGATTATCTTAAAAAATAAGAAGCAATGTTTTCAATTTAAAGTGCACTATGTCCAGAGATGATAATTTGTAAAAAACTGTAATGCACTGAAAAAGGCACCAAGCCACTGTCCAGAGGTCAAGGAGTGTCTAGATCATGCTTTTAGTCATATGGTTTCATTTTAGGTAGTTCTGTGAGGAGCAGAGAGTTGGACTCGATGATCCTTATAGGTCTGTTCCAACTTGATATGTTCTATGATTACATGAAAAAACAAATTAATCATTATTTTAACATGAATGTCAAAGCAAACTATCCAGGAATGTGGAAGAGACTGAAATACTCCAGTTCACTGGACTGGACCTTGTACTGTTTGTTCTTCTGCCTCAAAAACAGAATAACGAAGTGATTAAGGGTCTGTACGAGCAATGCAGTAAGAAGTTTGCTTTAATAAGTTTCCCCTTTCCACAGCAGCATCCCACACACAACCTCACAAGCACAGGATGGGTAAAGGCACTTGGGACCAAAAGATATAATTCTCTTCTAAGGATGATTCTCTCAAAGCTAGATGGGAAACTAATACATTGTAAGATTACAAACAGAAAGGCTCAAATTTCCCATGATCTGACTTGACATTAGAAACTAAAAAGAAATAAAGAGAAAAAGCACATAATTTCAGTGGCAGCTTTCCTGGCCTTGGTGCCTTCAGAGAGCGACTGAATGCCTCTCAAAATGTAGGAGGTTCAGTGTTTTCAAGAGGCAGTAAGAGAAAGTAAATGAAATTTCATTGATGTTTTAAATTTGGCCCCTGTCACTGCTAAGATCCTTGAGCCTCTTGCATGTTTCCAAGTCCTACTGTGATTCCATGTCATGTTTTTGGTTACAGCATCAGCCATGCTCAGAAGCACAAGAACCACCATAGTTTTCCTCCAGTTAAAAGCAGACTTGGTGCTGGGTTGCTGGGAGGGGCTGTACTTTGGCAGGGACTACAAGAGGTAGGGAATTGCAGCACACAACTAGGACAGAAGTGGAAATCACATTGCAGAAAAGTCTTCCTGACACCTGACAAGGTAATTCCAATGGGGTCTGCCTGTCCTTCTGTGCTGGTGAGCTCCTGGACTGGGAACAAAGGAGCAATTTCTATACAAGTGCCTCGAGCTTCTGGCTCCAAGTCTGACCCCTTGTTTTTCCAGAAGATTAATCTGCAGCTTGGCAATACAACTTGTTTACCCTTGTGAGACAAAAGGACTTGCAATGAGAGAATTGTCTATAGGTAAGTCATTCAGGCCATAAAAATGTCCTGTTTGATTAGGACAAGGCTGTAACAAAAAGAAAATGTCAAAACATCAGTGACTTTCAAGACAAATACTCCTTAGTTCATGAATATGTCCTTCTCTCAAAAACATTAAAAGGTCACCACTAGACAGTAAGGAAACAACACAAAGTCCAGGATCTAGCATTAAAGAGGTGTTTGCATTTCACAGCAGGATAAGAGAGAACAGAAGAGCAGCTCTGCCTTTTGTGTCCTGGGTACAAAGCGAGGTTGGTGCACCTCAGCCCAGTGGCCTTGAGGAAGCTGTGCCAAGCCAGCTCTGCCCTGAGCAGAGGTCAGAGCACAGAGCCCCCTGCTCCCCCGAGGCCTGTTCTGCTCCCCGACTCCGTCCAGGACAGCTAAGCACCATTTGTACAAGCATGGCATTCATCCACTGTGCCTGGCAAATACCATCACACCGTGCATTTCCTGAAGTGTCAGGCTTAGCAGGGCCCCGTGCATCCACAGTAAATGAGGGCAAGCCAGGAGAGAAAGTGCAAAGGATCAGCCCCAGCAGTGGAGGAGCTGCCAAACAGCTCCCTCGGAGTCTGCTCCTTCTCCAGACACAGCCTTTGCTGGGCTGCCTTGGAACACCCCTTGCCTTTCCCATATCTGCTGCAGTAGTTATTTTATATTTAAATAGTTCAATTAATTACCAGCTTCTCAAGTTCAGGAACTATTTTACCTTACTCAAATAGTTTATTTAAAAATATATATATATATAATATTCTCCAATTCAGAAAAGGATAGAACTTCCCACAATGTAACATTTTTTTATATATATATATAAAATATTTATGCATTCAGTGAATGGAAACAGTTTTACTGTATACATTTTTAATGTTGTACTCTATGCAAATCTGCATTATCTAAAAATATACCGTACTTCTGTAAATCAAAACAAGCAGGGAAAAACCACTGTAGCTGTGCTCTGGGTTATAATACCTAACAGAAATGATATGAAATTTTAGTTTTGAATTTAAGAACTCACAAACAACATTTTACGTTGTGAGCACATAAATAGAAGACTGAATACATTCTTGCTTTGTTAAGCTGAACTGTAGTAGAGGTTACAAAATGTAAATATATTTATTAATTTTCAGTATTTCAGTGTTTCCAAGTCCACCTTTCATGATAGTGTTAAATAAAACATGGTCCTATCCTTCCAAGCATTTCAACACTCTTTAAAAAACAAAAACAAACAAACAAAATTTTAAAGTGAAATGTCCTCCTTCATTGAAGTGTTAGATCATATTTTAAATTACTGCACTCCCACACAATATTTTATATATATATATATATTCTAAATATATATATATATTTATATATATATAAATAGACCAAATAGGAGACTACATTTTTTACTGTCAATATGTTTAACATCACATACTGTAGTTGTATAAAACATGCATTTTCTGGGATAATTATGAACACATCATGAATGAGCCCATATATATTATATTTTTTGTACAACTCCAAGTTAAAAAAAAAGTCAGAATAAGTGCCTCTGAGGCCCTTTCTTCCCAGCTATCAGTTCTCAAAACACACTACTGAATTATTTATCTATGCCTACAGCTATGTGCTAGAGAACCAGATTAAAACTTTAAAATACATCTACAGTATGTTTCACTTTTCTTAAGGTTTGTGACAGTCCTCAGATATTGTGTTGTGAAATGTAAAAATAGTCACAGATGCTTTTATTTTCCAGAAATAAAAAAAACCCCAAAAAAACAACACATCTAGGAAAGTATGCAAAAACAAGGCAAAATGAAGTTTCATAGCACTTAATGAGGGTTAATATAAGTCAATAACTAGCATTGAGGTTTGTAAAAAGGGCTGGATGAGCAGTTACATGTACAAGCAAACGGTCTGGTAAATCCCATGCTCTCAGATGTTGTTTCTGTAACCAACACTTCTCCACCCTTAAAACCAGTCGATATACATTCAAAATAGGTTGACACTGATATACTTAATAGGTGTAAAAATAGTGCACTATTTTTTCTGCCACAAAGCAAAACTGCATCCTAAGAGCTGGTAAACTTTCTTTTTCCTTAAATAGAAGGAATGGGCAAAAAAACTTGAAAAAATTTAAATTAAGGCAATTAGACAGGTACAAAGGGACTGCCCATGATGATGTAGCTGAAACTAGTATATACTTCAAACCTATACTAGCTGCTGAACACTGACATGCAGCTTCTGATAAATGTGTATGAATGATATAAACTTCAACATTATGGCTTTATACAAGTGCATAGTTGCAACTGCAATAAGTAACGGTATCTGATTAATAAGCATAAAAAAATAAAGTGGAAAGATTTTTAAACCCCTCTTGCAGTATTACAGTACAATATATTTACACAGTTTAATGGTCACTTCTCACAGATGCAGTCTATATCACTATGGTGGATCTTCCTCCGGTTCTACGTGCAGACGTGCTGGTGGCATCTTTAAGAAAGCTGAAAAGTCAGTTTCTTCCATTTCAATACTCATTCCTCTTGATCCTTTTATGAAATGTAGTGTATGTGTCTTGCCAAGAAAGCTTTTGTGGAACAGAGTTTAAAAGGTTACCTAACATATCCTCTGACTATTTACCAACCATTCCTCAACTGATCAGTCACTTGGGAGAATACAGGAAAACCCTCAGAGATTAGTAATTTATATTGCAGCAAAAATGTAAACCTCTGATATATATAGCACAATCTCTCAGGAAAATATATATTTTTAATATATTTTGGGATATGTTTCAGTCTTGCTGTAATGGGAAGAAAATTATCACCTTGACTGTGTCTGCATTCACGGAAAGCAGTTAGCTGAAAAAGAAGCAGGAAGTTTGGTCAGTAAATGCAACAAATGTAAATCTGACAAAAATATACTTCTTTAAAGTCTTCCTTTAAGATGGGTTCATCATTGTACTTGTGAGAAGAGCCTTTCCTGTGCATCCAACAGCAACATTACTTCAGTATAGCAATCCTTACACACTGTAATCCCCTTGCAATACATATGGGTAAAGTACAATATGCACAGTGTAATGGTTACTTCTAAAGGATTAGTGATCAGTAAGCTTTTAATACACAAAGATGCAGTATATTTAATTAACATAATGCTCATTACTGTGAGCACTAAGCCAGTTAAGTTCTGCAGGAGCTGGTTCCTCAGTTCCCTGAGCACACAGCAGAGCAGCAGCCCCAGTGGCACAGTTATACAGCTGAGACACATCTCACATATTGTTTGAAACAATCCTTAGGCATTTTACATTTATGTTTTTTTCTGTGTAAATATAAGATTGCACCAATGTATGAAATGATCAGATCCTGAGGTCTAGAAAAAGGTAAAGCTTTTTGCAATACATCCAGAATTAAGCCATGGGACAAATCAATCACTGCAACTGGGGGATCTTTCTAAAGCAGTCAAGGAAACCACACCACAGCAGCTGCAAACCCATTTGTTTACATAGTTTTCAAATGCGTGGTTAGGTACCCAGAAAGCACAGCACTGCAAAGGAAAGCCAAGTCAAATTCACTTCAGAACAGAGGTAGAAAAGCAAAATGCAGAACTCCAGTGATTTCATGTCTGCTAGCCATAGACCAGTTTATATTCAAAGCTTAGAAATAAAAAGTGTTTGTAAATACCAAGTCTATTTCAGCTAAACATGCAACTGCTACCATCTCCCTTTTATCCTTCAAATATTCAGTGCTGAGGTTCTCAGTATTAGCATTACAGATGAGCAACGACCCTGAAAACAGCAGTTTTGGGGTTTTTTTCAGGCAGGCAGACATGAATTTCGAAAAAAATCTAAAATTAGAAAAATAAAAACACTGGCAAAGGCAACAACTTTCTTTTAATGAAAATGACTCCTCTAAAAGTTCAATATGATGAACAGAATCTCATTTTTCTATTTAAAATTTTAAAATGAGATCTTGTATTTTCTCTGCTTTGAGAAACAAAATCCAACATAGCATGCTGTATTCAAAGGCAAACAAATCCATTCCTCTCTATTTAGATTTACCCCTTATACTTCTTCAGAAATCAAAAACATCGTCATCATCATCACCATCAATATCATCAACATCATCAAAGGACCAATCCCAGTCCTTAAATGCCAGATCAAGTAATCTGCAACAGGAGGGTTTGATGTTTAATGAGTGTCACACTTCTGTAAAAGACTTGAGAATTCCTTTTGCTATCACTAAACCTTTTTAACTGAAAGACTGTTTAAGGTAGGTGGGTTTGTTCCTTTGCCTATCACGAATATGAAGATTCAGTCAGTGTTCATGTAAATTAAGAATATTGCATTCCTTGCAAATTCATCTCAAAAATAATTCCATTCAATATAGAACTCTTACCATACTGATTTTTTCCCCTAGAATTTCAGTTGGAAAGACCAACACGCACCTTTTATAAAATTATCTGCTTTCTGTTTTGTTGCTGTTTTTGCTAAGGTGGTTTTATGCTCTCCTGCCATCCCCTTCCAGACAATAATGCAAACTTAACAATTTTTCCAATAAAGTCAAGTGATTTTGAGTGCTGCAAAGAACATTGAATAAGATAGCACTTCATCTGAAAGTACAAACAAATATAGCAGGATTTTACTGTATCCCAAATGCAGGGTGATTACACTGTGAAGCTATTTTGTAGCTCATTATTTAAAGTTAAGCAATGCCAAAAAAGAGGATATATCAACTTGTTGTCTAGGCCTCCCTGTCTGTGCTCCTTGTATGGTCACTATAGAACAAAGAAGGCAAGCAAGGCAAACCCTGTCAGCAAATGACTCATTTTACTTATCTGAGGCATTTATTTTGGGATGGAGTGAATCATTGTCCAGAAGCACTCATCTCTTTCTGTTCTAATATCTTAAGTACTAACTTTTCAACTGCTATAGCTACATCAAATGAAACACAGCCTAGTCATCTCTCCAGTGAGCTGGAAGGATCTTAAGTAGGGTTGTATGCCAAGCATAGGATGCAGGCATGGAAACCTTACCCTAGGAGAACATCAATATAAACATGTTACATTGTTTAATAAAGTTAATCACATGTTTTAAACAAAGTGGGTTTCAGGGGAATTTCAGGCTTTAAACTATTTCAACCTTTAAATGTGATACAGCCCTAAAAAGGCTCAAATTTGTTACAGGAACTATGGCTATTACACTTAAACAATTTATTAGGAATTAAAATACATTAAAGTTGGGCTTTTTTCAATTTTGAATGATCCATTTGGCATGATCCAACCAAATGGCTAAGCAGAAATTATATGGTCTGTATGAAAAACTGGTTTGCCCTTTCTTAAATCCTCACAAAGAAAAACAGCCATGAAAACCTTGAAGAAACCATCATTGTGTGAAGTTCCTAGCAGGGACAGCATTTTTAGGACCAGACAGCTTGGAAGGGACCTCAGGAGGTTTCTAGCTCAACCTCCTGCTCAAAGCACGTCAGATACAAAGCCAGCCCAGGATACTCAAGGCTTTGTCCTGTCCTGAGAGCCTCCAGGGGTGGAGCCTGTCCAGCCCCACTGGCCTCGCTCTCTGCATTGGCTTTTCCTTCTATCCAGCTGGAGTGTCTCCTGGTTCAGGGGAGCCCCTTGTTTCTCACCAAGCAGCACTGACAAGCCTGGCTGTCTCCTGGATACCCTCCCTGCTAGAGGAGCCCCTGGACATGTCCATCCTCCAGGCTGAACAAGCCCAGCTCCCTCAGGCATCTGCACTGACCATCCTGGTGGCCTCTGCTTGGTCCTTCCCCAGTGTGTTGATGTCTGGCTGGAATTTGGGGGCTCAGAGGGGGAGGCAGTGTTGTTCTGCAGACTATGGAGTGAACAGAGGGGTACAATCTCTTCCCTGAGCCATCCAGCTGTGCTCCTCTTGGTGCAGCCCCAGAGCCCACCTGGCTGCCAAAGCCCACTGCTCAGTCCCTCGATTGAACTGGCAACTACATCTTCATTATTCATAAAGTTCATAAAGGAAAATTAATTATTTCATATGGTAGGCCCTTGCACAAAAGCCTCATAGAAGCAACACTGAGATATAAATTTGCCATAGCAATTACAGTTATTTATGAGTATGTGCTTTCTAATTAAAGGTGTTTAAATCCATACAAATTTCCACTGGTTTGACAGACGTGCATTATTCTGGTAATAGTTGACATGACCTCACAGAACTACACTTTTCATCTGTTAGGTACATTTGTGAGGCTAACTTGAAACCTAAACTGAAGAATTATATGCTTTACACACAAATACACTCATCCTCCTCCTTTTCCCACCAGTACTGAATGTGCTATAAAATACTGTACTATAAAAAGTATTTTGTACAAAAGTTCAAGAGTGAAAAAGAGTAATGGAAGGAGAATTATTATTTGCAGAACACATAATAATAGGTATTGAAAAAAAATCAGAATTTATCATATACCTTTATATGTTAACAGCAAGAAACAGAGTAACACCACTTAGACTGTAAACAATATGCAGAAGTGATCTACTTGTCCCTCAAATTGTCATGAGTGTTTTCCTGATTCATGCTTTCAGTCCTATCACTGATATTTTCATTATTTTTGCACAAAGAAGCTCTTCAATAATTGGTCTCTAAAAAGTGATTTAAAAGCTTTTTTCCTTCATGATTCTAATAAATCTATTACTTTAAAATCCAATTATGAGGTCTGATTCTCTTTAAAATATGTAAATTAAATCACCAAAAATTAGACTGTAGGAAGGTTGGGAGGGAAGAGAAATTAAATTATTCTAAGTCCTTCCACTATGCACTCCCACCCATTAAAATACCAGTATCTGTTTAAGATCCTTATGCTTCATAGCATCAGGATGTTTTGTAGTAATAGCAGCATCACAGCAAGAGTGTGCTTCCCTGCATTCTCTGTTGTAACTGGCCACTCACCCAGGCCAGGTCTCACCCAGCCCCTGAGATGCTGGTGCCAGCCTGGTCACAGAAAAAAGGACAGCAGTCCTGTCTAGGCACTGCCCAATTACCTCTCTGAGGAAAAATGTTGAGCCTTTGCTAAACTGAATACTGCTATGAACAGAGTAAATGAGACCAGCCCTTTCACAGCCTGCCAGCACTGGGAATTGACAGAACAAATATAAACTAGTACTGCAGGTGATGAAAAAAGCAAACTGGAAAAAAACCAGAAACTGCCCTGCGCAATCATATAAATGCTACCTGCAGAATGTTATCAACTTCCACAGCAGAGCACATTGAATTCTGCTCCTGAGAAGTGATCCAGTAGCAAACTAATGATTTTTGTATAGACAATTTTTACCCAATCAGAAGAATCTGATTCTTTTAGGAATCATGAGACATTAGCATGAGCCCTTCTACCCTAAATAAGAAACTGAAACCAATTGTAGTAAAACATTTAGAGCAATAAATTAAATAGCAGCTCTCGTGTCACCTTGGTTTGTTTGGAGGAAGCTGTCGACTTGGTCGTCTGATGGACTGGTTTGGCTGTACCTTCATGGAAGTTCTGGGAGAAGATCGAGCAAAGGGGTCTGGTGCTGGAGGCTTCTTGGGTATTTTCTTCACCAGTCGGCTCACCCATTTTTGCTGTTCTTCCGTAGAATTAGCTAACAGTAGTAGATTCTTAGCCGTAGAAATATCATAGTACACTGTAATAAGATTTTAAAAATAAAAATGAATATTGTTATTATGGTAAACATGGCCCCACATCAAAAATTAGCTGTCAGATTAGCATACTCTCATACTTGAAGCAGAGAAGTCAGCAGAGAGGTCAAAAGTAAAATGAACCAGTAGGTTTCATGGCTGCATGGCTGCTGACAGTGCCTCCTCCTTATATTTTGAAGTAACAGCTTAGTACTGTGGAAGATACACATTCAAGTGGAAGAAAACACGAGTAACACAAAGAGGTGTGACTGAGACTAGGAAATTATATAATGTTGAGTCACAAGGAGCAACCTTCACCAAATGTAACCCCTTCCATAGTGCTGTTGTTTCCCACAGCAGGGCACAACACGCAGTGTGAGCACCTGACAAGCACCACGCTCTGCTGCACGAGGATGACAGCACAACAGGTAACTGCACACCACAGCCACGTGCCATGAACTCAAAGCAGAGTGACCCTCATGGAGACACCCTCAGAAACGGGCTGATGGCACGTGCTAACAAAAGACACACCAACCTTTAAGTTCAGTTGGTGTCCGACCATTACTAGAATCCTCTGATCTATTAGAATGACTTGTGACTCCAGCACTATCTGCAAATTCAAATACTTGCTATTTACCTTTGCAAGGCGCTATAATCTCTTCCTTTTTATCCATGTGATCTTTGTGACATTTGATATGGCAGCGGCGACATTCCAGAGCAGGAGGAGGTTTAAACATGTGCCACAGGGGCTTCATGCAAGCTTCACAATTGGTTGGGAAGTGGTAAAGAGTAGGTATAAACTCATGTCCTTTGTGACAAATGTAATTTGACTTCTCTCCCATGGGCTCCACAGGAAATTCCTGTTCCTTTTTGCTCTCTCCTTCATTAGCATATAGGATCTAGAATGAAAACAAAATAATCTCAATACTCCTAGTTGGCAAAACAAATTCAGAGTCATTATCTAAATACAAAGATTGAAGAAGTACATTAGGAACGATTTTTCAAACATTTTTAAGTAAATATTTCATTGGACAATATTTCTGATGATGTCTGAAATGCCATGTCTGTTACACTAGAAACATTAATATATTAATGAATACCTGGAATATCCTAGGAATTTCCTTGGAATCTGCTCTGTACACATCAGTCTGAGTGACTGGTCGGACATGGAAGAGTTTGCTATAGGAAATTGTTTCAATAAGGACAAAAATTAATGTTACCACAATGAAAATGTGACAGATTAAGTTAGGATACAACATATCACATTAAGGCTTAGAACCACTGAAGATTTGTCAAATTTGTACAGATTTCTAATCACTTGGTAAAGCCCCGTCTTTCAACTCTGCACATGAACTCTCAAAAGCCCTAAATAAAAAGAAGTCACAAGCATCCAGCTATATTTGTGCAAGCACTGAGAAACCATCATCATGTGACTTTAAAGGCTGCTGGCACCTTTCTAACACAATTCTCTCCCCATGCTCTGAATAGACACATTCTGCATTTATTAAGAAAATAAATTAACTACACAACCCACCTGTAAGGCCATGTTGTAAGAGAAAATATATCAACAATGAAAATTATATCCTCTGTGCTACAGTTTTCATTATATTTTGCTCCCAAGTGTGTGTGAGAAAGGTCTAGGTGAGCTAGTGGGGGCATTTCAGATACACCAGGGCTCAGTCCAGCTCTCTGGATCAGTCTGAGCACCACACTGCTCCTCCTGCACCAATGCCTACAGCAAATCCCACTCTGCACCACAGTGGGTCCAGATCTATAGTCCAGATTTAGAAAGTTATGTCCCATGTGATGCTGTGGTCCCTGACTGGACCTCAAAAGGCCCTTTGGTCACAGATCTTTCCAACAGACTTCACCTATAAATGAGAAGAAGGAACCACACATGGCAATACTTACTCTATATCCAATACCATATGGGGATTAGATTGTTCTTTATCTTGTTCGCTGTCATAGAACAGGATCTTCTTGCTGCTTACAATTACATACTGTTAGGAGACAAAAGGTTAAAACATGTTTTAATTCAGCTGATCACAGATGTCAAATATGTCACAGTGATTATCTATCACGTCTGTTGTAGCAGTAGTTTTGTACAATATGATTAAATGGTACCTAAGTGAACAACAGTAGTACTGTATACTAAATCCATGCCAAGGAATTCATTGCATAGCAAACAAAATTCTGATTATCTGATAAATCAAGTTATATTATCAGACCAACTAATTTTAAAACATATTTAAATATGAAGAAACAAAAATAAAAGTCAGGAAGAGAGTAGAATACAAGCTTTTCCTATTTCATTGATTTAATTTTTACTTGGACTGGTAGAGACAGTAACTGTCATCTTCTGCGTATTTCATGTGTGCAGCTAATAGAGATCATATTTAAAAAGACCACTATTATACTTACAAGAATAGCTAGCAATGTTCACTAAAAAGCTAATTATCTAAAAGATGTCCTACTTCCAGAACTTTGCCCAGAATTACTGTATGGCAGCAGTAAGGAAATTTGTATGAAAATGTTTATGTTACATTTTTGATAAAGACTCATCAAAGAGGTTACTGAGAAGCAGTAAACAAATGAAGGCTGCACAAGGCAGGAAGAGTAGGTTTTAGTCTGATCTCCTAAATAAAGAAATTGTCAAGAGCACCTGTTTCCAGACTCTGCCTAATTCCAGCTGTGTAATACTGCTGGGAATGCTTATGGCATGTATAAACATTTGAAGATCCTGAACGACTGTTCTCACCTCTGGCTACACAAAGAGGTGTCTTAAACTATTGCAGTTGTCTTAAGCTGCTCCTTTCAGATGTAGCTATATCAGTTAACATATTTTATAAATTTAAGTAATGAGAAAACATATATAAAAGAAAAACTGAAGTGTTGAAAACCTACAGTAAAGTTCAAAGTTGAATCTAAACATTAAACAAAATCATAAATCTTGTTTTCTTACCTTTTTAACCCATCCAAATTTTTTTGTGTTATTTCTAACAGGCATTGATAGCCAGCCTTCCAGTCTTGATTCTGAAAAATATGTATGCATTTAAAGAACAGATAAAAAATTATTTTTGAGACTACTGTGCATTTTAAAAGTTATTGAACATCAAATAATAAAGCAAGAGAGCAAACATGAGAAGATGAACTATTTAACAGTATGGGATCTTGAGAAGTTTATCGTGGTAAATGTTCAGGAATGCATTAAATAATGCACCCCTGAATACATCCAATAGCCAGCAATGCAATCACAAAGAAGTAGTAGGAGGAAGGGAAAGAACAAACTTGCAATTATAGCACACACATTCCCTTTAGTAATTTTTTCATGTCTTAGAAGCCTTATGTCTATTGACCGTTACCTTTTACAATAACACCTAAAGATATTAGTACAGACCACACAATGCGTCCAATCCAAGACCAAAACAAAAGGCAAATTACCACCACAAATAACCTATATACCCTATATGCTATGGAAAATGTCAGTTTAGCATTCTAATTCATACTTTTTGGTCTGTAATTTTTTCTTTTCTCTAATTCTGCCTGCACCTCCTAGGCTTTCTAATCCAAAATAAGTAATTTTTGGCTAACCTTTAGGCCTTGCCTGAATTCAACTGCCCTTTCACACACTTGCAGTATTTTATATTACACTGCCACATTCGTCAGATTTGATTTATCAAGAGTATTGAGAGCTCAGCTGTTGTTTGACATGCACATTTCAGTAGTCACCAAAAGCTCAACAGGATCACACTTTCCCAGTGCTGGTAATTCATAGGATCATATAGCCTTCCACACTATTTTTGTAGCTGCACAAGTATTTCTTCCTCCTATGTTTTATTAAGGGGGAAGAATTATTGCAATTAATACTCAATTGCAATAATATTTTTTCTAAAGAGTTTCCTACCCTAGCAGATAACCTCTACTACTGCTGAGGAACCTCCAAGTCAAAAATAGTGAAGTGTTAAGCATTAACAAAGACAAAACCACAAGCAGAAACATAGTCCAAAATTACAAAAACTATTTTTCTTCTCATCTGAGGGCATTTGCAGGTTCCTGTCCATGTTTAACACAGTGTAACAAATAATTACAAGACATTCATAGAATTCTTTTTGTGTTAAAGAGACTTAAGATACACAGATACACACTGTCTTCAATATTTATTGCTCTACAAGCAATGCTGTTGGTGACCTATTTTAAGACACATATCAAGTACATGAAACAGTTCTGTAACATTTGTTTTGCCTCATACCTGCCACCTTGTATTGTTGCTTTCAACTATACCTCACAGAAAGTGTAGCAAGCATAAGGCTGATGCAAAAAAATAGTCTACCCCACATCCAGGAAGCACAAGTAGAGAAAAAAATATGCATGTTTCTCCTATTTCCTAAAATATGATTTTCCTATTTTTCTCTGCAACCTGTAATACAGATTAAATTAGACAAAATGGAGAGCTTCTCATTATACTTTTTCAGTTCTCGTGTCCATTCAATACTAAAAGATCAGAAAAAAGGGCAGAATATTCCAAACTTCTCAAAATACATGCTTATAAACACTAGGAGGGGAGAAACAACAGAAGACACTATCCTACCTCAAATATTTTGTAATTATGTCAGCAAAAAATCCCATCTTAGCTATGATTTTTACTTTAGAACAAAGCAAATCAAATCCATGCACATACCACAACAGCAGCTAACAAGGAAAAAATACGTATGTATGTAGGTTTTCTTTATTAGAAGCTTCAAAGCAAAAACCAGAGAACGAGGAAAATAAAGGGAATGCATTATTCTTTACTCTAGTTTGATGAAGAAACGTCCAAATACCAAAAGAGGTTCTGCCTTCAGTGGAAAGGTATTTACACTTTAAAGGAACCTCATGAGAAATACAGAAATTTAAATGCCATAAAAAGCCCACCTCTAACATAAAGACTAAATAGAAGCTTTGTTAAAAGGGTGTATGTGTAGTCATATAAAATGAATATAGAATTAATAAAACAGGGCCTTATCATTCATAATATACTTTTTAAGACAAAACAATGTAATATTCAGGACAATGAATTTCTACAAGAAAATCATCTATATTAAAATGTGAGGAGTTAGATAGTTCCACACTTCACTTAAACACAAAGACTTGACTTTTTGGTGTCCAGTACCTTAGGGTCATACAGAGAGCTGCAGACACTGTGTAGAGACTATCTTGAAAACAAGCCATAAGGCTCATTTAGTCAATGCCTCAATAAAAATGGTAGGTTTATAACTGTCAGCAAGCATTTGCAAACATTTAGAGAAAACAGGCCAGTTATTTGTTCATGCAAACTTTCTCATGTCTTTGATGGCAATGTTTACTGCTGCAGCAGTGTGTTATCTGCCAGGTTTGGTTTATGTTTCTTTCATTATGTATTAATAGTGTTAGTTCTGAAACAGAGAAAACGACACAATAAAAACAAAACCAAAGGTTCTCAGGGATGTCACCTGTGCTATCAACTTCTGTAGGGCTGTGGGAACAAGACAAAGGCTCTTCCTCTGAGTCAGAACCGGAATCAAGAAGCATGCGAGAACTGGAAGGCTTAGTGGCAATACTGACAGAGGTAGAGGAGTGCTGATAGGTAAAGGACATGGATTCCATAGTGTGGGATTGAGTGATATGGACTAAACATAAAGCATAAAGGAGGAAAAGTAGAAAAGAAGTCAAAATAGAATCTCTAAGAGAGTATTAGTTTTACATTTTATCACATACGCACAGTAATTGCAAAATAACCACCAAAATAAAGTGAAAGAAATATTTAGTTCTAATGGGCCATAACAGAATTAAAAAAAACCCTCTATAAATAAATAGAAAGTGAAGTACTACAACAGACAGATTTAGTTAGCAGGTGAGCAAGTGATCGCTATCAAAGGATTGGTAAGATGGTAGAAATAGATAAAGATGAGAATCACAGAATCATCAGAGCATCATTTTAATACTCCAGTTTCTAAGGAAATCACTGGTATGAACCCAGTTAATGCAGAAATATTAATAAAATTAACATACCAGGGAATCCATCATCTGTCTCAGCCTCTCCAGGTCCACTCCCTATGCTACTGTTGTCCAGCCCAATGTGCAGTGACTGCAGCTGGGAACGAAGCTGTTCAATGTCACTGTCTTTGCTGTCCAGAGTCATCTGCAGTTCAATCCGTATCTGACTCTCTTCTGCTATTTGCTGCAGGGACAAATTGCAAGATTCCCTATTATCACAATATTTGGTTACTCAGAGAAAATGATGCAGAATTTGTAGCCAATCTCAATATACATTCTGTGTATTTCTTCTGGTTGGGGAAATTCAGAAATAGAGACTGGATATGCTACCTAAAAGTCTGTATCAACAGTAAAATTTTACAGAAAATACTGGAATGTTTATATTTACAAAAGGATCTTACAGCCTGCATTTCATTTATTTCCTTCTGATATTTGATCATCATCTGGGTTAACTTTTCTCGTTCAGACTTCAGTTCCATATGCAGCTTCCTATTTTCCTTTTCCTTCCGCCGTACATCAGTGTCAGCTCCACGTTTGACTGGACCCTTCCGATTCATGATTTCAGCCAATTTATTCACAGCCTTCCCATGGGAAAGAAAAAAGTGACAAAAACCACACTAATAAATACATAGATGTATGTTGTGAAGAAATAAAAGTCTTCTCTTTGTATATAACCAGGCCCAGTACTACAAGCTTGCTTTAATTCAATGTATCACACAAAATATAAAGGAAGGTAATTATGTAATTTTGACTTGAAGCAAGCATTAGCTGTGTGAGCACTTTCATTCATTTAAATAATCCCTTCCATTTTCACTAGATAGACCTAAAATATGTCTTTGTATTAAAATGCCACTTGTTCTAAAAAACAATCTAGATTAAAATCAGAAATGTACGTCTTTATAGAACTTGTAGAGGTATGTAAATCAACACTGAAACCAGTAACATATCAAATCATTTGACAGAAATGAAGGCTTTTGCTGGTAGAATACATCTGGATTAGAAGTTCCCCTATTATGAATCATAAGGATCCAGTTTCACTACACTGAAAGTCTACTTAGAAGAAGGGAAAAAACCCCAATATATTTTCTTCTGGAGCAAAAACAAATAAAGCAATACTGGTATATATCAATATTTTATAATGGAAAGTATTCTATTAAAAACTATTTGATTCATGAACACTGTGTCTACATGCATTTGAATATATTTGCTTACCTGGGTTTTTAATGTTCTTTCATTCAACAACTGTTTCTCAAATTGTGCTTTAATATTTCCTACATTTGCTTCTTCTTCTTTTAGCTTTGTAATTTCTGTAGCGAGGTAATTAAAAGAAAATCTATGAAAACTCATGACAAATGCATATAGTATTATTAAAGAACAAACCTAGTTTCAATTTAAATCACATTTGATTCAGGTTACGTACGTTCTTGTGCTTCCTTCAGTTTATTGTTTAGTTCTTCTTTCTCATTAGCAAGGTTAGCCACATCACTGGTTAGTGTCCTATTTGCTTCCTCCAACTAAAAAAAAAAAAAATTACATGTGACCATGTAACAAAACTCATTTGGCAAAAAAAGCAGCACCACAAGACAGAAGGAAGTGCTGCAGAGTGAGACCAGGATAAGGATAAGAGGACTTGCTGAAGGAGGGGTAGGGGCACAGAAGAAAGAATGGTCAGAGAAATGCATGGAAAAAAACATAGTAAGAGATTCTTGAATTTCAATCATAAGAAAGAAATAGTTTTAAAACATTAGGTATACTTGAATATCTCTAGATCTGCTAAAGAGCAGTGGATAACTCAAACTGCAAATAAAGCTCATGTACAACCTCTACCAAAATTACAGATCATGTAACTCACTGAGGCTATGGTGGCATCTTTCTCCGTAAGTTCCTGTTTATGCCTTGCCATCATCTCTTTAATCTCCAGCTCTTTCATAATCTTCTCTTTTTCCAAATCAGAGTACTGCTCTTCAGCAATGGAACGGGCAAGTTGTTCTGAATCTGCTTTTGTCAAAGTAATCTCTAGCTGAGCAGCCAAGGAATCCCTGCAAATTATTGATACATACTTTTAACTTTAAAATGGGTAGGTTAGGGAGGAAAGAAAACAGCAAAAAGCCAACCTGATCTTTTATGTATTAGTAGTCCAACTAGCAAAACCTACCTCTCATCCTGTAACTCTTGTATCTTTTGCTGCATTTCTTTACAAATTTTGGTCTTTTCCTCACATTCTTCTTTAAGTTCTCGCACTTGTGTCTTATAGAGAGTCTAGAATTTAAAGTTGGAAAGAAAATTATGTGATTTCTATACTCTTGAAGGTCCACAAAATTTAAACAAGTTGACATGGTATGCAGTTCCTTAATCACGCTAATTAGAGTATAATTGTGCAATGCCTTCTTGAAACTTATCTAAATGTCATCATCATTCACAAATGTGCTTTGGTTATTTTACTTCATTGTTTTTCCTTTTTTAATTTGTATATTTGTGAATGGGTAGATGTATGATTTACATTCCCTTTGTATGTATACATATTGCTAAAGATACTCTAAATGTGAAAATCACTATTTTGTACAAAATCAGTAGTATCAGAGGCAGAGAAAATAATTAATTTATTTTTCTCTACTATTTTAAATCTTGTCTCATGTAATTAGGCATATGGAGTTTAGATTATAATTATACAAATCCATAAAACCAATAGGACAGTTAAAGAATAAAAAGAAATACAGGAATATGGGAAAAACCAATTAGAAAATAATTTTAAATTCAAAATTTCATGGAATCAATATAAATTTAGAACTCTGAAGAAAATGAAAGAAACATTATATTGCTCTGTCCATTCAAATGACTGACTACAGGTCAAGTGACAGATGACTCGAAGTGTACTTACTGCAGGGATTTCAAGACAGGTTGTCTCTCTGACCCATCTACAGCAGTCAACTGACCTCAATTCTCCCTTTCTTTCCTTTAATGTGTGTAACATTATCATCTATAAAACTTTAGGTAAGCCTTCTCACTGACCTAAATCCACAAGAAAATCTTAATTTTCTGTTAATATTGAAACAAGCCTTTTGGCATCTTATGCAGTGTGACTGCTTGTGCACTGTTAATAAAAATTGACCTCCACAAGCCAGTGATGATGATTTTTAAGTATGCTACCTATTTATTCTGGTGCACCTTGCCACAATAAATGAAAAACTGCCGAGAGATCACTACCAAGTTTGGTCGTAATGTAAAATTTCCTTCTGAGCTGTAGATGCATATGTATTGTCACATCACATGAGAATACAACTCTTCTCTATCATACAGCATGGAAAAGGCTTGAAACATGCATGAGATTATTCACACTGTGGAAAAAATTAGCTGCTTGACTACTCCCTCTGAACTCCCCTACAAAGCTGAGACATTTCTCAACATGAGCTCTTTTGTGCTGCTCAGTGATCAAGATCAAGGCAGCACACAAAACACTGGAGACAGGCACAAGAAAAACAAGTAGCTTTGGGTTAGACATGTGAAATGTCTGATGGCTGAGGGGGAAGAAGAAAAGCTAACACACTCAGTAAACAGATTAATATAAAAATAAAGCAGCATAAAACATACTGAGAAATACTGCTCAGCTTCAAGCTGGTCTTGAAGCTCTTTCATTTGTCCATCTGCATCTTGACGTTCCCTAGAAAGGAAGAACATGCTTTAGAGATACAAAGACATTCCAAAACAGTAAACAGAAAAGCCAGCATTCACACTCTTGAGATCTCCAGCAATTTTTTGACCTAAATATCATCAACTATTAAACCTGAAGCTTCCTCTGGGTGCCAGCTCTCTTCTTCACTTGTACAGCTAAGAATACTGCACTAATAACAAGTCAGTTTAATACTGCTAACACACTAACTACAACAGTGTCACAAAGTTTAACTGGTAAGAGACACTGATAAAGTAAACAACCATCATCAGAATCTTATTTCCATGTAAAATGTCACTGATCTGACTGGTTGTTTTGGGTGTCTTGTTTGCTAGAGCAGCCTGTGAATGTCAGTATTCCTTGACACGCATATTTTCTTGAATTCATCTGTTATTTAATCAACAGTCAGTTCCATAACAACAGAAATGTAGCAGAGAAGACTTCTGCCAGTCTTTTATGGCCACCTTCTACACGATTAACTGCACTTTTATGGCCACCTTCTATATGACTAACTGCAGCTGGCTGACAGAAAGGCAAAGCACAGGGAGACAAAACATCCAAAGTCATAAAGGAGCTAGGATTGAGATTTATCTGATACATGTGGTAATCTGGTCTTTTCATTCACAAGAATGTTCTTTATGTAAAAAATAAAATAGTTTCTTTCCTTACTTCCTATCAGGTGCAAATACTACTTGTAAGACCTTGAAGAACTACTGACACTCCTATCTGAAGGTCCAACAGATGTGCTTAAAGATCTGTAGTACTAGATATGTTCAATGGTTATGCTTTGTAGCTCTGCAGCAGTATTCATTTCCAACTCTGATAAGCTCTCCTAGACTAATAATTTGGAGAGCTTTCCTCTTCACTGAAGTCCTAAATCATTTAAAAAAAGAACCTAGACCTTCAGTTACATAAGTGTTGCTCTGAAGTTTTCAGTCTCATATTTAACCTGTGTTTTCTAAGATTTTCAGGATAACAAACATCTTTCAATACAAACCTATACAATCACTAAGGCAAGTCACACTTAGAGTCACTGTAAATTATTTTAAAGAACAATTAAGTTTTGCACTGCAGAATACCATATTCTTTGCAGCAATTTTTAAAAATTAATTTTGCTCCCAGCTTTTGTTCCAAAAATATTTTAAATCAATAACTTGACTAAAACATATAGAGCAACTTGCATACTTGCGAAGTTCATTGTTTTGTTTTTCCAGACTTAATTTGATTTCCTGAAGGTGATTATTCTCCTGTTTTAACTGCTTCTCCGACATTCTCAAGGTGTTGACCTGCTGTGTTTGCATCTTGAGGTCATTTTGAGTGAGACAGCGCTTTTGTGTTTCTTGTTCTATTTTTAATGTCAAGTTTTTTACCTGAAAAAGAAGCAGAAACCTGTGAATTTTACAGACCTATACAGGAAAACAACATTTAAACAGTCTCTAATTGACTTCCTTTACATCTCTTGGAAAATCAAAGCTGCTTCCTGAATAAAGGCATTAGCACACATTAAATTACCTAGTTTTTCCATGTCAATCTCACAACATTTACCACTATAGAGGACAAACCTTTTAACATAAATAATGCTGAAATTTATCAGAAAATGTCACCACATTCCATGAAGTAGACTTTTTAAAGTTTCAAGGGTAGAGAAGGAAAACTTTCTTGCCATTTTCATTCACAAATATTCCTAAATACAGCTATAACAGGAAAAATACTAAGACATTGAAAACAAGGTTTGACTCAAGACTCCTTCTGTCAGTGCTCCTTACATCTTCACTCAGAATATCCTTTTGCCGAAGGAGCTCATTTATTTTCTGCTGCGACTGTTTGAGATCACAGTCCAACATGGAGCGCTGCTTCTCAGCTTCCAACAGCCGATTCTCTACTTTCTGCTTTAAAGCTCTCTCTTCCAAAAGTTTCTTTTCCATTTCTGTGAAGTAAATGATATAAGACATCAGTGAAGCGTAAACAGCAGATTTTGGAAGCCAAAAGGAAGAGGATGTCCACCCTGTACTAACAATAAGCCACGTTTTTCCTTTTAAAGCTGAAGAGAAAGACTACTTAAGAAATGATTCATTAAAATTTTCACAGTAGATACACACCCAGAGGATGCTTTTTCAAGCATTTCTGACAGAGCTATTTCCTACTTTTGAGCTTCTAGATAACTTTCAGTTTATCTGCAACACCTCTGAGATGAACAAAACGGGTGGAATTTTAAAAATAAAACATTTAAATCTACTGTGCTCTGACTGCGATAATATATAATCAAAGAGCTGAAGCTGTTTGGGCACCTGATATGCCAAGTGACTCAACCATTATTACTGAATCATTCTTGCTTCTTTTGAAGATCTGCATGCTCAATTTTTTTGTGAATGCTCTGCAATTGGAAGGACAGGATCTGTAGGTAGCTTTTAAATTAGCTGCAATAAACATAAGCCATTTAATTCAAAAGTAAGAGCTATCTTATGGATTTTTTTGGCAACTATCCCTGCCTTCAAGATGTTTCAGTTGTCATGAGGTGCACCAGAATACGCACAATGAGAGATTATATTATCTACTTTATACAATTCACACCCAAGTCCAACTGTGACATCAAATACATACCTTTCATGGCTTCAGATTTTGCTTCCTCTATAGACTCATAGATCTTATTTTTGTCTGCTAACCGTGCTTTTGTGGCTTTATGTTCAGCTTCTTCTTGTTCAAGGTTCTGCTGCATAACTTTAAATTTATATGTCATATCTATTTCCATGTTGCTCTTTTCCTGTTAAAGAAAAAATAACATTGAAATAAAACATTAAATACACCAGGTTAGTGGCAGAATTTTGAACAACAGTAACATGCTGCTTGGAAGGATGCTTGGATAGAAGAGAGAGCTCATGCTAAGGAACGGAGAACTCATTTCCATAAATGTTTTTTTGTGAATGCCAAAGTGCTCTAAAAATGTACAAAGACATCCCCAGTTGCAAACAATTACACAATTACTGCCTTAACAACCAATATTCTGTAGTAAGAGCAGCTCAAAGATTAAGTTTATTGAAGAAATTTTTCAAGCCTTTTATTTCAGTAACAGATTTATTTAAAAAATCCTATTAGCAGAGGTTATTTTCTTTTTCGCAATAATGAGAGTTTAAAAAAACCTCCACATATTAAATGAAATGTAGCTAATGTACATTAAGGTACACACCTGAGTACATAATTAAGTACTTAATTACTTAAGCAGTAAAATGTATCATAATTGTATGGGAAATGATGTCTTTTTTCCCTCCCCACTTCTCAAATCGGAAAAAACCACCAACCTCCCCTCCCCAAAAAACCCCAAACAAACAAAAAAAAACCCCAACAACAAAACAAGCCTTATTTTTTTGTATAGGTTTAGTTGCAATGTCTCAAATAATATAAGTACAAATTCAAAAATACTGTAAGAATGTAACACCAATAATGTTCATTTAGCAGTGCTGTTACCTTTTCTAAATCCGTGAGCTTTTCTTGCAATTGTCTTTTCTCCATTTCCAGTTTGGCTAATGCACTCTTTCCATTTTTCACTTCTTCTTCAAGGCTAGATATTCGACCTTAAAATTACCAAAATATTAATGGGGCTGTGGTCAGTGTGTGAAAACAAGACTGTATTTTATCTATTCAGAGATAACATTTTAAAAAATATAACAGCTTCTCATTCTGACTATTAAGAATGTCTCCTTTTGGGGTGATTCTAAAAGTTTCCAATAATGTTCTATAGGTATCACCACACATTTTTTCTTAAATGCTATTCACAATTATGTAACATTTTATAAAACAGCACACTTACCTAGTCACAGTCTGAAACTCAAATAACACCACCCACACCAGAAAAAAGAAGTAATCTTAACTTCAGAAGATTTGCAGAAATACCTTGTAAATCACTGATAATCTCTGATCCATGACTTCGATCTCTCCTTTCTGATTCTAGAGCTGACTGAAGATTGAGGTACTCCTTCTCCAGTTTGAGTTTTGCATTCTCTAGCAGGCAGTTCTTATCTTGCAATTCTCTGTTATTAATTTCCAGCTGCTGGATTTGCTTTGTGCTTTCTGTCTGGTTCTTCCTTAACCTGGCTGCAGTGTCAGACTCTGACCGCAGCAAAGAATTGGCTTCATCCAACTAAGATTGATAAAAACATACTTCAGAAACAATTAAAATATAATTCCCACTATTTCTACTACAGAGTACTACATTTTATGGATTAAAGAAATAAGGAGTGTATTTTAAGATTACTTTTGAACACCAAAACTTAACAAGAAAAAACAGCTTTTAAAACCCAACTGCACATTCAAAATCCTCCACTGTTACCAAAATCTGTATTCAAGCAGTGATTACTTTAAAATATAGCTATGTATATAAAGCTGACATACCTGTCTTTGTAGTTGATTAATTTTTTCATTTGATATTTGAGAGTTCTGATTCCTCTTTTTTAAATCTTCGAGTTGGTCTTTCAAACTGTTAACTGCAACAAAAACAATTCAACATTGTTAATCACTGTAATGAAAACCCTTGAATTGGAACTATAATTAATTTATTTTAAGTATTAAAAACCCACATCAAAATGGAACCTTCAAGCATGGTTCAACATACCCTCATTTTCCAAATTGCGTTTCTTATCTGCTTCATGTTCTGCTTTCCTCTGGTATTCTGTATTCTTATGCTGAAGAAGAGCCTTCTCTCTCTCTAACTGCCTGACTGCAGACTCTACATTCTTTCTTGAAGTTATCTGGATAGATTTGAAAAAATACACCACTAATTACACACACAGGAGTGGTATTCTTTTACGATAAAAACACAACTCTTGCACTCAGTTTAGTCTGTAATGGAGGCAGCCAGTCCATCTGCCTGCTGCAAATATTACGTATCAGAACACGTGGTCAAATCCAGCCCAGGATGTCTATGGCCAGGAGCTTTGCAATTTAAATACTGTTTGATCATCTGGATTTGACAAACCTGGTAGACCTGCCTAAGCAGTCACTCTGGGAGCAGAGAAACATACATGTAAAGGTAAGGTCTTGACATGCACCCACATGAGCCATACATTAAGTTGTACACAGCCACATCTAAATTTGTAGAAGCAGTAAGGTGCAAAGCTGGGCAAGAAACAGGGTGCTTTTACTAACATCAAATAATCCAAAGTATGGTCTTCCTTCTCTGGAAACACTACTCTCACACCTTCCATTTTTAAAATATGTATGGGATATTTGTGTCATGCTGTCTGCCAACTTAAAAATACGGTAAAAATCTAGTTCTAGAAAGAAATGAGCAGTTACAGTACAGAAATCATAATAAAAATATTTTAGCAGTGACAACAATTTCACGCTTGTGAACACCAAGAAATCAGCTGGTGTTATTTGCTATAAAATATATAGCTACTCAAAAGCAATGTGCTGTTATTGAAGGGAAAAATCTACGCACAAATGTTCAAGTTCTAATTCCAGTAAGAAATCTATGGCCTTACCTCTTCATCAAGCTCTTTCGCTATCTTCTCTAAACGAACACTTGTAGACCTGAACAAATGTCAAAAATAATTTTAAACCCTTTTGATAATACAGAAATTAGAATGTTTGGATATGTTTCACTAATTTTATATAAGGTGCTTTTATCTCTTTATTTTTATGCAAGATATTCTATTTTAAGCAAAAACATGAAACCTCAAAGGACTGGTGAAATCACTAAACAGTGAGATTCTTATAGGGAGTTAAAAGCAAAAAAAAACCTCAACAAACCCCCAAATAACAACCCCACTACTCAAAGGAGTAGCAAGAATTAAGCCAGCAACTTACAGTGAGGTCTGCTAACAGGACTGGGAATCCCCAAAGTGGATTAAAATGCTTTTAAGCATTCCAAAACAAAAGGTCTAATAAAACATCTTTATAAACATACCAAACATGTTGAAACATTCTCACCTGTACTTCTGTTCTAGTTCATCTTTGGCTTGTAATTCATTACTGAGCTGTTCTTCTAGCTTGCTTAGTTTTTTCTGAAACTGTGTAAAATGTCAAAAAAGCATGGCCCACATATAAAAATATACTTTCACAGAAAACAAAAGCAATTCAATTAAATAAAAAATAAGGGAAAGGGAGGAAAATTAATTCAATCTTCCAGTATATTATTTTTAAATCATCACTAGAAGGTTACATCTTTACATGGTATTAATTCTGATAATTTTACATATATGGATTTATAGCAGCAAAATTTGCTGTGTACTGAATTGAATTGAACCATCACAGAATTAAGTGCCACAGATTGTGAGTCATTAAATTTATATGGGCAAAAAACATTGTTACCGGCCCTTTGCTGTGCTCTGTAGCCAGAGACTTTCCACTGGAGCAGATGTTTTTGGATAGCATTTTCTAAATGAAATGAAAAAATAAAAAAGGGGTGTACATGACCAAATTGGACAATATTAGATAATATGGCTAAACATGTTGAATGACCTCACATAAAGAATTTTTTATTCTCACACCTTGGAAGCTAATGAACACTTTGGAAATGCTTTGGTTTGCTTACTAAAATATTTTTAAGAAATAATTGTGAGTCCAGTACCCAAATATTAATGAAATAAATTATAAATAATAAATTTTGGATTAATCTCATGACTTCAGGCTTTCAAATGCATTTATTTTCCTCCTTTCCTCCTCCTCCTCTACCCCCCAAACACGAAATATAAAAATATGGTTTTCCAAAACACTTTATAACTGTTACAATTAGCAGATTTCCACAACAGGAACATTGACAAGGACATCAAAACCGGAGATTTGTTGCTTGAGAAAATACAAATAAAATAAGTTGTCAAAGTGAAATGCAAAATATTACCATCTGCATTTACTAACACAACATAAAGCAAACATCATGAATGTGACCATATGTATTTTAAACAGCAGTACCATTTCTATTTAAAATGTGAAGGCTAAAACTATTCATCTATTCATCAATGACTGGAAGGAAGTGGAGTCTAATGAAGTTGTGCATTTATTTTTATCTGATCAATACATAATGCATTTCCGTTATGTATTTTTTTAACTTTGAAAAGAAATTGTAAGTTTTAAGAAATGTTAACAATATCCTATCTACACTTGACTAATACAAATGTTTAAGTAACATAATGAAGTAAGTATATGAAAATACCATTGCTTTTCCAGTCATGCAAATTTAAATTCATTTGCCAATCTTCAAATGCTGGATAAACAAGCTCCATATGCTCTAGCTGGAGTATGATTTAAACATTCCTTTATCCCTGCAGGTGACAATTTACTTTTTCAAACTCTGAATAAATCAGTCATGAATCATTAATGGAAGTGTGGGACCTTCACAAGAGTAATGCTGTCTGTAGGAAAGAGAGCCTCACACACTGTCATTCCAAAAAAATTCTAGATTCAAAAAGAATTTGAGAAAAATCTGTATTAATTTATCTTTAAACTATTGTACCGTAACACTTGATTACAACTGCTTCAAAATACAACTGGTTTACTGCTAACAATTTGGTGAATAAACATTAAAGATACTTCACATCCACACAAAATTATGAAGGAATTTTTTTATTGCTTTCATAATTCAGATACTATACTTACCTCTTTGCTGTCCTGTAAACAGAAAATATCATTTTTATTGAGGATCATTAAAAGACAAAGAGCTCATCACAAAACTGTTTCAACACTTATTTCAGACTTTGTCTTTTCTTAACAGACTTAATAAACTTAATCATCCCATTAATACTAAGGAAAAAAGGCACTAACCTCATTTTTACTAGATTGCACAGATTCATTTTCTCTGCAAGACTGAGAGGAGTCACTTAGCAACCTGTCAAAAACAAAAACAAATCCCTCCAGCTCTTACTCAAGTTTTCAACAACTCTGGCAACCTTGCCATTTAAATCAATTCTCTCAAATCTCAATTTGTCCCATGCTGCTCTCAGAATGAAGCTTGTTTTATTTTGGTGTTACTGCATCTTTCTGATTTGAACTGTTCCTTAATAGAATGTTTCCAAAACTACAGCAGCTTGAAATTTTTTAATTAATATAATTATTTCCTGATTATTCAAGATGAATTCTAGAAAGTTATTATGCTGTGTAAGCTTTCTTCTAAAATAACTAATAAAAAGACACTAAAAAATACAAATCTATCAGAATTTTAACCCTAATTGATTTTTTAAGATATTGTATAATTTTGTGCATATAAAAATACACTGTTTAATCAGTTATTGAAATAATTGAAAGAGTAAATATCATTTTACTCAAACTTGACATTTTGTATCTTCACAACTGGACATAAATTAATATAATACAAGGAATAAATTATGTATTTAGAGTGAAAAAAAGAAAGAATATAAGAAAAAAATGTGCAGTTATGTTTTTAAAAATGCATATTCATGTATCACATACAAATTGTCTCTGTAATAGGTAAATCCTATGAAAGGCAGCTGATTTCCCACGAAGGCTTTGGGGATTGGAAAGGTCTCCACATCTCCCTTGTCGTCCTCAATGTCATCAAAATTACTGCTATCTATATCACTGCTAAGCTCAGGAACAACAGGAGCAGCAGCTATAAAAAGGGGAAAAAAAGATGCATTTCACTCCAAGACTCAGTCATTTTCTATACACAGGCATCTCTCTACTGTTAAAAGACTGCATCATATGTTGTCCTTAAATAACTTGGAGTTAATTAAATACATATTAACTAGACAGCCGATCTGGAAATATTACTAGGAACAATTTTTTTTCTAGAGCAATCTATTTTTGTATTCATTGCCTAATGCATAGACCATTTAGTATGCAAGACATATTTGCTCAGGTAATCACACTTGAGAATATAACTTCAACTACAATAATAATTTTTACACTTCTTAGTAAATATATAACTTTTGAAGTTATGACAAGCTTATGAGAACTGACATGCTTTGCTTTTTTACCTAAAGCTATCAGGTTCTCAATACCTTACATGAAAAGTAGTAAAACTGACAAGACCATTGTCAAACCACTATCTTAATTACCAGAAAATTAAAAGTAAAATGAAAGAAAACAAAAAAAAGTCTCAAAAGAAAAAAAACAAACAGAGAAACAGAACCTAACATGCATTCCTTTTAGTTAAAATTCTGAACCCTCCAATTCCATTGTTTAAAATTGAAACTTCTACATTAAAAACATGCTAAAGGTGAGATCATTCCAGTAAGAAAAATGCATATTTATTACCCCACCCTCATCTAAGGTTTTATAATACAAGTCATAAATATGAGCGTTTGAGCAAGATTCTTGATAGTTAGAAATTACTTTGTTTATACAACCAGAAGTTTTTTTCATTTCTACTATTGTAAATGCTGAATAAAATAGAATTTTTAACCTAATTTACTTACTCTCTCGAATGTTGTCCCAGTTCCACTGATCACTTCTGAAGAAAGGATGATGCTTTATTTCTTCAACCCCATTTCTCCCAAGTCGTACATCCCTAAACAACAATTAATCCAGAGTCACATTAAGAAAAATAGCTGCTTTTGGGATTTTTTTTTTAAATTTTTTTAAAATTCTGACTTGTCTATAAGCAGCAATGAAACTCTCAGTACAGATTGTCTGTGCTAACCACACTCCTAATGCATAGACCATTTAGTATGCAAGACATATTTGCTCAGGTAATCACACTTGAGAATATAACTTCAACTACAATAATAATTTTTACACTTCTTAGTAAATATATAACTTTTGAAGTTATGACAAGCTTATGAGAACTGACATGCTTTGCTTTTTTACCTAAAGCTATCAGGTTCTCAATACCTTACATGAAAAGTAGTAAAACTGACAAGGCCACTGTCAAATCACTATCTTAATTACCAGAAGACTAAAAGTAAAATGAAAGAAAACAAAAAAAAAGTCTCAAAAGAAAAAAAACAGAGACACAGAACCTAACATGCATTCCTTTTAGTTAAAATTCTGAACCCTCCAATTCCATTGTTTAAAATTGAAACTTCTACATTAAAAACATGCTAAAGGTGAGATCATTCCAGTAAGAAAAATGCATATTTATTACCCCACCCTCATCTAAGGTTTTATAATACAAGTCATAAATATGAGCGTTTGAGCAAGATTCTTGATAGTTAGAAATTACTTTGTTTATACAACCAGAAGTTTTTTTCATTTCTACTATTGTAAATGCTGAATAAAATAGAATTCTTAACCTAATTTACTTACTCTCTCGAATGTTGTCCCAGTTCCACTGATCACTTCTGAAGAAAGGATGATGCTTTATTTCTTCAACCCCATTTCTCCCAAGTCGTACATCCCTAAACAACAATTAATCCAGAGTCAGAAAAATAGCTGCTTTTGGGATTTTTTTTTTAAATTTTTTTAAAATTCTGACTTGTCTATAAGCAGCAATGAAACTCTCAGTACAGATTGTCTGTGCTAACCACACTAATGGTCAAACAAAAACAAAATTGAAAAACCACCAACCACTAATCTGCAGTTTCTTATATAAAATTTACTGATTCTTAGCATGCACTCTGCCTGTGACTGCTAAAATGTCCAGAATCTGGAGTCTGCCACGTGGGGAGTAAAGCAAGAAAGCGAGCACTGAGGCAAAAACTAAGAAAAACCTAAAAACACAAACAAAAACTCAACACCCTTGGGGGAAATAAAACTGCAGAACTTACGTGTCTGCCAAACCACATGACAGACCGTAAGACGCAAGTGAAGGAAGGTCTGACTTGCTGCACAGAACAGTTATTCAAAGCTGGACTAAAATAAATATTCTAAGAATTCCATCCTCTGCCCCACAACTAACCCTGACACGTCCCTTGCTGATATTTGCCGTGAAGTAAATCTTAAATGCAGCAAGAAACTTTTAGTTTGAACAGAGGAGTCTCTCTTGAAACTACGTACAAGAACAGGACATAAAAACAATGCATGGAAAAGAAGCCATAAATCACAGGGTCAATGTTTAGTCCTTCTTTAAGTGCTTCAGCAGTGATCACGCAGCATCTGTTTCAAATAAATTGCTCGAGCCCTGTGTTAAACATAAACAGGAAGAGGGACACACGTAGTAGAAGTCCACCTTACTACATTTACACTATTAAATTCTAATCATATTTTCTCTCTACCCTTCAGCTACTAAGGGTGAAAAATGCTGTTAAATAAAGCACATCCTTCCTGACCAACCGCAGGCTTGCTCAGTAGAGCAAACAATCTCTCTTTGAATGCAAAACCCATTATAAGGCACTTTGTTTTCCTAATTCCTCCTTCTATAGTGGCCGGATGCCCTGCTCCAGCCAAGTTCAGGTGATCACAGGAAAGCATAAGAAGGCATCATTGATCCAGAGTTAACTGTGGACCTACACTGTTGTTCTTTTAAATCAGTAAAATTGAAGATTATCTCTGCTTTCTGAAAGTAAGCAAAATGTCAATGTTCAGGTCAAGAACAAACTTACACAGGTTAATTTCAATAAGTGCCTTAGTTCCATCAAGGGAAACTTCTAGGATATTTTTTGGGAGCCAAAACAACAACATTGCAGGTTTGTTAGCTATATTTACCAATTAATGCAACAAAGCAAAAGAAAAAAAATCAGTAAATACATGCTTACTTTCAGAAAAGTATTTCCTTCCACTTTTTTTAAGTAACTCTCACATAGACACTGAGCAAAACAATTCTGTCCCTGCCTTGGAGGTTACGAATTACTTTCAGCCTTACAAGTTTGTTAGTGCAATTGCAAGGATTTGTTCAGCACAAACTGTGTTGTTAACAAGAGCTGTCAGAACTGCTCATAGAAATAAAATACAATACCTGGAAAAAACACCTCAGAAGAAAAACTAGAGAACAGGAGGTTTGGCAGAAGAGATTTGAACAGAAATCAGGAGAAGTAGGAGAAGGAATTAATTTTTACAATGTACCATCCAAAATAAAAACCAGTGCCAGAACAGTATGTGCACTTACCTATCAGTTAAAAAGGCACAGATAAGGTTCTTTGCATGCTTAGAGATTTCCACATCATCAGGGAAATGCAATGAGTTCTTATGATCCATAATTTTACTATATGTTCCTACTAGTGAGTCTGCATAAAAAGGAGTATCACCTGAAAATAAAATAGTAAATTGGCTGTGATTTTATATCATGTTTAATGGTTATGTGAATAGAATAAGACAGAAAAGATAATGAAAAGTCTACAAGCAGTTTACCTAGAAGAGTCTTTTATTAAGAAAAAGAAAAAATTTGGACATACATTGTACAAATAATGTATACTACTAAAAATATTCCTTCCCTAAAATGTCTGTGTTACAAACTATACCATTTTCCATCCTGTCTATCATTACCAAAATTTTGCCTGGTGAATTACATCTTTTGTTCTGCCTTAAAGCTCTCAATATATTTTCTAATTTACATAATGGCCGACACCCATGTGAATCAATCTTTAAACATTCCAAGGGTAAAATGGACCAAAACTCATTAAAGACTTGCTCATGCACATTTGTTGGAAGGAATCCACCAAAGCTCTCTGAAGATCATTTCAGAGGCACACAGTCTATCCTCCCTAAGGCATGCCAGCTCTGAGCAGGAGCCTTCCCAGTGTGTTACCACACTGTTAAACCCATATTAATAAATCTTGTTGACTGACAAATTACATCAGCTTGAGTGCTCATATTAACATGGAAGGTGGTTTTTAAAATAATTGACTTTTCTTACCCAGAGGTTTCCAGTCTAGGCTGTAGTTAAAGATATTTGCAAAGGAACTAGACTTAAGAAAGGTAAAACTGGGGCAAGTGAAAAGAATGGTTTGTGATAGAAGCAGCTGACAATCAAATTAACTGGCAAGATTCTTAACATACAAACGGTTTGGGTCTGTAATCAAAAAGCTGCAACTTTCACAGGAATCCTTTCTCCCAACTAATCCACAGGTTTAACAGAGAAGGTGAACAAGGTGAACGTGAGCTGGGCTCTCTCCTTGGTTCTGGTGTGCTGCGTGCAGGCAGGAATCACCCTGCAGCCTTCAACTAGGAACTGAGCATCTCCAAAGCCACAAACATGAAAAAATGTACACAAACCAATGGACAACAACCACTCTGCTTTTGAAAGAACAATCCCAACTTTTGTCTCGTTCTGTCATTTTATAGAAAACTAAGAAAGTAGTACACACCAGCTTGAACTTAACTTCTGGACTTTTAGTAAATTTATTAGGTTGCCATGCCAGTGCATTGCATTGCAGCTGGGAATCACTGATATTTGCTGCTGCCTCCCTCTTTCCCAACCTTCCACTTCTGTCTTGGAAACAGCTTTGATTTTGGCCACACCTCAACACTATCTTAAGTCACTGAACTAAAATTAGGATTCATCCTGTGACCAACATTTTACAGTTTAGTCAAGCACACAATAAAATTTTCATTTCATAATAAAATTACCATTTTCATTAGTTCTGTGCCTTTATCGAAACCAGAATAACAAAACAGTTTCTGTGCTTTCTTTGAAGTGCAAAATTTTAGAAGACCATAGCCAGAATCTGATACATAAGTACAGATAAAAACAGATACTTTCTACCAATATGTGGGATATGGAGAAATTAAGTAATATTTTCCTCCTAGATACAAGAAGGAAAAAAAAGAGGCTCTGAAATGCTGAGAAAACATTCTGGACAGCTATGCCAAATATTTCAAGAAATGAGTAATTTTATTTACTGCTAAAATTGTTCATCAGTCTATTAAACCACACATTCTTAAAGTCAAAATGCTGTAATTCTGAATGAGTTTGAAATAGTAATAGGATCATATGTTTAAGTGTATTTCCTGTCTCAGCATACCAGAAACATCAAATCTGCAATATTCCCAGAAAATGTTGATTTTTAATAATTGTATGCTCAATTCCATCCTTCCATAATCAGTATTTTCCTACCGACTATCATACTGATTGTCACTATATTTTAAGATGCAGATGACTCATCTCCTTAACAGATTATATTCTATGCTCATTGCCATAGCAGTCCAGCGTATTAGCAATATTCCCAGAAAATGCTGATTTTTAATAATTGTATGTTCAATTCCATCTTTCCATAATCAGTATTTTCCTATCAGACTATCATACTGCTCCTCACTATATTTTAAGATGCAGATGACTCATCTCCTTAACAGATTATATTCTATGCTCATTGCCATAGCAGTCCAGTGTATTTTATTAGAAAATCCTGACTCAAGCACAAAAGAAAGAATTGAGCCATACTTCCACACTTTGACCTAAAAGAAGACACTGATGTGCTGTGGAAAAGGAGGAGGAAAGAAAAGAACAGGCCTGCCCTTGCCATTCCTCTCTTCCCCTGCAAACTCAATCCTGCCTGAGGTGGCACAAATGTGGTGAGGTAGCTGACCCCAGTTAAAACTATTCTAAGAATTAGTTTTAAGCTGAACCAAGTCAGGGAACTAATCACTGAGCAAGCACGCAAACAGCTGTCACAGCACCAGAGTGACAGAGAGCAAAGAGAACAGCAGTGAGCCACAGCAAGTCAGAAGCTGTCAGAGAGGTATGAACTGCCTCCATGCAGCAAAGTGCAGCTAAAGGCACAGTGAAGACCCAATGATATCTCATAAGCAGAAGAAATCATTACTTACCAACCAACATCTCAAAAAGGAAAACCCCCACAGACCACCAGTCACACTCCCGTCCGTAATAGCCATCGCCCCCCTGCGATTTCAGGACTTCTGGCGAGATGTAGTCGGGAGTCCCCACGGCTGTGTCGCAGCGCACCATTCCTGTCTGGGCAACACAACAACACAAAAGGCTCAGCTCAAGGGCCCTCTGAGCACCTCTCTAACCAATTCCTCTGTTAGCAGGACAGAAAACCATCAAAATTATAGCCTAAAATACTTGGTTTGAGGAGTGTGTTTTAAAGACTAATTATAATTCAAGAAGCAATGTGGATTGAAATGACATTTCTTGGTAATATCCTTACCCCTGCCTACTCCGTAGTATTTTTCTTGACTTCATCTTCTCAAAATTCAGCAATTTTATTCTTTTTACCATTGGTTTTAATACGAAGGTACACAGCGTATCAGACTGCTCCTTTTCTCATTTAATTCAGGGACAAATTTTAGAATCATTTTGACAAGTTATGAATTCTAGGCCTACAAAGCAGATACATAACAATTTTGTCTAATTCAGCCAATAAATCAAATTACAGGTAAATTTTTATTTATGCTTTGCTTTTGTTTATATATAGAAAGAAGACTAAAAGGAGAAGCTATTTTTAAAGAATAGCAAAGCTTAATTTTTTTATTAACATATTACCACAATTGTATCTATGAAATTATTCCTCATACTCTGCTTCACACTGAGAAACTAAAAATGTAGGAAATGAGTGATGCAGAAGCATCAATCAGCTCTGCCATCATTCTGATTCAAAGTTATAAGTCTTGTTTCCTTTAGTGAAATTCACTGAATTCTCTCCTAAGACCACATGGATGAATGACATGAAATCCTGGATGAAGTTAGAGAAGTACCAAAAATACACTCATCTTTTATTCTGTTTCCTAATCTGAAGTTTTATCTAAACCATTTTACAAAGGTTTTTTGTGCCTTTTTCCATCAGCAAGAATGGCAATATATATTAATTTTGAACAGTAATACAAAATATTAGTAGGAACAACTAAGTTCAAAATACATAGTTAAATAAAATAAGAGAACTATTCGATTTTGGAATTGTACTGATACCCAAAATTTAGACACCACATGACAATATTCTTTCTCATATACAATATGAACTTTGAAAAGCTTTTATTTCTGTACTAAAACAGAATCCAGAAAGTCATGAACCAGCAGGCAAAATCTAAAGGGATGACTGCATACTGTAAAGACCTATGGAATACTTCAAATGTCCTCCTGGCAAGTGCCTATCTTCTATGACTCTATGCTAAAACTGAAACCTAAAGGAATTTTAAATTCTCAGTTCCAGAATGAAGAGATGAAGAGCAGGCCAAAGAACTGAACAGTAGAACAAAAAAAAATACTTCTACAATAAGAGAAGCCTTTGCATATTAATATCAAGCTCAATGGGCCATAGCTCTCTGAAGCACATGAAACTGGTTCTATTTATTCCCCATAAAACTCTCTACCTTCTGTCTCAGGAACTAACCTAGAAATGCATTTACAGATCATAGAACAGCCTGACTTGGAAGCGACCTGAAAGATCATCTGACTCAACCAGTCAAAGGAAAAGGAGCTGATAAAAGATTATCTAGCATCCTGTGGGACTGCATTACAAAATGGGGATTCTACCAAGTCCCTCAGGAGGTTGGCCCATTATCACCTGATTATGAAATTCCCAGATTTCTGTTCTGCTCATTTACACACTTCTTTCAAAGAACTTTTGGTGTTGTTCTGTATGTATTTTTAAGTACTGGATACCTTTAATACCACAGTCAGATTGTGGTCTCTGGCATCGAAGTTGAGTAAACAGGGACACGCTCTCTGTCCAATACAGAGCACCCTCGGCATTCCCTTCATTCTGAAGAGACTTAAATGGTGCTGTTTTCTCTGGGCAATGTGTTTCAAACACAGCCTCTATCTATGCCTGAGTAGCATTCTTACTGTAACAGTTGTCATGCAAAGCTTCCTGTCAGGAGTCTCTGGCCAGTGTTTTACCTGAAACTTTTCTCATCACCTCAAAAGATCATGGTGGACCTTGGAACTCCTCTCCTGCAGATATGTGAGAGATGTACAGTGCAGTGCACAAACAATCTTAAAAAATAGGCTGTCCAGGAGACACAGCTCTTGCAGCTCCTGACAACTTGGAGGTGAGGCTGTCATGTTTCCCAGCATCATTCCACATTATTATACTGCTGAAGACAAAGCAATTCAGGTTTCATCTTCGGGAGGATCTCCATCAAACCTGAAGGACTTGCTCTCTTGAACCAAGGCTGACAATCAGGCTTTCACTCCCTCAGGAAGTTCCTTCCAGTAAACAAGATCTGGAGGGTGTTTGTGTGGAAACACGAGGACTGCACACATCAGGTGTTAACAGCAGACAATGTACCAAGGCAAGAGGGATCCAGAAGAGTTCTTTTCACTGGACAAGCTTCAATGGGAAAGAAGCCGAGTTCCAAAAAGAGGAAAATGCTGCTTCTTTCAGCTGAACTGCCTGGGCTGAGGCAATAATCCCAAGTGGCAAACATCCCTTCTTTTGGTCACATCTTTTTCAACAAGTATTCTCTGAATCTGTGCTCTGATGAAAAGCTCAGTGAGCACAGGACAGTGCTGAGCACGGCAACACTGGGAGCTCCTGGCCCTGTGACACCTACCAAAGCCAGCTGCTGTTTTGTTTCTTGCACAACACCTGAGGATTAGACAGACTGGTGAACCCTGCCCTGGTCTACCTAATACACCTAAATACCAAAAATGGGAACCACAAATCCTACTAAATGTTTGAGTCTAACATCATTCTTTATTCAGCAACAGAAATACTCACTTAGATGCAGATTTTAAATGAAACAACTAATTAAGAAAAACCAAGACAAACAATGAAAAACAATGCCACAAACCCCCAATTATCACAAATTATTTACAAAAACAGAAGTTCCTTTTATGCTGGGAAAGATCAGTAAAACACTTAGCAACTCTTCACAAAATGATAAGGAGAAATTCTGCTGCAAGTGTCTGTTCTGGCCTGGCCTGGCCGACTTAAGCAAACACTGAACAGAATTTCACAGCAAAAGTCAGAAAAATCCCTCAACAAATGGCAGCAAAATTTTCCTGGGTTTTCAACAGCATAAGGAAGATGCTAATGCTCACTACTGCTAAAAGAGATCCAAATCCAAAAAATAAATAAGTATTGGGTAAGCATATATTTTTTACGAATCAGTCTGCCAACACCAATATTATATTTACACAGCTGGGATGTGTTCATGTTTTGTAAGAAGTAGCATGAGATTTGGAGACAATCCAGAACCTCTCAACTTCTAAAAGCTTCCTGTAGAAAGCTTCTCAAACTTCTAAAGCTTCCTGCACAAAAAATTTTTGCCATTCCACTGACTGTGAGAAACTCTAAGAACTTAAAATTTAATCCTTTTAAAAGTTAACTTCTCTAGGAGATCACTGGTCCATTGATGATACCCGGTCTAAAGTGGAGCTCACTGTAGCTTTATGAGAAACACGGATGCATTTGTCACATTTACAGTACCATCATACAAGGTATAGGTCCTAAAATACCACAGAGGATCACCTTTTTTTGGTAGATTTAAACTGTGAGCTTTTTGATGCTTTTTTGTTGTCGCTTCCAATGAACAACAGATTCTTTTAAGACATTACAATCTAATTACAATTAAGATACCAAGTACTACTTTTGATTTTTTCAATTAAAGTAAATGTTGTCCTCTAAAATACAGGAAAGTAAATCAACAAAATGGAGGTACATATTAACTCTGCCTTTAGACTAACAACTACAACATCACCAAAACTGAAGAGACTGAACTTCAATAAACAGCTGCAGTTGGACAATGATGAAATTAATATGTCATGTGGAAAAAACCCACCCTGAACAGACACAGTACTTCTGGATACTCCTGAAGAGACATTAACTTAATGATGCAGATGCAAATTAAGTAGATAGCAGAAATTATATCAAGCACTGCCTAAACAATACAGAAAAAAAACCCCAAAACATAAAAGCAAGTAAGTTTAAAAGGATCGCCCTTGCCAACACTACTACAGAAAACTTTCAAAGACCAGGTAAATCATAGCACACATTCATATACAGTTGTTTGTATATGTTATTAGCTTTCAGTTTTTCAAAGGAAGAACAGTTATAGTGTTTCATAGGAAGAGTATATTCTGTAAATTACAGCACAGCACTCTGTCAGGCAAGATTCTAAGAGTGCAAACTACAAAAGGTCATTTTATTTTCAAGTTTTTTTATATAATATAAAGTATCCTGTTAAAAATATTCTTATACAAACTCATTAGAAAACTGTATTTGGCTGTACATGGCTAAATCTGGACAATTAAATAATTTTAACTGATATCTTGTCATCCTGACAAATAACTAACAGATTTTGATCAATATATCACATACCGCTGCTGCCGTACTGTGACCTCATTTGAATGACCACTAGAGGATGCTATGAGAACAATTAGATGAAGGACAAACACCCATGGAATGTATCTTGCCTATAAAATAATTTCATTTACAAAAAAATGTCATCTTATGAACTGTTCCAAGATTACTAATGTTGAAACTAAGAGTTATCTTGCGAGCTTTTCACACATTTGGCCAAAAAAATGTACCTTAGAAATTCATAAATGCACATGCTACCAAAAATGGCAAAGAGTAAGTTTACATCCTTCTTCCATGTGAGAGAACAGTTTATAACAGAAAAGGTTACACTATTTAAAGTACTCTTATATTTCAAATAGGAAACAAGAATCAGCTTTCTAATCAAGTAGATCATTAGATGAATATTCCTTTGGGTATTGTACTTCATAAGAAAATAACCTTAGATATAGATGTAAGTTGGAATTACAGTATAATAGATGGTAAATGATTCAGTTGCATACTTACTTCATCCATTTTCATGCAAGTGCCAAAATCTGCCAGCTTCAGATGCCCATGCTTATCTAAAAGCATATTGTCAGGCTTCACATCTCGGTGTATCAAGCCCATGGAGTGAATTGCATCAAGAGCAAGAACCACTTCAGCTGTGTAGAACTTGGCCCATTTCTCAGGCACATCGTAATTGCTCATAAGGTTTACAAGATCTCCGCCTGGCATGTATTCCATTACCATGTACAAATATTTGTCATCTTGAAAGGCACAAAATAGCTGCAACATTAAAAAAAGGAAAGGAAAAAAATGCAATTATTTTTCAGACAGCTAGGGAAAGGAATAAAGTCCTTTATATTGAAGTTTCGTTGAACCTGAGAATATTTTTTCAAGATTACTTTTAATATGCATAAAATATACATTTTTCTATTAATTATGAGAGTATCTTGAAATTTACTGAACTTCAGAAACCCCTCATTATAATTTCTGAGAAAGTATAAAAGTATTTCCTGATTATTTTAATACTATAGGCATCTATCTATCTATCTATCTATCTATCTATCTATCTATCTATCTATCTCCATGTTTCCTGGTATTAAGAAGTATCACTGAGTCAAAATGCAAAATAACAAATCTGAAACAGGGAGCATCGTGTTCTGATTTGAAAATAAATCAACAGTGAGCAGCATCTTAGACTGTTTCCAAATTTTCTATATTTCAAATTCCTTACCTCTGTACATGTTTGCAAAGTCACTGCTGACTTTGTCCTAAATCAACACATATGGAAATAAGAAATAAAAACAAAATATTCCCGAAGAAAACTAACACAATACAAAGAAACTGTTCTTAACAATAAAATACTAGTCTGGTGTAAGTGGCAGTCAGTATATTTCCTACTGGCATGATAGTGAAAGTAAATTCAGTCTCTTTAAAATGTATTTCAGACCTAGAGTGCTGAAGTTTTGGAGATTCCACTTGGTTATCACCAGGTCTGAAAATAGCCCAGTCCAGCAAAAAACATTACTATCAAATGTTCAGTGACTGTTGTGAAAAAGTCTCTGAAAGTCTCATCTTATTTCTCAGGAAAATTACCTCAAAAACTAAAATCATTTACATCTTTAAATTACACACAAAATTAAAAGGCAATTTAAAAAATAGGATGTGTGGAAATAATGAAGTCAGAATCAGGGAAACTGTGGAGGATGAGGAACCACGACAGGCAGGCACGTTATTATGGAGATCTGACCTTCAGATTAAAATTACTAGAATAAGTAGTGACAGAAGACTTAGATTAGAAATAAATATTTTAATACGTATATGCTGCACTGTATTTGTTTGCACAAATGGATAATATATCCAATATATAGTACAATAATTGAGTGGGTCATTAAAATCCAAAAGAAAATTCAAAATAATCTCTATTTTGTCACACAGAGTGATATTAATATAATAATAAATAACAGCACTATGTCTTTATACAGCACTTTTGTTATTACTCTCAAGGGATTTAATAAAAAAAAATTAAAACTATCTAGGGATCTTGTTTCATTTATTTTTCACATTAAAGACTAAACAGAGAGAACCAGTGTGATCTGTCCCAGTTTGTAGATCAGAACAGGACCTACATTTTCTTCAAACCAGCTCAGTGTCTACCCCACTGGACCACATCACCTAAGTATATCACACTAATACACAATCATAGAAGGCACAATTGCAACTACATTTTAGTTCATTTGCTATTTACAAATGCAGACACATATTTATATCCTGCTTGTGACTGTTTCCTTTGAAAATCCATGCCATGCATTTCTCATTACTTTCAACTGCATGTGAAAAATAGTTCCTGACAATTACTGTTACTAGAACAAAGAACTAAATAAAAAAATCATCTATTTGTTTAACTATTTCTGTTGAATATAGGCAAGAGCACAAAATGTGTTTAAAGAGCAAAATATATTTGTACACCGGAGGTAAAGTGTTATGAAAAATATATGGAAAGCTTCAAGTCAGTCTTATCAAATATACAGAGGCATAGAAATGCATATGAGACCATTTACATTAATTATAAGGACTAACAATTTCTCCAAGCACACACTTTCACTACTCCTTTTGTTAATTAGTACAATTTACCAGTTACAACAAACAGCAATGATCAGTACTGATTGTTCCCAAAGGCATAATTCACATTGCAGCATCTTGATGACACATGTCACCAGGCAGCTGCGAGTGACAGTGTCCAAAACCAGAGGAAGAAGTCAGCTCTCTGTTCCTGGACATGCTGAATGCTGATGTGAGCTCAGAACTGACCACTACGAGAAGATGGTTTCAAGGAAACCACTGCTACAGCCCCTGTTTTGCAGGAGACCAGGACTGCACACTCATCCATATATCAAACTGCAGCTGAAAAGCCACTGGCTATTTAAAGCACTCTTAATATCAATTGCCTGTGATCAATTGACTGTATCATGAGGAAAGACTGCAAATACCAATCACATTTGTTTCTACATTCCTACACAGAATTTTTTACAGTTGGAAAGATAACTTCCTTATTACTCCAAATAATTATGTAGGCATTTCAAAAATCTATTTAATTCTGTTTAATGATGAATTTGTAGTAACTAAAATGCAAATTAATCTACTTTTTAACACAGCCAAATATACAAAACTTAGTGAAATTGCTGTAAAAATCTGTTTTTTAAAAGTGAAAATCTGAACCTAAACCTTGATTTGAGTTTCAATGTAAATTCAAAACCAGCTCAAGACTGGGAAGTATTTATGGCCTCAGCATCATTACTATCGCTGTTGTTGCTATTATTTTACTTTTACACATCTTCCTTACCTGAACCACCCAAGGGCTGTTGGCAAAGGCCATGATATCTCTTTCTTCCCAGAAAAAGGCTGAATCTGATCTCTTGATCATTTCAAATTTACTAAGGAGCTTCATTGCATAAACCTTCTGTGTCATTTTATGGCGAACCTGTTGGTTGAGAAAAGAGAATCAACCTTTTTAAAATGCCTTGTTAAAATCTAGGTACCAGCACAGTATGTTTCTGCTATGTTCTGCTTTCTGGGATGTGATGCCTTCAGGTCTTCATACATCCAGTTTTCTACACAGGGAGGATTTCAGAACTTCCAAACCTTAAAAGAAAAGTTTAACAGCTGCTCAAAAAAACCTACCATAGCAGGTAATAAAGTCTAACTCTGCTTTTATTTTCTTACTCTGAACACTGTCTTGCTATTGAATTCATCCATGTTAGAAATTGGCAAGCAGTCCGCTTCAATCTCTGCCAATTTTTATTTTACACCAAAACATGATTGCGTCTATTTCTTTTCCTAAGCAGTTTTTAATTCACTTTAAATGGTGCAAAATTAATACAATAAATCCTGTTGGAAAACTGGAATTAAAGCTTTTATTACAAAACTGGGCAAGCAGTCTGCTTCAATCTCTGCCAAATTTTATTTTACACCAAAACATGACTGCGTCTATTTCTTTTCCCAAGCAGTTCTTAAATTCACTTTAAATGGTGTAAAATGAATGCAATAAATCCTGTTGGAAAACTGGAATTAAAGCTTTTATTACAAAATATGAAAATACCTTTGAAAACTTCATCTGAATTCTTTCATGAAACCAAATCCTTAAATTGCACATTGCAGTCATTACTCAGCTAATTAATCATGTGATGTGATATTTTATTAAAAACTATTAAAGTAACAGGTTTTTAACATTCTTGAGTGTTTCTTAAAGAAACCAATGTGAGAAGTATTCAGCTGTAAGAAGTTTGAGTCATCAGGACCTTAAGTTTCTGCCTATTTTTCTCCTATTAAAATAAAAAAATCATGGACTACTTTTTGAAATCGATTCATGAAAATCGGGAAATGCACCAGAAACTGAAGTAATGGTTTTCTGGTGCGTTTAAAACCTTTCACATCTAGTAAATAAAGCAGATCTTCTAACGTCTTAGTTTCACTCAATATCTGAGTTTAATTATATTACATGAAAAAAGGTTTAATAGGCTTTTCTGAACAGCTGTAGATGCTGGTCCATGACACCTGCAGAGCAAAGCTTCAGAGAGGCACCTGTTTGGTCTACAGATCTGGGAACATCAGACTCCGGGTCCTGAGGAGCTGCAAAATTTAATACTGCTGAAGGAACAGAAGTAGCATCAGGTGGAGGGGTAACCTTGGGAAAAGCAAGAACATGAACAGAAAGAGGATTATTTACGGAGTTGCTGTTCTTGAAATTGGGGTTTTCTGCCTTCAAGATACAGGTGGAAAGGTTTTATTCTCAGTATCTTGCATAGTTTAACACTAACAAACAACCTTCTCTACAATTAGATCAAAAAACCTCCAACCTAACACCAGAACAGAAACACAGTATCCATGTGCATTAACAACTCTATATTTTAGAGGATTAATTAGTCAGCTAGTGAAGGTGTCCTAAAACAGTATTTTGAAGTCTAACTTCTTCCTACTTACTAATCCCATATGGGATAATTTATAAAGACTTGGTGGTACACCACAAAGTATACTCCTCTAAGCAGAGCTTTTGTAATCCTGCCCAAAACCAGAAGAAACACAAAGACCAGAAACCTCAAAAAGATATTGTTCAATTGAAGATGCATTTTCTGTGAAATTTCACGTGGAAGCTCTCCAATGTATTTAGTAGTTTAGAATTCCTGAAGTCATTGTGTACACTTGCCTAGGTGCAGTTAGAGTAGCTACCTGCATTTAGGAAAAAAATTGTCTCACATGACTTGAGGAAAAAAAATTCTTGAAAGTCATCACAGCCTGAAGGAAGCTCATATACAGTAGAAACAAAGTAAAGAGGGGTGGGGGGGCCCAAAATCAGTCTGTACACCTGTCTAAATAGGGCCAACAGGTTATTGGCTAAATGATTTCTTGAGAAAATTTCAAGATGGGCTCTTTCTCTGTACAAAAAACAAAGCAATAACAAGAATACTGGCACAGCCAGAGACTAAATATGTCTTGGCACTCCTTGCAGGTGAGCAGATCTACCGCTGACATTCCTCCTCCTATCAGCACCATGGCCCCTGGAGACAGCCTTTTGAGCTGCTAGTCACTCTGCTCTTTATTCAGAGCTATATTTGTACATACAGATATTAGCTCATACAGCAGATTATTCATGTATTAAACTGTCATGATGTTTCAATTTCTTCCAACTGTTAAAATGAACTGCCAAATTTAAACTGCAGCTCACCAGAGTAACTCTCAAAATAGGTAGGAAAATCCCTTCATGCCATTAGCACTGAGTAACATGGCCTTATTTAACTCATGAAAATGCATTAAGAAAAAAGAATTTCACTCTGCTTCAACAATCTAATATTTTCAATAAAAAACATGCCTCCATAATTTCCCCAGCATTCACATGGGAAGACAATCTGTAGGCAAAGAAAATAACACATCAATCTGAAGGTATCAGATTTAGTACACATTATTGGCAATGATACGGTCTCTTTTATGATTTTGAAAAAAATGACAATCCTAGAGTGGAGTTTTGAAATGAACTCTAAGGCTTGAAGTAATTACAGGTATCCTAAAATAACTAATAAAGCTGTAAGAAATTACTACAGAGAGGGTATCAAAGTTCAAATCCTGACAAATTTTCAGGTAATAAAACATGACTACTTCATCTGCTTTAATACAGAACTGTACATCAGCAGTGATGGGGAATTAAACCTAATAAACAAAGCACTTAATGAAGAAAAATAAGCATGACTGATTTATCTGCTTTAATACAAAACTGTACATCAGCAGTGGATGGGGAATTAAACCTAATAAACAAAGCACTTAATGAAGAAAAATAAACCACATCTGTTTATGCAGGCTATGATGACCAGTGCTTTGCAACACTAAGCAATCAGACAGTATAGACTGTCACTCAGACCATCCTGTAGCACCCAAACACAAGGAAGTGTTAACTTTGCTTTAGTTTTCTCTTCCAGTGCATGAGCAGGTCAGTCTGCTGTGTCACTGCAACATCAGAGTCCTTCATGGTTAGACCTGGGAGAAGAACCTAAGGACAAGTTTCAATTTCAAATCAAGATGATTTTCCACAAGTGAAAACAAACAAGAGGAACTCAGGATGTGCTTTCACAAATAACTGTTTCTGCGTAAACCAGAAGTAACATATTAAGTACCATAATTCAATTTTTCTGTCTGCCCTAGACACCAGTCACTTTTATTCACGGCACTGCGTAAGAGAAGAAGTCATCTGGCAATCATTTTCTTAGTTTTCCCCATCAGTACAGACCCAGCAAAATGAGACCAGAGCACAAGTGTGGAGTTTAATACTTCTGGATTTATAAGGAAATTGTTTCTCCACCACAGTCAGATGCTCAGACCACAGTCATCTGATCTCTCTTTATTGGACCATTTTTAAAATTTTTTGGAGGGGAGAGGAAGAGGAAAAATCAAGCCTTTTTAAAAAAAATTAGTTGTAAGACACAACAGTAGAGAATGTATTTCACTTTCTCGACAGAATCTGGAAAGCTGATTGCTTCATATCAGTTCTTCAGCAAGAAAATGTTGACTTATGGAAAACAAAGAAGACTTATGGAAAACAAAATTAAATTAAAGAGGTCATAGCTGACTATTTTAAGTTGCAAGCATTACAAGCCAAAAAACGAGCATACTAATATATTAATCATTAGAAACATATAATAAATATTTGTGCTACAATTCCTGTGCACAATAACACATACTGATAACACAACATTCATTAATTTAACTCATGTACTCAATCATGTTTTATTTATGGTTCTTTCTGTATTTAATCCCCACTGAAGCAGATTTCTATTTTGATCACAGAAAGCGTTGCAAAATATTTTCATTACCGCAAATCCATTATCTGCAACAGTGGTGTCAACATTTTGAATGGATTAGAAATAGACAGAGCTTAGCTCAATAGTTTAAACTTGTACCATACCTTGTGAGGCAAAAAACTGAGGTATGTATGTCCACATCACCAGCTAATATTAGTTCAGATCTGCAGTTGTATTTATTATCCCACTGCTTTTCAGCTGTAAGACTGCATAACATTATGATTTCTACTTGTATTTTTACTCTCCAGAAAAAGTGTTCTTTTAAATTGACATGAAGTACAGAGGAGCTCTATATGAAGACACAGAAGTTTCTTTTTTATACCAAGGATTCTTGCTTTTTTTGAACGGCTTATTAAAGGTTTTTTAAAAATCCCCATGACAACAACACAATCCAAACCCCATCATTGTATGACCAGGTTACTAGGCATTTTGTCATTACATTTTAATGGTCGAGCAAATGAAAAATAAAGTTTGTCTTCAGATCCCTCAAAGTGCCCAACTGCAGTATGTACACTACAAAAAATTATCTCTTCCTAAAATTTAAATTATGTATGACATAGTGAATTAAGAAGAAGAGTTTCCAGAACAAATCAGGACCTTCTATTTGAAATTAATTGTTAAAAAGAAAATAAAAATAATTTAGAAAAACCCTTCTGTTCTTAAGAAATACACATATGAAAACAATTCATTTTTTTCATTTTTAGATGTCACACTCATATTTCCTGGAAGCATCCAAGAGAATTATATTTTGAAAAATATAGTTCTCTTGGATGCTTCCAGGAAATATGAGTGTGACATCTAAAAATGGCACATGATTTTTGTTATTGGGACTTGCTCTCTTTTATCTCCTACCCCCTCAACAAATGGACAATGAACTCTGCTCTTTACAACTTGATTTTTCACTGACTTCACATGCCAGTGCATAAGGAGCATCTCTATTCACTGCTCCATATGGACTAATGTAAAGATACAAATGTCTAATAAAGGACTTTAAAATAAACCATTTGATGTGACTGTCATCGAAAAGACACAGACTCGACTGCTTTCATACAAACACCTTGCAGCAGCCCCTTCACAAGAAAGTAAGGTTCTGTTGCAGGTTTTGGTTTTGTTTTTCATTTCTTGCCTATCAAGATATGAAATCATACAAGGATATAAATATACATAATAATTCTTTAAAGCCTTGCTAGAAAATGAGGATTTTTGGAAATACTCCATTCCATAGTTCATTCACTCTTCTGGACAAAAACAAAGTGTAAAGGACCCTGATAGAAAGAAAGATAAGAGAGTGCTACATTCTCATGCTACTAGACTTGGATGAAGTTGTCTTAAAAAATGACATAGATGAATAAAAATTTAAAAACTAAATTGCTAATTAGATGTTGCTATCTGCCATACTAATCACATCTAAATTTGCAAATTACCCATGAGTCATGCAAATAACATTAGGCTAGTCAGAGGGGGTTTTTTTTTCAAGTTCCAACAAATTTCAACACTAATATGGAAAACACAAAGAATTTTATAAATGGATCATCAATTTATTGCCATTATACACTGTGTCTCCTATAAGCCCTTCACAGCTTAGATCTCAACACATTCCTGAACAAAATTCCAGCATATCTATGTATCTTCCAAAATGGTTATACATTACAAGACAATATCATTTTCCCAGCTACCTAGTGCAAAATTACCACAGAGCAGTAAAATGCCAGCTCCAGGTCAACAAGTACAACCAAGAGAAAAATTTTTGTTACCTTGTGGTAACAAGATAACAAGCTTCAATTGCAGTACATTAGTTGCTCCCCTTTCCATTGAGTTGCTTCATACCTCTCTTCCTCTGAAAATACTCACCCAGAAAATCACCATGGATCAGCTGGTGCACAGTTATCTGTCAGCTCATGATATTTGTCCCTACTGTTTGCATTCTAGATTCTATCTGGCACTTACATCCAATACTTATTTCAAAACTGACACATCAATCCATCTCATACATAGGTTCACATTTTTGTGCCACTTATCAGACAGTAGGACTTGGAAGTCCTGGAAAAATCAAAATTAAATGAAAAGACTACATCTGATACATCAAGTTACTTTTTGTAGTGTGATTGGCTTTTTTTTTATAACAAAATTTCTCTGCAATAGAAATTTTAACAGTAATCTCATTCATACTTTAGATATTATATTGCATACAATGTCAAGTGGACAATGTTATGGAAGGAATCTTTTAAAAATCCTGTGAGTCATGCCACTTAAAATACATTGCCAGCATCACAATAACAAAAACAAAACAAAAATCTTTTGTCGCAGTGTTCACCTGCTCTTTTGTGGAAGGTTTCACATATTATTACACAGTGATACTTCTTGCCAAAAAGATTTAGAATTCCCATGAACTGCCTTTTTAATTTTGATCAAAGGATAGAAAACATTCCTGAGTTCTTCCCTTCTTATCCATCATATTTTAAACTCAGATTTACTGTTTACTATGCACAGAAACAATCCCAATACAATGAAAATTACACTTGTTCTTTTCAAAAGAATTTTTAAATATAAAACAAGAAGATTGAGGAAGGTTTTGGCTAAAGCTGTTAATCTGTCTAAATATTAAATCATTACATTCTTACCAGCTGCACTTCTCCAAAAGCCCCTCTTCCAATCACCTTAACAACATCATAGTCTTCAGCTTTCATTTGTAAAGCTCGGATTTTTTCCACAATCTTCTCATCTAAAACAAATCAAGCAGAAGTTGTGATAATGCATGCATTAACAGAATACAATTTTAGCTCTTCATTTAGAATAAAAATAAGCTATTTTTATTCAAATGTTTAGAGTCTTCTTGGTAATTCTTGTAATCTGTAGTCACTATTAATATCCCCTTTCATTATTCTTTGGAAACCTTTAGCCGTCTACCTTTAGCTTTAACAAATGAAATATCTTTCATATTTTGCTGACTCTCATTTCACACCTCTAATAATGACTCACAAGCTTATGGGAAGATTCTGGAAGAGAGCCAGAGATGCCTATCTGGAATTTTCAATCATTCCCTGCTACCCGCTGCACTCCCAGGATCCACTGACACTCCACTGATAATGCCAAGGTGGAGTATGTGGTATGCAAAAAGCACTGCAGGTGCAACCTGCTCCTACACACCTGGAGGGTTCAACAGCACTCTCATGGCAAGAAATGTGCCATGGTAACCTTCATGGACAACTGCAGATCACACAAAGATCTGGCACATCCACTCACCCATTCCATATGAAACACTGATTCAGGTTTACATATGCGTATGTAACTGCTGGCCATCTCACACTGCTTTTTTGGTGTTCACTGCATGTGTAGTTCTACACTTTTTAAAATGATGTCTACAATACTCTATTCAGCATTCTGCAGATAAGCACTGCCTGTCAGTATGTGTCATATCAGCAGGTGTGAGAATCTGTAAAAGGGAAAACAGTGAAATTCTGATCTCTGACGAGTTCTAAAAACACACAAGGTCCTAGAGACTCTTTAATCTTGTAAATGATGCATGCTATGAATGCATTCCCAGCTAAATGCATTTTTAAAAATCTATTCCTATTATGAGGACAAAAGATAACGGAATCAGTGAATGGAATCCATAATACTGGAGGTAATCTGAGGCATGACAAGCTCCTACACACACTTAAAGGAAGAACAAAACAAAGCAAACAGATGGCTGGCGCAAGAACTCTACCAGGGAAGAGTATGAAATTGTATGAAAAGCTGTGGATGCTTGTATTCAGAGAGGGGTAGAGGTTTATACTGTGAGATCCCTGTTAAGGGTCAAATACCATGGAATTTTATCCCTAGAAAGGCATTAAGGAGGATCTCAGATCTGAATACAGAGGAGAAAAGGATGAGAAATACAGTTAATCCAGTATGACATTAAAGATGACATGGTCTAAGGGAGTTAATGATAAGAACATCTAGTAAATAGCTTAACCATTCCTACATATGCATGAAGAGCAACTTGGCAGGTCACAAGCAATCCAAGATGCCTGACCATCAGGAACACTTCTTTTCTTCCAAACAAGCAATAAGCCAATAAGGCATTTTACTGAGTCCTAACAACCCTCAAAACAACCACCTAACTCACACCAGAAAGATCTCTCCTTCTGCACAGAGTCCTCTGAAATCAAAAGATGTTGAAGTACAAGACTTAGCCGTAAGAAGTGATACTCGTTTTTCAGTTATGGATCATATCAGTATCTGTGTGTGTTGTACAACACAACACAGGGATTTCAGGAGCAGGGACCCTTATGTCTAAGTAGGAGTGCAACAGAAGTGGACAAGGAGGCACTCATTGATATGATTTCATATCAATCAATATTGATTGATTGATATGAAATCATATCAATGATTTCATTGATATGATTTCATATCAATCATATGAAATTGATGTGTGAAATCTGAAATGTGATTTCAGGGATTTCAGTAGCAGGGACCCTTATGTCTAAGTAGGAGTGCAACAGAAGTGGACAAGGAGGCACTCTTGATTTATTACTCACAAACAAGAATGAACTGGCTGTGGCAGACTTGGCAGAAGCAACTGTAAGATGGTGAAATTTAAGACTCAAACAGACCTGAAGAAGGAAAATAGCAGACCTTGGACTTCAGGAGAACAGACTATGGCTCGTTTGGAAAACTCACTGGCAGGATCCTGTGAAAAGCTGCTGTGAAGGCCAGAGGAGTGGGCCGATCTTCAAAGATGATACGTTCATAGCACAAGAACAGTCTGTTCTAGTTAGCTATCGAGCTGTTCTAGTTAGAAATCGAGCAGGAATGGCAAGGAGCCAGTCTGCCTAAATGGGCAACCTCTGCCTCAACTCACCACAAAAGGTAAAGGTTTGGAACATGAAAGCTGAGGTGGGTTACCCAGCAGCAACCTCCCAAACCAGAAAAGATGGAATTGGGAAAACCAAGCTCAGCTGAAACTGAAACTAGCCAGTATTATGAAGGGATACAAGAGACTCTATAAATGCATTGGCCATAAAAGAAAGACTGAGGCAAATATGGTCCCACTGCTCTCAGAGGGAGATGATCTAGTACCAGGGACATGGAGAAGATCAAGGCAGTCTATGCCTTTTTTGCTTCCCTTCACTCTCAAGCCCTCCTCAGAGGCCTCCCAGCTCCAGTGAAGCAAACTTGACATATACCAGGTCTTGAGACAATACAGGATACGTCCAAGTGTGCTGTAAACACCAGTCAAGACCACTACCAGGCTGTTCTCTATCACCTTTGAAAGGTCATGGCAACTTGGGAAGGTGATGACTGGTAAAGCACAAATGTCACATCCATATTCTAAAGGGACAACAAGGAGGCTGCAGGGTGGAGCAGCAGCCTGACCACACTGCCCAAAACGATGATGGAGAAAATTCTTCAGGAATCCACTTCAAAGCACACAATGCACATGGAAGGATAAGAACAGCCAGAATGGATCTAGAAAGGACAAATTGTGTTTGACTAACCTGATTTCCTTCAATGATGAGATGTCTGTCTTGATGGACAAAGGGAAAGCAGTACGTTTCCTTGACTATAGCATGACTTCCAACACAACATCTGAAAGCATCTTTACAGCGAAACCAGGCTGACATGGACTGCACAGAGGAATTACCAGGACAGTGGAAAAGTTGCTGCAGTCACAGCCAGTGGTTTCAGGTTCAAAGCTGACACACTGGAGGACAAGGTGGCTTCTATGAGTGACCCAGACAGGATGAGTAACGAGCTGACAGGAAGCTCACAGTTCAACAACAGCAAGTGCAGAGTCCTGTAGCTGGGATGGAACAGCACCACATCACGGAACAGGACGCACTCACCAGCTAGAAGGCACCATGAGAAAGAGGACCTGACAGCCCTTGTGGACAACAAGCCAAACAAAGTGGAATGAGAAGCCAGCCTTTGCAGTGACTGTGTGAGTGAGTACATGCTGGGAAATGCACAGCCAGTAGGTTGAGGGAAGTAGATTTCCTCCCCAATCTGTCATTTGTGAAACTGCATTTGGAATATTATGACTAACTTTGGGGTCCTCAGTGCACAAAAAATACTAAACATTCCCTAGCTTCATGGAAGACCACCCAGATGCTCACATGATGCTCAAGAGAAGCTGTGAGAACTGGAATTGTTCAGGTTAGAGATGGATAAATGGTTGGTCTCAACAGAAGCTGAAATGAGGTTTTACTTCTAAGGGGTACAAAGTGAAAGGACAAGAGTCACCAGACAAGATGAAATACCGGAAAGCCTATTTTGTAGGAAAAGCATAGTAAGAATGGGGGAAAGGTGCAGACTGTCAAGTGTATAAAAAACTCCATCTTTGGGAAATTCTCAAAATTCAACTGCACAGAACCTAAACAATCTGATATAACATCAGAAGTGGCTTGACTTTGAGCAGAGAGTTAGACCAGCTGACCTCCAAAGATCCTTCCTAACCTGTGGAACACAAAAACAAAACTGTATGTTTCTTCTGAGGAAAAGACTGGATGTGACATGGAAGGGGAGAGATTACTGTTACAATGAGAGACTGATCTGCTAGTAAAGTTGTAAGGACAGAGGCAATTAAAATCTCCAAAAGTAAACAAATCTGCTACATTCAGTGTACTTGTAAGACCAAAGTTATCCAGTATGTCAACAGAAAGAAGAGTTGAGAGAATGATGATGTTATTTCCATACAGAATCATGAAAGCCTAGAGCAAGAGCACAGGAAAGCAACAGTTCTTCACCCACACCAAGTTTATTATTTTTGTTAATAGTGTTAATTAATTTTGCAGATTGCAAAGGGAATGCTGTGTTTGGAACCGCAGAGCACAAGGCCTGGCACTAGACAAGGAAGATAAATACAAACTCACGGGAAGCAGCAGTAGAGAGAGAATATCAGCAAACTTCAAGTGACAGAGAATGTGCAGTTACATGTTTGAATACAATGTTACATCTCATTAGACATGGGAATGACATGAGTTTATTTTAAATGTTTCTGACATATTTCAATGTTTTCAAATATGTGAAATGAGCAGGGATCTAAAAACATGAAAAAGCAGTGTGCAGTTTTACGCAGCTCAATATCTAAGAAGAAACTCACAGGAATACTTCTGTATAAGGTAGAAACCATAAACAAAATTACTACAGCTCCAGTGAAACTCTTCAAGCATTAAATAATGCAAACAAACAATGAAAAACCCAAAAATATATGAAACAACCAACCGAGGAGTTACTAGTTTTATCATCCCTGGGAAATGCTGAGAATGAAAAATACTACTTGCTTTGCTAAAAGATGAATGGAATGGAATGGAATGGAATGGAATGGAATGGAATGGAATGGAATGGAATGGAACAGTTAAAAGTTGTTAAATGCCTCTTAAACACTGACAAGCTTGGGACATTGACTGTCTCTCAAGGAAGCCTGTTCCAGTGTCGGACCACCCTCACAGTGAAGAAATGTTTCACGACATCTTGTCTGAACCTCCTCTGGTGCAGCTTTGGACCATTCCCATATGTCCTGTCACTGCATCCCCGGAAGCAGAGCTCAGCACCTCCCTCTCCACTTTTCCCCTCTTTAGAGAGCAATCAGGTCACTACTCCTAACTCCTTTAACATTTAATAATCTCAGTTAATAATAATATCACATAGGGATGCAAATGTAGTGAAGGTATCTGTAACACAGATGGGTTGTCTATTTTGGCATAAAATCTTATGGATATGGAACAGATAATCAATGCATAGAATGAAAAAATTGGGGTGCAAAAAGACAAGCTTTGATTAAGCCTGAAGCCACATCATAATTGCAACATACTGGATCTTAAGATTTAGTTCACATATCACATAATGTGATCTAAGTCAGGTTGCAGGAGACCTTTCCAATAGCTGCCTTATAGTGGTCTGAACTTTCAGATTTCACACAGATGAGTTTGAAAGTTTTGGTATCTGTTTGCACATCTCATGAATTTGCAGCAGCACAAAGCCCAGCAGGACAATGTTATGTTCAAGGAAGGCATTAGATGGACACCCCAGCCCCAGGATGCAATGGAATCTTATAGAAATATTGTGACATTTAAGTAAAAGTCCTAAAACATGAGAATACCATCACCTATGACTCAGTTTACTTCATTAACACAGGAAGGACCAGGAATGTTAGATACAAAGAGTCTTTAAAGACAACTTTTGATTTACTATTTGAAAATGGCACTATAACTTTTAAACAAATTAAGTTTCACTTTCTGAAAGGGCAGAGTGTTTGGATCAGTCACTGACAGCTGGCAGCAAGAATGTGGCTGAAGGCTGCAAATGCTTGTGAAAATTGAAAAAATACCTGTCTAGGACAGTAAAGGGGGATGGGAAGGAAGGAGAAACCCAAACTTTTCTGCCTTTTAAGGTAAAAAAAAAAAGTTAATATGCAGGTTATTTTTTCTAAAAAAAATGCATATCAAGCAGTTCTGGGGAGTGTATATATGATGAATAAAATTTCAAGGGAGTGCAATTTTACCCCACAGATCACAGTCAGTCAATGAGTGCTGCTTTGAAGTATGTTAAGTCAAAAGTTGCTGCCCTAGGCAGAAGTCCACCTAGAAGTTAAACTGAAGTACAGACAGGAAGTGCTGCAATATCACAGCTGAACAAAACCAAACAGAAAGCACAACAGAAAGACCGAAATAATTACGGGTGCGTCCATAGCGTCTGGTCAAAGGTGTGTGAAGAAGAAGAAGAAGATGATGCTGGAGACCTTGCAGAATCAGGAGGAACTAAAAGGCACAGCTCCAGAAAGGGTAATGCTTCCTCCCTCAGAGAAATAAAAGGGGAACATGAGAACTATCTTCTCTTGCATAGATGGAAAAGAGCAGAACATAAGGAAACAGAAAGCAGCAGCCCACTCTGGCTTACAGAGAACACATCCCTAATGTAATGAAAATAAGCCTGATGGCAGGGCTGAATTGCTTTGTATCTAACAAGTACCCAAAAGGGAATGTGGTTAATGACACTGACATATAACTTGTTTATACATCTAAGACATTCTGTCTTACACACTGTGGCTTCCATGCTCTGCTTGGGAAAGTTGGTTATTTGATACCTCTCCCATCCCTACTCCTACCAGAACAATATCATTAAGAACAGAACTGGAGCCCAGCCTGCTAAGGCGACTGTGAAGACCTGGCAGGGAGCTGCCTTAGAGAAGCCAAGAGAAAACCAGAGGAGCAATTAGCTCCTTAACTCAGTGGAAGTTCTACAGTGCACTAAATTTCCAAGATAGCAAATGGCATCTGACATTTCATGAGTGCTGCTGACAGGAAGCCCAGAGCACACACAGAGCTGCAGCCCTGGGAGGCACTCCCACCACACCGCGTAACACCGCTTCCTGTCGGTAACCACAAAGATGGGCAGGATTCAGAAACTTCAAATGACATAACAAACGCAACGGAAGGAACCTGAACTGTTGATTTTGCAATACATTAATCTTCCAAGTAAGCAGTGTCTTCTTGGAGAGGAAAATGGCCAAAGGAACTTTATTCAGGGAGTCTAGAAAAACTGGTGCACAGGTGCCACATCTCTACTAGAAGTCCCTTCCACTGTAAATACATCCACTGCTACTACACTCTGCAAGTCTGCCATCCTACATAACATCAGCAAGTTTCCAGCTGTTGAGTGATGCTAAATAATGCACAGAAAATTACCAATCCATTTAGGGAGTCAAAACTTCTGGGTTCTACAAGGCCTGTTGATGGTACCCCTCTCTATGCTGCTATTTGGACTTGCTCAAAATCCATTTTTCCTACCCTTCTATTCATGATGATAAGATGATAAATGATTAAATGTTTCCAACTATTGCTTAAACCTGTTATTTAACTATTTCAGACTAAGTTGCATCTGAATGGGAGACCACCAATAAAGGCACAAGCCACTAAGACATGATTTAACACTTGGCAAATCTTAGACAGCAGCAAAAATTGACTTGGAAGAATTTACTCAACCTATTGTCTTTGCCTGGATCAGAGAAGGGGGAAAGACCAAGAAAGATTTGTTAGACCAATCCCATGCTGAAAAACTCAGCTTCATTTTCTAAAGTAAGCAAATTAGTTTTTGCTCTCAGAGGAGCAATGAGATTCCTCATTGTTTTGGGAATTAAATATTGCATCACACTTTTCTGTTCCATGAATACGCTAAAAAACAGAGCATTTAAATCAGAACCCAAACAGCTGATTAAAGCAACAGAAAAGGAACAAAAAGACTGAAAAGGAATGGTTGTATTATGTCAGATATTTAATGGGCCTCTTATAACAAACACAGGCTACACTTTGATTCACTATCTTAAAGAAAGTGGTAAGAAATCAGAATAGTAAGGCAAGCAGGCAATTAAAGAGTTTCTTTCATATTAAACAAGTGAACAGGTTGCTTTGGAAAAGTGGTTACAGAAACAGAATACACCAAACTCCTATGGTATGGACAATTAATAAACTGCCTTTGCGAAATAGTTGAAACATTTGAGTTTCAGCTTGCAATTATGAGTTGAGCCGAACATAAATTAATGTCTCAGCTGAAGTGCTAGATATTTCACTTTTAAATTAAAAAAAATATTAAAAAAACATTAACCTGAATACTAATAACTTGACATAGGTTGGAAGCAGGGTGTATGCAAACCTCTGGGATTGTGGTGGGAAAAAGAAAATTAATCTCTCAAAGTGTTATTGTGGAAGAATTAAGAATTTATTAAACTGACTGAAAGCGTGATGATTATTTAGTGCTCTCCACAATTTCTGCAGACCTGTGTAATGTGGATGAGAAGAGTCACAGTGACTGTGCTTAGCTGCCTCACTGTGCAGCACAGTGTAACTCCCAGGAGGCCCTGCCACCTCTCCGTGCTGGCCTCAGGAAGCCCTGGGGAGGGATGCAGGCTCCAGGCCCTGGCACAGACTGCTCACAGAGTTTGTCAGAAGCATTTGACAGCAGTTCTCAGCTAGGCATTTGTGGCAGTTCTTCAGATGCTGAGAAAAATCACAAGAGACAAGAACTCACTGTTCCTTACCCTAAGAAGGCAACAACTTACAGCTCCATAAATTCTCAATACAGCTCCCAACTTTTCTTCCAAGCCCAAGGTGGCAAGAGGCTTCAGCAAGCACGTGCTGCACTCTTTCCAGTGATACTTGCTACCCTCAGAACAGTTTCCAAGAAGGTCTGAGCTATTGATTTAGCAATTTTAAACTGCATAAAATGGCAATGTCAATAAGAACCTATTTGTTGTCCTGTTTTTTCCTGTATCTGAGCGGCTCATTTTGTGCTAGCACAAGTACCAGTGAAGTGAAATGAAAATCAGAAACTGGTCTTTGCTTTTATTTTGCCTGACTAGTTTTAATCAAAAGAAAAAATGAAACCTGACTCTCTGCATTAATTCTGCTCAGTTCCCCTGTGTGGTATATAACAAACTGTACAACCACCTGTGTTGGAAAAACTTTGAAATGAATCACTACGGCAGGATTGATTCTTTCTTTTGCAATATCAAAACATTACCAGCCTCAAATGTTTACAAAATTCTCATTTCACAGTTTATTTTTTCCCAAAGTGTGAATCTCAGAAGATATGCAGCAGTATTTTTATTCTCTCCCAGTCAGTACAGAAACAGGAGAGAAGCTACATGTGTGATTCTTAAGGAAGATGCACTATCACACGATATGTTGAACAAAACAGTCAGGTGTTGCATGCTATTTTAGAGTTCAACAGGTAAGGATGAAGTGCACCCTTAAAAACAATATTAGCTACTGTGAATTTTTTTGTAACACATCTCAAAATTCTTTTAATTAGTATCTGGCTATTTCAACAGTACACTGTCAGCTGATTTGACAATAAAAAGGCAGTAATAAAATTGTGAACAAAAGTATATTTTCATGTTTGACATTGCTGGTAGCCCCCACGTCACATAAGATACTTATAAATATTTACTACAACAATGACAGAGAACCTAGAGGAGAAGGAGCAACAGCCTTCAAAGAAAGGGAGACAGCCAGCCAAAATGTTCAGGGGCTGCAGAAAACAAACAAGCAAACAAACAAAGACCAATCAAATAACAACCAAAACCCCAGCCTGTTCCTGAGGCTAAACTGTTTTCCCATAGTTACTATTTCTAATAGTCAAAAGACACTGGTGTTCTGATCAGAGACAGGCTTCTAATTTTGTTCTACTGCAAAAATAGTAATGTAAAAGCAAATATGACCAGCTTATAGAATTTGCTGATAAATGTTATTTATGTCATTTTCATAGGGGTTTACCCTCACTTTACACATACAAAGCTCAGTTGCAAATAACAAAAATACTTAAAATGCTGTTACAGACACTTTCTTTCAAAAATATGTGCTTGATTTCCTTTAAACTCAAACTGAAAATAATCCTAAGGTATGCCTCTGTGTCCTAATCTGCTTTCTTATTTACTGTATTTTTAAGTGATTTCTCCAAATGACATTTTACTGGCAACTGTAAAAGTTGTATGTCTATCTACGGGGCTCTGCTAAACCTGATGGAGAAGCACTGAATTCCAAAAAAAGAACTCACCACAAATTACTGCACCTGCCACTATTCAAGTGAGGACTCTGAGTGGATACTCCAAGGAGTACCAGGGCAACAGAGAGCAGACACATACAGGTCTTAGCAGTAAAGAATTTAAAAGGAGTTGCTAATAAGACTGCATCTGCAGAAACCTAACCTCAACATATGCAACAGAAAAGGTTGGGTTTTTTGTTCTTTTTTTTAAAAATATATATCTCAAAATAAACTCACTACAAAGCATAGTTATTCCAAGAAGGCTTACTCACTGCAATTTACAAAATAATCTGGTATTTTTACAAGAAAAAATGTTCTGCTTATATACAACAATAGAAAACACTTCAAAACCACAAAGTACAGCTATTCTGATGTAGAATCATATGCTTAATAAACTCCAAGATCCTGTCTACAGTTAATTTGGGGAGAATCACAAACATTTGTGCAAAGGTCCAAAAATGAACCAACAGATTTTAAGGTACAACAATGTATCTTTAAAAATCCACAGAAAACTTCTCTGTTAGATTAAATATATACTTTATAAACAATGCTGACATTCATGGTAATGAATTCCTGAAGAATAACAACTATGATATACTTAGCAAGTTATGTAGCTACACATATGTAAGATAGGAAAATAACATTAAAGAGTTTTTCCAACCGTATTTAGGAAAAGAAAAATCTGGTATTTTCCAATATATTTTCACAATATAACAACTCCCTGAAATGAAATTTCTTTGTGTAATAAATGGTCCTCCAAAGCCTTCTGAAGCTCAGATTTATAATAATTAGTAGAATAACCATGAGTAATGCATTTCTGACCACTCCACTTCTTATGACTGAGATCACAACAATGTCATTGTTTAAGAGCCACTTGCAACTTACATCTATTTAAAAAATTATCAATGTTCTTGTTCTTCCTCAGCGCTGGATAATCCAGATCAAGGACCAAAGAATTCAAGCCATCCTGAAAAAAAAATAAAACCAAGTTAATTGAATTCTAAAATCTTAATTAACAACTTACTTAAAATTACTGCACTGAGACTGATTATACATTATTCAAGCACGCATTACATTCCTAGTAGGCAAATCAAACAAGCTCTCAAGTATGTTTATAAACCAGCAGAGGAGCCAACACACACTGACTGGCTCCAAGTTCTATAAACAGTACAGCTATATTACCACTGATTAGTGGCACTGGGACTTAAACTGGAGTAGTAGTTTTAATCTTAATCAGTAAGTAATCTTACTCATTAAACACTGATTTAAGATACTGAGTTCAGTCAATCCACTTTTCTTACTTCTGTTACACTTTTCCTGCAAAGACTTTATGTTTGTATATCCATATTATTGCTTTCATCAAAGTCTCTATCTTCTCATTCTGGACACTCAAAAACCAACCACACATTTTTCTTGGAAACAAGACATGGCCTAAACCTAAGAAGACAATTCACCATGTAATTCAGGCTCACAACACTAAAATACCTTTTCTAAGTGACTCAACAGAAGATAAGCCAGAACTCCACATGCCATTCTGCTACCCATTATCAATGCCTCAGCAGAAAACAATTGAGACTTCTAAAATGGCAAGGGATGAGATCACCAAAGCTAAACTAAAAATAGTATTTTAAATGCCTGTTACAAGACTTTACTCAATTCCATCTTTCTGCAACCTGGAAAAACTTTAGAAAATTACTCTTCAAACACAGAGACCTTTCCAGTTACACAGGCACAAATAAAACTAAAAATTAGTTTCAGATACTAAGAGGAGTATACACCATTCATTGTCAGCAGCTCCAGTGCTCAGCCTGAACTGGCAGCTTTATTCATTGCCCTAAGAACAAAATCCTGAGACTGCTTTTTCAGGTTTTTGAGCCTTGACAGGGCATCACAGAGATTTAAATCAGAGACTGCATCATGTTTATTAATAGGCAGCCAACAGAACTAGACAGCTTTTTGGACTTCTTCGTAACTGAGGCTATAGCTAACAACCTGCTGATTTTATATTTTTTATTAATATATCTGGGAAGGTTTAATTTATTGCAAATATTACTAAAATCATTATAATATTAATTTTAATAACATATCTGGATATTCAAAGGCAATACCTAAGGTTACTAAATACATTTTGAATGCCACTTTGTCCTAAATAAGCTCATACAAAAATAAGACCAGCTCATCCGTGGCAATATCAGTTTACACCACAAACCACATTAATGGTTAAGACAATTTCCAAAATGAAGATATTTTATTTATTTATTTATTTTTGCCTCCTAACGAAAGAAAGTGTCTTGGAAAGTGTCACAGACACACTGATGGAGTATGGGTTAGACAAATGATGAAAAGCTGGTTGAAAGACTGGGCCCAGAAGGCTGATCAGTGGCACAAAGTCCAGTCGGAGCTGGTCACGAGCAGCGCACCCCTGCACGGGCACTTCTCTTGGACAGAGAAAGTTTTCACAAAGGTCAGTGAGGGGAAAAGCCAAGTCCTGCTGCTGGAGAAGAAAAACCCCAGGTACCAGGCATAGGCTGTGGCCTGACAAGCAGGAGAGCAGCTTTGCAAAGAAGCACCAGAAGGTTCTGGTGAACAATAGGTTCCTTTCTACTCTGCACTGATGAGGTCCCACCTGGAGTGCAGTGCTCACTCCTGGTCTCCCAAATCATCAAAGGCAGGATCTACTGAAGCGAGTCCAGCAAAGGACCAGTAAGATTAAGGCACTAACACATTTCTCCAAGGAGGAAAGATTCAAAGAACTGTGACTGCAACCTGAGAAGACTCAGGTCAGGAGAACTCATCAGTGTCTGTAAGCAGCTGATGGGAAGGACAGAAGAAAAGGCACTGCTCATTGACAGGACAAGAGACAATGGACATAAGGTAAAACATACAAAACTCTATTTGAACACCACACTTTTTTTCCTTCTGAGAGTGCTCAAGTACTGGAACAAATTGCCCACAGAGGCTGTGGAGTCTCCACCAGTGGAGATATTCAAAATCTGACATGGCATGGTCCTGAGAAACCTACTTTGTAGACCCTGCAGTGAGCAGGGTGTTGGACTAGACAATATCAAGAGGTCCTTGCCAATCTCAAACATTCTGTAGCACCTGTAATATTTCCACTGCTGCAAAGAAAAAAGGCGGAATTTTACTCTTGACTCCATGTAACCTTAACTGTTGTAACAGTCTTACACATCAAGTTTTAGAACTTCCTACCAGAAAGAAGTAAAAGACAGTGTAAATAAGCAAACAAAAAGTTGGTCAAGAAGGCACAGTAGTTGCTTTAATAACAGTGAATATAGGAATTATTTCAGCCTTGACCATAACAGTTCCTGCAAGACAAATTAAGGAGAAAGGAGTGATGCACCAGGACATCATACTCATCTTTCAGAGGGACAGAAGACTTACTATCTATTCCTAATTTATATGACACTTTCACAGAAGATACAATAAAACTAAACCAAAGTAACAAAGTTGTTATATACTTATGGATTACTCACTACATGAAATGCAGTTAATGCCCAATAATCTGGACAAATCCAACAGAAAGTACTAATTTGAGATGACTTCCTGCAAGATAGCATAAGAGAATCCATACTACTCTTGATTTGGCAAACACCACCTTCAAAAAAGGGTATCTCATTCTGCAGCACAGTGTGTCTGCAGAAATATGGATCCTCACCCTGCAACATGTAGAGAAGGACCACGCTGAACGCCCTGACAGGAACAGCTGGGCCACCTTTTAGAATTTCACCTAGCTCAATGAAGTATCAATTCCAATTAGATGGCAGTCTACACCAAACTCCAACATTATTCTTTCACTGCTATTGAGAAAATACTCTCACGGTCATGAACAACTGGGTAGACACTTTATGGGAGATGTAAAAGCTGTCTGTGCTAAGAAAAATCAGGAAGGCATATTTTTGTTCTTGCCATTTTGGAGGGGAAGAGAGGTGGGGTCACCTGATGTCTTAATGCTTTTCATGTGAAGATATTTTAGTGGTTGACCAAGAAACCCACATATATGGGTTTCTATATGTGCTTGACTTCTATTTTATGCAAAACATCAGAGGAAAGAATAGTTATCGGCCAAAAAAATTTTAGTGAAGTTGGATTACAAGGTCCAAACCAATCATACATTTTCCAGTTTAAGCTGAACTATATATTATAATTTCAGATGTCACTTTTTTCCCAAGTCATTCTGATTCCATGACTTTTCTGTGTGCTATACAAACTGAGAATATGTGGGCTATACAAACTCAGAGCCATATTTGCAGCTAATTTTTAATTAGCTCTTTTTGCCTCTTTTTCATGGACTCCAGGTAACACTTTTCACAAGTAGTTATTAAAGAAAGGAAATTTGAGAACAGCACAACTGACTATTTTAGTTCTTTGGAAGTGTCCTAACTCTTGAACAAAGCCAGATACAGCTAGTGTCAAAGAGAGGTGATAACTATAATCATCACAAGAAAAAGAAAGTGTGTCAAATTTTTTTAGCCCTGTGAACAAATCTTATTATCATACTCTTTCAAAGACAAGATTTTAAGCTTTAAAAACAAAATTTTAATGTAGAGATTTCAAGTTCATATCAACTTGTAATTTATGAAAAACTTCTCTTGCACACTAGCATTCTGTCAAAAGTTTTCCTTAAAGCTTTAAATTTTCATTGAAAGACCTAGTTTATATCACTTAACAGAAAAATTCACTACAACTAAGAAGCAGAGTCAAAAGATTATGCAGTAAAACAGACAGTTTCTGAAGAGAAGTAATCCAGGAAATGACGTCTCCTCTGTCTAGGCCTCCCAGATAAGTCACTTCAACCAGGAAATATGCTATTAAAGGGATTTCACTGCTCGCTTCCGCTTTCTGCTATTACAAAAGAGTCTGAGCTAACAGGCCAAAAATAGCAGCTCCCAAGCATAGGCATCACTGGCAAAGACAGATCTGCCCCCATCAAAAGCCTTTTGCCGATGGCAAACATGCTGAAATGTTTTCCAAGAGAAAAGACCAAACTTGATAATTTTGCAGCACCCTCCTACTACATGAGGAGCAGAGCTCTTGGCCACTCTGACAGCAGTCACCCTCTGTGGACAACATGGAGCTTGGCTTCCCCAGCAGCCAGTCTGCACTCTCTACCGACCTGAATGAACCAAGAAAAAGACAGGCAAGAAAAGTTCATGAAATACATAAACTAAATGTTTATGCTGTTCTCTGACAGAAGGGTAAGTGACAGGGAAAAATACTAGTAGTTTCTCAGAAATGAGCTAAATATTAGTTCCAGGCAAACCCACAGAAGCCTTCACCAAATGAAACCATTCTCTGTTGATAAGAGTTTCTGATGTTAAAGTAACTGTCTGAACCTGTCTAATATTGAGATGTGCATGTAAACTCCACTGGCTGTCAAAAGCAGCTTTGGCTATTTTGATTTATCCCTCACTTTCATGATGTAAAAAACATAAAACACAAGGCCAAATAGTGCATGACTGAACAGAAAAGGTATCAGTTACTTCAGAAAACAATTCATAATCCCGCGATAACTGGAAAATATAAAAAGCCTGATCTAGTGAAAGATGTCCCTGCCCACAGACAAGGAGCTGGAATAGATGATCTTTCAAGGTTCCCATCCAACCTACACCCATGAGATCCTACAGAAATCCACTATACCATTATTTATTAAAAAATTTAAATATTCCTTTCCTTTTCAAAATCACCAAATAAAATTTAATAAAATATGCTGCAGCAAAAAGTAAGTCACATTGCATTTTTCTAACTGGGCCTAAATGCTTTTAAAGGCAGAACTACCCAAATCTACGAACACAGAAAGTGAGCATCTAATGACTCTTCCCAGGACTAAACCTCCACTATGTTCTTCCATATGCCAATGGGACCCTTAAATAACTCTGGTCTTTCCTGAGCAATTGCTTCTTTCCATAACAGAGAAGCTACATTTGGATGCAAGGTGAACAGCTCAGTAAGAGCCTACAATAGGAAAAACAAACGAAAGGTCATATGCAAGGCAAATACAACCTTTTCCCTGCTCAGTCATCTCTAGGATATGTTGCAATTCACTTTTCTCTTATTTAAGCATTAGTAATGAGTATGTGAAGGAATAATCTGGGCCATGATAATGCAGCTGACATTTACTGCTGGGAGGTCTTGCTATTCTAGTTCTTTAACAGTTTTACATTAATTAACAGATTTTTTTTTAACAGCATTGAGTATGTACAGTTTAGAAACCTAAAAGCAGCTACTGTCCACAAACGAGTATGTAAATACTTAACAACAGGCTTTACTTACAATCTGATTTCTGTACATGAAGGTAAACAAATACTGAAATGGTTTTAATGTTGTCTATTAGTGAATACAGGCAAATTTTTCTTCATCATACAAGCAATACTCCTCAAGACATGTCCTCTGATGTGCTGCATCTTATGTGCATATTTTAAGAGTTTTATACATTTTCCCCTGCTATTTGAAAGTGTAATGATAACAATAGGATGGTAACAACCCAAAACCAGCTTCCTTCTAAATACTTACAAAAGTATAGTCACAAAATTGTTCAAGATGCAACAAGACAGATGTTAAGGAACACCACTATGGAACAGTAGAAGCATGTAAATAATGATCATGAAGGCAAAAGGGTATGATCAGTTGTAGTTTACAAGAGACAAGAGAAAACAATGGAAGATACTTTATATTAAGAATTATCAAAAAAATCCATTAAGACTTACAAAAAAAAAAAAATACTTACAAAAGTATAGTCACAAAATTGTTCAAGATGCAACAAGACAGATGTTAAGGAACACCACTATGGAACAGTAGAAGCATGTAAATAATGATCATGAAGGCAAAAGGGTATGATCAGTTGTAGTTTACAAGAGACAAGAGAAAACAATGGAAGATACTTTATATTAAGAATTACCAAAAAAATCCATTAAGAGTTACAAAAAAAAAAAAAAAGAAAAAAAAGACTGCACAGAAAGTTTAAGTTTTCCATGCTTTCTGGGATAAGAATGAAAACAAATCCTAAAGAAAATCATTATATACATGAAGAAATGTGCTGAGGACAAGATACACTGAAATTCACTCACAGTATTTAATGAGACTGTGCCAATCAATTTACATTGAAAACTCAGGAGAACGGGAGAGGTCAGCAGAACTGAAAAGGGTAAATCAAAGCACTACCATTAAAATGCATAGGGTTTTCCAAACTAGTTAGAACAAGACATTAATCATCTTGTAAACACCTAGAAGACTAATATGTGAGACCCAGGGTTTAAGGTTTTTTGTGTTCTTCTCAAAGATAAAACAGTAGCATAGAAAAGATTTCTAGCAGATTATATGGAGTAATCAATAAAGCAAATCATCTTAACACAGGAAAAAAATGCAGGACTCAATACTAACACTGGCAAAGTAAAAAAAATATGGTATAGGAAATCATGGAGAAAAGGTCCAAAAGATAATTATTAGGAGTTTGGTAATCGTCAGGACTTGGAAAAGTGTGTCAAAAAGAAATTCCCTTGGGTTTTTCCTGTTTCAGTTCTACAGAATATTTTCATTACCACAATAAAGCAACAAAATCAGAAACAGATCTATTAAGAACTAAAACTAAAATAAATAAATTCAGCAAATGATACCAAGCTTGGAGTTTTAAGCACAGGCTTTTTACTGCATTTGAAATTACCTTAAAAAGAAGGAAAAAAAACCCTGAAAAAAATACAGTCAGATGCAACTCAAAATACAAAAGGGGGGTGGGGGATCTCCACTAACATATGCTTTTGAAAGCAGCTAAATGCACAGAATATAAAAATTGAAATAATGACCAAGCAGGAAGATAATGGAAAATGACATGGAGTTATAGCAGACTAGAAGTCCAGTTTAAGGTGCATAAACAGGAGGTGCACTGGATAAGACCTCATGAAAAACTAAGATTCTTTTGTAAATAAAGATCAGAAATCATTTGCTGCTATTGGTACAGCCTAAGCCACAATACTGTGTCCAGTTCTGTGAATCCCTGTTCAGAGGACTACAAAAGACAAGCTGGAAAAGAATTTAAGGGAAGTTAACAAGAGCAGGGAAATGATAAGCAATTTGTGCTAAAATAGGCTGTCAGGACCAGAGACTTTAGTCTTTAAAAAGGTTTGCCTAAGGAGACAAGTTCTCTCAGAACATAAAAAGCTGTTATGAGTGATGCTGATGATAGACAATTCCCCACATTCCCCAAAAGAGCATAAAAAATTAGCTGAATTAGGCACAAAGGTGAGGTCACAGATTAGGGAAAAAAGTTCTAAATAGCAGTAGTGATAAACTGACATAATGCAGCTCCTCAAGGGAGTTGAGAAATCACCTTCACAAGAGATTCACAAGCTAGAGAAATATTTATTACACTATGTCCAGCTGTGGAACCTTTAGTAGTGATCTCTAAAATTCCTTCCAAGCCTACCTAAAATATCTTCAAAAATTACTGTAAGAAACACACAAAAGCAGTAAATCAAACCAAAGAAAACGGACTGAAAGCAGGAGGAAACCAGAAGCTCTGAAGATTAACATTATTCATTTAACATTATTCACTTAAAAAACCCCAAAAACTTAACCATTACAAAAATGCACATTTTTTTTCCTCCAAATTGGTGGTTGCTGTTTTCTCTTTAAGCTTTAATAAAATAAAACTGGTCTTGCATGTGTTGCTGATTATCACTGTAGCCATGGAAAATTCAGTAGTTCAGCATACCCTGCTTTCATCTGAAGTCACTGTACATTTCCAGGTTCTTTAGCTACTTTTGATTTTAGAATTCACACTGCTTTCAAAATATTAATGTGCACCAAAGCCCAGAAAAACAAACCTGTTAAAATTACATCAGAGATAATTTCCTATTCATTGGAAATCTCCAAGGCCTTTATTAGCAATCTTTGCTCCTTAACAAGAGAGCAAGAGCGGGTTGGTAATTTTGACTGTCACTTTCCTGCAGTCATTTATGCACCAGCTCAGATGGAGTTTGCCCAAGCAATCAAGCTAAACAGTACAACGACTAGAACTGCAAAACAACTATCTACAAATGCACAAAAAATAAACCCATGCCTGGAATTGTTTCCCTCATCCTGAAAAAATTGAATTGCCTACTGTTTCAAGAAAATCCAAATGCAACACACAGCCTTTTATTCATTCCTCTTTTCTCAAAAAGGGCATCCAAAGGCTATAGCTGTTGGACTAAGAGGTAATGTCAGGAACACAGATAAAAGGTCAGGAGGCTCATCTATGCTTGAGGACGGAGACAGGTACACACAGCCTATCCTTAAAATCATGTTTTGACCACAAGGTCATCCTTGTTCCGTATTAACTAAGAATCCCACTTGTCCATCATGAAAACTATTCTATTTATCTTTTTGTAACCTCAGACAGTTCAATCTGTGAAGCTACTGTCAGCAATTATCCATTGCAGGTTACACCATCAGAATCATTCACCCTTCAATTGCACTGTGAATTTGTTTTCAGATAAATTAATTTCCTATATATTCCTCCATGTAATGCTGATGGTTGTATTATATAATCTATTTTTACTAATCTGTTTAGCACTCATGGATAAATAAGATGCAAGTACACAATCTACTCAATAAAAACAATACTTATTAGGGTAAACGACAAAAATTGTAACTACCTCTATTACAGTAACAGAAGCTGCAAACAACATGGTTTGAAAAAAAAAAAAAAAAGAAAAAGCCTAGCACCCTCCTCCCTTAAAAGCATGATTAATTAGAAGTTGTAAAAGGACTTGGGTTTTTTTTATAGTCACTGATTCAGAACAAATTATTATAAAATTTCCCTGTACTAAAAATACCAGCTACTTTTTAAAATCACTCTTTAAAACACTTCTAACCAAATAAAAAATGGCCTGCCCATCATGTTACTTCCTGCCTAACTTCAAATTTGATGTCAGCAGCATATTCTTATCAGCTGCACCACATATTTCTGAAATGTAAGTGCTGTACTCCACCATATTTCCATGAGCCCAGATTTCCAGTTAAAGTGATTAATAAAACTGAGGTAATCAAAATCACATCTAACTCTGGAGTACAGAATTTGGATGCAGTATGGAAAAACCTACATGCACATATGTTAAAATACATAAATATTTTAAATGTTTAAATATATAAAATAACACAAATAACACTTCCATTTCAATTCCTGTGTCAGGACTTCTAATGGAATATTCTAGATTTTAAAGCAGAACAGGAATTTTTCTGGATGTTTTCTGATAGAACTCTGTATACATTATTCTAGGGACTGACTAAAGTAATAGTTCCATCATTTATAAAATCCATGATGATGAGGTATTATCAAAACCTGAAGTTTTCTCATCAACTTCAATAACAAAAAAAATATTTAACATGTCAATAGCCTGAGCCTCTAGGACTGTAACAGAGTTTGTCTCTCTTGACAAGCCCAACTAAAAGTATTTGAAAACTCCCCCCCAAAACATCGAGAAAAACAAACCCTGTCATGCCACATAACTGGTTGTCCTGTATAAAACAGACTGGATTCACACTCAGGACAGACATCAAGCAGCCACTTTGAGCAGGGGTTGAACCTAGATGACCTCTGGACATCTTCAAAGCTGAGTTATTCCATGATGCTTTTACTTTTAACCTGAGCATATGGCAGATTAGAAACATTAAAATCAGTTTTTGTATCAGTGAGTCCAAGAACTTCTGTTCTTGTAAAGATAAAGACAGTCCTTGAATAAGGAATTTCTTTACTGCAAAAAAGTATGAAGTAAAGCAGTAGAAAAGAAGTGTTGACATCGGAACTTGCTATCTGCAGTTTGCAAGACTACTTCAGTAAGCCTGGTGAAATGAATGCCTATTGCAATCTGCTGCTAAAACTACTCATTTCCAAGTTTCTGAGCGAGAAGTTGGTCCTGTGCACAAATCTACATCAAGTAGCTATTTCTTCCACAAGATTAGTTAAGACCTTCACATTGCAAACAACTGCTCCCCAAAGCTGTGGGTAGCCTTTATCAAGATCTTTGGGCTTCTTGCACTGAAGAGAGGTAATGCAAAGGACCACAGAAGAGAGGAAAAAATTTCTTCTGAAGGATTTTTTCAACTACTTTAACAAGAAATTAGTTCAGTCATGGAAGAACTTTTATTTCTTTAGTCACTAAAATCTTAGTTAATACTAAGATAATACATAGTTAATGTAAAGTTTAAAAGACATCAAGGCAACTGCAGAAGCTTGTTGTAGAAGCTGCTAGCATGTGAATTCATTACAAAATTTAAAATTTCTATCACAGTTGATCACAAACTCAAAAAAATAACAGCTCTTGATTTCTGATCTGTTTATCTAGCCATAAATTCCACTCAGTGGGTGTCGTTATATCCTCTGCCTTATGAATCAGTTTGCAGAAGCTTTTAGTGCTAATTACAAGTTATATCAGAAGGAACTGTATTTAAAAATAAACATTACATAATACTAAGACACCCAAGAAAAAATTCCAAACTATTGCAGCTTGAAGAGATAAATACAAGCAATAAACATTTGTGCTTGTACACAGCACCTCACTTTTGTCTCAGTCAGTAAAAACATCAGTGTCTGTGAGATATTCAAATGTCATGTATGACTATAATAAAATAAACACATTATCTCACTTTGGATAGTGTAAAAAATCCTGTGCTGTGCATAAAAGAGCATGACTTGGAGCATGACACAGAATGACTATGATTAAGCCTGTTTCTCTTAAACTGAAAAGCATTTAGTATGTCTGTCCCTAGAAAACCAGAATATACACACATACATGCACACACACACAAAGACAGGCTCAGGTCCTGGGTAAAGGGTATGAAAGACAAGAACAAAAGCTTCTACGAAAAAATCAGCAACTAAAGAAAGTAAATGGGGGCACACTGTCTTGGTAAAGCAGGAGACATGGGGACAGAAGACAGGCACTTCATGCCTTTTTTGCTGTCTGGGACATACAGAGCTCCACCTCAGACATCCATCTGAGGGGCGTGAAGGAGTCGGCCAAAACCACTATGAGGCTGCTCTCTACCTCTGAGAGGTCACAACAACTGGGGGAGTCTCCTGTTAAGTAGAAAAGAACAAGTTTTCTACCCATGTTCAACAAGGAGGACCTGCAGAAAAACAGGCCAAAATTCCAATTAAATTCAGGCCCCTGGACACGATTATCATTTAAATGCAGAATAAGATAACTGAATAAATTGATCAGAAGTAAATTGTACATAATCAACTTGTCTTCTCTAAGGAGATGACTTTTTCAGTGCCAAAGGAGTGAGCAGTGTTGTTTATTTTATCTAGATTTCAGCAAGGTATTCAACACAGATTCCTGCAGGAATTGTATGGGCCACTTGGGTACGCAAACAATCAGTTGGGTGGAAACCTGGCTGGACCATCCAGCTCAAAGTATCACTGTGATCAGCAGAATCAAGTCCAACTTGGCACCTGGTAACCACTGGCATTCCCCAGGGACTAATAATGGGAGTGATACTGGGACCAATACTGTTTGTTTTTACTAATGACCCAAAAGCTAGGACACAGTGTACCTTCAGCAACCTGATGGATAACACAACTGGGGCAGTGGCTGATACACTGGAGGACAGAGCTGCTATTCAGAGGGACCCAGAAAGGTTGGGGAAAATGGGCTGACAGGAGCAGTTCAGTTCAGCACTGCTGTTCAGTGACACACACAGACTCCCATGTGTGGCATGGAATACCACCACACACCAGGAGAGGCTGACTAGACAGTGGTTTTGAGGAAAAGGATCTGAGGGTCCTGGTGAACAAAAACCTGGTCAGAGGTCAGCAGTGGGCCCTGTGGCAGAGTACGACAGGAGGCAACAGACACAGGTTGCCATATGGAAACTGAAATTGGTATATAGAAACATTTAGATAGCTATTTCCTTCATCACTGTCAGATGTTGGAACAAGTTGCCCAGAGAGGATATGGCATCTCCATGTTTAGATGTTTTCCAAGCAAAATTTTTAAACATCATCTAATTGAAGCTGATAATGAGTATATCAGCAGTTTGGGCCAGAAAACCTCCACAGGTCCCTTGCATGCTAAATGATCCTATGATGGGTATTTGCATTCAGTTCTGGAAATAACTTCAACCAGAGCTCAATTACTGACAGGGTGCCATGTGCATCTCCAGAAATACCACAAATTATTTGGCTAGACATTGCTGTTAGAAGAGCTGACAGGATATTTTGTGAAACAATATTTCATCGTGAATTGTATTATCACAGTGTCATCGATCATGGACCGAGGCCTGTCTGTGGAAGATCATGACTGTGTTTTGTTTTGTATTGCAGTCAAATCTAAGATAAGAGACGCCTGATGGATAAGCACAAATTGAAATAAGCAGAGACAACATCAGACAGTATCACAGGCATTCAGTTGGAACCTGGTCTCCTACGTATGTGGTGACTCAGACTTCCTGGCTAGCTGGATCCCCATTAACAGGAAGATGGAAGGCAAATGAAGCCAGCATGCAAGACACTTAAAACAGAAGGGAAGGGTTTATTCACATCATAGAACTTATTGCCACGGGATGTTTCGGCTGCCAAGGAGTTTACATTGGGCTGAAGGCTATTCGATTCAAGGGAGATAAAGCTGGCAAGGGCTGTGAGACAGAAAACCACCACATCCACCTCAGAGATTTCCTGAGTTGCCTGGTCTCCCCAAGCTGGGAGAATGGAATTGAACAGGCAGAGTCCTTCTGCACTTTGTCCCAGGCACTTCTGAGCTACTGACTACTGCTGGGAACAGCATCGTTAGGCTAGAAAAACTCCTAATTCAATCTAGTGATCAAAACTCTTTTCATGCTCACACAAACTGCTTTAATCCCTACAAATAATTACATGGAAGCAAGACAAGTTTCTTTCAGCCTACATATTACATGCTTTGACAAAAGAGAACATCATGCCAAACTCAGAAGTACACATGGAAAATCAGAAGAGCTTCAACAACAAAGACTAAGATAAACCATTGAAGTAAGTGAACTAAGTGAAACTAAGTGAAACCAGCAGTACATTGTATCTTGCCTGTCGTCCTCCCAACCTGCAAGAGAAGCCTTGAAATTTGGGGCTGGAGGAATAATTTGTTGATGAGGTGGTGATTGGTCAAAGGTTGGACTCTGACAATCTTGGAGGTCTTTTCCAATCTAAATAATTCTGTGAAATGTGAGAAAACAGAGGCTGGATTCAGATGCCAGCTCCAGCAACAGCCAAATCAAGGGCTACTGCTACAAAGCAGCTATGAGCTGGCAGAAAACATTTGAGAGAACTTAGTATCAGCCCTGTGCAATAAAACAATTTTTCTCATCTTTGAACTATACAACAAAAAGACTATTAACCAATGTTTCAAAGTCATACTGCATCTATTTTAAGCCGACTTTTTCATCTTGGGAGTGGCAGTACAACTGCATACACATACAGACATATTAGAAGAGAAAAAAAAAATCAAAACTTAGAGGATAAAATAGAACAAAGGTCGACTGCCCAACCTTATCTCACTTCCCTTTCAACATGATAATCCAGCATGGAATGGGTGGCTGTGCAATACTTTGTGCACTCTTTCTTGGACACAAGTTCACCTCTTTCTCAGTGAAAACAAAACCAATAGAATTCAGTTTAAAATTTCTCTTGGGTAGCTTAAAAACTACTTTCAGGTACATTCAATGTTCTAGGAACTTGACTTCCATTACTGCACAGACAATGTAAAAACCACTCGCACTGCAGTTTCTGAAATACCATGACTGATTATCAATTTTACAGCTGGTTAAACCTCATTCTAGTTTAAAAAGGCCATTTGTTTTGGTAATACTCTAGATAGTAACTCTGAAATAAAGTGGGACACTTGGTCTGGAATTTGCATAACGAGGTCCCAGAACATTCCTCTTCCCAATGTTCCAGCTGCAGGTGCAAATCAAACAATTCAGTGTGCGTATGTATACAAGATCTTTTTTGTTTGCATTTGTGAAAAGGAATCACATCAAACTGGCAAAGAAAACTGTAGTCCTTTTAGAAGAGACTTAAAATCATAATGAAGTTCCTTAGACTCTTACTGCTAAGAGTGAAAATTATTTTAAGTTATATCCCTACTTCAAATATAAGATTTATCTTTAAGAGAACTCTAGTGTCTTTTTTTCTCAGACATCTCAATTCTCGGTATCTGAATTTAGAGTTATTTGCACAGTTACACCAACCTAGGAAATTATTATTTTCAAATCCAATTCAAAAAAAGACTTATCTCTACTAAGAGAAGCATTATCGCAAAATTCTGAAATTAGAGCAAATATACTTTTTTCACAGTAAAGATGTTATTCCTGAGCTATTGTAAACTCACTCTTCTGTTCATTATGGATGAAGTAAAATCAAAGATTTTGCTCTACATATGCACACTTGTCCTTTTATCCATGAGTAATGTGATTTTCAGATGGACATACAAGTCTCTAAGCTCTCAAGAAAAAATCTCATCCAAACCCACCACATTTTGAAGTTGATATGCACCTTTACTCTTCAAGAGAGTTCCTGGTTCCTAACTTCCTGTACACAAACCACGATGGAGGTACACAGGTGAAAGATAAGAAGATCCCATTTTAATTTTCATCACTTAGAGGTGCATGACCCACCATGCAGCTTACCTTGTAATACTTATTTCTAAATTTTGGTATCACCCTCCACTACACAGTATGCAATTCTATATTTAACCCATCTCTTCACTCAGAATGCCATCACTCTCAGTGGAAATACTTCAGTTACATACCGAAATAGAACTCCTAGAAGCAGTAATCCTTTATGCTGACTCATTGATCTGAAAATATAATTTCAGTTCTTCGAAAGCATATACCTAACTTCATTATGTGCTCAAATCGCCCATGTTTACATGTACTTTTCAGAAACACTGAACTACAGTTACCACAACAACAACTATTTGTGAAAATTCATTACCATGCAGCTAATCCCTACTATTCTGTTTGATCCCACTTCAATACATCTGAATAGCAAACCTGTCATGGAAACCTGTTGGCAAAGTACATATGATTGTATTTGCCTAATAGCAGCTACATAAAACTTCTCCTACAAAGGATAGGCAAAGAAGTGTTAGGCTAAGAAATACTGCAGTCATCAAATTAGAAGATATTTGAGACCTATTATTAATCATCAAATAGTGATGAAAGTTTGGCATGAAAACAAGCTCACATTTGCTCATACAAAGGATTTGGAAGAATGAAAATCCACAAACATGTTTCTACAATAAATCATGATGCTGAAAATCCAAGTTAGTATTAAAGTTAGTATTAAAATGACCAGAAAAAACAGGTCAGAGTTTTAGCAGACATAATGCAGACAAGAAAGGTGGTCAACAGTTAAAAAGATGAAACCATAGAAAAGGATTACAGAGGAAAATGTGAAATATCATTCCAAACACATTTTGAAAGGAGTTCTGAACATTATCACTTAGATTTGGGCAAAAGGAAGAAAGGAACAGTTAAAATTATGGCTTTTTCAGTCTGAATGGCTTAATTCCAATTATAAACCAATGTTTCTGCACTGACTTTATTTCCCATAACTACTAAAATACATGGTAAATTAGGTACTAAATTCTTTTAAAAAGAAATCAAATTAATCAAATGGAAATTTAACTCCCTAGCTACACCATTGATTGATAATGTTGGAGAAACTGAAGCCATTTATTTCAAAAATTATCTTTCCTGTGAAAGTCTAAAATCCTACTAACACCAACTAGTGCTAGAATTCTAGAACTAGTTCAAAATTCTGGAACGAGTTCTAGACTTCTACAATGTTTGTACAAAAATTTCTTTAGTAAAAGGACTGTGTTGGTTCTTTTTGCAGGTACTCCTACATGCACATGTGAAAAAATAGTCCATAAAGCATCATAAACTGAACCAGATTTGACAACCTCTTATCTGAGTTCTTCCCAGTATCAACAAGTGGAAGAACCATGTGCCTTGAAGTTGTTTGTTGAGCCAGCAAAATAGATGACTTTCAGGTCATTCACCAGTACATGTACATCAACACAGAATATGATTCATTATTTGTAATTTGTTTCCAGAATTCCCCACATTACATCCATGTGAATAATGTGGGGGGAAATAATCTGAAAATGGAAGTTTACTGTTTTTTAATGTTAGGTTACTGGTTGGACTTGATGATTTTAAGGGTCTTTTCCAGCCTTAATAATTCCATGAAAAGCAATCCAGTAGGCTTACAAAGCAAGAGTAGGGGATGCCAGCACCTCCCATGTGACAGCACAGACAAATGGGAAGCCTTTCAGGCAGACAGCACAGGCTGAGTAGGGTCCAGGTGAAAGAAAAAAAAAAGTCAACTCTAAGAGTACAGTCTTCTGCCAAGAGGACAGCCCTGATTTCAAAATCACAAGTGCCCTGAGGTCCCAGAGAAAGATATTGTATAACAAGCCAATGAGGTCTTCCCTGTGCAGATACCCAAAGCAGTGGCTGAGCCTCATGCAGACTACAGAGCTGTATTTTATAGCTATGGCTGTTTCTGAGCAATACCAGCAGTGAAGACCGTGCCCAGAGTCCAGCTCAACTATAACCCTGTACTGCAAAGCAAAAGGTGGGTGATCTCAACAACTGTTACTTGCACGTCCCATTGCAACTCGAAACGCAGACACTTCTAGGCAGAGACTGCTGGTGCACCACGACACCGGATTAATGTGCAATTCCTCCCTCCTCCTGCTTATGAATTTTCACTCTATACCACTGTCACAGCTCATATCTCATCCATTCTGCAAACACAACACTCAGCCAAGCAACTAGCATTGGGAAATAGGATCAGTTTAACACAAAATGTTGCCTTTGCCATCCCTTTGCTAGGCACCCTGTGTCCTGCAGCCCAGGATGCACTGCTGACAGCAGAGCACATTCATTACTCATTCAGGAGTAAGAACCAGAATTCCCTCCCTATGCCAAGAAACCTTCAGAGCTGCTTCCCCACCAGTATTTGGTGGCTCTTCCCTACTACATCATGGCAACTTCTCCTTGCCTCAAAATTATGAAGGGGAATAAAAAACCCACATCCCCAAGACAGCACCACAGACATTTTCAAAACCAGGAGATTGTTCTTCAGCTCCATACAAAAGCCAATGCTGCCCTCAGAGCAAGAGCCTTATCTTATCTCAGACATGGAATTCCATTCTAACTGTACAAACATTACCCTTCTTTACCAAAATGTAGTTTACCAGAATTCAGGGTTATTTGCTAGGATGTACTGTTTTGCAGATTGATTTTACATTTACAGTTGTGATATTCAATTCACAAGAATGTTGAGGAAAATATTAACTCACTCCCTTTGTCAAGCAGAAATATTTTAAATATGAAACCTCTTACTAGCCCAATTTTAGATTTTTTGCATTTAAAAAATGTGCTAGGAAAAAATCTAGTAAGTATGTAGAAATCATTCTGAGCTGATATTTCCAAGTCTTCCAAGTTCTGAAGTCACCTATAAATTGCAACCATGCTTTGCTATATAATGATTTCAACTCCCTCAGTACCTCAATTAAGATTGTACGTGTAAAGTTTACAGTATGACATTTTCATCCTCTGAAATGTTTAAGAAACTATCATCATACTTTACTTCATTTTAAAAATCTTCCACTCATCACAGGAAGTAGCAGAACGAAAGCAGAATAGGGCACCTGCCCACTCCTAGGAACAGCTGCTCAAATACTATCCTCTAGTAAGTACATGATTAAATGGGAAGTTATTTAATTTCCTGATCAGCCTCAAATTTAAGGTGGTACGTAACACAGAACCATCTGCATGAGCTACCATGTGAATGCTTCTGCGAAAAGCATGAATTTTTAACAACATTAAAACTTGCAATTTATCCAAACAATGCATATGTCAAACTTTAAACTCCAAGTGTGATACCATACCGTGCTAAACTGACATTTACAATAGAAAACACTAAAGCAACACTCAGTGTAGCTGTGACAAAGTAAATCATGATGCTCTATGAAAACTCACTTTCTGACTTACAGCATAACTGTGGCACACTGCAGTTATGCACGTTCTTCCACACAGGCACAATCTTAGTAAACCAACTCTCTCCTTTTAAATTTTCTCACCAAGTCAAAAAGGAGGATGCACTCAGAGACCTTCATCAACCCCTCCAAAAGCCCTATGACACAGCTGCCTTCCAGCTGCACAACCTTCCTGCTGACACGTCATGTTTCTCTAAAAGATCTGGGTCCCTTCCTGAACAGAAATGGACTGAATGGATATTTTAAAGCATGACAGAACCCAAGATCAATGGAAATTTATGCTGGGATTTTTTGGGCAGCTCAGAGGAACATGAAGTACTGTCCTTGTAAATGCAGAGGTAAACCTTTCTGTACAGCAGGCAGGAAAACGAGGTAAGTGCTTTCACAACTTCCACTTGCAAAGCAAGCTGCACCAACGCTTTATGCTACAGAAATAAGGAGGAAAGCTAAAAGCTTCTTACTTCTTTGTGCTGCAATACGGCACTTCAGTCAAGAGCAATTCTGTTTCTACTGAAGTCAGCAGAACTGCCTCATTTTAATTTTAAGGCTTTTTAAAAAGTGGTGCTTTAGCTGAGCTAGTAATACAATGTCAGAAGTAGATTTATAACAAAGCCATGCTCCTGTGTTCCTCTTACCTCCTGATCTTTTCTTCTTTGGGTTTCTTTCCTTGCTATAGCTCCTTATTAGCTGGATTCCCAGACAAAATTTCATTTTTTCAAAACTGATCTTGCAAATTTTTATGATTTGTCATTAACTACTCTCAATATGAGATATTTGACCACAGCTGTAGCTCTTCTTCAGAGTTGCAATGTCTTACTCAGCCAGCACATTTGTGGCCTTTAAACTCATCTTATCTACACAGGCCAGTTTGCCATGCCATTTTTTCATACAATTAATATATTTTTCTTCATTACATGTGAAGAGATCTGCAACAATGCTTGCTGTTCTTCTCATCAGATGACACAGTAAAAAATATTTTCAAACCTTTAGATTGAAAATACCACAAACTTTTCAATATACGGACTTTTTCCAGCAAAGTCAAGCTTTAAATAATACTTTTCAGAATCCTTCTCTTTAGATTACAACAGTTCAGCTGTTCATTTTTCCTCTAGATGCACCTACAGGCCTTGGGAGGACACCAGGATTTTTTCTCTGACCTTAGTGCCTTCTTTACATTGCTCTCTGAAAGTTTGTTTGTTTTCAGTCTACTCAATGGCAAAAAATAATACTCCAGTTCTACTTCACAGCTAAACAATGGCACTCCACCAACTTCACAAAAGCAGAAAAATTCCAAATAACTACTATCAATAATTATTTAGAATAAAGTTCTGCATATCTGTTGTATGAAATGATACTATCTCAGCATCTTCTGTGAAAGTATTACATTTACTGCACAATTTCAGTTGTAACTGTTATAAACATTTAACTTCCATATGCTGCAAAGTTTTTAGTGAGGATGACTGCATAGTGGAATTTGACAGAAGTAGCCAAGGTAACTGGAAAATGTTGTCAGTAAATTATCAAATGTTTGATAGAAATATTATTTAACAGCACTTCAAAAACTTCACAGGGGAGCAGAAGAGGATCTAGCCTGGCACCATCTCCTGAGAAGGCACACGCCGCTGCATAAACCGCTGGGGTTTCATCAACAGAGCGCCTGGGTGGCCGTGTGAAGTTGGAGCGTTACATTTATTGTATTTATTTTATGTAATTTCTTGGAATGCAGTTTAGAGCTTAACACAGAAATCTGTCCAATCTTTTAGTTTTAGCTCTGTGATGTCATTTCATTTATTTATTCAACTTTCAGACAATTAAGCCCTTCTTAAAAAGGTTATGTAAATGAGAGCATTAATGTATTCCTTCCATGACATTAACAATAATGCACCTACTAGATTTATAAATAAACTCTGTCACTCTATGCCTCCTACATCACCTACCTCCACGTCTCAACATCTCAAAATATCTGCCTTACACGAAACAAAATTTCATAGGTATTGCAAACACTAACTATACAGAACGGTATTTTATAATGACACTTTGAAAAAAAATAAAGATAATAAGTCTGAAACTCATGCCTAAACATATCAGAGTCAATTAAAATCCTTTAAACAGGATTGTCTTAAAGGTAAAATGAGAAAAAGCCTAGTTGTAGTAAATGACCCTTGGAATACATGATGAAGTAGTTATTTGCTACATCTTTTGCTACATTTGCTCACAAAGCCTGAACGACTTCCACAAATAACAAGTGTTGAAATGCTAAAACTGTAAAACATGTTGGTAATTGCTCTATTTCAATTCACTGAAGAAAAGCACTCAAAAATAGCTCTGTGGGAGGGGTTTTGAGATGGAAATACTGAACAGCTCATACTTTTCATTAAGAGTGACCAATACTTACAATTTTAATATGAAATAATTACTAATATATGGCATTCAAATATACATGCTGTATCAAGGACAAGTGTGAAATAACCTTTTGAAGCTTGTTTCTCTTCATTTGCCCCAGACTGCAAAAGACAGCCATTACGTTGTTCACCCGATTAAGAAGCATTTGAATAAAAACCACAGTGAAATGGGAAGCTCGAGCCTGTGCTATTGGTGATATCCACAGCAGTCAGGATGGATGTCTGAAGAACTTACTCCACCCAACTCTTCCCAAAACAAACTTCGGAAGCAGGTTAACACTAACATTTGCTTCCAAAGCAGTGTGTTGCAGGCACCTAACAATGAGTAAATAAATTACAGCAACCCACAGTAATTTTCAGAGCTGCAGAGTAACCAGTCAAGCAGCATATGTTTGCATACAGAAGTGATCTATTCAAGGTCTGAGGATGAAGTTCCAGGACAGTCTAAACCAGTCTCCTTATCCCCTAAACAAAAATCCCCACCCCTCCTTTGCCTCAGCAGTTATGTCTTTCTCACCCTGAGCAAGCCAGTTTAGGGAGCTAAACTGGACAGGTCTTCTGCTGTTTTCATTTTTAGCCATTTATCCCCTTCAACCTGCTCACTGCAGGGTCAAAGAAGTAAAATAATCAGTGAAAAGGCAGCAGAAAGAATATAGCAACCAAGGCAGATCAGTCCCATACATGGGTAATTACTCCTGGGAAAATGTCATTTCATTCAAACCTGAAACACAGAGACGGGGGGAAAGCAATAACAAAACAACAAAAAGCTGTAAAGAACTTCTTCCTTTTATTCTACCAATACAATTTCACTTAAAATGAAGCTGTATATCTTTAGAACTGACTATTTCTTGGCATACTAATCAGTCTAATCAGAATAAAAAATACTTCCATAATTCTGTAAGAAAAAATATACTAAGCATACTATCAATAGCAATTAGTTTATCTACAGAATAAACTAATTTCACTAAATTATGGTTCACACCCAAATGGACAGACAGACCTCTCCAGAACAAAACACTCCCTACATATTTTAGAGTAATCCAGTAAATTCATTTTTCACTTCCTGCCAAACATAAAAAGAAAGTCAAAATGTCAAAACAGTGAATATTTATAAAACTATATTAAAAAACTCTTCACACATGCAAATAGTACCTTCTTTTACTTAGGAAATAGATCTGTAAATTTCGAGAGACTGAAAAAGTGGAAGATAATTTTAAAGAAAAATCATATAGACATACTGCACAAGGGTCCCCTTCAGCTGTAAACACACAGAGCTGTATTAGTAAGGACATATTTTGGGAAAAGATTAATTGTAAACTATTATCCTCTACAGAGAAACAGTAACATCACTTCACCTCTTCATGTAATTTTCCTTTTTCATTCTATTTAAGACAATGGTCATGACCTTGCTCATAAAAGTGTTGTTTGGATTTATATCAAGTAGTTTGAAAGAATGTTTATCTTGAGTTTCATGTATCCGCACTGTCAACTTTAAAATCTCTTTCCTCCCTAACCTTAAAAAAAACCCACCCTGCAAAAATCTGAACGTTTTTCCTCCTCAACTTCCTATCCCATACTGCAGATAAGCCTTACTTATTCAACTTATCTTAAATCTTGCTGGAGTTCTGCCATACAATTTTAAAGACGCTAAGATTTCTGGAGCCTAGTCCTGTTGTACCAAACACTGCAGTGTTACTCCAGAGCCAGACCAGCTGTCTCAAAGCTTTTGCCTTTGGTTCCTGTATTAGATTTAGACTCTGCAAATCGATCTCAGCATTCCTTGAGGAGCACAGAGTTCATCAATAGCCCTTACACTGTCACTACACCAGTGAAATCTCTCACCTGAAAACTGTGGTATATAATTACGTTCCTCTTGAGCAAAGAAGATCTGCAAAATAGAAATGAGTTTTATCATCTCTATTTGGAAGCCTAAGATTTTGAGAGACTGGTCCAAAATTAGGCAATGAAATTCCACAGAATAAAGGATCACAGAAAAGCTCACCATCTTTTCCAGCACAAGCTGCTACATTTTTCCTGCAGGGTTTTGTCTCCAAATATCACAGCTGAGGAAGCCAGCATAACAACACAGGGAAAAGTGAATGTAATTCCCCAAACTCCAAACACAAAGAGAGCTTGCAGCTCTGGGGGCAGCCAGTGCCCCAGGTCTGAGACAGACTGCAGTTTTCTTCACTTATGTCAAACTCATTTTTTAAATGCATTTCATGACAGTGAAGTATGTTCTTTCAAGAACATTTGAAGTTTGTTGCAGAAAGTTTCTCCTACAAACAGTAAAGAGGTTTGCAGTTACCACAATCACCTACAAAATTAGTGCTTAGGAAATACTACAATTTATCCCAAAATTTTGATATATTTATTCTTTTTAAGATGACCTGTGTGCATTTAGAGAAAAATGGGAGAAAAAGTTGATAGCTGGTTATTTTTTGACAGTTTGGGTTGAAACTGCTTTTCAAAGACTAGCCTAGTAAAGATAGTGCAGTTTGTACCAAAATGAGCAAAGTGTGTATAAAAGCAAACTAAATGTCACTAAACACTTGGCAAAATGAGATAAACATGAGAAAACATCTGTCAACTGATATCACCTGACTGAACTTACTGAAACATTCAGGGGAGAGAAAAGACAGGTAGTATATATATTTCCTCACTAAAAATATTGAAAAATACTTACTATTATTTTGTGTTATAGTGTTACATAGTCATGTTTGCCAAAAAGGTTGAAAACTCAGAAAATAAACACCTAGATAACCACAGCAGAAATGAAGAGTAACATATTTTTGTAACTACTCAAGTAAGGCACATGAAAGAAATCCCTGGCCAAAACTCACTTCAGTAAAAAATTAGTCTCCCAACTACAGACACACACACACACATACATATATATAAATATATATAAATGTATATACACATGCAACAAAAAATGTTGTAGATTCTGACCAATGATATCAAAGAAAAGCTGACAGCATCATGGAAAAAAAGTCAATGTTTTTCAGACACTGTCTTTTAGAAAAATAATAAAAAGGTTCTATCAACCTGTTCATATTTAATGATGTGACGAATCAGTAATTTTAATTCTGTGATTTTCATCACAGTGGCACAGTTGCAAATATTCCAGTTATGCTCCAAGTTTCACCTGGATATTCTAGCAACAGAAAAAAAACATCTGGAGTCTGAAAAAAATAACATAAAATCATCACTGGAGCCAGGACATCTGCCCTTTCCTCTTCCTCCAATTATTCCTCCATAAAGCATACAAAACTCACTCCAAAAACACAACGAAATACCTGAGAAAGAAGGGGCAAAATTCCACGGAAATTAGTTGAATGTGTTACTGAATGCATGACTAAATTTCACATACAGTAAACTCTTTGGCTTCAAAGCAGTAATGACTAAGCTCACAGAACTACATGTTAACAGAACACACATTCAAACATTAGCTCTTAGATGTCAGGAATCCACTTAAACAGAGCATATTTTTATTAGGAAATAGACTTCATCTGTTAGCCTCAACTGAAATGGCTCCATGTTGCTCTAAGATGAGAAGAGAGATTAGAATGAAGTGGGTACAACAAGTATCTTACATATCAAAGAGATGACAAGGAAAAATTACACAGTCCTGGCAACAACCACCCAATCCACAGCCCTGTGGACTGAAACAACCTTATGCCTAATTCTGGCCTAGAAGTAGTCCTACCTACGTAATTGTATTTACTAAAACGTTTTAAGCTAAACACGCATGTAAGGGCTTGCAAAACTGCACTCTAATAATATTTCTGAAAAACACTCCCCCTGCCCCAAAGTGTCTTTCAAAAGACTTCCAGGAATCTGTATCTCTAGGATCCATTTCACCTTCATGATTTGTAAGGAATAATTTTAAAAATCCATGTCTGACTATCTATTCCGTTTACCTAGGGGGAAAGAATTCAAACAGCCAAAGAACCTTCCCACTATGACAGAGAAATATGTACCTTTTTTTTGTGAAGGGATGATATATTCATGTTTTGACAACATCTGAACAAGTGTAACAATACAGATTTTTGATTAGCTGTATTTGATCTTTAGTGTTGTCAAACACTAAAGATCTTGACATTAGTGTTGTCAAAAAAAGGAAATTGTATGAAAGTAACTATTCCCTGGGACCTCAACTTCTCTGAAAGAAAACTGCCTTTAGCTTATCTGACCAGGAGATCCAGTATCTACAGAAATTCATCTTGCCATGGTTCCTCATTCTGTTAACAAAACAGAGCTCTGAATTACTTAGCATCAGGCTACAAATCAGAAACAAACTGAATGTAAAACTAACTGTGGCAACACCACAAGTGCCTATTCTCTCCATAAATTGTATTTGACATAGTTTTCTAACATTTTCAGGCAAAAAATCAAGAATACCAATTCCAGTTACTGCAGTAAACGACTGCCTGCTTCTTCATGTGAACCTTATGAAGTTCAACAGGGCCAAATGGCAAGTCAAGGACATGGGCTTGGGCAATCCACACAGGCTGGGGAATGAAGGGATTGAGTGCAGAAGAACTTTGGGGTGCTGGAGAGGCTGGACATGACCCAGCCATGTGCCATAGCAGCTCAGAAAGCCAAATGTGTCCTGGCCTGCATCCAAACATTGTGGGCAGCAGGTGAGGGAGGGGATTCTGCCCCTCTGCTCTGCCCTGGTGAGACCCCACCTGAGTGCTGCACCCAGCCTGGGGTCCCTGCACAAGAAGAACACGGACCTGTTGGAGTGAGTCCACAGGAAGGGCACCAAGATGCTCAGAGGGCTGGAGCACTTCTGTGAGGAAAGACTGAGAGACTCAGTTTCGTTCAGCCTGGAGAAGAGGCTTCAGGGAGACCTTACTTCGACCTTTTAATACTTAAAGGGTGCTAATTGGAAAGTTAAGAGACCTTTTAGCAGCACCTGTAATGACAGGAGACAAGGGGTAACCTTTTTAAATTCAAAGATGGTAGATTTATAACGGATATAAGGAGAAAAATCTTTACAGTGAGGATATTGAGACACTGGTTGTCCAGAGAGGTTGTGGATGCCCCGACTCTGGAAAAGTTCCAGGTCAGTTTGGATGGGGCTTTGATCAATCTAGTTTAGTGAACAATGTCCCTGCCCATGGCATGGGGGTTGGAACTACCTGATTTTAAAAGTCCCTTTCAAGCCAAACTGTTCTGTAATTCTGAAAGAATTTTGTAATCAGTACTGAAAATGATACATCAATAATCAGCTATTTCCTTAATTTGTAAATGGCACCCATCATTAAGAATACTTCTTTCTTTTATCAACTACAAAATTAAACATTTATTTTCTATGGAACCTTCAGAACAATTTTGTCTATTATAAATATATCTACCTCTCCATCAAAAACCTAGAAGTAAAACCTTTGTTCTTTAAGCAACCTTGTTTCAATGCTAACACTACTGATGTAGTTGATGTTGTCCTGATGTAAGAATATAAAATCAGAAACTGTGTAAGTGTAAGGTCAAATTAATATTGATGTAATTAAATTCAGTCAGGTATCAAAGCAGGCTGCAGTGGTATCAGTCCGCTTTGTGCCGTCTAACAGAACCTACATACTGGAGATGGAGCAATAATAACAGGGCACCAAGCACAACTTTTAGCTAATCACTGGCAGCTAACAACTGAAATTAGTCATTTGGCATTTCTTATGTTGATGGATTCCACTACTTCCAGAAGAAAATATGAGCCAGTATTTATCTTTAAAACAAGCATGTTTACTCACAGATTCCTGCTTTTTCCTAAAAGAACAGATTAAATCAATAAGCTAAAGCACAAAAAATCTGTTTAAATTACCTAAATTCAAACACAGGCAAGTACTAATGGGAATTGACTTTTTACTATTTTTTAAAAAGAAATCCTTTCTAGTTTCTACAATTTTCTCTGTACACAGACTAGTAAGACAGTGTGATGTTACCCCTGAATGTGATAGCATAATTTATTTCATTCTTTTATTCTCATTCTCTTTTTTCCTAAGTTTATATTAGCATATTCTAGCTGAAGTGTTCTCTGTAATCCAAAAGAAGCTACAGTATTTGCAGAGCAGTGCACAAATTCTTTTCTTGCATCCATGCTCTCCTCGAAGTTTCATTACTAACACTGTGATAAGACATGCAGATGATGGCCTGCAATCAGAAAAAGTAGGCTGCATATTTTAATCAATAAACACACCATTCACTTGGAACCTATCTCTTTGGAGAAAGGAGATATGCTGTGGATTTTATAGTTTGCTTTGGAAAGGTTCAGGATTGTGGATTGTTTGGTTATGTTATTGTGAAAGTTCAGAGACTCATAGAATATGTTGAGTTGTAAGTGACCCAAAAGGATCATTCAGTCCAACTTCAGGCCCTGAACAGGACGCCCCAAGAAACCCACCATGTGCCTGAGATGATTGCTCAAATGCTTCTTGAGCTCTGTCAGGCCAGTGCTGCGACCACTTCCCTGGGGAGCCTGTTCCAGTGCCCAGCCACCCTCTGGATGAAAAACTTCTTCCTGATATCCAACCTAAACCTTCTCTGACTCAGCTTCATGCTGTTTCCTCAAGTCCTTTCACTGGCCTTAAGAGTGAAAAGATCAGCATCTGTCCTTCCTCTTCCTCTCACCAGGAAGCTGTAACTGCAGTGAGGTCTGCCCTCAATCTCCTCCTCTCCATGCTAAATAGACCAAGTGACCTCAGTCACTCCTCACACGCTTCCCCTCAGGGCCCTTCATCATCTTTGTTGCCCTCCTTTGGACACTCTGCAATAGTTTCATGTCCTTCTTACATTGTGGCACCCAGAGCTGCCCCCAGCACTGGAGGCAAGGCCGCCCCAGAGCAGAGCAGAGCAGGACAATCCCCTCCCTTGTCCAGCTGGCCACGCTGTCCCTGATGCCCCCAGGACAGGGTTGGCCCTCCTGGCTGCCAGGGCACTGCTGGCTCGTGTCCAACTTTCTGCTGACCAGGACCCCAGATCCCTTCCACAGCACTGCCCTCCAGCATCTCATTCCCCAGTCTATGCACACCACTGGGGTTGCCCCATCCCAGATACAGAATCCAGCATTTGTCCTCGTTAAACTTAATATGGTTGGTGATCATTCTGCAAATCTGCCAGCATTAGCTGAGAAAATTATTCAGGCTAGTTTTAATCCAGTTTAGGTACTCAAAGTAATTCTCAACACACCAGCACAAATATTGTGTCACCACCAAGGTGGTGCCCCAGGGAAGGAGGTGGAGCTACTGCTTCAAGTGATAGGAAAACTATTTGTGTTAGCCATTTGTTTTTTAACAGATTCATATAAAGGAGAAAGACAGGAGTTTAAAAGTTTCTGAGATCACTGAGGCTTAGTTTCTCATACTGAAAAACTTCTTTGTTCTTCAGATTTCTTGTTCTTATTTTAAAAGCTGCTTGGTATCTTTATCTAACACTGTACAATCTTTTGGTTCATTTACAAATTCTTCCAAGACAGATGTATTCTTGTTAAATACATAAAATTTGATTGGTACTACCCTTAATGATGGAAGCACTTAAACAAACACAAAAATAAAAATTTTTAAAAATCAAAATCCAGACTATTAAAGAATAACCCAGAAAACCTTATTCCAGTTATCAAGACCACCAGAAGAATAGACCATGTCTGTTCCTCTTCTAAATGTGCTAGTCCTAAGGCAGGAAAGTTAAGTTGTTGCCATTAATAATAATTATTGCACATGTATCTGAGAACACATCTGTCCTCTGCTGTGCCCACCTTTTCCAAAATAAAATCATCACCCCCACTGTTGTATCTTCCTTCAGAGCATTGCAGACTACTTGAGAATATTTAAGCTTGTCTTAATTAATGCTGCATTTACATCCACATTACAGAGTTATCTGACCCAAGCACAATGCTCAACTATTTACTAAGTTTGTGTCTGCAAAATCTCATCTCTTTCTGCTTCTAGAAATAATTCAGAAACAGAGACAGCATCCTACAGCATTTTTAGGCTTCCCTCATCCCCCAAGGACATTCTAACATCTTTGTCTATGGCTGATAGAAATCTTGACAAAGGAACCCACATCCTCAGGAAGTTTGGTCTCAATCTGACAATGAAGTACCTTGTATCTGTATCTTCAGAATGGTAGGACAATTTCACAGCCTTTTCAAGGTAAACCAAAGGCTCCTGGGCACTGTAAAATTTGAACCAGATATAAAATATTCTTTCAAATTATAACCTCTGCAAGGTAATGGTGTTATCTTCATATATGCAGCCAATGAAATCCTGCCTTTTCACCTTGTCAGAAGATACACAGGACTGTTTTCATTGAGACTTTAATTTCATTTCATAATTTCATTTAAATTAAAACTCTATCAGAATTTGTTTACAAACTGATATTAAAAATATCAGTTGAGATTATGGTAGCAAAAAAGAAATTTTAAAATAGAATAATATTTTCCAGTTTATTTAGTTTGTGCTTATTCCACCATAATCACTTTCCTTTTTTTACGCAAATACATCTTTGGACTATAAAGAATTAAAAACCCCACAACTGTTAAATAAAAATATGGCAAGAAATTCAGGGCTAAGTGAATATCCTGGATTACTTGGGAAATCAAAGCAAAATAGAAAGCAGATTTCATATTCCTCATGGTTTTATAAGTGGAAAACATTTTTCCCACAAACAATAACTCAATGCTCCCTAAATTCTCCTTTAGCTTTGGCAACAAGTGGTTCTTATATGGAAAGTCAAGAAAATATCTGCCTAAGATCTGAGCAGGTTAATCCCCACAAGAGCCATCTGCATCAGCTGCTTTCTCAAGGAATCACAATTTTTACATTTGAAGAAAAAAATTCATGCATAAAGACCATTAAGGTCAGAAGAAGTGTATGCACTTGGCTTAAGATTGTGGGGAAGAAAAAAAAACTTACATACTTACATAGGTCTCTTGTAAGAGTATTTCTGCACACATCCTATATGAATATGCACAGGTGGAGAGCACACAACTTTGACCTAACCAGAAACAGGACAGCCACAACAGTAGTTGGGCTGTTGGCACTACCCACAGCAAGCAGAAATCACTACTAACTCTCTACTAAAGCAGAATTTAAATCTGGGGATACAAAGCCCTTGTATCAACAAAAAACAGTTTAACAGCTTCACTGCACATTGAGTAGGTAAGAGCATGACCCTGGTGTTTCAGGCCATTCTAGACATAACTGGGTCCCTAAATCTTGTAATTTCTTACTACCCTTCATGGGAAATGTGCATATGACTAGCTACATACACCTCATCATCAAAGGGAGTTCAGACATACAAAAGAATTGATTATTGGATATGTTCACTTACTCAAAGACCAGCATTTTCAGAAATAACTCAGGAATAATATGAGATAATTGGTGCTGCTCTCGTTTCACTTGCTGCTACAGATGTGGCCTTGGAAACCATCATTCACTCTGAGAACTAGCAAGGTTCATTTTAAGCCTAAATTGCTGATCATTCTGCTGCTTTTGACTTAAATCACAGATTCATAGAAGGATATACAGAACATTCTGAGTTGAAAGGGTATTCTGGTGAATTCTTTTGTGAAACAACAGCAGCACCTCAACCTCTGTGTGAGGCCTCCAGTCCCCTGCTGTATCCACAGCGATGCTTCTGGACAACCTTGGGCCAGGAACTTCCCACCAGGGACAGCGCAATACCACACCAGCGACAGGGGAGAAGCCTGACACAGTCTGAGCTGCTGTTATTAGATACAAACTTACTGTCTCTCACAATCATATGTGCTTTCAGCATCAGTGACACTGATACTACAGCTTCAAGCACATTTGTTTGTCCCCCACTTCCATTTTAGAGGACAACTGACCCAACAGCTCTAAGAGTTCACACAAGGAAAAAAAAATCAAGGCATGATGGCAGTAAAACCAAAACAAATTCCACAATTCAGAAATTTAGTCTGTGTGTAAACCCAAGAACAATTCCCATGTGCCAAGATAGGAATCCAATTACATGGTAGCCTCTTCTGATAAACTCTAGAAAATAAGCTTGAACTAAATAGAAACTAGAACTAAAAAGTTCTACCTTGGAATAAAATGTGTCTAAGACATTTTTTCAGTCATGCTTCCTGCATACTCCAAAAAGGCAAAACAGCCATTCCTCTCCCCTGTGACATTCAGCATCCATTTGAGGTAAAACACTGATAAATAGAAATAACATCAGTGTACATTCACTTGGTTTTGACTTAATAAAAAAGAATTTGTATCACAAGTATACGGCAATTTCATTAATTCCCATCTGTCAGATACTGCACATCTTCCCTCATAATTTAGACAGTGTGATTTCAAAACACAAGTACAATATCACCATATATACTTTTACCCAACCTATAGCAAACATTATTTCAGTAATATGGCATAAGCAGAACAGTCCATTCCATGTAGAAAATCTAAGCTGGCATCAGTGCTGTCTCTGATTTTCTGATTCAATAAAGTCCTGCAGCAGAGTCATATAAAATAAAGCCAGGAGCTTTTTAAATAAGGAAGAACTTAATATCTTACAAAATTTTTAAAGTTAGATTTTCCACTTTTTATCAGCCAAAATTTCCCAAAGATGTTTTCACAGGTAGAGAGGGGACATTTTGGACTTCTGGCACTTGAGAAACGCTGCAAGACTCATGTGGGAACAAATACTGGTATTCCTTCTAGAAAAATGAGAGCACTGAAATAGTTTATTTTGACACTTAAATTGCCTTTCTTCAGAGGCAGCCAACCATTAAAATAGATGAAATGATTCACACCTCATGGTGCTACTTTTTCAGGCTTCTACGCACATAAACTATTCTTCATCACAGTGTCCACATTTAGAGATTGTCTTCATAATCAGAGCAGAAATCATTTCTAAACCAGAGAACTAGATAGATATCTAAGATTTAAAGGAATTGCCAACATAAATTTTTTTCAGGAGATGCAGCTTATATTAGTGTATTTAGTATTTATCTTTTAATACAAGCTTAAAATATTTCTGACAAAGAACATTACATGCATACAAAACAATGTTCAGGCTGCCTCGTTTGCTGTTACAGTCAGGTTTTACCAGCAGAATTCGGACAACAGAGTTCTGCTGCTTCCCACCCTCACTGTCAATACTGCCACATTTGCAGAGTCAAGACTAATCCTCCAGTTCTGGGAAGATGACAAGAGGGGAATAAGGAAAATAACTTAAAATACAATAAAAAATAAGCACATATAATTAAACTAATACTGAAAAATTAATTTGAAAGCAATTTAAAAACCAGCTTTATAAAACTTAACAATTTAGTAATAGGATTTTTTTTTGAAAGTGCAGCTATTTTCAGCTTTCCCTATCAGAGCTACAGTTCAGGTGCTTGTAATACCAGCATGGATGCAAGTCTTAAGTTTAACAGAATTATTATTTTGTACTCACAGAGAAGAAAAATTAACACAGAATAATGTTTAAATTAATAGCAGCAGCTGCAATACAATAATAAACTGTCAGTACCTCCTTGCCAGACAAGTAATTCAAGCAGTTGTTCTCAGTCACTTTTCATATAAAAGAACATAAAATAAAAGGGGGGGTATTTTATAATCCAGGTTTATACATCCTAAAGAGGTCATTAAATTGAACAGGCCAATAAATAAAAACTATGGCTTAATGCCTAAGTGGGCTAACTTTTACTGTTGGAGGAGGAGGTCCGGAGATGTTCCCTAAAGGAAACAGATCATGCATGCATACCCCTGGCACTGGAAAGATTTTCATTACTCACTCACCAAACCAACAGCTTCCAACATGGTATTATTCCCCGCTCTTCTCCATTTTCCTAAACTATTGGTAGGAATAATTCTATTCCTAAATTGAGAGACTTCATGGTTATTTTATCACAAAATTTTTAAATCCCACAAAAAAATGCATAATTCAGAAGTCAAGCATAGCTATAAAATTGTGTAAGAAAGGGTGCAACCAACATTAAGTAACCTCATAAGATCTTTTGTCTATTTACTGCAGCTTGTTTCCAATGACTTTAGCTGCACATTGTAGAAGCCTATCATAATACAGCCTTCCCTATATAGCAGATGGTGCTAAAAGTCATTTACAAATAAAAATCTATATCCTAAACCTGCAGCAAATGACAAGGCTTGTCTCCCTAATCTTGTACTTAAAATAATCAGCACTAAACTGAAAACAGAGACAAGAACAAATAGTTTCAGAAACCACAAGGAAAACCAGTTTAAGGCTATTTTCTGTATGAAATAGAACATTTTTATAGCATAGGCAAGCCAAACGTTTCTATACACCTGAACCAAAACCTGGGCTATTACTGTTTCTAGAGCATAAGCTCTTTGAAAGTATGCACATACACAGTACTGTGAATTTATCAATGCAGCACTCTTAATGTAAGACAAAAGAAAAATAAAGAGGGTCAATCAAGTTGTACAGTAGCAAGAAACACAAGATTTCCAAGTTCAGAGCTCATTCAATAAAAAGGAGCTAAAGATCCTTCTCTTTATATATTCCATACTAGGGTAAATGTATGCTGTTGACAGAACTATGTTTGATATTTAATCAACAATTAAGCTATAGACTTTGGACGGCTACCTATAACAGCAGTGACATGGACAAAGAACAATGATGCGTTACAGCCTTTAAATAGTAATCAAGATTTTAGTTAAACTTTAAATAGCATTTGGAAGAAAGTGTGGAACTCAGGCATTTTTCTTCTAGTTATTTATTTATTTGGTGACAGTAACAGTCAATATTATGTATTTTGAGATTTAAAAAAAACAAGAATATCGGCTGAAGTTTAACTTTTCTTCTTTCACAGTTGGTAAAGCCTACTTTCATGCCTGTATGTGGCCTCCTCTTCACTTCCTCCTGAAGAAAAGTTTGGATGAGTCACCCAAACTTTATCTTGCTTTATGTAGGATCCTGTAATTCTGTACTTTAAATACAGACTAATAAAATCAGTACCCATGATTTAGAACAGTCAAAAGGCAACAGAGCAATTACTTGATTACCTGAATCCTCAAGGTTTGGAATTAAACACTTGGGCATAGCTTACTTGTGATCATCTTGTTTAATCACATAAGTCTATTCTAATTAAATTATTTTCCAGTATATCTTAAAAATAAAGCTTCATCATCTCCATTTCATATAGTTGAAAATGAAGAAGGATTTGTCTGAAACCATAAAGTGATAGCAGTAGATTAGGATTCAGACCTTCCTGCACACCATTTTTTATTCTCTGTACCATCTGAACAACACTATCCTAAAAAAAATGAATGATGAAATGACTGTGGAATAAAAGTAACAATGCTGAACACTAACATCATAACGCATTAGTCTCCATCTAGGCACACAAAACACAAAGCATGTGTTTGGTTATTTTTTGCAAAAGATTTGACTTAGGTAAGTCATTCTACATGAAACAAAATTAATGGAAGACAAGCATAATCAAAACCCCACTGTATGTCACACCCAGGTTGTTTTTCTTCTCATGCCTATCACCCTCTGCACTATACAATAAATGAAGCAGAGACCGAACAGGAGGCATGCTTCACATGACAATGAAGAAATCTGTGTCCATCCAACAACAAAACTCCATGATACTTCACAGACAAAAAAGGGCCCCTCTCTCAACAGCTGTAACAGTAGCAGACAAATACAGAGAAAAAGCTAAGTCCATACCACATAAAGCACCTGTTACAGACTGCGACTATCCACCATAGTGAAATCCGGACAAAATCCACAAAATCACAATGTTCTAAATATTCGAAGCCGTCGGCACATTAGGGGCCCAATCACTGATTGAAGCACACAGTCTTAGCACTCAGGCAGCAGGTGACGAACACAATGTCGCCAGTGAGGGATGCAGGCGATGCCCCAGCGGCGCTCGGAGCCAGGCGGGCCCTGCGGACACTGCGCTGCCGCAGGAGCCCCGCGCACGGCAGGCACGGCCGGGCAACCTCGTGTTTACATTGCGAACAGCTCATTAAAATTAGTTTATTACTAGCCAGGTCTGCCAATATAAACACTGTATTCTTGTTCTTAAGCAATGGGATGTACCAAGAAAAAATGTATTTTAAATGAATTTGTTACCAGATAGATTCGCTGCTCTACAGTGTAACAGTTTCGAAGAAATCTTGGACACAAGATAGCATTCTTTCCCCCAAAACCCCCCATTCTTATGAGTTATAAAAATACACAGGGTTAATTTTTTTTATATTTTTCACTATGTAAAACTCTACTACCCAATTTTAATCACTTTCATCTTTAAAATCCAAAGACACCTCCTCTGTGACACTGATACAATTCCACTCATATTTTGTAGATCAAACACTGGCAAGAAATCATCAACTGATTGCTGTGGAGACTGGCTACTGAGGTAGCACTTTCCTTTCTTTTTAAATTAGACAGCTTTTGTTATCGATTGAATTACTAGACAAAGAGCCAAATGCTTTGGCACTGCTCTGCCATTAGTTAGAACTGAAAATGTACTTTAAAATCCAGGTTCTAATCAGCATTTGCACACATTTCAACTGAAACTGAGACTACTAACGTTTGGGAAAGTGAAGAGTTCCTGAATTTTTATTCCTGCACATACAAAGCAGAAGAAAACTCTGCTAATTTGTTAATGTAGGTGTATTTATGTTTCTCTTAAGTTGGTAAAGATTGAACAATTAAAGGATACTAATGACACACTGCAATCTGATCAACAGAGATGAAATACTGGGAGTGAACATGCCTATTTTGAATACACACACACACAAAATCTGCATGCATCTTGTGTGGCAGTAAAAAAGACCTGAAGCTCAGCAAAATGTTCTTTTGGCTTTCTCAAACCTGAAGTGAAACATTTTAATACTAAAGTAGAATAAGTCAGAATATAAAAATATATAAAGCTGTCAGAAAAGTAGAACTATCTTTTTCCAGCTAACTACACTGCTATATATAAATCTATCAGAGGGGAACAATGAACAAAAGACAATTCAGTTTCCTTAAGGATCATAATTTTTAACTCTGCAATAGATGTTCGAAAATTACAGATCAAAAATAGGACATTTATAGAAAGAGTTAGAAACTAAGGGAGAAATAACAGCACAGGAAATATAACAAACAATAAAAGGTTATTTCCTCAAGAACAGAGAATCATCTGGCCTTCAAATTACTTAGTGGGCAATGAATTTTAGATCAGATCCTCCTAACTGCTACATTTGCATCTCTTCCCTGTACTTACTGGCTCAAATTAACACAACAGATTGTTCTTGCTGATTCAAAATTATGTATGGCAATAAATTCAGGAAAGTGAAACAACTTTCATATTAATTATGAAATACTCAGAAAGTTCATAAAGCTAAAATTCTGCAAAAGAATACGTTGTATCAGCCATGGTGACCTGGAGACCCTGAATTAACGGAGCTCAGCCTGGTGATCTGCTCAATTAACACTCTTGGTGCAAGGTTGGCATCTACTCAATTGATGAGATCTTTATGGACAGATGCACCTATTGAAAGAACAGGAGTCACAGCTGTATCTCCAATCCACTTTTCATTAAGAATAAAATTGCAGGGTCTTGATGGCAATGATCCATGTAGATGAACATCTATTCATGTCTGAACTAGTGTAAACACACAGTTTACCTGTCAGCTTTATTTAAAAACGAAATAAGTTAGTTCAGTTTTGGTTTGTGAGTTTGGGTTCTAAGGCATGTGTATTCTGAGACACTTGAGCACTCTCCTGGTAATCATCTCTCCATTTCTCAGTCCACCATGCTTGCATTCCAGCACAGCCCAGCACTGTGCTCACAATTTCACTGCTGCACTGCCTAATTAACAGCTTTAAGAGCTCCTTCTTTCAAAAGCTGACACAACCATAGCAGAGCAGCAAGAATATACTCATCATTTTACACCTCCAGTGTAATGTCAAACTTCAAGCTTAACACTAAAATCCTGAGGCTTGCACTGAATGAGTGAGTCCAAGGGCAAACACCAGTGCTTTTCTCTGGACAGCTGCACTCGAGCAGCTCCAGCCCAGGCAAAGCACTGCAGAAAGAGCATGGTAAGATTTACCAGAGCTGCTCATCACCACCACACTCCAAAGTTGAGTTCAGTATGTGCTGAAGTGATACAATTACACATGGCAAGGAAGCGGAGGTTTGGATTAGTTTCACACAGCCTACAGTGACCTATCTGCTCTTGTTCTGGAGAAGATAACGCTTGCCAACGCACCCCCAGATAATGTCTACAAAATACTATCAAAAATAACTCAGTTCATAGTGAGTAGATAGAGCTTATATGCAAAATCATAAATGCTCAAATGTATTTGAGCACTGTTAAGCTCTCCTTAAATTTAGCTGTCAACTCAGAACTCTTCGGTAGGAATGTATTTATAGAAGGGTTTCTTATGGATCAGCCAAGGTCAAATGCCATTAAGTGCTATCATCCATGTGTACATGTAGTACGCATAAAAATGTCACTTCATTAAATTAGTGGGTGACACAAATGGCAGAAAAACAAATAATAAAAATATGGTAGCTTTACCAAGTAATCTGCATGATCTAAATGTAATACAGAAAACAGGCTTTCATAACCACTGTTACATGCCCAAAAAGAGTAAGACCATACCATAGAAAGCTGTGACAATATCAAAATTATTTATCTTAGCATAGACAACCTAACAACAAGCTTTCAACAAGACACAATGAGAGAATAAGCACTCAGCCAACGCCTCAGTGAGGTTGCAATAACCACTCCCCTTTGTGGATGTCCTTGCTGACACCTATCACGGCACCAAGCACACAGTTCTAGCATTCCTCTTTCCATCTCTTTATCAGACCAAAACCAGAAGAACCCACCAAGTGCTGGCTATGCATCTCATCTGTGCCAATGAGAAGAAAATCCTCCATGTTTTTTGGGTTTTTTTAGCAGAAAAAGGGTGGTAATAACCATGCCACACATTTTGGCTGGTTGGTTGTTTCCTGGGACGTTTTATTTTGCCTTCATAACTGCCTGTGAGAACAAACTAAATGCAGAGTTCTGCATCTCATAACACCTATGAATTGAGAATAGGTCTTTTCTGAAGACATGCTTTAATCAAACGCAAATAATTACACTCAACACAGGCATTAATAACTGTTAAGGCACAAAAGATAGCAAAAATCCCATTAGAATATCTAACAGTCTCTCTTGAGCCCTGAGGGGGGATGGGAGGCACATAATCAATCAATGTATTTGGCTTCATAGATTCTCCTGCTGAAGAAACAGATGGATGTGGTCAGCCATCCTGTGGTCAGGAAGGTACGCAAAGAAAGTCTCTTCATTTAGAGCCACTGAATAAAACATCTCTTGATGACAGTGGAATTGCTATCTAGAGAAAGACGGCTTATTACCTCAGCTCCTCACGCCTTTCAAATTTACACCATGTGTTATAGATCAACAGCTACTTTTTCGCTTTTTACGGCTTCCCAAAAATAAAGCATGCACACAAAATACAGAATAGCAGCTGTTTATGACTTTTTACACTGTAAGGAAATGAATTCCATTTTGAATTCCATTCCACATTTTTAGTTTTGGTTATGTTATTTTTGGAGGATGGAATAGTGGCATTCCAGCCAGTCTTTTTAAGATGCTTTCCCTGACTCTCAGTTCATGTTGCCGTATTGCTACTTTTAACTGAAAACACATTTCCACTTTTGATAATTTACACTGCAAGGCAGCTGTTTAGTAAACAAGTATATTTTTCAATATGAATATGCTTTCATACTCAGACTATTTAGCAGCACACCAATGCAAAATTAATGTCAAATTGCATAAAGCAACAATACCAGAGACCAAAAGAAAGTGATTTTACAGGAAATCTGTTGCAAATTTCCTAAATAATAATAATGAATAGTCCATTATTTCATACACAGATATGTAGACTGCACAAGCTAGGAAATTTGATTGATTAGCATTATACTTCACTTGCTGCCAGTTTTTTAAATAATACTACTGACAAGGTGTAGAGAACAGTGATGACCTTTACTGTAAAAAAAATGCATTTACAATCCAGCTAACATTCTCCCATGTTTTTTTTCTCAATGTATTACATGAAGCAGTCTACATTGTTAGCATATAAAACAAAAAAAAATCCAGTTCTTAGCAGCCCAGTCTCAATTTTTTAGCTAGGATTTCTCTTCAGAAACATAAACATATTTTAGTGTATTCAATCTATGTTCAAGGCATGGGAGGTGAGAGAATAAAAGAATCATACATATGAAAGTATAAAAGCAGAGTGTGAAAAAGTCTACTGGGGTTAAGTATTAACCTGATGCATTTTTCAGAACGACTGTACTATTTTTAACTGCTCTTTTTTGGCCACAGGTCAAAGTTTTCCAAGCAAAATACCAAAGTGGAAATGCTGGGAGTGAAGCCCAGAGGCAGCTCTCTCTGCTTTGGCCTAGGCAAAAACTTATCTGAATCCAGTCAGATATGTATGTTTCCCACCCCCCTCTATTGACTATGGCTGTCATTATGCCTCTGAACATGTATGAGAGGAGTAACACAGCACCACAGCCTCGGGAAGAACATTTTTCAGATGTTATAGGAAATTCCTATATTCTCCACACAGCACAGGCATACATTCTGTTCAGTCAGTTCCTGTATTTTTGGCCAAACAGAACTGAGTCATTTGAAAGCACAAAAAAAACCACAGTGTAAGTGCCTTGAGCAACTGTTGGAAGGACTGGGATTTAGTCCCCCTTTTTCTGCTCCTCATAACTGGGACACATTAGAAATCTTGAGGCAGACTGAAAATACAAGATTTGAAGACCCTAAAGTTCAGTTAAAATACTAATAATTATAAAACTAATAATGTTAATATTGATAACAACAGTGATAACAATCATTACAATAATCTGTCTCTTGGCTGCCTTTCTAGAGTTTAGAGGGTTAAATGAGAAAATCTAACCCCTTTCACACTTCTTCACAAGGGCACAGATTTCTCACTAAAGTAAATTGTATTTCATACACTCACACGGAAAAATGCTATTTGAAACAGGACACAGACTAATCAATTTGCCCCAATGAAAAATAAACGTGAAGGGTCACTGGACCCCCCAGTTACATTTCTCCCTTAGGCGTGTCCCCCTTTCCTGAATTATTTCCACATCACACAGCAACCTCAGCTTCACCAGGGGACGTTCCCCAGGGGGTGAGCGATGGGTGCCCGGCAGCGCACACAAAGGCAGGTACTTTGGGGACGGACACGCTGTGATTCCCAGGCGCGAAAGCGAACGGTGCGAACGATGCTGGGAGGGAAAACAGGGCGCTTTCCTCTCCCTGGATCAGACCTCGTCAGGGACGTTTCTCGCTTTCCCCCAAATAAGATGTAGCTAATCGGGGAGCGCTCGCTTTCCTCTCACAGCGCCGTGCCCGTGCCCTCTCTCAACAGCCCTGGGGGCGAGGGCCGCTCCCGCCACCTCCCCGCTGCCGGTGGCCCGGCCGGGGGCGTGGAGACGATCCCTCGTCCTCCCCCAGGAAAGCACTTTCAGGACGCGGGAGCCCTTTCCTTCCTTCCCGTTCCCTCCCGCCCGCCTGAAGCGAGGGCAGCGCTCCCTTTGTTCCCCCGCCGAGCGCTCCCCCCAGGCGCGGCCGCCCCTCACCAGCAGGCTCTCCACGTTGACCGGGGAGCGCGGGTCGCGGATCATGGACTCCAGCTTCCTCTGCCGGCCCTCGAGCATCCCCGCCGCCGGCTCCAGCGCCTCGGCCGCCAGGGGAGCCGCCGACATCTTCGCCGCCGGCTGCTGGCTCATCCTCCGGCCCGCCTAGTGCCGGGCCCGCGGAGGGCACTGCGCGGGGCCGCCCGGCGGGCCTAGCGCGGCGGCGAGCCCGGGAAGGGCGGGGGCGGCGAGGCGGGAGCGGAGGGCAGCGCCGCCGGTGGCCGCCGCCCGGGCATGAAGGGCGAGGGAAAACGGCCGCTGCTCCGCCCGGGCGCGGGGAGAGGGAGGGGAGAGAGCTGGAAGGGAGGGACGGAGCGCTTCCCGCCGTGCCCCCGCCTCTCCCCGCTCGGGGCGTCCCTTGGCGGCCGCCGCCTCACTGCCCGCTCCGCCGGGACATCGCTCCGAGGGCGGGGGGAGGCGGGCAGCGAAGGGGGAGCGGCTGCCGCGGCGTCGGGCTCAGAGTGCGGCTCCCTCTGCAGCGCTCGCCGGTTGCCGGGGCGGGAGCCGCGATCCCCGGCAGCCCCGCTTGCCCTCGCCGCTCTCGGCGTTCCGCCCGCCCCCGGCCCGGCGCGGCCTCCCGCTCCCCGGCCCGCGCAGGCCGCCTCCCCTACCCACAAGGCCCCGCTGCGAGCGGCGCATTGTTCGGCGCTCGCTCGGCTCCCGGCGGCTGCCCTGGCTCGGCGGGGCCGTGCCGGGCCGGGCCTGGGCAAGGCAGCCGATCAGAGACAGGGTTGTGTGCGTTTTGGCACATGGACCTCAGCCTGCCCGCATGGAAGCACACAGGAAAAAAAGCGGGCCGGGCCTGGGCAAGGCAGCCGCTCAGAGACAGGGCTGTGTGCGTTTTGGCACATGGACCTCAGCCTGCCCGCATGGCGTCAAGCACACAGGAAAAAAAGCGAAAAATATTTGAGAAGGTGGGAGAGCAGTGTTTTCGATACAGCACCAGTGCTCACAGCATGAATCAGAGATTCGTGGAATGGTTTAAGTTGGAAAGGACCTTAAATATTGTCGAATTCCAAGCCCCTGCCATGGGCATGGCACCTTTCCCTCGGCCAGGTTGTTCAGGGCTCCATCCAGCCTGGCCCTACCATGTCAGGGATGGTGCATCCACAGTTTCCCTGGGCAACGTATTCCAGTGCCTCACCACCCTCATGGTAAAGATTTTCTCCCCCCATATCTAATCTAAGCCTACACTCTTTGAATTGAAACCATTCCCCCTTGTTTTGTTGCTACATGGTCTTGTCAACAGTCTTGCCCTGTCTTTTCTATAATTCTCTTCAGGTATTGAAAGGCCACAATAAGGTTACCCCAAAGCCTTCTCTTTTCCAGTCTGAACAGTCCAAATTCTCTCGTAGGAGAGGTACTCCATCCCTCTCCTGTGTGCATGTCCTACATGTATGAGAGGGAGGATGAAGAACTAGGCAGAGAGGAGCTGTGCTGGGGAAGGTGCATCTTCCATGCCCCCCATGGAAGATGAGCCTCCACACTGTGCTGGAGATGGCTACAGCCACCTTGCCACACTCGGTGGGCACTTTGGTGCTGTTTATCAGACCCAGACAAGAGAGGCCACAGCAGGGAGGGTGTCATTGCTGCCTGAGCTGTGGCCTCAGAGATGGAGGTGGGCAATTGGATGGTAGGGATGCTCCATGGAATGACCTTGAGGTTGTGGACAAACTGTGGTTTCAGCAGCCCTGAGATGTGGCTGCTGGGCAGATGTTCTAGGGCAGAACAACAGAGACTGTGGAAGTGTCATTCACTAAGGTGGAGGGACCTCAGGGAGGAAAGGTTAACATTTTACTGTGTTGACTTTCAGCTGATAGCTGGCTGGCAGTGAGCTGATGTCAGAAAAGTGGCTCAATATTTTAACTTTAAAGGAAGAGGAGAGAGCGTCAGAGAAGTAAATATGTGAGTCACTTGCATGGCTTTGAGCGAGATCACACTCAGTGATATTCTGAGTCAGGGCCCTGGTGCTAAACAACTCCCAACGTGAGGGAAGGTCTGCTCTGAATATCCACCCAAACTCTATAACTGGATTCTGCTTTTACAGTCCACTGAGTCAAAATCTTCAAGCCTCACAGAAACACGCACACACAAGAACATTTTGAAAAGTCAATATGGGCGTTATTGCTCTCGCTTTACAGTGAACCACAGTGAGTTTGTGAGTTTGCTGAAGGAACTGGTGAAATCTGTTTGGGAGAGGTGCTGGTTATTTATATCTTAGAACTACTTCATCTTCAAACCAGATTAGGATCTGCTTAACTGCAGCACTACCAAAAAAATTCACAGTCTCCTTGAACAGTTTACTTTGCTAGGAGATAAAAGAAGTGTGAGAATGAGTTGGGTTGCTACTAGGATTATATATGGGAACTAAGTGGATCATGAAGTTACACAGCCTTGCAAAAGAGCAGTTCAAAACTCCAAATTACCTAAAATAAACATGATTTCTTCACTTACAGCCTATTCACTGGATAATTTTTATAAGTGGCACAACAAAAATGTTTTGGCTTTTTTAAAGGATTTGAAATAGGATTGAACAACAGACCAAACATAATGAGCATGTCTCTAGTGATCAATAAGACCTTGTGCTAAGTTCTGTTACTGTGAACAACAACTTTGGGGGTGATTTCAATGAACTCAGACTTGGGCACCAGGTGATCTGATGATCTAAGCTCTTAGTTTCCTCTTGGCAAGGTGCTTCTTTTTTCTTCAGTTTTTCTTATCTATAAGCTTTGTAAAAACTGATCTTTAGCTTATGTGATTTAATGACATTGTTCAAGGTGCTATCTAAACAAAGGTAACAAAGAAAATCTTAAATAAGCATAACAACCCTTTTTACATAGGAAAAAAAGTGTGATTGTGACTTCAAAAGCAAGTGTGTAGAAATAGTACCTTCTTGAAATTCTTGCCCAATAGATCTGTTCTTCCACCCTTCAGGACATATCTGTTTACTAGCTAAACAAGTTTTACTTTGTTACAGGGACACATTGACAACGGTAGTCAGCTGAATTCCTTTGTACAACACAAATCCTTAACAAAATCATCAGCAGAAGATTTATTGCTGGTTATAAGTGACTAAGTAACAAAAATAGTACTCAGAAAGTCAGATCCTTCTCTCAGTGTTTGCTAAAAACACTGTTTTAACATGCCCTAGAGGAAAAATAACACCACCTTCTGTGGTCTTTTTACAGTTCTACCTTTTCTGCCTTCAGTGGTGTAAATCTCTCAGGGTATCACCTATTCCTACAATGACCATCTAAGGAAGAACTCTTCCTACTCACTCTGTGTATGCTAGTTTTGAAGTTCCATGCAGTGAATTATCAAATGCTGTTTACTATGTTTTGTAAGGCAAGGTCCAAGCCTTCCAGTGTGTCTGCTGTAGCTTTAAGCCTGGAACTCCACAGTTGGATCCTTCATCTCTCTGTCTGCTCCCTGAAATGCTGCTGAACTCTTTAGATATCTACAGTACAAATATGTTTTAGGTGTCCCAAGGCAGTAGGGAATTCACTGTTGACCATTTTCATAACTGGCTACATTTATAGGTACAGATTTGTAAGAAGTTGGTATGTGGGGCTTATTGGTTAAAAGCCATTAGCTTCAGGTTGTTCCTTTAGGGTCTTCCATAGTCCCCAAGTCCATTCAGGGAGAAGAGGGATTTGGCTTTGGACCTCAGGCATGCTTTCACCACTATTGCAAAAGAAGCAAAAGGAGACACCCATGTGTGCATCTGTTTTAAGAGAAGAGGCTGTGCTTTTAGCACTTGCTGCTGGCTAAGTAAGGCTTTTGCAAATCCTCTTTTCAGGCTCCCACTCAGAAAATATTTGAAGAACATGAGAGCACTACTGACAGGGCAGTTGATTCTCTTAATAGCTAGGTTCTCTAAATTTTAGGTTTGGCATCTCATGGATCTAGTCCATGTTTGTGTTTTGCATGTGGGAGAACAGATAGAGGAGCTAAGTGAGTTGCCAGAGATATCATGGACTGTCTCTATCCAGTGACATGAATCAGCTCTATCCCAAATGAGAAGCAAATTGTGACAACAGAGTAAAAAGGACAAAACACCTGTTTTGTCGAAGTAAATACAGTCTTTGAAAGCTGCCAAAAGTAAACCATGTCAGACTGCTACAGGCAAAGATGCATTACTATCGTCACTCAGGATGCTGCACTGACGTGGATCAGTGTTGTTGTGATGGAAATAGGACAAGTCAGTTTTTAGATAATGAGGTCTTGAGACTTTGGAGGGTGTAGCTAAAGATCATCATTCTTCCTCCAGAAAATAATGTAGATTTATGTCATTAGTACAGGGGTTTCTTTACTTTTATATTTATAAATACAAACAAGGAGTGAAAAGGAATATAAGTTTATTGTGAGTTTTGTTTGTTTGTTTTAATTTTCCTTTCTCACATGCTAGTGTTCAGTCAGCCTAAGGGTTAATAAATTGTTTTTTCTGGATTAAAAATAAACTTATTCATTTTAGATTAATGAAAACACAGGAATACAGGTACACAACTTGTATCTATGGGAGTTACATTTTTGAAGGACTTGCAAAGTCAGCCACAATCTTCATCGTTGATATACTGATTCCAGTGTTGTCTTGGGACAAATAGTACAGTTACGTAAAGTCCACAGAAAAAACCCCCCAACATTGTTTAACATTCTTTCATTTAATTCATCTCTTGCATTGTCACGAGAGGCTTTAAATGCAAGCAGCTTTTCAAACCCCATGCATTTCCAAACCAGCCTCATAAGACTGCCACTACCACATCAATTACTAGCACAGGCCAGCTATGAAATTACAAAACCACTCAGCCATCTGTATAATTAAATGCAAACCAAAGTAATGAAGCAAATGCTAAAGAAAATGTCTTCATCTGGTAAGCTTTGTAGGTAAAGGCCTATATCTACTGTTCTGCTTGGAAAGGCGTGTACCTTTGTCTCTGAAGGCGTGTGGTAGCTGTTTCCCATTTTTTCAAACAGCATATATAGCTGATAAACACAGAATTATTAGTTGGTACTGTCTGTTGCTGTGTTAAAGTCAGTACCTTAAGCACAAATACCAGAGAATCAAGAAAAGAGGTGTGAATCAAAAGTGGCTGTGTAATGCCTGGGTGTGTCTGATAACGCGGGACTTGGTCTCTGCCTAGCTTTTAATTGCTTACATAATTCTCCCCAGCTAAATAACATCGCTTTTGTTAATAAGGTAGTTTCATTGTTTCTTGGATGCATTGGGAAGACAGAAGTGAAGTTGTGAATCTAGGTTAATTGAAATGCTTATGTGATGGTGATGTGCCAGATTCTCTGCTGTAAGTCTCAGGAGGAAACTTGCACTAAGTGTAGCTTGGAGAGGAAGGACAAAGTGACCTCGAGTTTTCCTTTGCTGCCTTGTGCATTTAGGTGAAGCTTGGGGCTCTGTGGCCCATAGGTGTAAATCACAGCAGCTTGAGAGTGCTGTGATTTATGAAATCCTTGCTGTTATGCTGTCAGTAGGCTGTTTATACCTCACAGTACCTTGGAGCAGAGGACAGTTTCTGCCGCTCTTCTTTCTGCTGTGAGCATAATCTCCAGCACTTCCTTTATGTGACACATCATAAAGGTTGAAATATTGGAAATATGGAGGAGTACAATGCTGCTGTTCGTTTGGAAGTCCTGGCCACAGCTTCTCAAATCTGTCTCTGCCTCTTTTTAATTTGACAAGGGGACTAGAGATTGATTCAGACCTGTCATTTGTATGCCTGTAATAGTCTCTTCCAGTGAACACATACCTGTGAGAACAAAAGCATTTCTGATAGTTTATTCTGTATATAAGGTCAAACATTTAAACATTAGATACTGAATAGGAATTATGAGAAATGTGAGCAAAGTCCCATGTTTTCCTAGACGAGACATAATCTGAACCAGCATGTTCATCCTGGTCTGATCCAGAATTCTTTAGAAGAACAAGAACCCATGTACGCATTGTCCTTTCTGCATCCTGTGGAAATTCATGTTGCACAGTACACCTCCAAATAAAGTTCCTAGACACTGTCTTGCAGGCTGGTATGTGATTTTGCAGAAAATTGCATGAATAAGAAATGGGATGCCAGGAAGAAAAGGCTTTGTAGCCTTTCAATGAGAACACTCAGCAGGATGGAGGCAGAGAGGTAGGTGGCAAACTTAGTGACCTTCACAGTTATACAGCTATTGAGTTTTTTTTTTTTAATTGTCATATTGGATTTTGGTATAAGAACCACTGGAGGCACCTAATCAATCCTTCTTTTGATCTGGCTGTTTGCCATAAGTATGCAGGAACTGGCTTGGAAAATGACAGTAAAACCCTAGGCACTGAATGCTCCCTGCAATTAGGGGAAATGCCAGTAGAAGATGACTTGGAGAGAGCAAGCTAAAAAAAGATGATTAGTGTGGAGGTTCTGTGTGCGTCTCTGAATACCCACATTATGTGTCTCTGCATTAGCACTGTCATTCCTGTGATCTGCTTTTCATCAAGACTTAGCTACTGTTAATCGTGGGGAAACCAAGCCAGTCCACTGATAGCAGGGGTGTAAACAACTACAGCTGCTGTGCCTGCTCTCAGGGAGCTTGCAGGGGCTGCTAGATACGAGTAAGAACAGTTGTGAGTGCACAAGTGAAAACACAGCTTTGCGTATAAGGGTTTACCATCTTCAAGAAATGACATCACTTTGTATTTAAACAGCATCAGAGGGAAGGAAAGGAAGGGAAGGAAGGGAAGGAAGGGAAGGAAGGGACTATCTGTCCTTTTGTCCAACATGGACAGTATGTTTAACTACTGTTATTTCTAGACTTGGCTGTCAAATAATAAATGGGATTACTGTGTGAAGAGGCTGACATAGATGATCTCAGTTTTGCCCCAGTCTTTGGTGATGGGGGACAATATTAAAATTAAACACTACACATGGATAGGAAAAACATATCTTGTAATACTTTAATTTTCCATGTTTATGGACAAGAAAAATTAAGGTATTACAGGAGGTAATTGCAACCAAATTGGAAGAAAACTTGGAAGATTTTGATGTGGTGAAGCTGAAGTTAGTGGGAATTACTAGGAGATGTTTTCATGTACAATCTTTATAGGAGAATAAAACATTCGGAAGGATATATGCTATTCCCAAACTGAAAAGAACTTACTTCATAGCATATCCATAAGGATAGCAATGCCTTATGGGGTGAAATGGGGAGGTAGGTATTAGTTGAATCCTTGAAGATTTGGATTGGTAGGAACTACAAGGACCAGTCCTGGTCGCTCTTGCTTGACTTTTTGAAATTGGAACCTTTTTGTTTACCAGCATGAAATCCAGGACTGTGCTGCTGATGCTGTTTGCATCAGACAACATCAGCAGAGAATTGAGGGTTGGGATATTGCTCAGAAGATCTGGATCAGCTCAAGATGGGAATGATAGAAACAGGACATTATTAAATGGTACAGTCTATAGAGGGAGTGCCCTTGGGGACTAGTAAGAAATTCTGATGTAAGGTGGGAATTTACCACTTGGAAATAGCTGAGGAGAATTACTTCAGGCTTATGTTAGCTAATGAAAATGTGGAATTAAAAAGTATAAATGGTATTGTAAAATTTAACGAAGATACTCAAGTGAGATAGGTAGGGCAAGATTCAATGAGAACACTGGGACATAAATAGTTCCATTCCTCTCATTGGAGAAGGGGAACTGAAAACGGCAATTTGACAGACATAAGGGAACAAAGCAGCCTGTTTTATGTGAGGTAGCTTGAATAATTCAATTTTCTAGATCCAGCAGAGAGGTGAATGAGAATATGGTGGTGACTAAAGATACACCAAAGACAGCAGCCAAGGAGTTTGAGAGCTGTACATTACAGAACAATGCTGGCAGAAGAGCACAGAAAACTGGCCACAGATAAGCGCAGATGGGAAATAAGACTGTTTCTAGTTATTCACAATATGGGGTTAGTACAACCTTCCTCCAAGTAAAGGCAGCCAGAAAACACCTACCTGCAGTGTATCAGTGCACTTTGAAAGGGCCATAAGATGTGTCTGGCACCAAAGGGACTGGAATCAGGAGCTCTCAATGTCATTTTCAGTTCTTATGTGGCTGCAGACATAAGGGTTTGTAAGAAGCATAGGGTAGTCTGGATAAAGGTTATCAAACTATTTAATGATCATTTAAAGGCTTGGTGGAAGTTGCATTTTGTTCAGGAACTGCAGTGAATGTCATAAAAATCAGCACAGTGTGGACATAACTGAACTGGCTGCTTTTCTTTGCTGAAAGAAAATAACTTGAAGGTTATTTCTTTGTGTGAACCATTAAATGTTATGTTTTAATCTGATGTAGAATATTTGTTTTGGATGCTTGAAAGAATGTCATAGCATGGATATACTTATGATGAGGAAATTCTACTTTTGTCCAAGGGAACTTGAAGCAGAATTCTACTTCTTAGAAAGCTGTCCAAGGACTTGGTATCCATGAAGCAGGACAAAGGGGAAATTCTTCCTCACAATGAAGCTGTTGACCTGCACAAAGGCACCAAGTTTGTTGGGTCAGTGAGGAGGAGCATGACAATCACAGCTTCCTACTCTGGGAACCAGCCTGCTCCTTTGGGAGGTGTGTCCCTCACAACTGGGACAAAATCAAAGTGGTGTCACAGGAAAGATTGAGCCTAGTCCACCTCAATGGAGCCTCTGTTAAGGGGTCTCTGCTACCTAAGTAAATGCTCTGATCATTGAGCTGTTGGGTAATTGGGGACTTTCCTCCAACACAATTTATCCCCTCCTTTGTTTTTTTTTCCAGCCAAAACTATTCAGCAAATAGTTTAGACGTGACTGAAACCACATTTTCCAGGGAATTAACTATTAAAATAAATAAATAAATCACCCAACTCTAAGTATTGCCTCTTTTAAAATCCATGATGCTTCTTTTCCACATAAATTGAAACTTTTTTTTTATATTAGTATATGTAATTAAATGTAACAGTTTGACCCATCTACCCAGCCAGGGTAGTAAATTGGGACTCCTTACTTTTGCTGTTCTGGAGTACACAAGCTGTTTTATAGCACTTACAACTAATGCTTATTTCTTCAGTTTACTCATATTTTCCTTTTTTTGCAGTCCCTTTCATCCTATCCATTCCAACAGTTGATCACTGTAGGAGAGGGAACTCTTCTCTATTACACTTTCATGCTTTTCTAGTCAACTAATTTAAACTAACAGAAAAATAAAACACTTTTTGCAGTGAGCCACATGCTAACTTGTTGATACTTTAAATAGATTATGCCATTCCACTAGATACAAGCTAAACTTATTTGATTGGAAACAAATCAAATAAAAGGATACAACTAGATGTAGTTTTTAATAGTGTTAAAAGTATTCAACCGGATCCAGAGGGGTTGGAATTAGGTTATCATCAAGGTCCTTTGTAACCTAAAGCATTCTGTGAATCCATGACTCTGTGATTTCTGATGTGCTCTCTCGGACCTTGTAGCAGTCCAAGCATGGTATCTCATCATTCCAACTGGCAGTGCCCAAATGCCCTCCCTGGGCCGCGGCGAGCAGCCCGCTGACATCCTTTGCAGCATCTCTAAGGGCTGTTGGTGGCCGTGTGCGATTTGCAGGCGGTGGGGAGTGTGAAGTGGTGGTTTGCTTCAGCGGCCGGGGAAGGATGGTTGTAGACATCCCTCTAGTGGCCCCGCAGCGCCGGGAGCAGCTCCGGCATCCCCGGGCTCAGCAGGGGCAGATGTGCTCCTCTGCGGGGCTGGGGAACTGGCAGATAATGTCTCCCCTTTTCCATTTCACCAAAGTTTCTGTGGAAACTCTGCTCCAGTTCAGGGTGTTTAGAGTGTTTGTTTCACACAAGCCTTGATACTTGAAGGCTGAACCCATTTCACTGGCTGCTGTAAAAATTACATGTACTGGGAGGTGGTATGAGAAAAGGGTAATCCTGTCTCTAAGTTTTTTAAAATGTCAGTTTATTTAACCCAGAGTGAGGAAAAACTGTCATCATTGAAAAAAAAGGCAAGTTGTACTTGAAGATTAATTAAATCTTGTCTCTTTAATACAAGACTGATAGAATACCACAGGGAAAAAAAACCCAACCAAACAAAAAACCCCTGAAGTATATGTAAAATAAACATAAGGAACACTGATTTGTACATCTATGCTCTTCGGCTTCTCAACTGAAATTGTCAATAAGATGCTAATTATGTTTATGTGTTTGGAACATTGAATTCATTTTGCTTTTTAATTTGTTAAAGGATGTGCAGCAGAAATGTGAGCCCTGGGATAGCATCTTTAAAGGTAGTGAAGAGGCCTCCAGTACTGCCTTGGGAAAGGATGCTGTCCCAGGGCACTCACTGTGGTTACTTCATGGAGCACAGCAAGTCTGGGGGTTGCCCTTGCTGGTGCTGGACAAGCATCCTGCGGAGGGTCCCGGGGAAGCTGGCACACTCTGAGGAGTCACTAAAGAGCAGAACTGATCAGAGTTTGTAAAGAGATCAAGACAGTCCCCCCTTTTTGCAAATGGGCACAGAGGAATGATTTGTTCCAGAGGCAGCAAGCTGCCTGACAGCAGCAGGATGTGGTGTTGAAAGGAGATACAGGTTTATACGTATGTAAAACTGTCCTTAAAGGACAGCCCACACTGAGAGTTTCTCTGCATGGAAACAGAAACTACAGATCTCATCCTTCTGATAATGGTAGTTCTGTATCTCAGTAATTCACCTGTGCTACCGTATTACCATTTTGAATCCATTATTTTAAATAAGAATTACCTATACAAAAATATCATAGTGCAACAATTAAGTAAATTATACTTAGAGCTGAACTCAGGCCCATTTCAAAGCCATCATTTGGTGTAAATAAAGCCATGGCTGAATGAGTATTTCTAGTTTAACCTCGATTTTGTTAAACTGATTGGAAGCCAGAGACTGAACACACACCACCATCCTGATCAGGTTTTGATTTCAAAGGTGGTAAAAAACTTTTTAAGTTGCATTAGGGAGATTTTTTTCCCCCTTTAGCTCTGTATAATTTTCCCTCCAAATTATAAACCCTGCTTTGCAGACTTCCCTCCTTATGGCCCAAAAATAGCTCCATGTGTCAATTTAAGAGATGGACAATTGGCATAAAGTCAGCAGAGAGAGCATAAATGCCTGAGAAGTTTTTAGGTGACATCTATGTAAACGATTGCTGTTGTCTTGTTTTCATTTCCAGGCAACTGATCCTCAGAGACACATACATAGAATACAGACAACAATATCTGGACAACCTTCCAATCCCTTCTTTTCAAGCAGTTTACACTTTCTTCGTGTATAAAGGAACAGTATTTTACAGATTGGGAATAAAATATATCTTGATTGGAAGATACTTGTTTTGAAGAGTCTAATCATCACAAATTTAAGCCTTTTTGAAAAAAGCAAGATTCCTGAGCTTCAACCTGCAGTAAATTTTTAATACAGTCTAGAATATTTCAGACCAGGAGAAACACATAATTAATCAATAAATACACATTAATCCTCTTCTGCTGCTCAGTGGCTGAGGGTTGTCAATGTTTTTTGAGTCCAAACTATTAATCTCTGCATGGAGACTGACAGCCAATGTGTCAATTTTGGCAATTTGAAAGACTAGCATTTGTTTCTATCCCTTTATTCAGTTTTTTAAGATAAAACTTCAATTAAGTCTTTTTTATCTCAAAAGAAAGGCAATGCTAATGTTTTCAGAGTATTTTGCTTTTACTTTGCTTTATTTTAACCTCTAATCACAGGAAGAATCAATCTTATACCTCTATATTCCCTCATTAATATTCTCCCAGGATAGGATAATATTGCATAATTTCAAATGTGTTTGTTTTCTCTTCAGCTGAAAAAATACAGAAATCACCTCCAATAGCTTGTCAGCCTGAAGACAACGTCGCACACATTGCTGGGCAGTTAAAGTTGAAGTTGTTTCTAAAACCAGGGAGATTTTTTTCATGAGCAGTTGTTTCTTACATAGTGTTACTGGCATTGATGGTGAGAATGTTGCTTGGTAAAAAGGTTGTTTTACAATCTGTGGGGAGCAGCATTATCAAGTAAATCGCAGTTCTTGCTCTTGACTGAATTCTGTGCAACTGCTTTAGTGTGTAGGATGGAGGCACTGTGTGGATATTGTCCTGTTTCTGTAGGTGTTTTAGGGATTGTGAAAAGATCATAACTAACTTCTGGGAAGCTAGATTTGATCCTTGAATGCCCAGCTATCAGCACAGTGTCTGGTATTGGCCACTGTGGTCCAGGAGAGCTCCAAGGGTCTCATTATGGGCTGGTGTTTATAGGGTCACAAAAGAGATGGCTTTAGTCACAGTAATTTTCCATCCTTACCACAATTCAGGTCAGTAACATTCTTTGAAAATTTGATAACAAAAATTTTATTCCACTTAGGTTGTTGTCCAGGCAACAAAAATAAGTTTCAAAGGCTGTTCATTAAAACAGCAAAATTCGACAGCAAAAGTTCCTGGGAGAAGTGTTTCTGGTATGCTCGAGAGAAGCTCAACCAGCTGCTGTTTGTCAGGGCTGAGGCCTAATAAGCATTTCTGAGATCACACTGTGGCTGAGGTGGGGGGAATGCACCCCCAGTGGCCTAAGAGAAGTCAATAAAAGAGTTGTGATGTGCTGAGCTTGCATCTTTAAATTTGCTGTTACAGCTTGTAGGATTTTTTCTATAACCCCATCCCTTAATCTAGGGTCAATTGGAAACACCACCTCACTCACGGATCACATGGTGAGGAGCTTCCATCAGCCCACGTCCACATGGTGGGTGTCTGGAGAGCGCAGCTCCAGGCCCTCAGATCACCCATGGCCTGCCTGCAGGGGTGGCAGGGAAGGAAGGAACCAGGGGTGCCACACATGGACAGAACCAGGCTGCCCTTTCTCTGCAAACATCATTAAATTTCCTCCGAAACACAGATCGTGCTTTTCGACCAACGAGTATCCAAGTCCTTCAGTAAACATCTACAAACAGTGAGAAGCCTTGTCTAGGTTTATATAACCTACACAACCAAGTGTAGTTTATATTTTAGCCTCAATGCACTTCCCACAAGCTACTCCAGGCAGATCAGAAGTGGAACCAAAAATAGCAGATTCATGTTCCTGATAAACCCTTCAGCAGTTACTGAGGTCCCAGCAGGGTGCCAGGGCCAGGATCATGGAACTCAAGGGTTCAGAGCTTGCAGCCAGCCCCAGCATGCTGGGAGCGGCTCATGGCCTGGCCAGCAGGTGAACCTCACCCCTGACAAGCTGAAGTGACTTTCAACATCAGTGTTTAATTATGCTTATAAATGAGGCTCTTCACACCCACCAAGATTTTTCCAAATGAAGAAAATTACTGACTTTCAAATGCTTTCCAACAGACAATAATTTGAAGAGATCTCTCTTTAAAAATACCATTGTTTAAAACTGTAGTTCACATCAGAAAACTCTGACAAGTGACTTCCCACACCAAGTAAGGGCTGAACTGGCAACCTGCAGTGCTTTTTCCAGTAAGAATCAGCAAAACCAGGAATTTAGTAATTATGGGTCCTGGCTGTCACTATTGCTGACTGATGCATTTAGATGTGTAGCCATTCTTATTAAAGGGAAGGCAGAAAGAGTACTTGAAACTTTTAATTTATTAGTCCTCAAATAGCCAATACACATAAAAATGTACTGAAAATGGACAGATATAGACTCAGCAAAAATAATAATCTCTCAGAAAAAAACAGGCATTACTATACAAAGTCAGAGTAAAGTCCTGTCACATTTACAAGTGAGCTTGTAATTTGTGTGTAAGTTCAGCATCACTTGGAAATTTTTCAAGTCCAAGTTGAATCTTTTCAGCTAGTTAGTGCACTGAGCTTATACAGTACATTGTTTTCCAGCATCACCAACGGGTAATACTGTACATAAGCAAGTAGCACAAGCAGTGGTTTAACCTTTAAAAGCTCATTCATTCCACTTAAGGTGCACTATTAAAACAACAGACGTATTTAATAAAATAGTAACAGTATAATTGTCATATTACAGCTCCTTCCATTTCACTGTGACAATTGTGTGGCTAAAACCATTAATTATACTGCTAGAAAACCTGTACAAATGACTGAGGAAAAACAATCACTAGAGATTTGTTCAAAAGGAAAAAGCCTAATGTTTCATGTAAATGGATTGTTCCACTGTTTAAGACAGACTTCCTTAACATTTTTAAGATGGTTACTCTGTAAAAATGTACTTCCTTACCCTATAGATAAGGTAGGTAATGGCTAAGAGTTAGAGGGTCAGTTTAGATAAATATTAGGAAGAAATTCTTTATTATGCAGGTGGAGAGGCATTGAAACAGGTTGTCAAGAGAAGCTGTGGATGCCTTATCATCTCTGGAAGTGTTCAAGGCCAGGTTGGATGGGGCTTTGAGCAACCAGGATGAGAAGAAATGGCCTCAAGCTACATCAGGGAGATTCAGGTTGGATGTCAGGAAGAATTTCTTCACTGAAAGAGCTGTGAAGCAGTGGAACAGCCTGACCAGGGAGGTGGTGGAGTCACAATCCCTGGCAGAGTTCAAGGAACGACAGGATCTGACACTCGGTGCTATGGACTACTTGACATTGTGGTGTTTGGTCAAAGGTTGGAGTTGGTCTTGGAGGTCTTTCCAACTTAAAGAATTCTGTGATGTAGGAGCTGTCCCAGACCAAAGCAGGGGTGCTGGAATTATGTGACCTTCAAGGTCCCTTCCAACCCTAACCATTCTAGGATTCTGTGATCACGTAACAAAAATCCACCCCAACATACAGCACTCAAAATTAGTTGTTAGTGTTGAAATTGTTTACACATTTTATGGCACACATTATCCTGAGTTGTTGACCTAGTGTAAGGGGAATCAATGCTTCTTCTCAGCACAGACCTCCCCACCCACCAAAACAGAACAATGCTGTAAAACATCAAATAGAGTTTGCCATCTGAACAGAAACCAGTTACTGAAGGAAAAGGACAATTTTCCTGTGCAAAAAAAAAGCTTTCTTAGCTTTAACCCTCACTCCCACCTTCAGTGGAGGAGCACCTTCCTCATTTTTTCCATGTTCTGTGTATTAACTGTGCTGTCACTTTGCTTTTATTTATTGTTATTACAGCTCAGCCTATAGTTTGAAATTCAAAGACAGAAAAACAGTATCGTGTACTGAAGTCCTGTATTCTGGAGCCAGAAGTTGATAGGACATACATAAAAATTCAAGATTACTTTCTGACACAGGCTTGCACTTGGTGTTTTTTCCCTAATTTGCATAGTATCCTCCTATGCATTTTGCAGAATTAGGGAACCTTGTGGAAAACTGAATTAACTCTCAATCTGTATTTAGGTATATTTATGCTGTGCCACCTTATTTGTATTGTAGAACATAGGGTATTTAATTTCACCACACCTGTCTGAAATAGCTGTAGAGTTGCTGGCTAGGTCATGCAGGGGTTAATAAGCTTTGGTGTGCTCACTTGTGAAGCAGATGTGTAATTGTCAATACTGCCTGATCCAAGGATTTGGACTTCCTATTTAAAACCAAACTGGCCAACCCACCTCACCCCTACAGAAACCATACTGGGATGAAGTGAGCCCATGCACAGCATTTGCACAGTGACAGTTCACGCCCTCAGAAAATCCAGTAAACAAATTCAACAGCTTTGTTTTATGGATACGAAAGATGGATAATACAGACACAGTCCTAAAGTATTTTTTAATTTTAATTTTAAATGTTCACATAATTTAAAATGTTTGTAGTTACTCGGTGAACTGCAGCAAAGGCAACCCAACACGTTTCATTAGACTATTTCATATTTTTCTAAGCTTATTTTATTTCTTTGCTGTACAGAGGCAGAAATGCAAACCATCTCAATAAATGTACATCAGTAACTACCTAGAAATGATACAAGTATTTACACAAAGACCAATTATTTCACTTCAGTGTTGATACCATAGTTCATGTAGAGCTGGATGCAAAGAGTGTCTACACAGTGTGAGGCATAACTCTCAAGATATTTACATCTTGTTCTTTATAGCAAAGGCTTCCAATACACCAGGAATTCCTTGTTACATTTGTATTTGACAATCCTGCTTAGTAGTGCTGCCTCAGAACTGAAAAGTGCATTTCTTCATTTTATACATTCTCACGCAGATTGTGGACCGTTCCAGAAACTGTTCTCCAACCTTAATTTTTGGAAGTAATTGATGATCTACGTTTTTTGTTAATTAAAGTTGTAAGGTAAAAAATTGTTTTTCCCAAAGCTCTGTAGGTCATATGCAATTAAGAAAACAAAGCTCCTAAACGCAACTCAAGAAACTGTTGTCTTTTGACTTGGGAAGATGAGCAATCCTGTGAAAGCACTCAACCAATCCACTGCTGGTTATTTAAAACACTTTGGAACATTTCAGGTTATGAAGTCTGCAGATCCAAGCACTTTGGAAAAGCCCTATAACACAGATAAATACATTCTATATTAGATTTTTGTGTTGTAATTAATCTGGCATCTCAAATGGTTTTTTCTCTTCCATCGGAGATCTCACTTTAAAAAGAAAGTAAAAAAGGAATATGATTACTCTCATTGTAGAAAATACAATTTTGAGTTATTCCACAAGCGAAATGAATTCAAAAAATGCCTGGGATGAAAAAGCCAACTCCTCCCTTCACCTATAAAGACTTCTAAAGATAATTTCTTTCTTTCTTTGTGTTCTGAGCTACTGCAACTCCTGCCACATTTCTTTTTAAGCCACAACATCCTCCAGCACTAGGGTTCTTCAGAATCTCTACTCCATCCAATCTTGTTTTAGAAGATTAATACTACGTCCCCTCTTCTGTCTGCCCTCCCTTAGGGCAGGAATGAGCAGTAGCACAGTCGTGTTTAAAACAGCATCATAACTCTCATGGCAACAATCTGAGCTGAGCAGGAGTCTGTAGTGCAGCAGCTGAGAGCTGACACACGGAGCTGAGAGCTCCATCCACAGAGTGCAGCTCCCACAGGAAAGCAGCAAAGAGCAAAGGAAGGAAAAGGCCAGGGAACAAGAGTGCCTTGCTCTGTGTGCACGTGCCTGACTCTCTGACCTCCTGTTGCTGTGAGGTAACACAACAGCACAGACTTCTTTCCAGGCATTTCCTATACTCCCACACATCTTGGCCCACAATCTATGCTGCAAAAATTAAACTTGTTCAACAGTACAGCTTATAACTTTATCAGAATATGTTAATCTTAAAAAAGAAAAAAAAATACACGTGGATAAAAATGTAAAAGGAGGATGTTACCTTCATCAGGATAAAATGATGTCTCAGTTTCCCTAGATATGGACAGTATCCATATCTTCACAGGTTTTGGCACCCGGATTCTCTTTTTCCACCTCACACAGATAGACATCAATAGGTCCTTTTGTGCTCTTCACATGTACTTCTATGTGATCCTATAAAAGAGCAACTTGTATATAATTCAAAGAATAAATCTTATACATTCTTTATCTATTTTTGCACGTATTTTAAAAACAAAGAACAAATACAGAAATGATGTAACTATTTAAAATTGTGTTGCTGCTTCCACGTAAATTATGACTATTACATACGTTTGTAGGAAACTATTATGCACAATTAAGCTAACAAGCTTTCATTTTTGATGAACGTGCATTTAAGTATTTGTTTAGTCTTTCTACTGACCTTCTGATATACCACCAAGACTTACTTATATGTTTAGGAAGAGTAACAAAAGTTAAAAAGCTTGACAAAACAGTGCCATGAAGCAGACAACAAACTGGACACACAGCTTTAACAAAATAGTAAAGCAACTAATCCTTATCACTTCTCCTGCCTTCCTTCCACAGACATCATGTTGCATGACACAGAGCAAATTAATCAATGCAGAATGGAGAAAATACTCGGTTCTAATGTACAGCTTTTAAAATTCTGCCTTTTTATTGCTTCAGGAGGCGTCTGGAGTTGTATCTTTTTCATCTCCACGGGGTAAGAGACAGCTCCTTTGACCAGGGAAACCACTGGAGATCTATGTAGTGGATCTCTTTTGGTTCTACTGATTCATTTCCTTTTCCTAAGATATCCCCACCTTTCTGTCCATACAACAAGGCAACTTCAATGACTATGCACCTGGGAAGATTATCAAAAATGCTCATGCAAAAAAGAAAATGGAATTAAACTTCTGTTTGTTATCTTAGGCTGTCTTCCAGGATTTGCCCTCTCAGAGCACTGCCAACAGTTCCCAGTACACAGGCCCCACTATGCACTTGCAGCACTGCTGGGTGCAGGGGGCTCCTCTGTGAGACAAGAATGGAGCCTGTGTGTTGCACCGTGGGGTGAGGACAGGGCACACTCCATGAAAAACCCTTCTAGATATATCTACCAGAGGGACAAAAGGTTTTCTTTTTCCAACCATACTGTACATTGCATACTTTATTACAGCTTCTCCATTCTCTCTAACAAAACCAGGTAACTAAAGCTCAGATATATTTATGGCTTAGTAATTTAGGCAAAAAAAAAAATACAGCAAGTAAGCTTCTAAGACTATTATCCCTGCAGCACTGCTGAGTGGAACACAAGAACATTTAACTACCACTATCTGCATGACAGAGAAACTGAAAGTCAATTACTGACTGCTGCTGCAAAAAAATCAAATTTAAAAACTTTTGTTCTTTTCGGAGAAATGTATAAAACTTACGTCTTTAGGAACTGGTATCTCCAATTTGGTTTCCTCTGGAGCTTTGATTGCAATCACAGTCTGTTCCTGAAATGCCTGAATGCTTCGGATATCTTGGTATGTCACATAAGCTAGTGTACACATTGGTCAAGGATTATGTAAAGTAATTTGCTAATGGGCAGAAGCAAGAGTGTGATGCCAAGATATGTTGAGGCAGAATACCAACTTCAGAAAATTGATCAACAATTCAGCAGAGGTTAATATTAGCTTTGTAAAATGAAGTATCAGCTAATGGTAGAAAAATACTTTTCTGTATTTCCAGGAAGGAAAAAAGCTTTTAAAAATATATTCAATGTTATAAAATAAACCCAAACAGTTTTCACAGATGTTGTCATAAGTCTACAAAGCAGAAGAAATACTGTTTTTCAGGAATTACACTCTTATCTTCTAAAAGCATGAAAATAATCTCCTGAGACATTGTAAAACTATTTTCTTAACCAGTAAGGTGTAAAGAATGTAAGCACATTTCATTTGTGCACACACCTTAACACCTTGCCAAACAAGGGAGCTAAATAATATTTTATTGTAACCCAAAGCCAAAATTCAATCTTTATGCCATATATTAAAACGAATGTCTTTTCTATTGTCAAAACCCATCTGAAAGTCAGAACTGCAATGGGATCTCTTTCAAGAGAGAAGAGTATTAGGACATAACCAACATACCATTACATCTCCTTGGCGACAGGCCACTGGAACTCCATTCTGAGTCCTCTCTGCCATCTCCCTAAGCATCTTGAGCTCACTGGTAGGTCAAAACCTGCCCTTGAGACAACTCAAATGGAGAAAACAGGGTGATGGTCAGGGTACTGAGACTACTGCCCCACTTAATTCTTCTGCAGTGGAAAGGCCATACAAGCAGCACTCCTCTGAGGACAGGCTAGACTGTCCATGATACTGCAAAGCAAGGCACATGACTGGCATTCTCAAATACAAAATAATCAAAAAGTCTGCTATTATAAAACTGATTATCAAGCAGTACTGTATACCTGTGGTATCAGCCTACACTTCTTACTAGATATGTGAGTATGTGCAACCAAAACCATAATAAATAAATAATAATGTAAGAGTTGAAAGGATATTTTGCATTTTCTTTGTCATCTGTTAGTTCAAATATCTGATGAGCACAATTCTTGATTAATTCATCCAGAGCTTCTTCCATGGCTGTTAAGTCAGAAAGTTCATCTTTAAGGTTCTGCTGCTGCGGTGCTTTTCCAAGAAGTTGGTCAAGACTGTTACCTCTAGAAGAATATGAACATTGTCTAGCATGTTTGTATAAATAAAAGCCTGTTTATTAAACATCAAGTATACTAACAGCAAATAGTAAGAAAGTCTGGCATCCTTTATTCTGCTGAAATATGCTTCCATGTACTTCTGCACTTGATACTTGTTAACGTATTAGGTAATTCACATAGCATAAGGAAGGATATAGAACTTAAAATATTATCTATGAGAAGTAACTTAATATGCTTAAAGACACTCTCAAAGTTATAAACATTACTCAACACTGTTGGGATTTACTGTTTCAGAAACTAGAAGCTTCAAAGCCAACTCACATCCACTGGATATGATTCTTAGATCTTTTCTGAATCAAGTCGATGCCATCCAACACATTGGTGATGTCATACACTCTTCGTTTTCGTACTCCAAGTGTTGTTGCCACTTCATTTAAATCAAGGACACCGTCTGGAGCTTTTCTGAGCAGAGCCATAAATTTTCGTGTCAAAAGCACCAAGGATGCATCAAATCGAGGCCTTTTCATGTCCACAGTTTCTGTAAAGTTTTGGTAGAATATTTAGGGTCAGCTACTACATAAGCATGAAGTAAAAAAAGTGATAGTGATGAAGTAACAATGAAGGTAAAAGTCTGGAAGCACTGCAGTTTTTTTTGCAATGTCATCATAAAAAGCCTTTTAACTACACATACCTTTATTTGTTTGCAATGATTTTATCTAAATAGCAAGCATACATTTTTGTGCTTTCAACATTAATGACTCCACACTGCTAGTATGCATATTAACAACTGAGTAACCGTATACTCTACAGGACATGGGATCAGATCACTGACCAAATACCAGTGAAACCTTTGGTTAACTATAGACTGTGCTGAGATGCTGCCAGAGGAACACAGCTCTATCTCTGCTGCGTGACACTATTAGAGTATTTTTTCCCATCTTTTTGGTCCAGTTTAACCAGCAGACCTCACACATAAGCATTAGGCATGGTTCACAAGCCAGCTTGAGCTTCAGGACTGTTTCAGCCTGGACAGGACCAATCTGCTCTGGAACTGAAGAATTTAGCATGTAGACAAACTGTTTGCACTATCTGGTCTCAGGGCAAAAGAACTAGTCATTCCATTGTTTGATTTACTAATACACAAAGATCTACAGCTACCCTCACACTCTGGTTAAAGAGATCCCTGTGTTATGTGTATTCATTACCATCATATTTGCAGAAACAGCAGAAATCCCTGATTAATAACTTGAGATTGTTATTTTTGTAAGCAAAAAGCACAAAAAGCACCTACTTCTGAGTCAGAAAGTCACACAGTCAGTATGCACACACTCATTTGATGGCAGCCAATAAAAGATTCTCAAATTCATATGTTACTTTGCTTTACAGGAGAAAAGACAACCAGGTATTTCACCTGATCAACCTGTGTCCCTGAACAATATTCCAGTCTAATGCTTCAAGAAAAGGTGAGTGTGTAAAAAAAGTACCCTAGACAACACTTCTGCTTCAACCATCAGTATTTTTTCCAAGATGAATAAGATACCACCTTTACTCATAATGTATCACACCCATTCCATGGCTGCAAGTTTGTGCACTCCTGAACATGAAGTAACAGGTTTGACAACTCAGTTTTGGACTGTTACTGTGAAAGGTGTGAAACAATTCAGCTGGTGAGAAAAAAAAAAAGAAAAACAAAACCCCAACACCCAGAAATTCACTCAAGTTTATTTCCACATTTATCAGCACCAGTTGAAACACAACATTTGCCAGTATGTTGCTGCAGTTTACTCTAACTCACTTTTCCTGTGCACTCTTACCTATATAGCAATGGGAAGGTATACGTGCAATAGATCTGAGGAGAAAAAACGATAAAGAATGTATTGCTTCACATCTGTTATTTCAGTCAGTGTTCAGCATTTTTCCTGCTCTGCTGATATTAAATACCATTTTTCATTTGTCTACAGCACTGTACTCACATTATAAAAATGCATGACATACTGCAAGATTTTCACACATGACACATAGCAACTTACTTTTCACAAGCTGTGTGTCCTTGGGCACATTCAGGTCGACCACTGGTGCCTGAGGAAATAAAAAGGGAATAAAACAACTGTCATAAAATGCCATCTACAGGGGGAGCTTCTTCAGAAGAAATCCTCAAATCTTCTTTAGATGTTACAGCTATCACAGCTCTGACAATTCAACAGCTATTACTATGAAGTGTCACTAGATAAAAGGAATATATGCTCTTTAATTCCTGCCAGGACTTTGAGCCCTTAATCTCAGTACAACTCGCTCTGTTTTAAAAAACAATAAACACCATTGAATTTGCTGTTGCTCAGGCAAGCTAAAACCTCTCTTGCTTCTTCTCTTTCAATTCATGGCCATTTCCTTTCAGTTGCCCATCAAGTACAACTGTGAAATACCTGGTAACCTTTTAAAGTTCTTAACTTGCTTGCAAGTATGGAATGAAAACTCATCAGGGGAAGTTTGGGTTAGATATTAGGAAAATGATTCTTCACCCAGAGGGTGCCTGGGCACTGGAACAGGCTCCCCAAGGAAGCAGTCACAGCACCAATCCTGCCAGAGTTCAAGAAGCTCTTGGACAATGCTCTCAGAAACATGGTGTGACTCTTGGGATTGTCCTGTGCTGGGACAGGAGTTGGACCTGATGATCCTTATGGGTCCTTTCCAACTCAGCATATGCTATGATTTTACTGAAGAGCTGCTGTCGCATAACAAATTCTCTCAGGAGTTTATGAACAGCCTTCCTGTACTAGTGGGCCTAAAACAGGAACAGTATTCCAAGGGCAATCTAACATATGTCAAATAAAGAAAAATAATAATTTCCCTCAATTTACTGTTCTCCTGCTAAGACAGCCTCATACGCCTCAATGTCAGGACACAATGCAGGTGCACATTTAGCCCAATCCATGAGGGCCCCCAGGTCCTTTCAACAGGGTGGTCCCCAGCCTTACCACTGCTGGGTAAAGGCAAGGCTTTAACGCTTCATTTCAACTTCCCAAGTTTATGAGGTGTTAGATGACCCCTTCCTCCAGCCCATAAACCTCACATCCTCCACTGAACAACAGGACAGACCTGCCAGGCACCCACCAAAGCTGCTCCATCACTCCTCTCCACAAGTGGTCAGGGGAGAGATGTAACAAGAAGTTCATGAGTTGAGCTAAGGACCAGAAGAGATCACTTCCCAAATACCATCATGGGCAAAACAGACTCAACTTGGGAATATTAATTAAATTTATTACCAACAAAACCAGAGCAGAATAATGAGAAATAAAACGCATCTTAAGAAAACACCTTCCCTCCACCCCTCCCCAAGCTCCACCTCCTCCACACCAGCAGTGCAGGGAGACAGGAATGGGAGTTATGTCAGTTCATCAAATGTTGTTCCTGCTGCTGCTCAGGGCAGAGAGTCCTTCCTCTACTTCAGTGTGGAGTTCCTGCCCACGGAAGAAAGCCCCCCATTAACTTCTCCAGTATGAGTCCATCCCACAGCAACAGTTCACCAACTGCTTCAACATCCATCACTGTTCCTCAGGGTGCAGTCCTTCAGGCACAGCCTGCTCCAGCAGGGGTCAAGGGTCACAAGTTCCACACAAAAGCCTGCTCCAGCATGGGCTCCACTCTCCATGGATCCACAGTCCCTGCTAGGAACCTGCTCCAGCATGGGCTTCCCACAAGTTCACAGCCTCCTTTCAGGCATCCACCTGCTCCAGCCTGGCTCTCCTCCATGGGCTGCAGGTGCATCTCTGCATCCTCATGGTCCTCCATGGGCTGCAGCTGCTTCACCATGGGCTGCCCCACAGGCTGCAGGCAGTCTCTGCTTTGGCACCCAGAGCATCTCCTCCTCCTCCACTCACCTTGGTGTCTGCAGAGTTGTTCCTCTCACATATTCTTACTTCACTCTTGTCTGGCTGTAATTACAACTGTATAATAACTTTTTTCCCCCCTTCTTAAATATGTTATCACAGAGGCACTACTACTATCTCTGATGAACTCTGCCTTGGCCAGTGACAGATCCATCCTGGAGCTGCCTGGCATTAGCCCTGCAGGACTTGGGGGAAACTTCTGGCAGCTTCTCACAGAAGCCACCCTGCAGCCCCCAGCTGCTATCAAAACCTGACCACAAAAACCCAATACAGGGTACACAAGCCCAAGGTTTCCTTTGTTTGGGGTCCCTGTTCCAGCTGTTGTACCAAGATTAAGTTATTTTAAGGATCCAAATGTCTGAGACTCTGCTATGGGAAACCTAGGGTCAATCAGTGAGGGGACCTTGTCTGTGTGAGTGTGGGGGTGCAGCTGCAAAGGGGCCTCGGTCCCAGCTCAGGTGGTGTGAGAGTGACTGACAGGAGTGGCTCTTCAATGGTCAGACAGGGAAATCTCTTCAATATTGTCACCTTTAACATTCCTTGCTTGTTTCAACACTACAACTTTGCCTTTCCAATCACCATATCTGCATGTCCAGGTACCTTTTATCCTTACTCTTACAGAAGTCTGTCCTGTTCTTTTTGCCATGAATGTCACAGTGAAATGTGTTTCTCCTTATTGATCTCAATCTCTTCAGCTCCTCCAGCTTCCAAAGCTGCCTTCCCAAAAGTCTCAACCTACCCCATGGCAGAATAAGCTGGAGTCTTCAAGACTGAGTAAGCTGGAATCCAGGTTCTGCACTTTACTACTAACCTTCCTTACTAGTAGGTTCAGGGTCTTGAATATCCCACTGTTAAGAAAACTTCCCAGTCTGACCATTCATGAGAATCCACCTAAGTCTCATGCTGTCACTGCTGGGACTGAAGCCCCTTCATGGTGGACTGCCTCAGTGAGCTACTGGGAGGCCCACTGGACTCCCTACACACCACACTCATGCAGTCAGGCCATGTTTCCTCACTGGTTCAACCCCAGATTTGAGTTTGACTCTCCCACTGCAGGGTCTCAGACATCTCTCAATAAAGCCATTTATTCACGGCGCAGCAAGACAGAAACAGCCCAAGCTGGTACCTCCAAAGAGGGATGCACAATGAAGGAACCTCTAAGTTTTTATACCCTCATAGTCTACTCGGGTAAATCTTGATCTTCACCCCGAGTCCTCTGCTCCTGCTGTGTCTCCCCATGTGTCTCTCTCCGTCCACCTTGGCAGTGCCATCATCTCTGTGCCGTTTTGTTGCCCAAAGCGTTGGCAGTTCATGGCTTCTGCTGCTCCCTCATTTTCCACTCACCTGGTCAGTGCCACCTTCTTCCTGCCCTTTGTTATCCCAAGGATTGGGCAGTTCATAGCCTCTTGTCTAGGGATCCCACCCATGTGCAGCCTGCAAACCGAGCTACACAAGGCGCAACTCACACCTTGCATTCCACGGCCATGGCAGGCAGGGCTGTTAATGATTACCACACCTTTGACCTCGTGTTTATAAGAAGCTGATTCAGGAAAGTATCACCCTTTGTAAAATCATCTAAGTATATACATAAAGAAGCTGTGCCAAACACCATTTGCATCTCACAATCATCACTTCAATTACCCACCGAAAAACTTACATGAACTCTTTCACGGCTTTAAGAAAATACTACCAAGTAACCTTTAGCCCAACGGACAAGATTAATTTAAGAAAAAAAAGTAATATATTTAAGCATTAAATATTTTACTTAATATTAAAATTATTTTAGTATTAAAATTAAAAACACGCACCATCAGGATTAGCTAAAAACATGTCAATTTTTAAAAAAGTTTTACAAAATAGACTTTTTTGCCAACTACTTCATAGCATTGCTAAAGGTAATGGTGACAGCTGCAGGTAAGATAATCACAGAAGTTAAGAGGAGAAAACACATTGTAGTCCCCTTTTCTCATCCTTAGCTACACCATATTTAGCTCGATTAAGAGGCTATAAGTAACACAGGCAAGAAAAACCATCCTTCTGCATCCCAGCACCTTTCCCGGGAAGGCCGCCACGAGGGAGGGAGGCACCCCAAGGCTCCCTTCGGGCACCACGCTGCCTGGCCCGCCGCATCTTTCCCGCCCAGAGACGTAGGACGGGCTTTCGGCCGCCTCCTCACGAGCTCCCGCGGCAGCCGCAGCGCCGTCCCGCCCTCTCCCATCCACGGGCAGCGCCTCCCGCCATGTACCTCACTCACACGCAGCGTGTCCGGCTCCAGCGGCTTCAGGCGCTCCCACTTGTCGGGGCTGGCCATGTCCGCCCGGCCCCGCGGCGAGGCGCCGGAGGAGGCAGCGCGCACGGAGGCGCTCAGGCCGAGGCTGCGAGGCGCGGCCGGGCGCGGGGGCTCCCGCGCGCGCCCGGGGCGGCCGCTGGGGCGGGAACGGGCGGCAGCCGCGCACGCGCCCTGCCCGGCGCCACCGCCTTCTCCCTCCGCTACCCATCGGCCCCCGCGGCGCCTTCCCGCCCTGCCCGGCTCCTCCCGGCTTCTCCCGCCCCCCGGGGCAGCCCCCGCCTCTCCCAGCGCCCGCGGGAATGCGCGGGATCGGGTCCTTCCCACCCCTCCCGTCAGCCGGTCCCATCGCCCCCGTCCTCGCCTTTGCGACAGCGGGAGCTCGCTGAGCACTGCAGCGGCCAGCGTGGGTTAAGGGAGGAGTCGCAGAATACGCTGAGTTCGAAGGGAGCCGCATGGATCGTCGAGTCCAGCTCCTGGCTCTGCACAGGAACACCTCAAGAGTCACACCATGTGCCTCAGAATGTTGTCCAAGTGTTTTTGGGCTCGGGCAGGCTGGTGCTGTGACCGCTTCCCTGAGGAGCCTGTTCCAGTGCCCAAGCACTGCTTCTGGGTGAAGAACCACGTTCTAACATCCAACCTAAACCTCCCCTGGCACAACTTCAGGCCATTCCCTCAGCTCCTGTCCCTGGTCACCGAAGAGAAGTGTCGGCCCCTCCTGTCCCCCTCACAAGGAGGTGTAACTGCAGTGAGGGCTCCCCTCGGTCCCTCCAGGCTGAACCAGCCCCGTGACCTCAGGCGCTCCTCACAGGGCTTCCCCTCAAGGACAGGGTTACTGCCAGCAGGGAGATTTCTCTTTCCTCCAGGTAACACCATGAGCTAGGAGAGAGCCTTCTGGCTGAGCATTGCCATGCAAGTATGTGTGAGAGTGGTTAGTATTGACTGCCTGCCAAATGACCTGTTTTTGTCAATACTTGCTAGTACGAGGCAGCCAAAGCTACGTGTGTCGCTCACAGGGGAGGCACGGATAGAGTGCCCGTGTCAGGTATAAGTTAATTACAAGAGATTTGTGAGTGAAGGGCCAGGTATATTCCTCTAGGACCCGACAGGAGCCATCAAATGTGGCATGTCCAAACTAATCCTGTACATTTACCTTGCAGCAACATCCTTTCCCAAGTGCCAGTTCCATTGCTCCTGCCCTTTCCTCCATACTTCTGATGATGTTTTACAAGCACTGACGCCTTGTCATGTGCCAACCTCAGCAGTAGTCTCAGAATTTCCAATTGCTGACATAACTTATTTTTGTCAGACAAAAACATTTCTTTAAAACATAGCTCCTTGTTAGGTAGCATTTGTTGCTTGATTGCTGTTTGTGGCAATTAACTCTCTTGTATAGCTGGTAAGTCTTTCATGGAGTTCTTTTGCTTTAAGAATTATGAACTATTTTTCTTCTCCCACCCACACTTCAGGTGAAATTTCTAGTCTTGATTTCATCAGATGTGTAAAATGCTAGTCTGGTATGAGGAATTCAAAGCCATGAAGAACTTAGTTCATATTCTAATATGTCAGACCAAACAAGTCAACTAACACGCTATTATCTTGAATAAATACTGTATTAATTTTCATTTACTATGTGTTTCATAGCCCTTCCAGTCAGACATTTCTTTAGAGTAGCTGATGGTATCACCAATGATGGATCAGATGCCTTGATAGAGGATGGAATTTTCTTCATAGCAACCAATTTTCAGTCAAGTACTTGCAAGGTAATAATTTGCCTTGTAGAAAAGTGTAGAACTAAGGTGGTTTGTTCTTGTGCTCTAATGAATCAACCAGAATAAAAGAGGGGAAAATATATTACAGCTCCTCAAAGGCAAAATGTCTGTGTTTCAGGAGATTTGGAGTTGTATATTTAATGACATCATGCAAATGCTGGTTGTCAGTATTGTAAGGCAAGGTTAGACTGCTGCAAGTGCAGGTTTTCCTATCATGGAAGGGACACATGATTACATCAAAATGTAAAAATGCTGATTTTTGTGTGTGCAACATAACCTCATTGCTAACTTCTCTGTGGTGATGTGCGTAGTTCCATGAGGAATGAATATTCTCACTTCTTTTTGTATTCTGAAAGATGTATTTTAGCATTGCAATTACAGATTGTATAAAGCCACTGTGATAAAGCAGGTTTTTTCCACCTGGAACAGCAGAACAGTTTGGAGTAGATGCTTAGGGCCACGTTAGTTTGAGGTGATGTGAGGAATGTGCCAAGCAGTATTGAAGTCATTGAATAGGAATTGGTGGCTGTTGGCTGGTCAGATATTAGGAGGATGTTAACTCATAATTTGAGGATTAGGATACATGAATTGCTGTATTAACCCATGTGGAAAACATTGCATCAACGTTTAACTATGCTGTTGTTCTAGCCAGTCATAAGATCAAATCCTGTTGTTCCCGTGCTTGTCTGTCCTTGCCTGCTGACATTATCTCATGGACCAAAGAAGGGCCCCAGAGGGATTCAGATTCAGGAAGTGTTTTCTATATTTATATGAAAATTAAAAAGGCTTATTATTCTTTTAACTGAAAATTAGATGTTGAAGTGACTCGCTTGATTATCAGGAGTTTTTGCTGTGGTATTCTGCTGATAAAGAGTTTATCCTAGTATGTTATTATTTACATTTTACAAAGCTGATAATTAATCACACATTCTTAATTAGAATCATCTTGTAGATAAAAATGTAAATTATAACCCATTTACTGTTACCTTAATGCATATTAAAATGACTGTGTATTCATTTAACACCCCCAGACGTTAATTGTACAGAACATGATTCTTAAAATAAAAGATTTGATTATTCATCTGTAATAGGTTTCTTTTTCATTACATTGATTCTTAATGTGCCACCAGGGGGCAATAATTCCTTTCCTAAATCTGATCATTTCCCATCAGAACCTGCCAGAATAGTGGATTCACTAATATTTTTAAATGACTGTATGTGAAAGGCAAAACATAAGTTTCTTAAGAATGCTTCTTTAATTTCTTGTGTAATGTAGTATTTTACCATGCACTACTTAGCCATGTAGGTTTTTTTTTTCAGCAGCTGAAATTTTACTGTTTTGTAAAAGTTTTTGCTTTTCATGCAGCACTAAAATAATGGATGGTTTCCATTTCATGCAGTATGGGATTTTTTTGGTGGTTTTTATATTGTCATTGTAATATTCAAAATTTGTTTTAATCATATTATTTTCCCATTCTTTTACTTTTTGCTGCACTAATATACTATTAATATTTATTAGCCTATATATGTGATCCTGAAGTTGGAAATATATCCAATAAAAAGTACCTTATATCCTTATATGATTTTTTTTCTTTTTTTCTTTATGTACATAGTGGTTACAGCATTCTGCAGGTAAAGCCAAGGCTGCCTTCTGTAAAACTCTACAGCTCTGTATCAAATGCAATCTTTCCTTTCAAGACAATAATCTTGTAAGTGGATCTTACATTAGGTGCACATTGCTGAAAAGATGAGCCAGAGGAAATATATTCCTGCAAAAGTGCAAAAGTAAAAAATCATGAAAAACAGCAATTCCTGTAAATATCTGTTTGAACTACGTGTGGCTATAGAGTTATCAATTTTTTTTTAATATTAGTATGTCAGTCTGTAGAAGCTTCCAGGCCTCCCTAGGGTCCTCACCACTGCATAACCATTAGGCATAAAGGTATACATCTTTGTGCTGTAAATGTAATGACTTAAATCTGTTTCTGGCAATAGTAGAATTTTTCTTCATGTGCTCAGCTTAATCTGCCTGAAAAAAATTCTTCCTGTACACGTGGCAAATAGGCATCCTTTAGTCTAAGAAGGCAGATCTCCTATTTCTTCACTTGAGGATGAGGAAGTTTGAGTCAGTTAATCAGATCAGGGCAGCACAGAGCTAAAGTGCATTCATTTTTGTTATGTCCTGAATGACACTTAAAAGTCATGGATGTGGTATCACATTGCAGGCATAGGGTTTAGTCCATGATATAAACTGAAGCTCCTGCTTCTTTCTGTAATTCAGAAAAGAAATTATATAGATGGAAAAAGGACCTTTGAGGTGACATTAGGGTTGTGTAAATAGCAAGTACTTGCTGTATATGAACACTGGTGTCTTACTGAAAAAGTTCAGTGAATATTGTGTTCTTAGGAAGGTCTGGAAATCTGGCAGTAAGGCATCTGCCATTGCCTGACAGAGCCTGGGGGTTTCTAGGCAAAGGTCTTTACAGAGCCTGCTGCATGTTTTCATCCGTGCTAAGGAATTTATCAACAGAAGGAGATTCCTGTTGCAAAAGGTCATTATTATATTTTTGTTTGTACCTTTTCTGTGGCAGAGGAGGTGCGAAATTCCCTGATGTATTTAATTTTGTCAACTTTAAATGTATGGAAAAGTTGAAGCATGTCCTCGTAAGGTCGTTACCTTCATATTATGAGCTTAAAAGTATTCTTGAAGTTAGTTTTTTGTTGTTGTTGTTGTTTTGGGGTTTCTTGTGTGGTTTTGTTTGGGTTTTAATTTTAATTTTGGTTTTTTGTTTGGGATTTTTTGTGGTTTGTTGGTAGGTTTTGGTTTGGTTTGGGGTTTTTTTTTTTTTTTTGGTGGGATTAAAAAAATTATTATTTAATTTTACCTTATAATATGAAGTGTTATACAGTACCTACATGAACCTAGAGTAGCTTGCTGTTATGTGTGCAGTGAGATTTAAGATTTAGCACATTCACTGATGGTGGGATTGTCAGGATGCATAAAAGTAATTCAAGCCTAACACATTGGCCACATCCATCCTTTCCTCCAGCTTCTCACTCTCTAATAGCAGTGAGAACCTGAAATGGATGAGAAATGCTGGGGCACCTGTTTGTGCTGAGGGAAGGTGTAAGAGAAAGAGATTCTGGGAAAGTGGGTTACCTGCCACTGGGAGGCAAGTGTAGACAGATGCTGGAAAAACAGAAACCACTGGAAAAACTCAGGTACTTGTTTCCATTTTCGAGGCATCTGCATTCCCCCATGCTCTGCTAGTTCAGCCCCAGTGCTCCCATGTCTTACCATCAGGGAGTAACATCCCTTGTGAACGGCCCCAGGCCTCCAGCAAGGTGAGATCAAATCCAGCCCCAGAGGATTAAAGCTAAGCAGACTCTTCTGCCTCTCTTCTCATCCTTCCCTTTCTCTCACATTTCCACCACAAGCAAAATGGAAGGTAGCTATTACCACTGAATGGTAATACCATTGTTTGACCATTTTTTTACTTATTGTTTTACCATTGAGGAGTGGCAAAATGCAGTTTTGCCTACAGTACCGAGGAACCTTAGTGATTCATTTAGGTTGGAAAAGACCTCTGACATCATCAAGTCCAACCATTAACTCAGCACTGCCAATTCCACCACTAAACTATGTCCCTGTGTGCCACGTTGGCACATAAATAATGGTGACGTAACCACTTCCCTGGGCAGCCTGTTCCAAAGCTTGACAACCCTTTTGGTGAAGAAGTTTCCCCTAATATCCAATCTAACCCTCCTCTGGTGCTGCTTGAGGCTATTTCCTCTCATCTATCTCTTATTATTTGGAAAAATAGAACAACACTCCCCTCATTACAACCTCCTTACAGGTGGTTGTAGAGGGTGGTAAGATCTCCTAGAGCCTCCTTTTCTTCACCTTGAGTTGGTTCTAATCAGAAGGCAAACTCTAATAAATAATAATACATTATTAATTGTAAATAACAATTTATATAATTACAGGAAAGCAAAAATGATCAGTTTCTATAGCAGTGAGTTCTACAATTGTAACTTGCTAGAAAAAATGAAGTAATTCTGTTTCAAATATGTTCCCTAATCATGTCATTTGGTACTCTGCAATTCCTGTGTTATGGGAAACTGGAATAATTTCTTTTCAGTGCAGTTTTTCCATATTATTCTCAACTAAATATCTCTATGGATATTTATCAGCTCAGTTACCAGTTTTCCAGTTTGAAGACTCTTAACCTATGTAATCTGTTTTGTGTGGAAGCTATTTCAAATCTCTAGTCACTCTTGTATGTTGCTTTGCTGTTCTGCTGTAGCCTTTTTAAATGTGACATTTGAAAGGAATAACACTGTAATCTGAAAGGGGAAAAAAAGGGGGGGAAAGGAAATATTTTCCCCAACATGAGAACAATAAAGCTGTGGATCAGATTGTCTAGAAATGTTGTGTAGTCTTCATCCTTGGAAGTTTCCAAAACACAACTGGATAAAGCCCTAAGTAAAATCACTGCTTAGCTGGCTTGTCCTTGACTGTGAGATTGGGTTAAACACAGCCTGTGGTGCCTCCCAAGAGGCTGGCTACCCATGATCCCATGATCAGAGATCCAGCCAGGGTACAAGAAGTCTTAAGTGTAGACTTAATGCAATGTCACACTGATGTTTTCTTCTTTATTCTCTATTCTTTTTCTAAAACATTCTGTGTGTCTTTTCGACAACTGGTGAGTATTGAGCTGTTTAGAGAAAACTGTCTATGGTGCCCAAGTCCCTCTTTACCAAGCAGGCAGGAGTCCATAATTATGCACATAGTCGGGCAGTTGCAGCCAGGGCAGGGGAAAAAAAAACCATCAAAGGGTGGTATTGTGAAGTGTGGCTTTGGGAGCAAGATCCCTCCCATCTCTCTGTACCAAGTACTTCCCTGAATTTGGACAAAAGCAGATAGTAAGGAGAAAGTATATTTGGGATTGCCTTATGCTGAGGCTGTTGCTGTTGGCTGAAGCAGTGGCAGAAATGTTGGTTGGAAGAGCACAAGTTGTCTGCTGCAAAGGAAAAGGACTGCACTTCATGCCACTGGCATGTCTATTGCTTCTGGTATGCTCCTGCACTGGAGAAACTCAGAGTTGGACCCTCTTTTAGTTTCCTGGCCATTTTTCTCCCTCTGTTTGGATAGGTGACTCTTCTGGCTAGCTGCTTTTGTTCTTCCACTGATCTCCAAATCTCTGTAGAATACCCATACTGTCAGCATCTTGGCTCTGAGTGCCACTGTGGCTTGTCAGAGCCACAGGCCAGATATTTTCTTTGACATACGTTGTTTTTCATGTATGAGTACTTAATTGAACCTGGCCTTTCAATAGTGCACTGCTGTAAGATATGCCTGCAACATTGCACTGTCTGTATTCATGTATCCTGAATAGTTTTCTGTCACTTCAGCTTCTGTGCTGTACAAGGTATCAAGCTTCATTAAAGCCGTGTTCACTTCATCAGTCAGCCATTGGTGATCCACTCTTATATAGCACTCCTCTACTACTGAAGTTGGTTTAAGGCACATATATAGGTCTTAATCTTATAGCTGGTAGTTCAGCAGTTTCATATTTTCTGTAAAAAACCTCTGGTCCTGGTGATACGTTACTTCCAAGTGATCTGTCCATTCTAAAACTTCCTTTGCTTTAGAAAGATGTTCTGGTCTTCAGAAACTGTGCTGACAAATGTGACATCTCTGGAGTGTTCTAGAAAAGCATGTAGGTGATTTTATAGAGATATTTGAGCACCAAAATAGTTATAAATCTGATTCTCTCTACTTGTTTTAACCTTTTTTATTTTTGAAGTTTATCTGTTCTTAAAACAAAACTTCTGACTTAGTATAGCTTAGAAGTGGTATGGTTTGGTGGCCATACATCACTGTGGAGACCCAGAAGCATCTTGAGACCTCCAGAGGGAGACCCTGTCCACCTAAATAAGGTGTGTAACCTTAAGCAGTCAAGATCTTTTAGAAATCTTCAGCATCACTTACCTCTCTCCACAGTCTCTGTAACAAACATAAACACTTTATAAGGACAGTTTTATCATGTGTCTAAAATTAGGTTCTTGAGAAGAATATTCTGGTTAGCTGTAAATATATGTGACTTTTGGGAGCCATGTACTGATTACCTGAAAGAGCTCCTAATCGCCATAACTGCTCAAAGAGAAGAAAGACCCCTTGAACACATTTGTCATTCAAGCTGAAAAGTCAGAGGACTTGTGCTGGTGTTTTCTGTGATCTTAAAGGGGTTATTTCATCGCTCATAATCTTAAAAAATATTACTGATGACTTTTTCCCTTTCATTCTCCATTGTATCATGAGAGTATGCTGGTATTTAAGTCTGGCTTTGAAGGGGAAAAGTTTCTTTGCAAAAAAGCTACTTAGAATAAAGCTTGAGAAACAAAGAGCATAAACAATAGGTAAACTGGATTTGGGAGATAACTAGCTATCCATGGCACTTTTCTTTATCTGTATGGATCTCTTAAACTAATCTCCAAGTGGCAAGCTTTGGCTACTGTGACTTAATTTTTTTTTTTTTTTAAACACACAGATAAAGTTTCCAATTTCCTCAAAAGGCATCCACTTTCCATTTATATCCCCGGTCTTTTATCTGTTTTTTCTGGTTTATAACACTTTTTTCCCCGGGGCTGGTGAAATTGTCTGCACTTTAGATCCCAGAGCCGACTGAGGCACGTCTCCTTGGGAAGATACCATATTCCCTGGGAAGAGGGGTGAGGATGCCTGGGCGGAGAGGAAAAGCGGGGGAAGGGTGAGGGGCTGTATTCTTGACCTTAGGTAGCTGGTGCTGAGAGGTAGCGCATTGTGTGCGAGCGCGGAGAGAGCTGGAGCTCTCTGTGGATGGGAAGGAGGGAGCAAGGAGGAGGGAGGAGGAAGCTGGGACAGCGAGGGGGGAGGAGGAGGAGGAGGGAGCAGCATCTCTATCTTTCTTTGCAGACCACGCTGCTAAACAGCGAGGGGAGGCTCATGCTTCCCTAATATCCATCACTCCCTGCTTCCAGCGTGGTCGCAGACAGAGCAACAAAGAGGGTCTCAGAGGTAAGAGCCGTGCAACTTGCAAAGCTGTAGCTTCTGCCAAAATAAGGGGAAGCAGCAGCAACAATAGAGAGAAAAGCTTATCAGCACCTGGGAACGCTCCGAGACGGCAGGGGGGTAAGTGGAAGCGCAGGGCTCCTGAAGGTTAGGGAAGTGCTGGTCCCAGCAGCAGCAGGGATCGGGATAGCAGCAGTGCTGAGCTGCTCGTGTCCAGCTGCCTGGGAAAGAGGAGAGAATGGGGTATGGCTGGTACATGGGTAAATGGCACTTAGCAAGGGATAGAAAGAGTTTATTTACCCAAAATATACTTTCGGAGTGAACAAAACAATGAATTACTTTGTGCATGTCAGAAGAAAAAAAAAAAACCCTACACAAAGTCTGCATATTGTTTTGACTTTTTTTTTTTTTACTTGGAAGTTTGAGTTTTCATTTTAGGACAACGTTTCAGATCAAAAATGCAGTCAATAGCAACAACAAGGAAAAAAGACAACATTCCCAAAATAATGTGCTTTAAAAGTCAAACAAAATGGGCTGTTTGACAATTATTTTAAGAAAATATTTGTGATACCAAACCAAGGTATGGTGTTTGACCTGAGAAATACTGTTTCATTTCATTTAGGAAAAAATCAAACCACAATTTTATACTTGCTTGAAATGAAATTTCTAGTTTTGTGTTTTCATCCACTCAGACTAAAAAATCAGCAATTAGTTTAGGTGTATGTATAAAGTGAAATGCTTATTTTTACTTGTGGATACTGGGATCTTAAATGAAGGAGACAGACACTATAACATCTCTACATTAAAAAAATTGATGTTTACTTTTTTCTTGTGCTTTGTCTCATTTACTTTTTAAGGTATGGGCTACATTGGTTTTAATCTAATACTTTATAGACCTTTCTGAAATTATTAATTAATAAAAGTTACAGTGTCAGTGTTTGTTATTAAATATGTAGAACCATGAACAGAGAAAAGAGAAAATTAAAGGTGGTTAGTATATCTTATGAATGAGAGTCTTTAGAACCTAATGTTGGTTTTTGTTTTGGTTGGTTAGTTTGTTTGTTTGTTTGGTTTGGGGTGTTTTTGCTATAAAACATAGAATCATTCTCCCAAGCTGGACATTCTGGAATATTTGTGCTTAATGGGAAGTTTCTGTGTCTTCATCTCAACATTAGGTAAAATAGCTGTAGTGAGTTGATTTGTTGTTTGAGGAAGGAAATTGGAGCCACCTCTCTCGTGCATTGGGAACTTGGAGGTGGTAGAGCTAAGTTTGATCTGCTTTTTTGTCAAATTTACTGCTATGAGTGCACATCAGATCAACATCAGGGTCTGTACTGGTTTATATTGCCTCATTTTTCTTAGAAATGAGAGGAATGCCACATCACAGCAATGGGACTTCTCTTCCACCAGTTTTTACAATTATCTTAATTGCTATTTCAGGGCTTATTTCATTTATATTACTGTTTTCAATATATAAATAACAGTCTGACATTGCTCACCATATCTGGTGTGGTAGTTGTCACCTCTAGCTTTGAAATTTACTTAAGTTAGTAGACAATCAGGGTTTTTGTTATAAAAGAAAGCAAAATAACTTGCTTTCCTGTCAGCCCACCCCCTTGCTTATACAACTAGTTTGGCTTTGTTTGGTGTTTTTTTTAAAAATCTTGTCTTTATTCTATCTTTTGATTTTCTGACTTCAGGAACAACTGATACAATTTTGAAACCTCTTGTTCTGTCTTGTCTTTAATGTACAGCTGTTTAAGAAAATATTGAATTATTTGAGGACTTAAAAGTGATCTTTTTTTTTCTTAGAAAGCCTAAATGTACTATGTACAAAATGATATTTTTCTTTTTGCTTTTGTTTTTGGTTTTGACTACAGTTTTGATTTTTTTGTGGCTTCTGTTAAAGAAATGGCATGTTCTCTCTTTGGAAAGTTTTAGCTGTGTTAGATGCATAAAGAAACTGTAATAAAAGAACCCTCACACAAATCTACCATTGCAGGTAAATTTCATTTGAAGCTAACATTCTTTTCTACTTAGACAATAGTTAGCTATTGTTCTCTTAAAACAACTTTCCATGAATTGTATTGTTCTTGAAGTTCAGAAGGGCTGGATGCAAACTCCCTGAAGTCAGGAAGAGACATTCCATAGACTTCAAATGGCTCTGGATCAGGCCTGTCACGTGAGATTAGCTCCTGACAGAAGATGTAATAAGCACAAGCCCAGAAGGGAATGATTCAGGGATGGAATTTCACTCAGGCTGTGATAATCTTTGTGTTGTGAATATCTCTTAGTCACAATGTTTTTATTTTCTGTTGAAAGTGTCTGTATTCCTTGGTATTGGGAATATAGGGTTTTTCTTCTCAATTATGCCTCAAGTCTATTGTCTATTTGTGTCTGTATTTAAACTCCTTGTTAGGGTAGTCTGTCTTTGGATACAATAGCTCTGAATCTCTCAGATGAGATTTAGTGTTATTCAATAAAACTATGCACAATATGCACAAAGTTAAGGGAAGAGTTTTCTAATGTGAAATAGCAAGTTAAAAAAACAGTTTTAATTCTGTTTTTCCTTGTTAAACCAAAATAATGTTCTCTGTATAAGAAATTACTGGCTTTTGTAGTTTCTCTTTTAATAAAACAACACCTGTCCCCAAAACCCAGAAGATACTGCTGTATAAAATGTGAAAAGTGGCAAAGTAAGACTTTATAATTTTTCTGAATTTGAAGCTTATGGACCTTGCACACTCTAAAAGTAACCATAAGAAAAAATGTGTAGTTTTGTTTAACAAAATAAAAGGAGGGCATTTTACAGCAGAGTTAAGTAAAGTGAAATTTGGATTAGGAAGTTGTAAACTTCAAAAGGTGCTTCTTACTAATAAATCAAAGCCTGTGAGACTCCCAGACCCCCTAGTGATGCTGGACATAGCTGTCTTTAGGGAAAAAGTGCTTTGGTTCTTATTGGTTGTGGTTTTTCTAATGAATACAAAGCCTGCAAGGTGAATGATAAGTGATCTCTCACTCCTTTTTTTCACCTTCATACAAAATAAAGCATTTACTTACTATCAGCTGAGATCAGGCAGAGCTAAGGAATTATTTCATGTAAATAAAACGTACATGAGGGTCATGAAAGGCTAGTGGAACTACAACCAACCAAAATCTACTTGGAAACATGCCTACTTTCACAGAAACATGCCTGCATTCATGTATTCCACATGTGCACAGGGAAAGTATTGCTTCCTGAACTACAGCTGAATATTTCTTTGGTTTTTTCCCATACAGAGTATGGTTAATGATTCAGTCAGTCGGGAAGTCTGACTAAATCTTGAAAACTTCTTTTATGCAGATTGTGGCAGGAAATACTATAATTTACCAAGGAAATTCAAATGTATCACTAATGCTCATTTTATAGATATTTGTAGCTGTACCTTTATAATTACACTTAAGGATTCGAAAGATCATTGGTTTGTTTTTGGTTTGCCTTCATTTGCCATTATCAATGTGCTGCATTTCAGGCTTAAATATTTATGTGAGAAATAAAGGAAGTCTAAGAAGTAACATTGCCAATGGTGTATCTCTGACGAAACAGTAAAAGAAAATTGCCATTTGCCTACATTGTATACTGTAGGAATAATGTTGTAAAATATAAATACTGATCAAGTGTTATATGAAGAAAATACCTTTTCTCTAGTTAAACAGCAGTACTTCATGTACTAAAAGCAATCTATAATTGTGTTGATGGCATATTTATATAATTATGCAGTAGATAAAAATGAAAAATTACATGTAGAAGGCTTATTAACATCAGAGGAAATAAGATATATAGTGAAAACATAGAATCATAGGATATCTCAATTTGGAAGACACTCATACAGATCATCAGGTCCAACTCCCTGCTCCTTGCAGGACAACCTAAAACTAAACCACATAACTAAGAGTGTCATCCAGACACTCCTTGAACTCTGTCAGGGTTGGTGCTGTGACCCTGTGCCAGTGTCCAACCATCCTCTCAGCATTTTCCTGATGTCCAACATGATGCTGTCTTTCCCTGGTTCAGCTTCATTCCACTCCCTCAGCCACTCCCCTCAAGTCTTGCATTTGACACCATCTTGTCACCCTCCTCTGGACAGACTCTGGTAGTTTGATGTCCTTCCTAAGCTGAGGCACCCAAAATTGCACACAGCATTGGAGGTGGGGCTGCACTAATGCAGTGCCCAGAGGGACAGTCACTGCCCTCGACAGGCTTGCTATGCCTTGTGAGGACATGGCTGGCCCTTGTGGCTGCCAGGGCATGCTCAGATTCACATCTCCATTGATCCAAACCCCTAGATCTCTTCCTGTGGGGCTGCTCTCCAGCCCAGTTTGGATGTTTAACCAGGATTGCCCCATCCTAGATGGAGAATCCAGCACTTGCTCTTGTTAAATTTCCTTTGGCTGGTGATTGTGCTGCTCCCTGATCTCTGCAGGTGTCTCTCTATGTTAGGCCTCTTGATCCTTGACTGACTCCACAGCTCCTCCTGTGTTTTCCAGCAAATTTACTCCTGTGTCCTGATAATTTATACAAAAGTTAAATAACACTGGCCCTAAAAGTGAGCCCTGTTGAACCCTGCAGTTGACTGGCTACCAGCCTGATGACACCCCATGTGCTATAACTCTTTGAGCCCTCATTATGTCATCTTAGAAAAAGATGTGATCTTACAAGAATCTTCAAGAGAAGTTTGTCTTCAAAATGACAGTGACTTTTGTTCTGTATGAAATAGAAGTTATGTAACTGTCTTGAGCATCTTTGAAGTATCATCTGGGAATTTCACAGTACTGTAACTTAGAGAAGACAACCTGCCTTTTTCTTCATGCCTAAGGCAGCAAGAAAATTAAGAAAGGCGTGAAATCAGATTTAAAACAACTTCAATTTTTAGAGTATCTCCTATTTGCCTATGCTAGCCCACTGATGAACATTATTACCCATATATTCATGTTGGCCTCAACTGTTTATTTTGTAATTTGTGCATAAACAACAGTTTACAGCCTAGACAGACAACATATGTTTTAACTTATGTAAATTACCCTGGCCTAAGTGCATCCATGCCTCTTCAACTGCTCCATCATAGCTACTCATGGCTAAAAGCTTTTGTTTTTGAGGCCTTAAGAAACAAGGAGACCTTCAGTTACTTTGCACTAAACCCCTTCTATCTTGCAAGCTGTGTTTCCATCTTTGTGCTCAACATATCTTTAATTCTTCTGCCATTTACTTCCTCTTCCATCAAACCTACTCATAGCCTTATTTGCTTTTAGAGGGCTGGGAAGGGAAATGGCAAGTTTTGTTAATTTAATGTACTGGTCTGCAAGCAATCTGTACACTGACAATCCTACATCTTCCAGTTCAACTGTGATATGGGGAGGTTTACTACAGAAGGGAAAAAAGCTCCTGTTCAGAGAAATAATAGGAGGAAAAACTAGAAAATAAGGTAGTGTTGCTGTTTTCTGGGGAGATGTGCTTAGTACTGGTGACAGAACAAAAGGGAAATACTGTCTTTTCCTTGAGATTATTAAGCAGACATTGGGTTTGCTGATGCAAAAACTGGTCTTACTCATATCAGCTCAGATAGCTGTGTTAATGAATTTCTTTGGTTAATGGACCCACTTGTCCTTAATGAACCTGTCTTTTCTCCTCCACTGATTATTCCTTTTTTTGTGACATGCTCCTGCCCATTTATTTCTATAGCTTAATTCACATATGTTTTGTATGATCTGGAAGACTGCTTCATCTGGTTAATTTTGTGCTCCCATCCATCAGAGTCACGAAGCCACAACATCACTATGCCTATGGATGTTTTTTGTATGGAGCCTTAATCTATGTAATAGGCTGTCTTCTGATATGGAGGAGCCAATGATTCCAGGTACTGTACATACCAAAGTCAATACATGTCTTTATTTGCAGTTTGGCTGATTAGTAGAGAGCTTAGAAAATTGTAATATTCTTCAGCTATAGTGCAAGTTCTACTGAATTTCTCATTGCCTATGTTATAAAATAGGTGTCCCTAATAAATATCTAGATAATGACTTTAAAATACTCAAAAAAGGCAAATGCTTCATTATACCTATGCATGTCTACCATTTAGTCCCTTAAAGGATCTCTACAATCCCCAAAGGTCAGGTTACATTTTTCAGTTAAAATACCAACACCTGTACATCTCAGACAGTGGTTGTGGATAGTCTTCTACAGATTTGGTGTCTTTCCTTTTGTGTATGTCTTCTTTTATTCAATGAAGTTTCCCAATACGTTCTGATGCTTATTTTATTTATTTAATTTTTTTTCTTTCTCTTATGCAGCCAGCATTTCATATGCACAAGGGAAAGGCAAAGGCAGCTGAGGGATCCAATTGAGAGTATCTGTTTGAAAGAGTGCAGCAAGGGGGGAAGGTGACTTGGCTTGTGTTCATTCCCAGTTTCAACCCACTGACAATGTTCACTCTGTGAATTGTGTTCTCTCTTGTGTTCTCTTTAACGGAAGTCAAATGATTTCCCTCTGAGGCAAAACTTAAGCATTGTTCTGGAGCTAATTTATTTGAAAAACTGCTCCCACTTGGCAAAGTTGATGACACAATTACCTATGACTCTCTTAATCCCACATTATTTTCTGATACTATTGAAGTTAGGTCTCTTACCCTGTGTGTAACATCCTACCCTGTGATGCAACATCCCCATTCATGTATCGCATGCTTTTAGTTCCATGCCAGAAAATCCTGCTCTGATAAAAGCTTCAACACAGCCTGCATAATAATGAAATTAAACTGACTGGCAGAAAGACCACACACAAATAGTTTTGTCAGAGCCATGGAGGCCCAGCTGAGGCCCAGAGACACTTAGGCCCAGCATCAGGTGATGTGAACATGGTGCTGCAGTGTGAATGCAGGCGATTCTCCAGCCCTGGACACAAAGGCCTGGCATCTCTTCCTGGGCCAGATGCTTGTATCAGTAGAGGTGTAAGGTCATGCTGACAGGTCAGTCTGGGTGGGAAGTCATGGTGTATAGGACGGCAGCAAGAAAACAAAGCTTTATGGATGGTGCTATTCCCATTTCGACTTAGCTATACTTTCTCACTGTATTCTCACTGCTAGGTGGCATTGCTTTTGCATGTAATCTGGTTTCTTTGGCACTGTGCTCACTTTATAAAGACAAAAGGCTGTCTTTAATTCTAAGCTAAATCTTACTCAGTTGGAATGATCCCTTTAAACCTTGCAAATGAGATCTTAATCTACAGGGAAAGCTTTCCGAGGTTTGTTTGGGTTTTTTTTTCCATTGTGTGCTTCTGTGGGTTCAGGATGAAATAAACTTTTCTTTTTAAGGTGCAATTTTTGATATATCTGATCAGAAATTTCTTTCACAGTTGTATTTTTTAGGTTATGTGGTGAGAGTCTGGAAACTCCTAAAGATGATGTCACAATGGAGAAAGAATAGTCTGACAAACAGCAGGACTGCAAAGGAATAATCTGTTCCTTGTGTCTTCTACCTACATCAGAATTAAGTGTAGCTGCAGCCACAGAATTTGCCAACACACAGTGCTGTGTACAAATGCATGCACATAAAAAGCTCATGTGTTTTACTAAGGCTTTATTCCCACCCTGTTCTGACTGCAACTGTGCTGGTTGAGACAGTTCCTGCCCCTAATAACTCCTTTCTGCACTTTTGCCACAGAGGTGACTGTGCCAGCTGAGCTCTCCTGTGCGGCTCCTGATCCATTCTGCTTGAAATGAATAGGGCTGCTGAAGATCTATTACTGTAACAGTGTTAACTTTTTTTACTAAAGTGGGTCAGAGATTGCTTGCAAGGAAAACAATGTGTGTAAAACTGGCAGGGCAATTATTTCCAACATCAGAGCAGTAATGAGCCTCTATAAAATAGTTGTAATCTTCAGTGGGCACTACCAGAACTGGAAGATTTGTTGATGGCCTTGTGTGCATTTAATTAGTGTCACTGATTTTTCAGTGTTTTCCTCTTGCTGCATAGGTATGACCTTTATAACCTTAGGTTTGTATATATGTTGCCTGTTCACAGGTAGTTTGTGTTAGCCATGGTCAGGATTCATTTAATTGAAAATATTTATAGACTTGGAGTTCATTAGGTTTTTTTCCCCCGTTTTAACTTTATCTGTTTTACATTCTTGCTAGAGCTGCTCTGAGGTCTCTGTACTGATTCAATATCAGGCCTCCTGTTCTGTTTAAACACATGCAATTTATTTTAAAAATAACAAGATTAAACATTGAAAATAAATCATCAGGATCTATCACTGAACAGAAATCCTTGGGGTCTGGTTTAATTCAAAACCCATCAAAATCAGAAAGATCAATTAGAATAGCCCTTATGTGGCTATTATCAGCATTTTGTCTGAGAACTTTATGAATTCTGAAACTTTTTAAAAACACCTTTTTTTCCCCCTCTTTGCTGCTTTTTTTCTTGTTTGTTTATGCCCTATTTTTCATGGTAGTAAACTAATATAGAGAAGAGAGTTTTTAAAGATCACAAGATTCTTGTCTGTTTGAATCCCATACCATTCCTTTTGTGAATTCAGTTTCACTCTTTTCTGGCAGACATTAAAATAAATAAACATTGGCTGAGCTGAGTAGATAATATTAGGTGATTTAGAAGTGGCTTTAAAACAAGCATTATAAATCCCAGTGTTTGCATAATAAATGATTAATAGTTTGGTTATTAAAATGTTGACATTTATCTGTTATTCTATATCTGTTGCATTAACACTGGTATATCATTGACTTCTAAATTAGGAGAAATATTGTCAATGTAGAAAAAAATGGTATTGATGCCAGTTTGAAAAAAAAATGCAAACCAATTTATCATTTGGGCATAGTTTATTAAACTAAAGATAGTTTAGAAGCTTGCATACTGTGAAATACAACACATTTTGGACCAGACTTTGTCCTCATTACAAGCTGAAGAACTTCATGGCAGGATAATATTTTAGCACTGTGTTACAAAAAATTGTTGTTAAAGCACAAGAGACTGAATATAGATACTAGTTTGGCTAAATTCCAAATTTGTGCATACGTATGGATTGTCAGTATGTTGGTCTTGTTTAGAGGTTTTACTTGTGTATGTGATTTCACTTACATACTTGGAGTGGGTTTTCAGCAGGACCTCCCATAATAATAAAAGAGAAAAGGGTGTTTCTGTAGGTGTTTGCCTGACTTCCAGAGTTTTAGCTGAATGTGTATTATTTCTGTTCGCCCAATTTCAGTCCCCTGGAAAGGTGAAAAATGAAATTGTCTAAAAGCATCCATGATAATTTCTGTTAGTTTTGTGGAAAATTGTTCTCTAAATATTCTGGAAAACAGAGGGAAACGAATCCAATTTTCAATCACAAAGGTTTGTAGAGAGCAAAACAGTTTGAAAAAAATATTTAAATCACGTTTCTTTTTAAAATATGAATGAATAGAAATTTGTATCAGTACTTAACATACGGAATGCACACCATTTAAAATGTGTATGTTTATTGAGTGAAGTTATGTCAGCAAGCAACATCTGCACGTTAGAAGTACAAATCTGTATGACACTGACTAGGTAGAAATACTGGGGGTACATGTGCACAATCAAGGCATTATGATGAAAATGTCAAGGCACTTTAGACAGAGTTGGCTTTTAGAAGGCAGATGTTTGAGAGTGGTTTCAAAACCAGAAAATCAAAGGTTTTTTTCTTGTTGACACATTTCCTTCTACTCTTTTTGTAAAATCTTTTGTGTTCCCACAGGTACATTAGGATACAAAGCAATTATGGAAAGCAAAATGAATCCTTAGTTTATTGGCTAAATTTGGAAACAATTTTTGACATTTCTGACCATCCTTCAAATAAGGATGTCAGAGTGCAGAGGTCAGGGTATAGAAGCCTTGGGATATCAAAAGGTGGTGAGAAGAATGGCTGGGATTTCCAGCAGCCTGAGAGTACTCTTTTGTCTCTGGTGGTCAGTTGTCGAGGATGATGCCTGTGGACATCAAAGAAATGTACAAACAGTGTTATCAAGGCCTGTCCTTTGCCCCCTGCCATGTAATGGGCCTCTTTTCAGGAAAACATTGGGAAAGCTGAGAAAGCGAGTTGTCCTATCATAGTGCTATTAATTCAGCAAGAAAGCGGATCAATAACATTTGCACTAACCAGTAAAACAATCTGTTAGTTTCTAAAAATGCAGATTAGTCAAGCCTATAAATTAGACACTGCACATCCAAAAATCAATTTTGATGTTTTTTTTTTCATAATGTGTGTGTAATAAGATCTTAGTTTCAAAGAATTTCTTGCCTTCTTGGAAATATTATGGAGAACTGATCTGAGAAAATGAAACAAAACAAATCCCCTTTCTTTAACACTTGCAAGGAAGTTTGCTTTGTGGGGTGTTTGGTTAGTTTTATTAATATGTGATATGTACTGAGGTATGGTTTAAAACAAAAAGGAGCCAGCATTTCATGCAATTCATGCTTGAAGAGTTTGGTTAGTTTTATTAATATGTACTCATATTAATACATATCTGATATGTACTGAGGTATGGTTTAAAACAAAAAGGAGCCAGTATTTCATGCAATTCATGCTTGAAGTATTGACTTTGATGCCTGGAAGAGTTATGCCATCATTTTTAAGATAATATATTTCAAATCCATTCAGCCTTTTAGCACACTGATGAAGGAACAGCTATTGTGAGCTGTTTGTGCTAAATGCAATAAAATGTTATGAGAAAAAAACCCAAAACCAACTGTTTGCTTCTTGTAATTTTGTATTTCTTTTTAGAGATCAGAGCTTTTTAAACCTTCAGTTTTGAAAAGAAATATTGCAAATTCTAGTGGTGAACAACTAGTGTAACAATCTGGTCCTGAACCTTGTAACAGCTTATTAAGCCTAAAATATAGGACTAACAGAGAGGAAGGCAGCCTAGAAATGGGCTTGTGGTGGTGATTCCTGTGAACTAAACTCTGGGGTTTTTCAGCTGATTCAGAGCAAATGATATTTAGAGCCTGTGTCATTCATTATGCAATGCTGTGGCCATTCTTGATCTAAGCAGACACAATGTAAAAAACATTCTTCATAAGACTGAGGGCTCAGAACAATTTCTGACTATGGGTCAGTCTCTATAAATATTTGATAAACTCAGTTTTTAAGATTCTGTGCTGCGCACATTTTGCTAAGAGTATATTATTAATTTGAATGTACTTGAAATCTTAAATGAAATTAGACCACATGAATATACATAATTGCATTATTGTCATAAGAAAGCTACATGAATTCAATATGAAGATACTTAACCAAATGACAATGTAAATATTAAATATAAACCTGTGGTCAAATCAACAGCACACCTAAATAGAGGAAAGCGGAGCTGAGATTTTTCAGCACATGGTTATGTGACATCTTTCAATATAGCTAAAAGTGTAAGTGCAATGTGATTTTGAAAATCTGAAATGAAACTGTTTAAGGAGCATGTGTTTCTCTGCCACACTTCATTTTACTGTAATTTAGGACTGAAGAGAAAACTTTTGTACAAACCTATGAGTTAAGTTTAACTGGGAGAACATGGGTAATAATATCATCGTTGCTGCATTAAAGTTTATAACAAGCAACAGACGTGCTGGGATAATTGTAATTTATTTGGATGGATTTATTTGGAAAACTGGCATTTGGGCCTGCAAGGATGACTCATCATTACTACCTTCCTGTAGCCTCATTCAGTAAAGAAGATGAAGAGCTACAGATTTGCTTGTGTGCTTGTGTGACTGCAGAGAGGCTACGTGGTCATATTCATTTTCCTTGCTACTCTGGAGTCCAAATGCTTTTCACTTTCAGAGTATGGATCTTGAACATGGATACTATGTATTCCATAGTTAGTATATTTTATAATGGATCATATTGTGCTACCTCTGGGAAAAAAAACACGGAGAACAAAGTATTGCATCTCTTATAGCATTTTAACCTTTTTTTTACTACACCTGTGGTTTTTACTTGTCATAGTTGCATCCTGATTTTGCAAACTTCCCTGTCCCTAACTTTTCACAAGAGAATATTTTCAATGGGTGAAGAACATCCTTCTCTATAAATTGGAGAGGTACAGATTTGGTGGATGAAGTGTTCAATGCATGAAATGTTAGTAGGGTCTGTTGTGATGGGACAAGGAGTAAGAGTTAAAAAAAAAAAAAGAGGTTAGATTAAGATTAGATATAAGGAAGGGTTTTTTTTGGTAAAGTGGTGAAACACCGGCATAAATTGCCCAGAGAGATGGTAGATGCCTGTCCCTGGAAACATTCAGAGTCAGGTTGGCTGCTACTGTAAGTGACATGGTCAAGCTGGAGATATCCCTGCTTGGGGCAGGGAGGTTGGGCTAGATGACCTTTAAAGGTTGCTTCCAATGCAAAACATTCTGTGATTCCATGATTCATTGTTTTTCCTTGTGAAAGAAGCAGGATAGCCACTGGAGTAATCATGCAACAGAACTGAAATGAAGAAATGGTTTGCTGTTATTACTGCTTATCTTCTGGCATTTTGTTCTTCTTTGTTTGTTTTTGATATAGTACAATTAGATTAAATAGTTAAACTTAAATTTTACAATGATTTCTGAAGAAGTGGTCTCCTATGGTGTTTAGCAAGTTTTTGATCTAACAGTTTTTCAGAAGAGTTTTGATTGTGGATGTCTAGAGATGTATTGATTACTAATATCTTTGAATTGTGTCACAAATTTATAAGAAAGAATTCTATAGGAAACCTGTTACATACCACGGGAAAGTGCATGAGAATTTGAGTAAGATGAAAGAAAGTAAAAAGCAAATGCTGCTGGATAACACACATTTTGTGTTTGGAATAAGTTGCAGCCTACATTTGGATGACACTGCAACAAACTGTATCAGCTCCCATACAAGATGAGGTTGCTGTCTTTAATTTCTGTATTTTAAAATGAGGCTTGTTATTACTTAGCTCTTCCCTTTAATGTGTGCTGAATCTCATGTTTAGTCTGACTTTCCTCAGAAAATGAAGAGTACAGTCAGGGCTCATTGACACTGCACAATCATGGGACAGAGTAAGAGAGAGGAAGTAAAAATAATTTAGAACACATCAACTAATAAGGATACTATTAAAAATATTAACCTGTTTGTGAAGAGAATGGCAATGGCCTAAAGAAATTTGCTGCTGAGTGGCATGAGCAGCATTACCCTCAATAGTGTTGTGTGTAACCAAAGGCAGGGAGCAAACACAAGGCTTAAATCATAGTTTGGACCACAGCAAATCAGGAATTGATGTAGAAGCTTTTACTATTATAATGAATCAGATATTCAGCTTGCTCCTGTACTTACTTAATCTATGAGGTTGAAAGGTAAAGAAAACAATGTCTCTTATTACATGGGTATATGTGTAGCTGCAATACCCTTATAGTGTCTACAGGTTTGCAACAGTCTCAAAATGCAACCTCTTCATCTTTTAAAGTGATAATAGTAGTGTCCAAGTGTCAGTATTAGCTATTTCATTGTTCAATATTCCAATTCTTGGAAAGGAGAGGTAGGTGGAAGTGGAGTATATATATAATTTTTGAGGAGGGCATTGAGAGTAAAAAGTTTTAAAAAGTCAGTGAGTAAAAGAAGTCAGAGAAAATAAGACAGAGAAGGGAAAACTGTGACCAGAGTGCACATGGACTTGAAGGCAGAGTCTGAAAAGCTAGTAAGACAGTTTGTGGTGAGCCTGAGCTGGAACTCAGCTCAGTAAGAGTGGTTCCTGGCACACTTTTGGCCTGTGGCACTCAGTAGTCTTCCAGGCAGTGCTTGGGCTGGGAATGCACCAGGGACTGCTCCCAGAGCACATGGACCTCCCATGCTGTCCCAGCAGCTTCTCCCCACTAAAGCATTGCCACAGCCATCCTGTTCCATGCTGTGAAGGCACCACTGGGATGACTTGCAGCACAGCCCTGGCACTGATCAAAATTCTGACTCAAACCACACTAAATATGCCCACAAAGCCACTGGGCACTACATGCATTCAGGAGAGAGGGCATTACTGTGGCAGCACCAGTGGCCTGGTTTTACCTAGCAAGGGTAAAGGAGCAACATTCCCTGTTTGAATGTAGCTGCTAAGTGGGGTGGGGTTCCTGAGAAGCTGCAACCTCACCTGAGTGGGAGTGCTTGCCTTCCAGCACCAGTGGCCTGGTTTTACCAGCAGTATAGATATGGCAAAGGAGCAACACTCCCTGTTTGAATGTAGCTGCTAAGTGTGGTGGGGTTCCTGAGAAGCTGCAACCTCACCTGAGTGGGAGTGCTTGCCTTGTTGAGTAGTGCTAAAGGCAGGGGCTTCATCTGTATATGCCTTCTGATAAACTCTTATCTCTGGAGTCTATCACTAAGGGCTGTTGAATGTGGCATACAGAGAAGTGACTAATAGCAATAACTAAAAGTTACATTTCTGCGTAAGGGACATATTTTGTCTTTGCCTTTTATGCAAAATTCTTGTGAGGTCATGCAAGTAGAGTAATGAATGTCAATTAATGAAGGAAACTACAGTATAAGCAAATGTTGTATTATACACTGATCGCTGAACCTCAGCCTGAGAACATTCTGTGTGTGTGTGTGTTTGTGTGTGTGTGTGTAGGTATTAATAGGTATGTATGCACAGGTAGTTCCTACCCACCTGGTTTATTTTTATCCATCACTCTGATGTAGCTATTGCTTGAAAAGAACTTCTTAATAGCATACTGGGACACTGTTGTGTGAAAAAAACCAAACCAAAGTGGTATTTGTTTTATTTGTTTAAATAAAAATTATTTGAAGGAAGCAAAAGCTTTGAAACTGCTTCTAAAGTAAAAACCTATTCAATCAGAGAAAGTTCTGTAAAGCTCTGCTTTGGTAAAGGATATCACCTTAATGGGAAGAGGCTATTCATGTAGTGTATAGACTGGTAATTGAATGCAGGAGATGATGAGGCCAAGATAATAATGTACAATTTCCAAGTCCATAATGTCAAGCACTGAAAGAAGTCATCAGTCAGAGTGTTAGGAAGAGTGACTTAGATAACAGAATTCTAGAAGAGGCAGGGTTATTTTCTGTGAACCAATTATTCCTACCTTTTCTTCTTCAGAGTTTTTAGCACAGGAGACAATGAAGAAGGTTAATATTTCAATCTGAAAGTGACCTGGGCCCTCCTATGGGCTTGACTCATACTTCTTTAGGCAGAGATGATGTTCCTGAGTCTAAGACAGCTTGTAAACAAGCAGTAGTTACGATTATTCCTCAGTAATTTTTCACGTTTCCCTGTGTAGAATAAATTCTTGAGAACACTTCATTTACAGTTCATCCCATATTCTGTCACAGAGGTAGTGTTTGGGTACCTTTGATAGGATGTTTTTCTTTATTCTTCAGGCAGGTGAACTACTCAGAATCAAAGACAGTTGAAGCTTTCAAAATTTTTTATTAGAAGTTTAAATTTGTTTCCGTCTGATCTTGTGCTAACATTTCTGAATGCATCATCTTCATGCTTTCAAATTGCACCAGATTGTGATATTTTTCTGAAAGAGCCTTTATCAAATGTCTAGAAAAAGGACTATCTTTTATATGAAATGATTACTGCTATTGGAAAAATGATATGTGTTTGTAAAATGTACTGGATATATAATTACAGGGGAAAATAGATGCTGGCAGTTGTGTAAGACCCACCCATTAAAAGCAAGAAATTTGCTATTACATAAAACTTGCTCCTAACACGTCAGTTGGTGCAATCTGTCCAGCTGTGGTGTTTCAGACATACCATTTTGTACTGTTCCTGCTGTCTGTTTAGAGTGCTGTTCCATTCTTTCATCCAGTCACATGAACTCTGTTCTTTAAGTCTCTCTTGATCATGAGAGACTGTTCTCTGCTGCAGGGACAATGTACAATGGGTAATACTCAAATGTGAGAGCAATGCCCAGCATTTCTGAAAAATGTGACGCTACCAACCAGCTGAAATAATACTGTGTACAATTTGTACTGCTTTTTAAAATAGATCTATTGCTCTGGATCGCCTTTCCTACTAATACTTCTTGTGTATGTGTTGCAGAACATGCAATCATGATTTCAAAAAAGAACAAGACAAAATGTCAAACAAGCCAAAAATGTCATAATGACAGTGTTTCCCCTGCAGCTTCTTTTCTGTAGTATGATGTGTCAAAAATGCTAAAGATTTTAACATTGCTTTCAGCATAATGACTGAAATCACACATCTATCAAATTGAGTCCTAATTTTGTTGACAAATTTATTATCATTCTGGTAGACTTGGGTCCAGAATGGCTTTTTGATAAGTACTTAGAATAAAAGAGCAAACATTATACTTGATTATGTAATTATGTAATGAATACTTCCTTTTTAAAACTTTTTACTACTTTTCCCAAAGGTCAGCAGCAGCATATACAGTCACTGTGCTATTGTAGCACCATATTTTGGTTGTTCAGAATGCTAAAGTAGATTTTGTAGGATCTTTGCCTTTGCAATTTGAGACTCAGTATTCTGTTTAAAGTGAAGTTTTGAGGCCTTGGAAACTGCATTGAATTTTATATGGTGGTAACATAATGAAAGTATTTTCACATTGTAATATGTTCACAGTAGATAAAAGTGCAATTATGTTAATATGTGAGAAAATGATGAAAAGTGTATCTCTTTGTATTTTTTGTTTGGTGTGAATTGATAGACTAAACTTGTTTAAATGTCTGTGCTGTTTTGAATTAGGTGTAATAACACTAAAGTAAAGATGAATTGATTCTTAAGAACAGAATGAGCAAAAGGATACAAAATAATGTCTGTAGCTCCTCCAAATAAATTCCTGTAAAAAGGATACAAAGTTTGCAAAATGTCTGTAGCTCCTCCAAATAAATTCCTGTTGTTTTTATGTATGGAAAACCAGGGGCAGCTGACTTCCCAGTCCTTAGTACTATTTATTCTGTTTGCAAATACTAGACCTGAATCGTTTTTTGGTTTTTAATGTTAGAAAAATCCCTGTTTGAGTCCCTCTTCCAGCTTTCTTGTAATGCCCCTTTAGGCACTGGAAGGTGTTCTAAGGTTTCCCCAGAGCCTTCTCCTCTCCTGGGCTGAACAACCTGAACACTCCCAGCCTGTCTCCATGGCAGAGGTGCTCCATCCCTGAGCATCTTTGTGCCTTTTCTCTGGACTCTCCCACAGGTCCGTGTCCTTCTTGTGCAGGGACCCCAGGCTGGGTGCAGCACTGCAGGTGGGGTCTCACCAGAGCAGAGCAGAGCAGGGGGGCAGAATCCCCTCCCTCCCCTGCTGCCCACAATGTTTGGATGCAGCCCAGGACACGTTTGCTTTCTGGGCTGCCTTCCATGTGCAAGGGCACATGGCTGGCTCATGTTGATTTTGATCTCTACTCTTATTGCAGCTCAATTAATGAGCAGTAGAGAAACACAACAGGAGATGTGAAAACTTCATGCTTTATTTTTCCTCATCTACAGCTTACAATTTTTCAAAAGTGACAGGGAATTTCTAGCACTACCCAAATAAGGAAAAAATGTCTATTTTTTCATCAGAAAACTTACTTTGAAGATTGTTTTTTGTGGCCATATAGTTAGGCTTTCCAAGCAGAATTACAGAAATAGAATGATTTATTTCTCTAAATTCCATATGTCTTCCAACATTTAAATGAAATAATAAATGAGCTGCATTCAGATCTGAACTTTTCCACACTTTGACATTGATTGAAATTTTTGAACTCAGACTCTTAAAAGTATTTAGATAATATTACCTGGCATGGATTTAATTTGTAATTAGAAATTCAGATGCTCATAGAAGCTACACTAATTTCACTTCAGACTGTAAATCTGAATGTAAGTCAGTAAAATGGAGGAAGAAGATATCCTTACTTCTCTCTTGTTTTCTGTGGGTAATATTAAGTAATCACTGAAGTATTTAGGAATTGTGATACATAATCCATGATCTGAAACAAGAAAAAGTTGTGGTGGATCTCAAAAGTAACATGAAACAGTTTTTAAGTGAGATTGAAAACTATACTGTTGTGAGCACTCTCAATTAATGCATCCAATATACAGCACTAAGCTCTTTAGTATTATAAGTGACCAGATGATAGAATTCTGAAGAAAAAAATATACAAATCTAAGATGAACTAAAGAGATTAAAGCTCTAATGATTCATAGTAATTAAAGTAAAACATTTGAATAGAAAGATGTGCTGTAGGACAGCAGCTGTGGGTATAACTGTACTGTGTTACCTTTGTTTGGCTTGCAAACAGACATACATGTTCCTCTCTTGAGACACTGAATATGAAAAAGCCATCTTGTCTACACACAGACATGATTCCTTCCAAAGAATATGTGGGGCCTGGAAATACACCTAAATGGCAAATTGGGAAATAGATACTAAGCAAGGCAATGAGTGGGGATGGTATGAGTATCTTCAGCAGTTTGCAGTGGAATAGCCTCCTCTCTGGCTCAGTAGCTGCAGACAGGCACTGGGTCAGCACAGGCATATCAGATCCCACACACTGAGCACAGCATTTGTTCAATTAGTTTCAGTTCACGTTCGCAGCAGAATGCAATGTGCCTGTTCCCCAGGTATGAGTTGTGCCACGTCTTGTCTCCTGACCCAATGTACTGTACAGCATCCTCCATCACATGGCTTGGCATACGAGGTCTTTCACAAAGAGAGCGCAGAAAGTTGAGAGTTCTTAAGAGCTGTTTTTCTAAGCACTCAAAGGGATGTAACTCAGCCTGGAGGTTCAGAGGCTTTTTTGCCCATTACGACAATTACTACAGATGAAGGAACACTCTTAAAGAAGTGTTTTGAACAGTTGTAGTCTCTAATAGCTACAGAAGTATCGGTCAGGCTGTAGCTTTCAAGTTTTTAAAAAATGGTCTGTGAAAATTCATTTAAGATTTTTACACAGATACAGCATGACTGAATATGTGGTGGATGCTTTTGTGCAGTGTGGCAATAAAAAAGAAATGTGGGTAAGACATGAAAGCAGCAACAGTTTGTGACTGTTAAGAGAGATGAAGAAACACATGTGACATTCTGAAATATTCCTGTTGTGCGCTGAAGAAAGGAAGGAATTTTCTGGTGTAGGTTGTACCAGTTGTAAAACAATGTGTCTGATTAATAATGCATTCTATTGAAAAGGAATGGGAGTTTTGCTGAGGTATGATTCATCGTTGTCTGTTACAGTAATTAAGTCTGTTGCTTGCCTTGAGGTCAGCATGACCCTGTTTATTTTAATTTTTCAGTCTCTGGAGAAAGGAGGGCCTTATTTAACTACTTGTGGAACTAAAGCTGAGTGCACAGTGCCTGGATGTAAACCAGTGTGTGTACACAGTGTGATCAGGTAATGGGGAGCTGGAAGCAAACTGGAAGCAGAGTCACTTAACAATGCAGATGTACCCATAGATGTGCCAGTTTTTGACTTTGAGAGTAGGATTTAGTTTGAGATGGAGGATGTGATTCTGTGTCTTGTTTATGTACTTCTTTTGCAATGAGATGCTCTCAGATATCCTGCCTGGCATGGTCTCCTACAGGTGTTTGTGGTACCTGTGTTGCTGCCTCAGATACTGTGGAACATATCAAAGAGGACTAAACATCTTTGTGTAAGCAACTGAATTGAGCCCCAAGACCCCTCAATGTAGAGGTCTTTGTGCAGCTCCAGCTTCAGCACCTTGTGGTCAGTGAAGCCAAGTGTGGTCAGTGGAGCTGGGGGAGTCAGCTCATGTCGAGGTAAATAAACAGCTGAATCATGTCTCAGATCTCTCTCAGATCCCTTGGTTTTATTGATTATAATGGAAATTTCTGCCTAGTGAATTGGTAGATATCTGGAGCGTAATTCCCCTGTAGGTGCCTGCTTTCATGGTTTTCCCATTTCACTGGTTTACCTGAGGTGTCCGTAAAGGACTGGCACATGTGACAGAGGACTTGCTTCAGAACTCTGCTTCTTTGGAGCAGCAGGAAGAATCCAGACAGAACTACCCAGAACATCTCAAAGTTAGACAATGCCTGTGGTTAGGCAGCTGAATTGCAGTCTGTATTTCTGGGTGATCTTAAAGGTCCCCTTTTGTACATCTTCAAAGTACAAGACTGAGAGTGTTTCTCATGGAGGAGACAATCTGGGCTCCACATAAGTACTCTCCATACCAGTGTGGTATGTATTTTTAGCTTATATAGATGATATTTTATGTAAGATTTTGTGCACACTCCAGTATTATTTCTGTATAAACACAAAATGCATGTATGCCTACAGCCATTTTAAAAACATTTTGAGACGAAAAATAGTTGTCTCACAATTAAATCAGTCATTCACATTGGCAGGACGCAGTTTTAGTTCTTTTATACACAGTCTGCATGCAGAGTGCTTCAAATACTAAGTTCTTGGGGACTTTTCAAGTAACAGTCTCTACTTTTACCTGCTAAAGCTGCTGGCTAAATCAGTCATTTGATCATAAATAACCTCTCATCTTCTTGGGGAAAAAACATTAAATTTTACAATCATATATTAATTTTCCTGTCTGATTGCATGGGGGACCAGCTCTTTCCTTGTTCTGCCTTATAAATGCATGTCCTGGTAAATTGTTTTTATGATGCCATTTATCATTTTTGAGCTTGTGTGCTTTAGACTTTTGAAAATCTTGTAACCCTGAGGTTATAACCTCAAGTTACATGTCCTGTTTCACTTCTATTCCTGTGTTCTCTATCTGTGAAAAACATGTCTTACAGAGTCCTGTAAAATATTATTCTCTTCTTTAATGCCTAGGGTACAAGGTTACAATTTTATATACATTTTGTTGGGATAATTTCTTGATCATCTTTCCCCTAACAGCTGTTCTGTCAATTCATCACTTACATGACTGACTCATTTCGCACAGATTCAGCAGCTCATTTCAGCAGGCAGAGCCCCTCTTTTCTGGTCGATGTGGTATCAGCAGCTGCATAGTGACTAACTTTTCATTGCTTCTGTATACAACATCTCTTATACATAAACTCCATGCTCATTGCCCATTCCTGGAATTCCTGCTCTGGCTACTAATCAAACACAATAGAGCCCTTTGTGCCCTCTTGCCCTTTCTTCTCCTCTGGAACTTCTTTTCCATGCTTATATCCAAAGCAGGCAGGCTTCTTTTCCTTTTTGCATTCCATTCCTGAATATCAGGTTAACATGTTCCTCTTTAACATCTCCCCTATGCTAATATTCTTTAGCACTGATGTGGTGTTTCCAGCCACAAAGCAAAGTCAGAGACAGACACTACAGCATCCTAGACGTCTTTCTAAAAAACATTCTGGGCAGTGCATCCTAGAGAAATTTTGCTTGTGGATGCACTACAGTTATGGGGCAAATAAGTTTGGCTGGCATTAGTCACATTACACTTCTTTAAAAGGTGAATTTCCTGGCTTTCGTTTTTGTTGGCCTGGTAAATTATTAAAAGTGACTCTTTCAAAAATCACCTCTCACACACATATCTATTTCTTGCAATGTTTGTTTTCCTTTTGGATTTCTCTAAACTTTGGCTGTCAGTATAATACTTCAAGAGCCAATTTGGTCAAGTTAATATGTTGAAGATACACAATTGTACCATGCTGGTAGGAAACCAGTCAGTCATTCCCGCATTTCTTAGCTGAAAGAATTTGTACCCCACTTGAAAATGCATGGCTGAGGTCTCCTGTATCTAGTGTCAAATACAGAACGTTTATAAAGCTTCTAGTTCACTTTCATAATAACAGAAAAAGATACCAATCACTATCCTAAATCATTATTTATTACTTTCTGGACAGTTTCTCTTTCATGTCTTCAGTGGAGTGCTTTGTCTAAAATCTAAGAATGGGATCGACTAGGCTAGAGTAGAGCCTTTCAGTTGAAAGAGACCCACAGTGATCATCCAGTACAACTACCTGACCAGTTCAGGGCCAAGCAAAAATTAAAGCATGTGGAGTATATAGAGAGAGCATATATTTAAAAAAATACCAAAGATATAATGAAAACTTTCAATTAATGTGAAAATTGTTTTCAGTGAAAGCACTAAATCACTAAAGTTTCCAACATTTTAAAGCTTCAAGAAGCTTTAAAATTCAGGTTTTTCCCTCATATGGTACAGAAGAATCAGAAATTGTATCTTTCAAATTTTAAAGTGTTATTTAAAACATTTTTATTGAAAAAGATACTGTTCTCAGCACCCTCCCTAGCTATGTACTGGTACTTTTCTTTTGCAAATATTAATGGCCATATTCTTTATGCCTAGCTAGATGAGGGATCTGATCTAGCAAAACATGACCCTACAAAAACTACGAGTCTTCAGTTATATCAGCTGACTTCAATGCCACTGAACAACAGAGGGGGAATATACAATCAGCAGTGAGAGATGTTGCTTTTCAGCAGTAACCTGAGTCTAGAGTAACTTGAGCCAGTCATGAAACCATGTCCTGGGAGTGAAGGGTGAAAATGAAGTTTCACAAGCTGTACCAAAAATACTCTGCATATAAGGTTACACAGAAACTTAATTCAACTGGGAGTTGAGACAAGTGCTTGATTTTACTCATTTCAGTAATATTTAACTGAGTTTAAAATCAGGCATGTAGCTGGACCTTGCATGACTTGGAGATCCAAGAAAAAGAAAATTTAATCAGAATTATTGGTTTTATCTTCTGAAGTTATTTGTTGCCTAAAGAAATGTTTGATAAATATGTTTTTACCAGAAACATTCTCTGTACATGTACTTTAGCTGTATCTTGAAAAGATGCAGTGTTTGTTTAAATATGATGCAAGAGCTGTTTCTTTGTATATCCAGTGTTATATTGAGCATGTTCTCTCAAATATTGTTTTGACTTCCTATCCTTTTGTACAGGAGATATGGGCATAGTACCAACACAAAGATAATATTGCTACATACCTGATTTCATTCTCCTGTTAATCTTTTCTTCTGTTAGCAAAACAAAATACCTACAGTACACACTTCATGCTTTCTTTAGTGATTGTGATATCTATATAGTACAAAAGGGCACCCTTATTTCTTAAAAAAACCCAAACCATTTCAAAACCTTCTAAAAGCCTCCAACAAAGCTGTTGATGTTAATATGTTTCAGACTGATAAATTCATGTGTGCCTGGCTGGGAGCACCATGACCCAGCACAGCGCTTTTATATTAATAAGACACAAAGTCAGACCATTTATCATTTAGTATAGCCAGTGCACAAATTAGAGAACAGCTTGCCAGGGTATATTGTGGTCTCATTACTTAGTTTTTGCCATAGTTGCAGAACAGATAGCTTTGAAACCTTCTTGTGCTCTGCTGTGACAGGAGAGTGTTCGTGTCATGGTGACCCCACTGAGTTGTTCAGCTGCGCACAGTGCTGACTCAGGAGCCTTAAGTGTGCTCACCAGTTTGCCAAGCAGCAGACTCTTCTAAATGAAACAAAAAAGAAAATTCCACAAAGACCTAAGCACTGGCAGTTAGCACAGGTGTAAGGTGTTCAGTGCTGCAGTCAGGGTATGAAACTTCAGGAGCTGTTTACTGGAAGTCGCTGAGGAGCACATGCTTTCAGTACGGTACAGTATATTTTATATTGCATATTTTCATACTGTTACTGTTTAATAAAAATATTAATATATCATAACATATGCCATCTTATATTGCTTCATCTTATTACTATTCAAATATAATATTGGTGAGACATTTTACAGCTAATAATAATGTTTTAAACATATTCATTGTCTGTATTTTCTGTCTCTTGTTTGCTGTCCTTGATTTGAGTGATTTCCTCTTAGGAAAACTTCAAAATACTAAAAGTTAAGACAACTTGAATTTTTAAACCCTTGAAGTAGACAACTCAGATGTAAAACTGCTCAGTTTCTTAAATGAATTAATTTTGAGGATTCTACAGATACTTTTAACTAAAGATATTTGATTAATGCTTTGGATTGCATATTTTCGTTTACAAATGTTTCTTATTTAATGCATTTTCAACATATAATACTTGTGCAATCAGTCTCCTGATTGAGTAAATTCTGAGGTTCAGATCTGTTTGTAATGTGATACACTCATCTACAGATGTATTTGCTATCCACAGATGGTGAGGTAGATTTTAAACTGCTCCCATTGTATTTGTGTCCACCCTTTGTTCATTAGATGGAAAATATGACCTAGATACAGTAGAGTGTGCTCTGCTAGTAGAAATCAGTGAAGCTCTCTTTCAAGAGTGAGGCCATTTGCTGTGAATGAGGTGGAGCCTCTGAACCTGTGCACTCCTTGGAGAGCTGCCACAGGCACTGCCTCTGCTGCCTGGCAGACAGCTCCCAAGTGTGTTTTAGCTGGGCGTTCTGGTATCTCTGTGTGCATGTGGCTGCCCCACACGCCTCTGCTGCACTGCTTCCAGGGGTGAGCCTGGTGGGATGGGGTGGGGGTAGGAATGAGTCTGGAGGCTTGGTGGAAGGAAAAACAAAAGTCTGGTTGTGAGGATGGCTCAAAAAGCTAACCTGTACAATCAGTACAGCATTACCCTTTGTGTACTCCTTTTAGATTTGGAAAAGATTCTTGGAAACACTCTATAGCAGCAGTAACCAGAAGAAAGAGTAGTATTGGTTTCCTAGAATTTTCTTTAGAAAATATGCATTTCAAGATTATCTCTCTCCTGACTTGCCAATCTTCTCCCTACTGCTTTGCTCTGAGATCTCAAGTGGCTGTTCTCAAAGCACTGGAGGAGATGTCTGAGACAGTTCTTGGAGAGAGAGCTGTGTCTCCTTAGGTAATAGTGAGAGAGCCTTTGCACTTACAGGAATGCCGCAGACCTGTACAACTTGGGGATATGTTTTACTAATTTCCCAGTCACCACTTTGATCATTACTTCCTAGCCCTGATTTGTGGCACCTTCTTCCCTCCCTTTCTCCTCCCTCTACTTGACTTCTTCCTGCTGCTTAACAAGCTCAATTGGTTTTATGTATGTAATTCTTTTTTTTTTTTTTTAAGAGAGTTTGAAGGTGGCCTCTGAAAGAATTGCTTTCATCCAAAGCCAGGAGCTGATCAAAGCAATGCACAAAAGGCAAATGGGAGCCAAGGCAGTGCTGCTGACCAGCCACAGGATCAGGGTTCTGTGCTGAAGAAATAGCAAAGCAAATCAGCTGCACTATGCTGGAAGCTGCTGATAAGGGATTTTCTCTCCAGTAACACCTGCAGAGTTTATGAGATCCTGTAGGAAAATCAAGGAAATCTGTATCAGAATACATTGTTTCTGGCAGAGAGGAATGTGAAAGCATTTACAGGATGAAGTGCCACTGCCTAAATGTATTTATTGCCATATCATTCATTAGGCTCAGTCTGCACTATTAATACAACACTGGACTATCACCTAGCTCACATTTATTTTTATCAAGTGGCTCCTTGGCCCAGTTGTCAGGGTATAAAGGAATGACAAGTCTTTGAAAAGAAGGTTCATGCTAAAACAAGAAGCAAATAAATGAAAACCAGTGCCATCATTATCTCTAAACCAGACTTCCAGTGAAAATTAAAATAGATTAATATTAGATGCTAAGTCACTTTTAAGTAAAGATTTCTTCTGAATTCTTTCTGCAGATACGGATTTTTGTCAGGCATCAGTCCCAGTAGTCCTTAGGATTATTATTTTTTAAAACTTGAAGAGTAATCCAATATATGGCTTTTAACAAAGGATTTCTGTTATGACCAATTTGAACTTTGACATTTTTATTTTGTTTAAAATAGATTAAAATATAGTGTCATTCTTAGCACAAAACAGTACTTTAAATGTATCAGAAAAAAATCAGCTCTGGTTTGAGAGTAGGTATAAGAGTTACTAGGGTGAAGGAAGCTTACATTTTCTGTAGCCATAAAGGAAGACCAAACATTGTCTTAAAAACAAAATAGTCTTTTATCCTTAATTAATTACAGGAATCTGATTGCAATTGGAGTTTTCTGTTTCCCCAAAAAACTATAGTGTAGGCTGTCACAGCTTGGATTCCTTGTCATTAAATTGCCAACATGCCTTAGTCCAGATCCCCCAGCATAGCTGCATATTTTAAAGAGTTTATGACAACTTAGATTGCTCTGGATTTTGTCAGGTTTTATTTTTTTTTTGGTTCAATGTAAAGTTGAATTTGTATGAGAAGGGTTTTTTTTTGGTTTGGTTTGGTTTTTTTTGTTGTTTTTTTTTTTTTTTTCCCCAGACATATCAGGAAATTGTTTTTCCTTTTTCTATAGAAAATATTAATTTAATTTCATTCATACATTCCCTGCATGAATTGTAGTATTTAAATTGAAAAAATGAACACTCAGAAGTAATGCTTATTGGATTTGCAGTTGAAAAAATTCAGCAAAAAAATAAGAAAATACTTTTTTTAAAAGCTGTCTTTACTATGGCCAAAATGGATGTGAAATAAATTCACAACAAGGATGATAAAAAATATTTATTTCCTGCCTGAAGATAAAAGAAAGCAATAGCTTTTTACTAGTGTTTTATTGAGGTGCTTTAACACAGATTTCTCTGAGTTTGTTTTCATCCTTTTTTATATTGATCAGTTAGGAAACGGACTTGATTTTTCAGTAGGTGGGGGAATTTTCCTGTATTGAATTTCATTGCAAAAGTGTCTGTATTAATCTCTGCAACAATCTCCTGAGAATAAAGACATTTCCCAGTTATTTACTTGTGCAGTGAGAGAGAGAACTGATTTCAGTGATTAGTATAAGAAATGTGGCTTGGAACCTAGAGTTGCCAAAAAAAAAAATAAAGGCTTGACACCTTTCAATCTGCACTCTTGTTCCAACATCCTGTTGCTTGGAAACATGAGTCAGGGGAGGAAATCATCTCACTGTTGATGCAGGAGAAAATCCCTGTCTGTAGTCAGCCTGATTTTCAAAATCAAAAGAAGGCCTAAGATAAAAATTAAAAGCAAACAGAAGGTAAAAAGAAGTGGTAGAGAGATCTGATGAATCTTGCTACAGTATGTTTGTTTTATGGAAGCAGCAGCAGAATTGTTCTTGGCTGTATAAAGGTGGTAGGATTAAGTTCTCTGTGACCTGTCATCAGCCTTAATCAGAGTCTCTCTGTTTCATCATGAGCTACTATCCAAATTTTTTGGAAACCATTAAGTTTAATCTGGACTGGTCTTTAGATAATATTTCTCATATAAGTCCACAAGATATATGGAAGTTCTAAGATCTGGTGACAGAGAATGAACTAGAATTTCTGGCAAATGTAACTGTGGTTTTATTTAAAGGTTTTATATTGCATTTAAAATGTAGTGGGCCAAATGGGGTCTACTGACCTGCCAAAATTTTGTCATATATGAAACACAGAGACTTCTCATTCATCTGACAGCTTTACTGCTGAGGAATAAATTACTTTCCTGAAGAAGTGGATTTCAATCAACAGATCCATAAGTGACTACTGATTTTATTCTTGTTGATATTGGTAGAGTTGGGCTCAGGAAAGAATTGTAATTTCATTTCTTAGCATCTTTTGAAGCTTGAAAATTTCTCTTTCGGGGTAAGACTAACAGACAAAAATCAAACCCTTCTTGAAGATTTTGGTGAAAATCATTTTGGTAAAACGTTGGTCTGGAAGTAATCTCAAATGAGATTATGGTTCCCACGCTCCAGTGTTCTATCATAAACCTCAGTCTTATGAGCCCTTTTCTCCCCTCTCTTACTGCCAAGTCAGTCTGGCAGAATAGTGCGGAAACAGATTTGACTTCCAGAAACTAGTATTTTTCTGAGAAACTGGCAATAATCCACCTCTTTACAATGCTTTTAGATGGTTTTGTACTGACAGAAAAAAGTTTTGTAAATTACTTCTACAGGTGATAATTTTGTGGCCCATGAACAACTAAGTTGATTTCTGGAAGAATAATTTTTAATTTCTTTTTGCTCATATGGTCTACAGCTGTATCACTAAATGAAACAATTGAAGGAGAGATTTCTGTGTGCCAGAAATAAATTTTCTGTTGTAATGTCTTGGCATAGCTCTGGTGCTTGTACTCCCTCTCTTCAGTGGTTCCCAGACACACTTCAGGAGTCACGATGGAGCAGTGAGTGTTCCCAAAGGGCATTTTGGATGGAGTAACCTTATTTTGAGACTAGTAGTAAAGACATAAAATGTAATACTGTATTGGGTCTCGTGGGGGCTGAGTATCAGGGTCTTTTACTTCTCCTAAGTCAAGAATTTTAACTTGCAGTAAAATGCTTTCTCCCTCCTCACAGAAAAAAATTAAGACAGCCTTTTAGATACTTAAATCCATTGTTCATGCAAACAAATCCTTTCTTTCTGTGCAAATGAAAAACTGCCTTTTGTCATAGTGATAGCAAATTCTGTTGGAGAGATGAGAACATCTTGCTATTCTCCTCTTAGAAATGATACAATAGAAATTACTCTGTAAAACTATTTCAAAAGAATGAAAGCTGGCTGCTCAAACTTGGAAAATATATTCACTGCTATAAAGCAATAATGAAAGGATTCATGTAGTAAAGTAGCGGTGTAAATTATATTGTGTAATGCAAAAAACTTGCAACTTAATATGAAACATTCCCACCTGTAACAATCTGTGACTTTTATCTAAGGCTGAATTTCTTGGTAATCAACCAGGTCTTCCTATTTTCCCACGTAATTACCTTGATTATTTTTTAAAGTCAACATAACACAGCCCACACATACTCTTTAGTTTCCTCAGGTTCTGCTGAGGGCAGGCTTTATTTATCAGTCTCTTTCAATGGGATTTGTTAAAAGCCCTGGATTACTTGCCATAGCATTCCTTAGGCTACTCAGTCTGTCCTTGGTGTAGGATTAATTTTGTCCAGAATTCTTGTGTTAGATCTTCAGTCTTCACAAAACCCTAGAGCTCCTCACAGCAAAAAGTGAGTAAAGTGCTGCTGTCTGTTCCACTATGCACAAGATGTCCCTGTGTGATCTGGGTGCTGGGACTGAATGTGCCCCTGCTGCTGGCATGGCCCTCTCTTGCTGTGCCCAGTCATTGTCATGACTCCCATGGCAGAGGGAACTCCTTACTGGAATCACAGCACTGGAGGACAGGGTCATAGCAGGTTTTCTTAAACCCTGACTAGTTCAACTGCAGTTGAACTTGAAGTTGACTCTAAATGTGACAGACATCCACCCTTAGGAAGGTCCCCATATTTCTTAATTACATAGTCTCTTTTTACCACTGAAATGCTGATAGTTCTTTATTTGGAATTTGAGATGTTCCTTTAAGTGACTAACAAACTTTTGCTCACATTTTCAGATGCCTGGACTTAGCATCTCTCTTTGCCAGCATTATCCATGGGTTTCTGAGGCATTGTCCTGACCTGCTTCATTTGTATCTGCAATTTTTTCTTGGGCTCCCTAGTGGCTCAGAGTGTTTTTTGTCTTTTTATCATGCTTTTATGAGGCTCTTCCAGGTTCAGCTCTTTGCCTTTTTGTCCCTCCTTATATTGGCAAGTATTTTCCTCTGCATGCTCTCCATGGAAACCGACCATGTGACAGGGAGATGCCCTTTGATTTATCAGTAGATGGGGTCGAGGGCCATCGTTCTCTGTCAGTGTATGGGGCTTTTTTAGTAGATCTGGTCACCATCTATGTGCATGGCTTGGACTCCCACAAGCATTTCAAAGTTTAGCCTGTGGCACCCAGTTGTATCCAAGAGAAACACAAATCAGGGCTGGGAGTGCTGAGGTCATTGAAGCAGGGACAGAGGACTCAGTTTTTGCTTCCTGATGCCATGGAGTCAGCAATTGACAATTCAGGTACCACAGTCTGAGAAGCTCTAAAGAAAAGAGGGGATGACAACTGTCATGTAGTTAGTGGGAAATGGTTTCTCCCTTGCTTGCTTTGGAGAAGTAATTTCTCTTGCAGTTGAGAATCCGTGGGGCTCTGAACAGCAGAGACTGGTGCTGGCAAAAAAGCTCCTGTAATGCCCATTTTGTTTCAGGTGGTGTGTATTTGATGATGAAAAATGGCTAAAAAATATTTATCACATCTTCCAAAATAGGTTCCTGGGTTTATGATTGTGTTTACATTGATTGTAAGACCACACAAACACATGAGATCTTACAAATCCAGAAAGCATATTTTTGTTTCTTTTTACCAACCCATTCACAAAATTAAATTAGCTGTCTAATAGGCAAACAAACATGCTTGTGTTGCAAATTCCAAAACCCACCTCTTTCACAAATAATATAATCTTAACTGATTCCTTATCTGTAACATCACATTGATAAGATGCTGGTTTCTGCCATCCTCAGGATTAAATGCAGGGTTTCTCTTCTGACCTCTTGTGGGCTCTGTAAATCCTGAGCAAGCATTCAACATTGGATATAATTAATTTCAGAGCTGACCTGGGGTTTCCTGGATATACCTTTGATAAAGCTTGTTAAGGACATTACAGATGCCAGGCTTTTCTCATTGTCTCCAGCTGCCTGTGGTGTAGGGGGAAGCAGTACTCAGAGAGAGCCAGAGGGTTCCTATCAGTGTGGGATGGGAACTGTGATCAGCTTTCTGTGTTGGAGGAGAATATGTAGCCTGATTTCCATATTAGCAGTGAACATCTCTAATAGGCTTTGCAGCTTCCCCTTCACCCCTTACCATCAGTACTATTCAGTGCAACTTCTCTGATTTTGTGTATATACATGAAATTTTTTTGGTAGTGCCTTCTTTTAGTCTAAATAATTTTATTCAATACTGCCTCCATTGTTTTATTGTTCTCATTATGGTTCTGTTAATATTGTGTATATCTATTACAGCAGTGTTATATCATATAGTACTAGCTATACTCTCTATGCAGTATTAACAGGGTACAAACGAGTGCACTAAAATATGATTATATATGTAAAATATGCTTTACAAAGTCATAAAAAGATATCCAAATCCACAAATTTGTATGTTGTTCCCTTCAAACCCCTTTTCCCATGACAAGAAGTATGTGGTTTCACAGTGGTTTTCCTTTTGCTTGACTGATTCCTACAGGATGCTTCCCAACAGGCGAATTTCCCAAGGAGCAGCCAGTGCTGAGGAGGGGCTGTTCACTGTTCAGGAATTACTGCCACAAACAGGAAGCGTTTCATGCTTTCTATTCACAGTTACTTGAGGAGGGAAAGGACATGGGGCCCAGGGCAAGAGCTACTTTGTAATAGGGAAAGAAAGCTGACATGGCTTTTGGTTACACCAGTTCATTGTGTTCCCTGGGGAAAGCAGGCGTCAGTTAAGTCCATGGAATATTCAGCTGGAATAGACTGCCTGCTTAATGACAGATTGAATAAATTACATGGTTTCACTAAAAGTAAAGTCCTAATAAATAAGTGAATGTAATATCAGTGCATGTGGATGGATACTGTTTCATTCAAAAAAGAAAAAAAAGCTTTTTTTTTTTTTACAAGGAAAAATACTGTTTAGGGTGAAAAGTAAAAGTTATATTTCACCATCTCTGGGTTACAGCAATGCTACATTATTTATGAGACAGCACCTCTGAAAGGTATATTTAACTGCTTTAGCAGGTTCAGCCTTGATGGGCCACGCAAAGATAAATACACAAAACTGTGCTGTTGCCCAGATCGTTTATTCTGCTCAAAATGCTTAAAATAGAAAGGCTGTTTAACAATAGATTGATGACTATTGAAAGTACATCTCCTCAATTGCTATATAAATGAAGGAATTACTTGAATCAGATTTCTAGTCACTTTTTCAAGAAGGTGCCAAAGCTTGCTGCCTTTCTGCTGAATTAGAGAAAGCTGTTACTTTTAGATAACTTCCTGTAATTTACCAGCAGGATCTGCTCAGTCACTGCTGCAGTCAGTGTTCTTTGCCTTTCTTTGTGGACAATGAAGCATTTCTCTTTCATGTGAAATATTGAGCCTGGCATCAGCATGCAGTGATTGAGTTCTGAGTGCTTGAATTGTAATATCTTTCTTTTTTTTTTTCTTTTTTTTTCCTCATCTCTTTTGCTTTTTTGTGTTTGTTTGTTTGTTTTTGGAGAAGATGGGAAATTCTTACGCTGGTCAGCTCAAGACAACACGGTTTGAGGAAGTGTTGCATAATTCTATTGAGGCCTCTCTCCGCTCAAACAACTTAGTTCCCAGACCAATCTTTTCTCAGTTGTATTTGGAAGCTGAACAGCAACTATCATCACTGGAAGGTAGGAAAAGAAATGGAATTTCTATTTCTGTCAAAGGCAATTCTGCTACTTGTTCAGCCATGGCTCAGCATACATGTTTTAAATCATAATATGGATAAACATATTTTTATTTGGATTTTTTATGATCTGCAGATATATATGTATTAGAATTGGATTAAAAATATAAAATGCACTGTGTTTTATTTTGACAAAATTAAGCCACTTGCTCAGATTCATCTATACACATAAATTGAAGTTCTAGGAATTTTCCATTACATTTGTGAGAAGTCTTTGGAGATTTGGATCATAAATCTGTTATCCTATAATTTATTATATACTGCTCAAAGTCACACAGAAAACCCATAATAGATTTATAAAAAATGTATGCTAAGACTGATTTTCAATGTGCATAAATACAGCAGAAATATTTTTTAGCTTTTGAGATGGTTTATAATTACTTCAGGCATAATATTTATAGTCATCCTGTGGTTGCAAAGGTAAAATTTAGGATGTGTACTTTCACAAATCCAGCACAAGTTGATATTTAACAAATGGGATTTCTCACTGAATTTGTGTGTGTTTACAGAAGCCTGGTTTCTCACTAATGTAGTTTAAATTAACTGTATGGATCTGCTAAAGAAGCCCATGATGCAGTTTGGTGTTTGGTGTTACTTGTAGTGGTCTCATGGTTTCCAATGAGTTTACTGGTGTGTGCATAACATTGGCATGGTGGTGTAGGGTTATGTTTAATAATTTGATTATTTAGTCATTTCTGTCAAGAGAGTGGAGTTTCATGTCTTTTATCCACATCTACTTTCCCTGTCATACTTTGCTGCTGTTACAGTGAGAAATGCGTAAAGGTCCACAGTAACAGACATACACACACACAAAATCAGGCCAAGGAGCAGTAACAGATAAAAGTATCTTGCACAGAATAAAGTCTTTGTTATTGCCTCACAGTGACAGCTGTGAATATTTCTTGAAAAAAAATCTGTTCACACATCATTAGTAATTTTTTTTCTTTTTGCTAATATAGGACAAAATAATGAATATACATTAATTGTTTAAATATATATGCTGTTTATTTCCAGCACAAAGCGATCCTTCTATCAAACCCTTCCATAAGAATTTAATAAACTTCCATGGTAGCTGTGATGTCACAAAACTGATTATGACATCAGTTGAGAAAGATAGCACAGGAGCAGATGCATTGTTCAGGAACAGAAGTGCAATTTCACACTTCTGTAGTTAGTTTCTTTCTTTCTTTCAAGACTTTCAAAGAACTTTGCAAACCTTGAGGGGCTGATTCTGTGTTCGTTGTAGTTAATGGAAACAGAATTGAAGTGTAATTAAAAGTCTCATAACAGCATGGCAGAGAGCATTCCTTTCATGAAAGTTTCAGACAAGGGGAACTCTGAAGTGACCTATAATAGAGTGACTCTTACGTTGTTCCTCAGGTGGAAGAGGTCTTCAAGCTGCTCTTACATAATGCAGCCTTGTCAGAAATTGAATCTTCCACTTCTAGCTGCATGAAGCCCTATGCTCTGAGGGCCAGGAGGCTCCTGAATCACAGAGACATCCTAGGGGGCTTGTGCAATGCTAATGAAACCCTTTACAGGTGGCAGCAGCTCATGCTCAAGTGCTCTCTCTTTTACTTTTTCCATGTTTGAACTGAAAATGCTGTAGCTCTCTTATTTCTTAGTCTCCACTTCCATTTTCCATTTCTTTCTTAAATCACCTGTTATGGTTGAACAGACCTCACAGTTTACCTTTGTCCAAAAGGGAAATAAAACATATTCTGTTCTTTTCGTCTATCCATACATTCCCATCTTCTCCCTTTTCATGAATTTTGCCATCTTTTGGATCTTCCGTTGTGCTAATTTAATACATAAACCCAGCAAAAATAAAAGAGGAAATCTGTGGTCATGTTTTTTTTTCCTTAGTTGGATTTTTTGTGGTTTGGCAAGCTGGGATGGCTCAGCAGAGGTTCCATTAAATGTCAGAGCTGGCACAAAGAGGGAGGGAGGGAGGGAGGGAGGGAAGGAAGGAAGGAAGGAAGGAAGGAAGGAAGGGATTTCTTGTCTTGGAGCCGGGGGAAGGAGTGGAGAGACAGATTCAGCCTTTTTGCATTACATTTGGATATTAGTCAAGGTTATGTCATAACACATAACTTACCCTTTGCTTAAATAGCATAGATGAAGGGTTTCACTTTTCCCTTCATTCAGTTGCAGCATTTTTGTCTTTAGACCATGCCCTTAAAATAGTTGTGTTTAGTGTTCTGTTCTTAGGTGTGTGCACCACACAACTGGAGCTTAATGTTCAGAGTTCAAAAGTAAACATACCCTTCAAATCCTCTTCTAGATTGGACTGTAAATCTTAATAACCTTGACAGATAAATCCTCAGACTCCAGATTTACTTTTTCCTCCCTAGCTCTCATTTATCCTATAGTAGTTTTCTAGATGATTGTACAACAATTTGTCAAAAAGTAAAAGGATATTCTGAGGAGGGTCATAGGAAAGAAAAGAGAAATGCTTAATGATATCCTGTGGGATTCTGAGTACCTGATCTGAAGTCAAATGAAGCAAAGAGTTGGCACTGGGCTTTGGAGGATGACTGCACTGCTTCATTGTTTTTCTGTTTCAAGACTAAAACCTGGATCAACAGAGTTATGTCAGTGCCTAACTGCTCTTTTACTTGCCCAAGTACAAGCAGCTATTCAGCTTCCTACTGGTCCTCAAGGAGCTGCAGCCCTTCACCACCCAGTTTTGCCAGTGGGAGCTCTTGTGTTTGCTGCAGGCATGGCCCTACAGACCGCTAGAAGCCTACAAACCCAAGAGACAAACCCCATTGGGTTCATTTAGTACTCGTGCACTGTCTCTCTTGCATGTAAAATGTTCTTCAGTCCTGTCTGTGGAAGTGTTTTCCCCATTCTCCAGTTAATTGCTCTCCTCTCCTTGCCACATTTGTCCCGTTTGCCAAAGAGGGGGTGGAGCCATTGGTCACTATGGTCAGTTTTGCTGGAGCTGCTGAATCTTGCATGAAAAAACCATTGTCCTTTGGGTGGAGAGAAGAGGCAGTCTCTAGCTGAAGGGGTGAAACACACAGCAATAAGACCCCCTAAAACACCTAACACATTCTAAAAATTGAAGCTTACATCATGTATTCCCCTCCAGTGTTCAGTACTGCCTCCACAGTGCTTCCTGGACTAGCACAGTCTGAGCACAGGCTAATGTGAACAATCTTCCTGTACATCTGCCTTTCCTTGTCACTGTACAGGGAGTGCTGGTGCATTACTTGCAGCTCTGGATTCTGGTAGGAGACAGACAGGCTGAGAATTAGGTGTTCTTGTCGTGGCATCATCTGTGATGAAACTAGTTTCTAGCAGGAACTGTTTTTTCACTGTCCTGTACAAAACCAAGGACATGGTCAATACCTAATTAATAAATTCTGCACTTGGACTGTAGCCAGGACATTCTAAAGTGCCAAGGAGTAATGAGTTTGGGTTTTATTGGCTGTTAATATTATAAACAAAGGATACAGTTACGCTGTTTTGATCAGCAAGAGTTCAAGCATTAGAAGCTAGTCCCCTAAAAATTCTGCACTTGTTTTAAAATAATGTGATTAAAAAAATTAATAAGTTGATTCTTCTTTTTATTTATCCTTTAGGGTGTTTTACTTTCTCAGGTGAAGTTGAGTCATGCTTTTGAACTTCTGTTGCATAGGAACTAACATCTTTATTTTCTTGCTGAAAGACATTCTATCATAAGCATGACTGGAAGTTGGAACTTTAAGGAGTAACAACTATCAAGAGTTGGCAACAGTAAAGTCATTGTCAAGAGAAGAGAATCCAGTTTGCAGTAATACTTTCTGTAACTGGGTCACCCTGTTCACTCACTGATTTGTTGCCAGCATTTTCAGTTGTCCAAGTCATTTATGCTATGATAATTTGCAGCAGGCAACAGAGCAGATAATGAGGAAGAAGAAGAAGAAGAGGAGGAAGAAGAATCCTCAGAATCAAGTAGTCCTCCTGTTTCTTACCAGGTGAAGCCTCCCCCCGAAGGATGTTGCACTACTGATGGTAAGAGTACAAACCATGCTGTTAGAAGCATTTGCCCTACTGAAAAGGGTAGAATTTGGGCTATTTCCCCTATAATTTGTCATAATGAGATAATCTATATGATATAAAATTCCTAAAAATATCAGTCAGATAAAGCCGGATGGCTCTCAGTTGCTCTTCTATTTGGCAGGGTCTTTGTTCAGTGTCAGATAAGCATTTGTGTTGGAATGCCTGTCACAAGGACAGAACTATTGTTCTCTTAGGCAACATAGCCTTTAAATTGTTGAGTTTGCAGGCATAGCATTTGCTAAAATGAGTGTGATAATTCTTATTGCTTTATCACCACTCTTTCCTCTTTAAAGTGTATCTTATTCCATGAAGCTCTAAAAAATATCTGAAAACCCAGGAAAATCTGGTGAAATTTACCAGATTTTGAGAACTATTTTCTCCCTTTTTGAATGTCTGACCTAAGTTATGATGATAGTGATGAGTCCTGTAAATACATAGGTTACCAACTGCCACCAAGAGAAACTTCATTGTGCATTTTTAAATTTGTGTTTGTTTATGACTGACCAAAACAAGGGAACAACATTATCTTTTAGTATGCCTCTGATCTTAGAAGGTAAGACTTTGGTTTTCATTAAAAATACAGGAAGTACTTTAACAAAGACCAATGTGAGCAGGAAACAAAAACATCTTGTCAACTTAAGATAAGTTGAATGGATTTTTTTTCCTAGGTTTCTGCCAAGCTGGTAAAGATTTGAGGCTGGTTTCAATTTCTAATGAACATATTGAGGTGCCATCTGGATTTTTACTTGTTGGTGCAAAGTCACCAAATTTACCTGATCACCTGTTGGTGTGTGCTGTGGATAAAAGATTCCTGCCGGATGACAATGGGCGCAATGCTCTGTTGGGTAAGTGTCTGCCTGCAGTAAGTGGATTCTTCTGTGGCTTCAATTAACAGCTAATTCGGGTTTTTTTGAGTTCAGCAGATCTTATTTCTATTCCACATCTACAGTAATGCTCACAGGTCATGCAGAAGAAGATAGCAAGTCAGAGCTGGCTGTGTTTACTTTGGAAAGATACAGAGTGAGCCACTTCATTAGAGATCACCTTCTGTCTGTCAGTCCAAGGCTAAAGTCATTATTTGACTGGTGCATGTTCTAGGTGCTGGAACTGCACATCTGGGAACTGGACAGGTTGAAGTGCTGCCTGTGTCTATTGTAGCTTTCCAAATACGGATGTGTACGGACTGTAGGCATGTCAAGTGAAATTTCAGGCTCTTATATACATATAAACATTTTAATGATAGTTTAGACCACAAAAAATAATGACCAGTTCAATTTACCTCTTTGAGATAGGGATAATATTCTCCACTGTGTTTGAACAATAGCCTGGGTTCTGTTCCTGACCTATGATTTCTTGCTATCATCATAATTTAATTAAATAGGAGTGATTATATATTGAAATTTTTCCTACACATGAAATCAGTTAACACTGTGTGTTTGAAAAAATACTCTTAGGAGGATGCTTCAATTTATTGTGTTTAATCTACCTAAAAGTTTAATTTCTGACATAAAAATAGATCCTTCTTCTGACATAAAAATAGATCCTTCTATATATTTTTATCGTAGTCTTTCTGATTGCCATTAACTTCTTTCAAATCAAGCCAAATAGGGAAAATCTGAAATCATGTGAATTATTTAAATTAATATTAATGTTATTAAAATGGAATATTTTTTTTATATTGGGAAAGGTGGTGCATTATTGGAGGGGGAACTCATTTTTCAATCAGACACTCTCAGGTACGTGTATATTGTTTTCAGAGTTCAGCAGTAAAATGATGCATCATATATTTGTGCACCAGCCTGAGCTTTGAATAGCAAAAGGTAAATATTTCCCAATCATTTTAAGAGGTTTTTTTAACAAACACTGAGGGATATGACATGAACTCAATTGTTATCTCAGTTTGAGCAGCTCTTCAAGACATTTGGGTTGACAGTGGAGTGTGAAGGTGCATAATGTGATCCTATGTACAGTAATTTCTTTTCCTATGTGATCTTGTAGAGTTGGATTGGTCACAGTGCATTTGACCAGTGATTGTAAAAGAATTAGGAGGGTTGTAAATCAGCAGCGTGTTGTCATTTTAAAGATAAAGACAGGAATGTTGTACCACTCAAGTCATTCACTGCTAGCACTATTAACAGCTTAAGCTCCTTAGGCTGTTAGCAGAGAGGAAGTAGTGTATTTGTTAATTGCGTGCTAAACAAGAGCAGAAAAAGGCAACAGGAACATAATTGGGAGGGTTTTATACTACTAGCATCCTCAGTTTGCTTATTTAATACATTTTAGTTTCCTGAAACCATTTAAATGCTTATTTTTGACTGTTGTTATACACTTAAATCCCAGTGAACCACATTCTTTGGCAGAGAATTCTAGTAACTCTGTAGTATGACTTTTGTGTATTCTACAACAAGCTCAAATACAAAAGAGCTTACATACTTTAAGATCTGAAGTCTTCATCTGGAAGGTAGAGATAAAATAATGTTCCTGGTCCCTCATACAATGAAAAGAATTATGTATCATAATACATAATTTAATCAAAAAATGCTAACATGAGGATAGTATACCATTTGTACAATAGGTCATACTGGATATAAACAATTATTTGATTCAGGTTTTCATATCCCAGTGCAAGTCAAATCAGGGGAAGTAAAATTAGAAGTAGCCATGAGTAGTCTCATGGTTTTGGACACATAGTGGGATAAAAACCAGAACCATCATTGCTCTAAATAATCTTTAAATGTAGCACAGTGACCTCTGTCAGGCAGTAGATTTAAATTGAAAACACGCCATATGAAGAAGAGAAATCATTTAGTGTCTTGCTTTTCAAGACAGCATAGAAGCCTTATTTTTTGGTATTCTGACTTCTGTCAAACAAGTTGGCATTTTGAAACAGCATGGAAAGTGGTCCCTTCAAGCCTTTGTAAGTTTAGAGGGAAATTGAACTGGATTCATTTTGAATTGAAATGAGCTGTCATGAGTCACAGTATATATCCCACACTTTTAGAAAGGCTTGTTGGTGATACAGACACAGGATTTGTAACCCTTCAGCCTCACTTATTTTTTTTCTTTTCCCCAATTTAATGTTTTTACTCTTAATATACTGTACTTTAGTAAGGCAGCTGTTCCTCAGTACTGTCGATTTTTTTCAGAGAGTTTATTTAAAGAGAGAAGACACCAATAAGTAACCCAACATTTCCTGGTTTCTTATGGTCTGCTGCATGTGTTTGTGAGGCTGCCTGTGGATTGTACAAAAAGACCAGAAGAAAGCAGGAAATGTCTCAATAGTTTCAGGGCCAGATTTTGACTTTAGATCTTGCTCCCATTTGGGACTGTTGATATTGCTCTGAGGCATGTGCCATTTTATTGATAATGCTACCACATTGTTCCACCATCCAGGCAGCTGTGCTTGTGATTTGAAAGTTATTTCTGTTGGAGGTGGTTTTGTTTTTAGTTTTTACAATTGATGTATTATTCCATAGGAAGAAAACCTTAGCAGTTTCTGGAAAAGACTATATTTTTGACAATGAAAATGTCTATAGGCATGTTCCTCATCTGACTCTGTTAATCTTGTTAGATCACAGGTTTAACTGCTTTGCAAAGCAGTTACAGGTTTTGCCTTTAGGAAGCTGTTTCTTGGGTTTTGTGCTGTCTAAAGGAATGTTTAGACGGAGTAAATGATCTGTGATAGTGAGATATTTATTGCTTCCTAATTAAAGTAGCAAACATGTATCGCTCCCAAAGGTATTTTTTCCCTTCTTGTTTTGTTTTTTTTACCCTAGTTCTTGCTATCCAGGGGTGTCTCTCATGATAAACAAAGCAGCTATTCACCCATCATCTTCCAAAAGACCAAACAGCTGCCTACTTTCCTATCACGGAACAAGAAATCTTTTCTTTTTTTTTTCTGTAGGTCTCTGAGGTCAGAGTGACAGAGGAAAAGATTAGTTTGCTTGCACTGTAAGCTGTATGTAAGATGACAACATTGTAGTATAAAATACTGTGACTGCTTCTTATAAATATGCAATGATCTGTTGGGCTTTTGTAACAGGACTGACTTTCCATACAATAGAGCTCTCCAGCTTGACCATATTGATTTTATTCATTTTTTAAACTTAGGACTTCAGTTTTCAAATGGAGTGGTACTGAGTAGGTGGGAAAACCATGGAGCATTGTCAGTGTTTGAGTGCCTTTTTCTGTGAGTAAAACTGAAAAGAACAAACACTTGTGGTGAAAAGTTGCAAATACAATCATTCTTTGTTTAAGCAAGCTGCAAACTTTCCACCAAAATATTAATGTTAATTAAAAGCCTGTTACCCATTTAAAAGAAAAACAAGAAGAACGTTTTCTACTACTTTATGAAAGATTCGACTATGAAATATCAAGTGGATGTCCTTCCATTCTGAGCACCTCTCTATCCCTACACAGGCTCACTGTTGATCCACTGAACCATTTTATCAGTGAGAGGGTAGGTCAGGTTTCATAACCTTTTGGTGCAAGGTCCTTCTTCAGAGCACAAGGTCCCTGCTGTGGAAGAGCTTTTTAAATTATGGACAATTGATTATTGTGATGTGAGCAAATTCAAGCAAATGCATATGACAAATCACAGATGCAATCAAATACCTTCTGATTAAACAAACTTCAGAGGGGAACAGCCTTTAGTCACAACTGAGCTGAGCTCGGTATGAACCAATGACCGAAAGGTGAAAGGCTTTTAGCCCCTAAACTCCAGGCATTGATTTCTAATTCTCCTGTGAAATCAATCCCATGACATAGATATATTGGGTCACCTTATGGCTGACCCACGTCCCCTGACCTTTGTGCTCTCTATAATGTATGGAAGAATATTTAATGCAGCTTGTTTATGAAACAAGCTGTCCCCCTGCCAGCTGCTGCCTTGGGCCATGGCATGAACAGGGCATTCAGAGGAGGATGATGAAATGTTTGGGTTCTCAGTGTTACTCAATCTGCCACATAAAATGCTCTGAGCAGTGGTGGCAGAGCCCTGCAGTGAGAAATGACTGAACAGCATTTCATTGCACTGGAACTATAAGAGCACGCTGTGTTCTAGCTGTGGTTTCAGGGCTGAGCTGCATTAATGAAGTGATGACACTCACCAAAGAGTGTCAGTCCCAGGGAATGGATGGAAAAGGGCGTGGCAGGAGCTTGCAAGAAAGGACTGAGTCTCGCTCAGAGGGGCTGGAGAAACTTGACATGAAAGATGATAATTTAACTTAAAGGAAAATTTAAAAATAAACTTATAAAATATCCTTCAAGAGCCTTTCAAAACAAGTGGACAATTTAGATCTGTTTAGTCTTTACTAGGCCTCACCTTATGCTATATACAGTGTACACTAATTTTCCAGTAGATGCTGCAGAGTTAAGAATAGGTGATAAGGGCAAAAGTTTTTTTTTTCAGGTAAAAGTTATTGCTAAAGTTGCTTTGGGCAGATGTAATTTACAGAAGTGATCTGAAAATCTGAAGTCCTAATGACAAGATTTTGTGTCTGCTGTCCAACTTGGATTGAACAAATACTTCAACATATGGCTTTGTCAAGTTGCTTTGTCAAGACACTCCCAGCAAAATGATAAAATCTAAAATGTGTACTTCTGGAAAAAAACAAAGAGTAAATTTGAAAACGTGTGTGGTCTTTTAGGTGGCAACCAGGCAAAAATTGCAGTGCTGCTGCTGTGATGCTCTGTGTGCTGCCACATAGGAAAGTTTTCATTTACTAGCAAAAGTATTTTTGATGATTTCTTAATTGGCATAAAATGCATGCAAACTCTACAGCTTTTGCCACATCCGTTCTAATTTTGTTTCCTTTTGTTGTTGCTTTTATTGCAGCTACTCAAGGCTGTGTGATGTTAGACAGATGCTTTTGTGCTGACTGATATAACACAGAGGATTCTGCAGAGTCATGACTTGTCCTGATTTTATGAGTCACAATGACTTTTATCATCCTACTGACTAGGATCAGAGAGATAATAGGGAGCTTTCAATGGTTGTTAGCCACTTGTTCCCATGGATACCAGACCAATCTCCACATCAACTTTAGTTTTTAATAAATTCTTCTGAACCTTTTGAAAACTAACAAAAGTGCTCAGGTTGAAAACCAAGCAACAGGTGTTTACAGAGAATTATGTTTTAGTGCTTATGCTTTACAGAAATAAAAAAGCATTGACCATTAGTTTGTAAATTTAATTTGTTTGAGATATGTGATGGAAATAATAAATTTCATAAATGTCTCTTAATTTAATTTACAATATTACTGATCCTTTATTCCAGTTTTTTTCTTTTCAATGGTATTGTCCACCTTATGTGTAATACATTTCCTTTATTTTTACCTTGTTTCAATTCACTGAATAGACCCTTTTCATTTAAATTCCTGTTATTACACATAAAAATGTACATTATATGATTAAAATTAAAGAAAAGGTCATACTTCAGGTCATGTGTAGGGAACAGAGAGAAAATTTCCATGGGCAAGATTATCTCTTAATTGCTCAGTATAGGATGACAATAATAATAATAATAATGACAATAATATCAATAAGTATTTTCAGATAGTTTCATTAGTCTGATGAGGATTAAAATGTCTTAAGAAATACTTTGTAAAATGGACAAAAGAAAGAAGAATCTTAAGGCAGCTGTGTGAGCAGTGCCCTTTATTTAGGATGCTAATGACATCAGCACCATGAGCCCCTTGTTGAGGCCCAAGCTGTGTATCTCAGAATAGAGGAAATGGCAGTATCCCTGGAAATGCCCCATCAAGCCTGAGTACAAAAAGCTTTATGGGGAAGGACTGTGTCTCTGTTGTGTCTATAAAGTTGCAGACACTTTGTTCCTGTAATCATAAATAGTTTCAACTGCTGTGAAGTGCTGACACAGTCCAGCCATAATTTGACAAAGCTGTTTTAAATTAATAGCCCAGGAATGCTTTAGTATTTTCTCCTCTTTAAAACAGTGTCTGTAGTAGGAACTTGGTACTTAAATATGTTTAGATCTATCTAAATATAGTAGGTTAAATATACTTCATTTCTAGAGACTTAATTGCATGTTTCATTGAACTGAGTGAAGTGAAATTCAGTGGCATTGAATGACATGTCAATGAAAACTGAAAGAGAAGTGAAGCATGTACGTGCTGTGGTGCTGAATAGGGCTGGGGTTAAGCAATTGACTCAGTGCTCTTCAGTCAGAAACTGTTCACAGGTAGGTAATAAATAGGAATTGTGATCTTTTTCTAGGGGAGAAAATTAAAAATATGGCCCATATTTTTATTTTTTAAAGGTGGGGCTGTGTTTTTGCAGTCTGTTATTTGAAACAAAATACAGTTTCTGTACAAAGTGCAAATATGTTTTTTAAGGAAAACGGTAATAAAAATTTTCACTATGAAGAAAAACCAACCAAAACCCCAACACCTAAATACAGCCTTTCCTCTGGAAAGAGTCGTGTTTGAATGTTATTAATAGTGACCCACCTATCTCATTGGATTATGTGTATTGTTTATTTTATCAGGCTTCTCTGGCAATTGTGTTGGCTGTGGCAAGAAGGGTTTCTGCTACTTTACAGAATTCTCAAATCACATTAATCTTAAACTGACCACTCAGCCCAAGAAACAGAAACACTTAAAGTATTATCTGGTCAGGAATGCACAGGGAGCTCTGACCAAAGGATCTGTAATCTGCTGGAAAGGCGCAGGTAAGATAATGAAGCTGTCTTCCTCGAGCTCTGGTTTTCATCATCCAGGCTTAGCTATCACGGGGACTGGCGTCTGTGTAAAGCCTAAGAGAGACCATTTGAAAGGCTCTCTACAGCCAGGTGGCTGCTGGAGCAGCTGTAAAAGCCATTGTCTGACCTATTATGAGCCTGGCATGTCTGAAGACGTTGGTTCCTTCATTCCAAGTGCTGTAGCCCCTGAGCAATTCATGTGTGAAATTATCAGAAAGATAAAGAAAGTTCTTTTTTTTTTTTTGTACAGAGTTCAGAGGCCGGCAGTCTTCAACCAGTACCTGCTCAAGCACCTTGTTCCAATTGCCAGAAAGCTCAGGCCTCTCAGGAAGCACCTCCAGTGAGCCTCTGCCACCTGCAAACCCCAGTGCTCCAGCTGGGACCCAGCAAACAGGTACCTCTTGGGAGGAAAACACGCCGGGGTTCCACTTCCACTTAACTCCTCTGTGCTTGTGTATTTGGGTACTTGTACTTGTGTGAAAGCAAAGACAAACAAACAAGTAAGCACATTGCCTCATAAAACAAGTTGAATAGAATTGGAGATCTGTTACAAACAAAGAAAGCAATTACAGTTTGAAGGCTTCTCGCTGTCCATTTTCTCACACCAGGTTTATGTATAAAAGGTTAGCAAATAGTAAGTGGGTGTTCTGCAGCTTACTCACAGTTGAACCAAACCAGAATGTTCTAAAAAGGCCTTATTTATGAAGTGTTTTTCTAGCTGTCACTTGTCTGGTCACAGATGACAACTGTTACAGGATCCAGTGTAATTTTAGCTTTTTTTGGTCTGATCCAGTCTATTTTATGCTATGACCAGAGTCCTTTTCAAAACAGACATTATATGGGCATCAGCTCAAAAGCTTGTGAATTTTTTCTTCTGCTGAGAAAAGTGACCTTAATATTAAAAAACAAACTAATGGTCAGTATCTGTAACTTTCTTTGTATTAAAAATTCTTTTTGCGACCTTTACTTTTCCATTAACTTGACATAAATGAAAGGTGATAGATGACAGAGGCTAGAGTGAGCTCTCTGAGCTTCTTCATAATGAAAACAGCTCTTTAGTGTCTTGTGGCTATTACAGTTTTTTCCTGGGTTTTTACACAGGGGAGCTGAAGCACATCTGTGGTGGTTATATTCTGTATATTCTCTGTGTGAGATAGAAGCCTGTTAGTCATGATCTGGAATACTGATGCCCTTCCAGAAGAAATCACCAATCTCTTTATGATAACAGACTGACTTTTTTTTTTCTCAGATTTTACAAAAAAGCTACATTAATTACAAACATATTAGGCTTGAGAATGCCTCCCCCCGCCCCTTTTTTTTTTATTGCAGCATAGTTCAAAAAATCTTAGAGAAAGATTGGGATGGAGGTGAATTTTAAACATCTCTCTTCTGCCTGGTTCTCGAGTAAACTTTCTGTAAGAGCCAGGGTCATGCAAAGAAGCTACAGCTTCTGACATATGCATTTAATTGAAGAATCAGATTTTGCCCAGGCGCTTAATTGGGAGTAGGAGGTCAGAAGTGGATTGTTTCATTCAGCATTGTATTCACTCTTGAGCAGATCCCAATGGCTCTGTTAAAGTAAATGATGAAATTATTGGTTTGTTGTATCAGCTGAGGATCTTGACCCAGAAATGTTTAATGTGAACACTTTGGGGTTTTTTTCTTGTCAGCTGCAGCCGTAGATCACATCCCCTCAACAGCTGCATTCAGCTCAGCAGTTTATAATGGCAAGGAATCACCTAAACAACAGCTGATGAAAAATAACCTGTCTGCTCTGACAAGACCTTCAGTGTTAGGTATTTGTATGGATTTATTGTTTCATAACCCTAAACTCTACATGTATAACAGCAGCATCAAACAAATTAAATCATGATTGTAATTTCCTGAATGAATAGAAATTACCATTCCCTACCAAGTCCTTTCTGACCCCAATACTGTTTTCTGTATTAATTTCCAGGAAAAAAAAATCTTCAGATGTTTTCAGACACAGTTACAGTTCATAATATTAACTGGATGTTTTCCTCATATTTACAGTTCATTAATTTAATAGAGACGCAGACCAGATTCTGAATCCAGGTTCTTAAAGAATGTGTCAGTTTGCATCAATTTCACCAACAGATTTTGTGAAGGGAATTAAGAATATTTTTAAAGCGAGACTTTGGCAACAAGCTCCAGATTCAATAAACTGTGCTCACTGTAGATATTTTTAAGTAATCACTCATAGGATGATTCTTATTGCAGTTCCTATTGAACTGTTGCAGTTCACCTTGGGATGGAGAGCGAGACTTTGGCAACAAGCTCCAGATTCAATAAACTGTGCTCACTGTAGCATTATTATCATAATTTTTGTTAATTGTTTTCTGTCACAAACTGTGTCATTGGCTTGTTTAAGAAGGAAAATTAGTTTTCACTATGGCTAGAAACAAACTGTAGCTCTATTTTTTAATAAGTCTTCCCAAGTTTCCCTGCTGGTATCACAGACAAATTCTCCATCTCTGCCCATTCAGGTTCTTAATCTCTTTTTCCATGCATCAGCACATTATTGCTAATTCATTTCAGAAGGATTTATTTCACATATTAACATATATGAACGAAAGAGCACAGCATTGTCAAATAAAAAAATCCCTTGTCTTGCTCTAAGTATCTTGTGACTTTGTCCCAGTGCAGTTCCAGGAAACCAAGTGAAAGGCTGAGCAGCAAAATGGCCAAAGGCTGCCCTCGCGTGGTAAAAGTGTAAGGGACAAAGTCAGTGGAAATCCGTGTGTGAGGGTCTGCAAGAGAACAATCTTCTTCTAGATCTGAAGGCGTCGGGTTTATCTTTAATTTTAATAAATTTTTAAAAATTAAACCCATACGTTTTGTATTAAATTCTTATATTGCCTCAGTTTTATGTGGGACTAACTATCCTGCCAGGAGATACAGGCTTGTTATGACCTCAGTGTAGTCATGTCCAGAAACAGAAATAGCTCAATCCTGCAAGTGTCTAAGCAATTCCTGGAGGACTATTGACTTGCAATAATTGGAAATACTTGATGTTAGTGGAAGCTCATCATTCTAGGAGTTTGAGGGTGCACAAGGAGACTCAAGAAAATGATGAAAGAAAATTAAAGAAGTTAGTCATCAGGAGAGATGACTCCTAGAGAAACTGTGAGAAAGTTATTTTCACAGAAAAAAAAATTGAAGCTATTCATCTGTAGGAGGAAGGTGTAGAAGTAGTTTGATACGAGTTAATATGGAATAACATAAAACCGAAGATGGAATCAGCAGGAAGTGGCAAAAATCCTGTAAATGGGGAAATTGTTGAAAAGAACTCAGATGTCTATTACTATTACTCTGAAACCCTTGGGAATATTATTTGTAAGTAAGTTATATGTAACACTGTGTCATGTGTTCAGAAATAAAAGGAGCAAAATGCCTACAGTCTTGACTTCAAAATGTTAGTACATTTAAGGATTCTTAGTATGTCTCTGTACTTATACTGTATTTTTCTTAGTAGAGAGAAAGCATTGGTATAAGATAAGGAAAATCTGGATAATTAGGAGTTCTCTGCACTAGAAATTTCCAAGAAATTTGACCAGGATGCAACAAAGTAAAATAAACCACACAAAATTATTATATTCATAGACTTGACCTTTTCTACTACCATACTTGCTGAATACATTAAGTCAGTCAAAACATACTGAATTACCATGCACAAACCTGTATATGTTTTATTCTTATATTCCTCTGAAACATTTAGGCACATTAACAAATTCAGGGCCTCCAAAAAAGCGCCATAAAGGTTGGTCGCCAGAATCTCCATCATCCACTGAAACTTGGAACTTGCAGCTCAATCCACAGGCTTCAAACAGAATTAAAAATGGTAAGCTATACCCAAAGTAATGATTTTGTCTCATTATTCAGAAAATAATGGGCAGAAAGAGGCATTATTTTAAAGACACATGCAGATTCATATGAGAGGTTTCTCTGTGCTAACCTAGATGCTTTATTTCCATTGATTTGTTTTTAAAGCTCTGAGCCTAACTCTCCTTAGGTTCCAGTCACTGAACCATTAACAAATCCCAGCAGATGCCTGGGTCCATTTTTAGACACCAAAATGCCTTTGGAATATTAAAATTAGTATAATAACTTGGGTCCATAATAGCAGTACCATTCATTGTTTCAATTATTTGTCATAATATTTGTGGCGCTTGGATTATATAGTCTAGATACAGACAAGAGTGACATGCAGTAAAACAAACCCAGTTTTCCCAAAATGTTTTCTTCTAATGTACTATTTTTTATATCAAAATTACCATGAAAAAGTTATGCTTGAGCAAACATTGAATCTTGGTTTTTTATTTCTTTCTTCTTATAGCAATAAAAACTGTTTAGAATGAGTAAAACTAAATATATCACATAGAGCTCACAAATCATAACTACACATCTAATCACAACTACACAATATCACATAGGTCTCTCTATTTACGCATTCCTACCTAAAAATGTTTATTTATAAACATTTCAAAATCTTTAGATGCATGTGTGATGTCCAATGTTCCAGTGACATAATCAGTCCTCCAAGACACTTGGCATAATAGTGTGGGTTGTAGTAACAGGTCATGAGCTGTTTGATGGAGCCACAAAAAGCAGTTAATACTGATAGCAAATGTGGGTATGAGATGAAGCTGAACAACTTCTCTTTGAGGAAATCCTTACCAGACCTAACTCCAGTAATAATATGTCTGAAATCTCAGATGGAGGAAGCCTGTCATCTTTGCCAAATTCTGCTGTGGTGGGACCAGCCTCCTCTCCAATGGTGGGCTCGGGAGAACCAGTCTCAGTTCCTGACAACTTGCTGAAAATCTGTAAAGCAAAACCAGTTATTTTTAAAGGTAAATCCCCCAACCCCACAACAAGACATCTTTTTTTTTTTTTTTTTTTTTGCAAGAGATGTAAAGATATATCCCACTCCTAAACACTGTAACACTATCCATTTTAAGAGTCTGACTATTAAAACTGTTTAATGTACATATGAAAAATGACAAAATTAACGTGATGTGTACATACATTTATTTTGTAGGTCATGGAAACTTCCCATATCTCTGTGGGAACATCAATGATGTGATAGTGAGTCCTTTGTTGTACACCTGTTACAGAAATTCACAGTCTTTATCTAGAGCATATGAACAATACGGTGCATCCACAATACAGCCTATTTCTGAGGAAATGCAGCTGTTACTGACTGTCTACTACCTTGTTCAACTAGGTAAGATTGTTCTACATCCAGAGAGACTACATTGAATGTATTACATTCAAGCAAATGAGAAGGGGAATATTAGGGCAGGACAGTACTAAATATTAGTCTGTAATAATATGATACTAAACTACTTCATTCATGGTTATGGAACAAAATGAAGTGACTACATTTTGAAGGCCAGACAGATTGAGTTATATACATAAAAAGTTTATTTTCTGCATCTGGGACCTCATAAATGAAAATCGAAGGAAAAGAGCCATAATTGACTGTTCTTGCAGACAGTCTGTGGTTTAGAAGTATACTGAGACAGGCAGTGCTCAACCTCTTAAATATTTCTAATTAACTGGTACTCGGGTTCAAATTAGCGCAGCTTTATCTGAGTATCACAAGGACAGTTCAAAATGAAAAATTGCTTTTCATCTGCTAAAGGCATCAGAGTCAGACAGTAGTAAATATTAGTCTTTAATAATATGACTAAACTACTTCATTCATGGTTATGGAACAAAATGAAGTGACTACATTTTGAAGGCCAGACAGATTGAGTTATATACATAAAAAGTTTATTTTCTGCATCTGGGACCTCATAAATGAAAATCGAAGGAAAAGAGCCATAATTGACTGTTCTTGCAGACAGTCTGTGGTTTAGAAGTATACTGAGACAGGCAGTGCTCAACCTCTTAAATATTTCTAATTAACTGGTACTCGGGTTCAAATTAGGGCAGCTTTATCTGAGTATCACAAAGACAATTCAAAATGAAAAATTGCTTTTCATCTGCTAAAGGCATCAGAGTCATGCATGCAGAGAGAGTCTGAAGCATGCAAGTCTGAAGCATGGTATAAAAAAAAAAGTTTTTAACTCAATGGTTTTGTGTAATTGTTTCATAATATTTCCCTCTTATTTTTTTTTAGCTGCAGACCAGGTCCCTTTGATTGAGGATTTGGAGCAAATTTTCATGCGCTCCTGGCGGGAGTCCCACCTGTCTGAAATCCGTCAGTACCAGCAGGCTGTTCCCCAGGCCTTCCCCCAGCTGCCCAGCCCCATCACCCCGGTGACCTCAGCCCAGCTGCCCTGGCTGGCAGGGCTGGCAGCCAGCTCCTGTAACGACAGTGTCCACATCATTGAGTGCAGCTACTCCCTGGCAGAAGGGCTTTCAGAAATGTTTAAGCTGCTCATCGAAGGGAAATTAATAAAGACAAACTATGTGGTGATCATATGTGCCAGTAGAAACCGAGCCATCGACTCCTGCATTGTGATAACAGGTAATGTGCCAAGGATGTATCTCCTTGCAAACCTGAGCAATTCAGTGCTGTGAGGGGCTTGGGTGGAGTTCCAGTGAGTTGCCTCACAAAGCAGAGCTTTGGCCAAACAGTGATGGGCTTTGATGAAGCCAAGGTGACTCTGCACAGTTGGTCTCTCCCCAGCAAAACACCTTCTGCCTGCATTGCCCATTTTCTCACCAAAGCATCTCAGCCAACAAGGCTGCAAACAAGAAATAGTGGGTTACAGTACACACAGTGCATAAAGCTCTCCTGCTCTGTGCAACTGGGGTATTAATGCAGAGAACCTTTCTTTAGCTTCTAAAAAATGGTATTTCAATGTCATTCCCTTCAACAACCTGCTCACGATTAAACAAATTATCTGACTGGCCATTCAAAGATCCATTGTGATTGTAAGACAATTGGCAATTCCTTTCAATATTATATTGTCTTTTTTATCCTGTATTAGCAAATACTTTCCAAATTGGGAATAAAATACAAAAAATTGTAAACCATGAATCTATTTTACATGTGTCTGGTGAATATATGTGTTGGAGACATAAAAGACTAATCTCTGCCATTTTTGTATGTGTGGTATTTATTTAGTTGTAGAGAATTTTTATTATGACTTAGAAGAATGTTGTTAACTTTACTTTGAAGAGTTCTCAAAATTCTTTTTTTTTTTGTTTTGTCTTTTAGGAAAGTATCAGGCAAGAGTTCTGTCTGAGAGCATGCTCAGTCCTTCAGACTACCAAAAAGAAGTTAACTATCAGCTGGTCACAGGGAAGGTGGAAACTCTGGGGTCCTTCTTTAGCACACTCTGCCCAGGTACCTAACAGATTGTAAAGAGTCATGTTTCCAAATCCCTGAAACTTCTAAGTCTGGGAAAACATCTGTGCTCATTTCCTTACCAGATGGAAGACACTATTAGAAATATATGAAAAATGCAGGACAAAGTTACAAAAGCACAGTTGAATTGAAATTCCTCCTAAAAGCATCAGTGTCTAAAATACATTGGTTTCATAAAAATAGGTCAGCAAATAGCTGAGCATATTATTCTTAGCTATGCAAATCCATTCTTATATTATGTAAGTCCATGTGCACATGAATGTATAAATTCTTTTGCCCTAAGCATTTAGAGAAGAATATATCAGAGCTATTTTATGAAAGGTGGGATTTTCTCCTTCAATTTACCATACTTTAAACTTGATTGTGATGCCTGGAACAGAGAAGAAAATTGCAGAGCAACTGGATCATTTTTTTAAGTGAGCTTTCTGAGAATTACAACAGGCAGGATTATCTGGGGATAGATCAAGCTGTGTGGAAAGTTAAGCCACAACTAGAGCAAATGCAGCACATTTGTCAGGATTAATGGGATGTCACAGACTTCTTTGCCATTCACATCATGTTGGTAAATAGATCACAAGAACCCTTCTGAATGTGTCATGATACTTTGAGTGGTCACTTAAGGGAATCTCATTTTCCTTAAATCATCTTGTAGTAAAGTACTGTTTATCTTAGTATCTTCAAAGTATGGTTCTCAAAATCAGAGAACCATAGAGAGTCACAGAGAGTCATAGAGTTCTCTGCAGTTGCTGTTATTTAGCAACATTATTGTTTAGTTGTTATTGTTTAGCTGTTGTAAAGCGGAACAAGTAAATGAGCATCCTAAAAATAGTGGCCACCTATATTCACTGGACTGCCCTTCACAGGAGAGGCCCTGCCTTTCTGAGCTCACTGCAGACAGGCTGACACGTTTTTTCAACTGCTGAGAAAATACTAATGCCTGGGTCAGGCATATTGTACTCTCTGCATAGCTTTCAACTATAAGTAGGGTCCCTGCTCTATAGAAATGGGTATGTTTGCAGTACTTCAATAAAATACACCTTGCTTGCTTCAGCATTGACTCATGTTTTTCTTTTGGCTGTATTAGAAATTATTTTTCTTTCTGTCTCTCAAAAATGTTAGAGTTTTAAAAATGTTTTATCAGATGTTTCTCAACTTTCTTATAATCCTTGTTAATGAACAGTATGGATCCATGGTCTGAACATAAACTAAGCCAGTTTCATGTCATTGTTGCTGGTTTGCATCAAGGCCTTAAGGTTAGTTTTCTACCTCCTAGCTGGTCTGCAGAGATGGTTTGTCATTCAGTCTTCATTTTACTGGTGATATTCTGAAAAAAGAGATGCAATAGAAAATAACCAGAGGGTTCTTGTATAAAACAGCCAATTAGCCAAGGGCAGGATAGCTAGAAAATGTATATAAAGTCTTTCAGATCTACAAGACAACATGAATATGAAATGCAGCTCTTGTTAACATGGATGTTTATTCCACTGTCCCTTCCATTTGACAGAGGGTGACATTGATCTTTTGCTGGAAAAATTTTATCAAGAAAACCAAGGGCACATCTCTTCATCACTTTCTGCTTCAGTGAATAAACCAACAGCAGTGAATGGAGCTGGAACAGCTGTGTGTACAAGTAAGTAAGGAGGATGTTCTAGAGAGGTAGCAGAGTGGGGCACTGGACACCAAGTTCTGGGTGCACAGTTAGATCACTCTGGGCAGAGCCCAGAAGGCAAAGGTCCTGAGGCAAACAGCAGCTCATGTCTTGCAATATTCAGATTTACACTGATGGATATTCTGCTTCATTCCACTGGGTATCACAGTGTTTGAAGCTGTAAGTTGTACTTCTGTGGTAGCAGAATGCTATTGTTCAAATTCACTTTCAGGTCTCAGACACTTACAGGACCAAAGAGTCCAAATGCAGAAATATGTCTTTGCATATTCTCTATGGATTTTCATAAATTAAGTCCTGTAAATAAGCAAAATACCTTAAAGAATAAATCAGTTATTCTTTGCCAGACTCTTAACATTTTACATTAGATTAGACTTTGGGCATATATCTAAACAGAATTTTTCCTTTTTCCAGGTTATGAGATTGAACGACATCAAATTCGTCCCTTCCAGCTAGCAGTGGCTCAGAAATTGCTGTCTCATATTTGCTCAATTGCTGACTCCAGCACTCAAAATCTTGATTTGGGTTCCTTCGAGAAAATTGATTTCTTGATTTGTGTTCCACCCTCCGAAGTGACTTACCAACAGACTTTGTTTCATCTCTGGCACTCAGGTGCTCATTAGTTAGCTTTACTTTGGATTTACACAACATTCCTAGATGTATTCCTATCCAGAAATACTGACACTTGTTCTGTACTTTTAGGTATATTATTAGAACTTGGATTAGAAAAGGAACATCTTACAAAGCAGAGAGTGGAACAGTATGTTATGAAACTAGATGCAGAAGCCCAAATTAAATTCAAAATCTTTTTGCAAAACTCTATGCAGAATCCACACACACTGTTTGTCCTAATCCATGATCATGCACACTGGGATCTAATGAGGTAAGAAAACTAGTAGCATGTTTTTGGGGAAATTATTATCTGCATTATCTCTCAAGATTAGTTTTCAGATTTATCCCTTTCTTCATCTTTGTTTGCATCTTTCTGCTAACGCTGCCTCCCCATGCATTGAATAAACATGTTTTAAGGTCCTTCATGATTTATTCTTACCCTGCTTATTATATTGTGCCTTAGTGGAACATTTCAGCTTTTTTTGCTCCCCATTCCTATCTACTTTCAGCCACAGCTATTGTTTTCTTTGGCTGTTTGTCCTTTGTTCAGGAGAAAGCTTCCTGTGAAAGTACACAGAGCTCCTCATTCTCTGTTATTTTCTGGGCTGTAAAATTTGCAAAACCTCAACCCAGTGAGTAGAAAACTAGTGAGCCAACACTGCTGCCTATTTTTTTTAACTGATTGGGAGTTTTCCACTTCTTTTCTATCCAAAATCACTGATTTGCAAGAATTGAAAGCTTCTGTGGATTCTTAGTGATGCCAGGTAGAGTTCTGAAGGGAAGAGAGAGGTTCCTGTCCAGTGTTTACCAAGTTCCCCATCAGCTCACTCACATAACTCATTGCTTCCCTCTTCCCTCAGAGCTCTGTTTCCATAGATTCTCAACAACCTGCCTGCTCAGATGTGGGGCTGCTTTTGCTGCCTCGTTCTGAGGCTCTTGGGGAGGTTGGAAAACATTCTGGACTCCAGAAACACCAGCATATTCCAACTTTGGGATTGTGGTAGTGTTTCTGAAACCAAAAACTGGACTCTTGCTTGTGAATGAAGTGGGGTCTTGTCTTTTACTCTGGTTAACAATGATGACTTTCAATGAAACTGCATCTGAGGGTTTCCTGTTCAACTCCCCTGTCTTAGGAACTTACCTGGACTTTTACAGCTGTCCCAGCCTTTGAGGCATTTATTAATTTATTCCTTGAGTGGTAGGGAAGTACCTCTGTTGCTGCTTAACTCTGTTTTCTGTTTAATAAAGATACATAGGCCAAAAATTAAATAGCATGAGTTTGGACTGAAATTTTGCACAAGAGCAAGGAATTGACTGTCAATATTATGTGATACTGTGATTTGCTCTAAGAATAACTACTCTTCGTTTTTTCTCTTTTTCTATCATACTGACTTATCACGTGTATTTTTCTATCTTGATTTTTGTAGGTTAGAATTATCCTTTGTTAAGGGCAGCACTAACAATCTGACCAAAGTTACTACAGGACAATGTGTCTATTGGTAACTTCCACATAAGCTTCCTTTCCTACTTTATCTCTCATATTCTGGTAGCTGCAGGGATTGGTAATTTGCTAGTGAGAGAGTTTATCAGACTCAGAGAAATTTTTACTTGGAGTGAAATAATTTGTATTTTCTTCTGTGCAACAATTTTAGGGTGAAAGAAGAGTCCTAAATTCCTTTAACTTTGATTTCACATCCAGGTTTAAGCTATTCCACTGGCACAAATATTCCCTTTTGCTGATCACTTTGGAGAGTTTTGGGTTTGTTTTTTTTGCAGTGCTATGCATAGTCTTTATCCTCAAACAGAGCTGCCATCAGGACTTGTTGATAGACTATTGAACTGCAGGGAGGTGAAAGAGGCACCAAATATTGTGACCCTCCATGTGACTTCCTTCCCCTATGCGCTGCAGACACAGCACACTCATATCAGCCCTTACAATGAGATCCACTGGCCTTCTTCATACAGCAATGTAAGATGCATGCTTTGAGGTGCTTTTCTGAGCTTTTCATAAGTTATTTTCCATTTATGTACTTGATAAAACAGTGAAGTCCCCATGATTTTTGTAAACAAGAGTGAAGTTTGACTGACATCCTGTTCAGTCTGTGGCAAGCTCACTTTTCCTTTTCTTATCCTTTCTAGCTTTCTTTTTCTTTATTCCTTTTATATTTTCCACAAACCTTAGTAGCTCTGCTAAATATTTTTGAGCTACGTAAATGGAAATCATCTTCAGTTCTGTCTCTAGTGCATTACTGCATAGATATATGTACGTACATGGATTTTTTTTCATATATGTGTATATTTATTCCATATAGCTGGTCTATCTGTGTGTATGGATATGTGGGGAGAGAAAAAGAAATTTTCCACTTTTTTACTGCATAAATATATGCACATAAATGGATTTTTTTCATATATGTGCATATTTATTCCATATAGCTGGTCTATCTGTGTGTATGGATATGTGGGGAGAGAAAAAGAAATGAGGAAGAATTGGTCAAATTTTCATTCTCTCCAAATAACTAATTCTGTTTCTTTCTCTTCTTGTTTTAATATGTTTGAATAGATGTATGCTTATTAGAGAATGTGATTGTAAGTATATCAAGATACCAATGGTTATTCCCTTGGAAATTAATTATTAATTACTTTATCCTTATATTTTTTATTGCTTCATTTGGTCTAGGGTGTAGATTTATACCATGAAAACAAGAAATACTTTGGACTGTCAGAATTCATTGAGTCCACCCTCTCTGGACATAGTATTCCACTGCTTCGGTATGACAGCTCCTTTGAAGCAATGGTCATGGCTTTGGGAAAGAGGTATGGAGCCCTCCTTTGTTTCACATGGAAAACTTAGGAAGTCTTTTTTAGGTCCTTGAGTTATTAGCTAGAAGACCATTTATTTATTTATTTATTTATTTTACTTCTCGTTGTCTTACACATCATTTAGATATGCAAGGCATTTCACCAGTTCTTACTTTCTCCTAGGTATTTATTATATACTGGGCCTGCAGTGCCATCACTGGAAGCTGTGTCCTACTATTAGCATGCACATTGCTTAGCCCAATTTACAATGTGTTCGTGTTGTGACCTGTAACTCCTCCATATTATAATAATCTAACATTGTATCATCATGCAATTTTAAATGTGTTATTACTTTTGTCCAATATTATAATTTGCTGACCCTGGCTGATTTTGATATTAGGTATACTGCACTTGGAACACAAAGAGTAGTTAGATACATCACTGTGGTAGGTACACATAAATCAGAAATAAAAACTTCACAGCAAGCCAGAGTCACTTTTCTGACCAAGCCATAGCAAGCACTCTTTTTACTGTGCACCTGGGTTTCATTTCTGTGAAAATCAAAACACAGGAAGCTATTGGATAGCCATGGATCACCTTTCCAAAAACTGGGGATTGAGACAGGGTGTAGCTGGCCCTGGGAAGTTGGAGTGCTCATTGGTTGCTGCCTACATACATATTCAGTCTTCTTGAACACAAGAGTAAGTTGGTCCAGGGCTACAGTAAGAAAACAAGAGAAACACCCAATCTCTCTCTGCCCCTTAAGAATGGCACACAATGAAGAATAATATTCTTACTGAATGCTTCAGCTAATATTCTGTGATAAATTTTGTAACAGCAGTAGGGTGTGGATAAACTAAAGTGATGCAACCTTACTGGACTACTTGTTTAGTAAACCTTTATGGAGAGAAATGAAGGGACAACATCAGTTCTGATTGTGAAATGATGCCTTGCGAATACTGTACAACTGCAATTGATGAGATTTTGTTGTATAGTAGATACGAAGGATTTGTTACAGGAGGAAATCCTTAGTTTGCTATATTTTTATATTTTAAAAATAGCTTTTTCACATCATCCTTCAATACTCTTTACTTCACCATTTATTTCAGGTTCCCCAGGTTACACAGTGCAGTGATAAGGACTTTTGTCCTCATCCAGCACTACTCTGCAGCAATGATGGCAGTGTGTGGTCTTTCTCAGATGAAGAATTACACCTCAGTTGAAACTCTGGAAATCACCCAAAATCTAATAAACTCTTCAAGGCAATGTCCTAGTGGCCATGGCCTCATGGTGGTGTTGAGAATTCCATGTATCCCCCTGGCTGCAGTGGCATATGAACGTCTGTATAACGTAAGGGAAAGACTAGCCCTTGAAGATAACTTTGAAATAATCCTGGGAAATCCTAATTCGGGCATCACAATCGGGAAGCACTTTGTGGAACAATTGAAGGTAAATTGCAGAATGGCATGTGCTGGGAAGCTTCATTAGATGGGTGTCACTGATTATAGTTATAGCCATGAGCTGAAGTGTGGAGTCTTAAAGTAAAAACAAAAGCTGCCATGAGGAGCATGACTTTTACCTTTTACACATACTGTCTGTGACACCTTTCCTGTCCTGCCTGTGGTTAATGCTCATTGAAGTATTAACTGATACAGTTAGCACTTGACGTCCAGTAGCAATCCTCAGAAACAGTTGAAATGCTTTTATCTAAAGGAATTATGAGAAATACATTAAGAAGCCAAATAAAATTTCAGTTTTAGCTAAATTTTCTCACAAAAACTTCACAGGACAAAAAGAAGATTTTAACCAGTGACTAGTTGATAGTTAAATTATTCTTGTCACCAGCAGGGGACAGGAAGACACATTTGATTTGCTTGATCAGTGATGGTAGTTACGGATCCTAGAGCACTCCGGTGTTCACAGTTTGGGATTTTATGCTTTCTGAAGCATAAATCATGTTTTGGTTTATGGATTAATTTATATCCTTTAAGTCCAGAACCATGGGTCATCTGTTTAAAAAAAAAGCATCCTTTCCTCTTCATAAAATTACCATCTTCTGATCACCAAAGCAAAAATGTATTTCCATTCAAGAATGTTGTAATATATATATATATATATATATATAATACTGTTTACTCTGTTTGATCCAATACATGTTAGATGAAGTAATTTGAGATCCAGAGCCTAGTGCTGATCTCATTCTGCTATTAATTAGGCATCACTGACTCTGAAAAATCAGTATTAGTTCTGAGTCACATCCTGATTGTGTTCTCTGACATGTGTAGAGGGGAACATGAACAGATGTCAGAGGCCAAGTTGTTGTACTGTTGCTCATACCATAGATACTCCTTATCTGTAGGTCAGTCTCACAGCAGAAAGGACTGACTGGTGAATAAAGCAATGTAGCCTGAGGCTGAACAGTCAAACAATATATGGACTTGTCAGATTTCTCATAAAGTTACCAGGAAAACCGATAGCTTTAGGGGGGAATGGGAGACTCCAGAGGGTTGTGAATAGGGACAGTGGTGTGTTTTGAACACTTCCAACTTTCTTCTGTTCCTCTAAGGTGAAAAAGTCTCATTTCTAGCTTATTTTCTTCCTTGGACTCAGACCTCCATATATTATCTGCCTCAAGAAGCCTCTGTATTCTCTTCTCTCCCTGAAAACTCCTGCTCAGCTTTACTCTCCATTGTGCCATATTTGCCATATGCCCTGGTCTCAGTGCTATCTATGCAGCTTGGAAGCTGGGAGGCTTTTCAGGCTGGAACATACTGTCCCAATGTGCTCAGACTAACAGCAGGCAGATTGCTGCCTGTAATGCTCTAGAAACTGTGAGAGCTGTCTGTGTAGAATTTGGCTCTGCTGTGTGCTTTCTCTTCCACTGTACAAGTGGATTATTATAATGGATGATAAAGCATGCATTTCTGTCTTATGATTTGATATAGATGTATCTCAAATATATATATATATAAACTATTATATAGTTATAGATAGGTCCAACATATAGATATGTCCAACAGGGTTTCTCTACCTTGTACAGATCTGGCAGAAAATTGAGGATGTAGATTGGAGGCCACAGACCTATTTGGAATTGGAAGGTTTGCCTTGCATATTGATATTTAGTGGGATGGATCCACAAGGGGAGTCTTTGCCACGGTAAGAAGATCCACTCTTTTCTCAGTGGCAGTGTGTTATCCATTGCTTATCAAGCAGCTAAAGATTAACTGTGTGATTACTTGTGTGAGAGGACAGCAGATTTCAGTGTCAAGGTGTTTCTTTGCCATTTTGGGGTCAGTTTTTATATCATAAATACAAACTCCATATTATTGATAATAAACTTCTGTTAATAGAAAGATGTAAATAGCTCCAAAATATTATGAGGCTTATCAGTTTAGAGGAGAGAATAGGCATGTTAAAAAAAAAAAAGAAGTATAGCTGCTGAGGTTTCTTTAGGGTAGCTGAGAGATGTGCTAATGATGGTTGTATGTGTGTCCCAGGATGTGGAGTGCCTTCTGGAATGGCAGCTGGAAGAGAGACAGGATGCCCTGGGGCACTAAATGCTTTTGTATGTTCAACTGAATCTTTGTGTGTTAGATTTAGAATCCAAATGGTTATTCTTTTTTTGATGAAGATGCTAATGTTCAGTGCAGTAAATTAAGGTGTGTAATTGGATTAAGAGGAAGAAAAGTGTATGCACCACAGTGGTAAGCTTATTAAGCACAAAATACTGTGTTCTATCTCATCCCTTGTTGAGGCAAATAATGAAAAAAATTCTCTTTGGCTGTGTTTCTCAAAGAGATAAGGCAGAAGATTACAGTGAGTTTTGATACCAGTTCCTCCTGTTTCTCTCCAGATCACTGAGATACTGTGACCTACGTTTAATAAATTCGTCTTCTTTGGTACGGACAAGCCTGGAGCAAGAGCTTGGTTTGGCAGCATACTTTGTGAGCTCAGAACTTCACACAGAGAAAGCAGTTGTGAATGATGTGTTAGAAAGTGACCCAGAGAAACTAAGCAGTACTGACAACGAAGATGAAGAAATAGTGACAGAAGGTATTTTTTATTACTGGTAATAAAACAAGCTGTAAAATGATTGAAAATTACTAGCAAAAGCAAAAATGCATGGGTGAGGTTTTCTCATTTTAGTCTTACTGAGTGAGCTCTGCTCATTAGTTTTGTTTGATCTCATCGAACCTCTGTTTCCTCACCCTTCTGCTGCTGATGCATTTTAACTTTTTGCAGTTCTGTATCTGTTCTCTCTCTCTGTTTTCTGGCTCCCTCCTGTGTTCCTCCTTTGCCCTGTATGTTCTGACAGCCAAAAAGTGGAGCTCAAATAGGATCACCAGGTGACATTCACTGTTCAGAGGGCCCTCTGCTCTCTCTCTCGCCAGCAGGGAAGGGTGAGATTTGCTGTCAGAGAAGCAGCAGCAGTGACTGCATCCCTACCCTCAGTGCCAGCTCCAACTAAACTGTTCCTGGTGCTACTGAACCTATACTTAAAATTATGTCAGTGGTAAAGATTCCTTTCAAGGAAACAGCTGAGCAGTCCCTAGCTTGTAAGGTGTAAAATAGTATGGATTGAAAATATATCTCAACATAGAAACTTCTGAGTTCTCCTTGAAAATGCCCATGAATTCAAATTAACAGTGTAACAGAGTTAGTGAATTCATTATTTCTTTAGAAACCAATTGAGAACATACAAATGTGTAAAAAGCAACAATAAGTTACCCAGGAACAATTACTTTCTAGTTTGTTTTTTTTTTTTTTAGTTATAATTGATGGACATTATCAGCTATTTATTAGTTATTTACACTTTACTATCCATTGTGTCTGTGGAAAACAAAGGATTTTTATACCTGTAAAGTATTTAAATCTCAAACAACTTGCCTTCATTTCCTTTTCTATAGTGTGAGGAGGAGGAAACCCAGTTACCTTCCAAGTTCACCTAGGAAGTTTCTTACTCACTGAAAATGACAGCAGAACAATCTGAACAAAAATACTTTCTTTAATCCGATATGGACTCTTCATAGAGGAATGAAATACCTGAGGTCATACTCAAACTGTGTTCAATAGATGCCTGCTTCAGATGTGATGGGTGCTCCTTGCGATGAGTAGTTCTGTCCATTTAGTTGAAGTATGCTGAGCTTGTATGAGACCTGAGTCAAATGGGCTCCTGTGATGTCTAAGGCTGCTCTCCTAGTCCATGAAGTATGGTATGATCATCCAGAGTCCAATTCAGAACATGTGAGATAGGCTTACAGTCCAAGTTTGCTGATGGCAGTGCTTATGTCTCAATTTATCACATTAAAACTGTACAGAAACAAGCATTTTAACTTAGGAGCCTGAGCTAGGAATCTCAAGTGAATGGCGTTGATGGCCACCCACCTTTTGAGGATTTTCATCACCAAAAGCTGAGATATAATCTGGCCATGTAGCTGTGTGGGGTAGGAGGTAATTTCAAAACATACTGACAAAATAGAGCTTGTTGCCTGCTGCTTTCCTTGACACTGGATTAGTGGGGAATGTAAGACATGGGCTGGAAGAGAAATCATGGTTGAGACAGGCCTAGATATTACCAGATCCTGGTTGCAGCCCTGGTTTTTGTGAAGCTATTGCAGCTCAGCATAGGTAAATTAGACTGTAGGCTGATCCAATATTCTGTGGTGGGAGCAGATACTCTCCATACTGGAAACAGTGTCAGGATGAGGACAAACCCCACACAAGCCCTTCTCTACTTTTCCTTACTTTTACAATATAGCTGTGACTTACAGGCTTACCTAAATTATATTTTGATTTTGTTTTCCCTTATTATCATTCATGAAACAGGTTCTGCTTCAGAAAAGAGAAGTCCTATGAAACGAGAAAGATCACGTTCCCATGACTCTGCCTCTTCATCTCTCTCTTCAAAAGCTTCCAGTAAGACCATAAGATCATCTCTGTTAATTTAAGATAAGGACATAAAAAAGACCTTAGCTTATTTGATAAATAATAAAAGGCACAAGTCACTAAGGTTTTGATACATCCTGTTTTAATGGGATCACTTAAGATGATTGGAAAACATAGGGATTAGACTTCTGAAATATAGAAAATAGGATCTTTTCTTGCTTGAAAAATTATCAAAATTAACATGGGGTGCCCATGTGGTCTGCCCATGGCTCTGTGCCCTCAGTACATCTGTGGTTAAAGAACTATTTTTCTTACTTTTTTTTCTGTGCCCCTGGATACTGGTATTTTGAGGGATGTCACACTGGTGTTACTTGCAACCATTCACAGTGCTGGTGACACTTTTGTATTTGTTGCTAATGGCTATTACTGAGTACTTTATAGACAGGGCATAACTTACTGTTTCTTGAAATCAGGAGAACTACTGACTTTTGTTTGTTCAAAATATGGGGGTTTTTTGAGAACCAGGATGGTTGTTTTCACCATGGGAGGAAATCTGATTTAACCTATGTTCAGCCTTAGGCAGATATTTCTAATACCTTGTGTAGACTGATTCCACAAGCAGTTCTCTGTCTACTTTGAAGACTGTGAGATATTTGCATGTCCTCTTACATTAAGTGTTAAAGTTGCTCAGAACCATTTAACATGTGTTAAACTTTCAAGAAATCTTAATAGTTAAGATATATAGGGTAAAAATATATAGCTTTCAGAAAATCTGCAATTATCAGTGGGGTGTATCTACATCACATATTCCCAGCCAACATTCATGAATTCAGTATGCTCTCTGAGCTGACCCAAAGCTGTGTGAATGCACTAATGCATTAGGTAGCGCCAGGGACTTAAGGGCTGCCAGGTTTTGTTAGATCAGCCTAGGTGCTGCAATGACACAGGCATGGGTGTCAGAGCAGAGCTGACTCAGAGGACTGTTTTTAGATGTCAGTCTGAGTAGACATTTCTGTAGTGTGGTGGGGTAATAGCCTGGAAATACTTATTTCCTTCAATTCATTTAAACGATGGTTTCAGTAGTTTTGTATTTCTCTTGAGTGATTAAAGTATCTGGTGAGCACCTAAAGCAAGGAATGTTTGAGGGAAATAGAGGACAGAGCAATCACTGACATCTTTCCTATGCACTTCAGGACTTTAAAAGCCACTGTCTGCATTGAAACAAATACTACAAACTAGTCCCATTATGGCTTCCTGTATGACGAAGGTCAAAGCAAGAAGAGGAGCAAGATTGCAATGTTAGCTGGACAATGTATCAAGAGGATTATTTGTTGTGCTTTGTTTAACTGTGGCAGAGATAGTTGCACTGTGTTGAAATACAAATTTTCTTTTAATTACAGCATTCTGCACTGAGTCATCCCCTCCCCAAGTCCTAAGTAACAGCACTGAAGAAACGACAAATAACTATGAAAGGCAGAAGCAGAAAGTAGACAAGGGGGCACAAACAACAGTCAGCAAACACTTGCCACCAGTGACTGAACAGCTGGATATGAAACAAAACATAAGAAGCACCCAAGTCTCCATCACCTCATCATCCTCCCCACCTTTCTCCTCCTCTTCTTCCTCCTCTGCACCTGCTCATAACTCCTTCATCCTACAGACGTCTCAATGCTCCATGACCAAAGCATCAAAACAGCCTCCCATAGTTTTCCTGCCCAAACTGGTTTATGACATTATTACTTCTACAGACAGCAGTGGACTTCCCAAATCTTCCTCCCTCTTGCCTTACCATTCTGTTATGTGGGCAAGTTCTTTTCGTCCTCTTATGAGCAAGATGATGACGTGCACGGAGCAGTCTCTGTACTACCGCCAGTGGACGGTTCCCAAGCCAATCCATATGGACTACAACAACAGAAGTGAGGGCAGAATGGACACCTTTCACCCAAGGAGACTGCTGCTGAGTGGGCCACCACAGGTGTGTAAAAAGAACAAGGTATTATCATTGATTTATTTTGTTTATCATAATCTCAGAAAAAAAATTAGTTATTATTTTTCATACTTGAAGGGATGGTGTTTTTTTGTAGAGAGTAAATTACTTATATTTTATTTCCTAATCCCTTCTAATAAAAAAAAAAATCTTCCTTTCTTTACTGTTAGCCTGAGTTCCAATAAAGAGAAGCTGCAGCAATATTCACTTTTCAGTCTCTCTCCATTAAAATGTTTTAAAGACAGTTTGCTCAAGAGATAGATTTCATGTGGAATTTCAGTTTGGTAAAGTTGAATATGCATTTACATTTTAAATAAAGATCAAAGATCTTGACAAAGCCACTTTCTTATGATCAATGTGAAAGCAGCTGGGAGTTTGTAATTAAATTATTTTGTTTCCTTTGCACAGCAGACAGAAATAGAAGCTGTTGTAAATAATACATGCAAGAAGGCCAGTTCAAAGTAGCAGAGCCATATTTAAGAGATGAGTAGCGGACACAGGAGTTTTTTACATTACTTTGAAAATATATATGGAAATGGATCTAGTTCTAAGAAGTTAATTCTTGTGTAAATTCTCTAGGAATGTTTAGCACTTATCTCTGAGCAAGGTATCTCCTAGTTAAGTGCACATGTAAAGGTAGTATTGTTGTGCCACATGTTTTACTGCAGTATGAAGCAACAAGATGTGCAGAGGCACTGTGCCTGCTGAGAGCAGATACATTTCCTGTGAACCTCAGAAGTCAAACGGGATAAATGCAAACCAAGACAAAGGTGTTTCCAGTTACTGTAACATCAACCCAAAGAATTAATCCAAAGATAGTAACTGAATTAGTTCGCCACATGAGCCACTCTTCTATGCCCATCCAGGGCAAAAAGCAACTGCATATTGCTATTATTGGTTTCCATTGTATACCTAATATACAGGGCAGAAGGAGTATAAATGAACTCTTCATATTGGGAATTCCCACAGATGCTACTCTGAGTCACAAAGGATTCCAGAAAATATTCTGACAGTTTTTCACTGTCCATTCCTTTGTTATAAATAATTTGTGTTTGCCAAATATTGAGGTATTATGTGAACAAGAAACTGAATTTCATACTGAGCTGCAGCATAAAAATGAGTACAATCGAGAGAGAGATGTTCATTTTCATCCCCAAAAAAACCCCCAAAATGACAGGCTGTAACAAAAGGACAGGCTCTAACTTCTGTTAGAATTTTATATTGCATTCACATCAAACCCCATAAAAATATGATTCTGAAAGCCATCCTAAACACTCACATTAGCCAATAAGAAATTTTTCTTTGGTATTTGAGTCCCAAATGTAAATTGTGGATCTCAGAAGAGTCATTCAGAGACTTCTGACAGCATACTACACACAGTGAGAAGGTTTTGATGGCTCACACACTTGATATTTGCAATTTAACTAACTATGATCAAACAGGAAGCTTGTTTATTTGTCAGGTCACTTTTCACTATCAAACCTCTCTAGTTTTTTTCCAAGTATGGAATAGGACTCCTGTTCACCCTCTGTACAGCTGCAAATTTCAGCCTTGGTAACAATTCTTTTACTTGAAACTGCGTCTCTTTTTCAGCTGTCTTCACAATGCTGGTTATTTCCTAGTGTTGTATCAGGTCCTACAGTTGGATTAGTTCCTAAAGGATGTTTTTTATATCTTTATTCATTTTATATTCCTCAGTTCTTTCTGAAGAATATACCTGTTTCACACAGAACAAATTCATGCTCATCAAAGCAGGAGTATCATATCTTCTTCCTAAATACAAAAATGTAGGGTTATATATTAATTTAATAGAAATTTCCATTTATTATTCCATGGAAATATTTTAATTTATTTCTATCTTCATGGAAAAAACCAGCAACTTTTCTACCTGTACTATTTGAACCTCCCAAAGTACTTAAAGTGCCCGTAAACAAAATAAACAGCTTTAAAAGTATGTGGGTTAATTTAAGGTATAACAATCCAGTGTTTATAGAAGGGAATAGTAGCAATAAAGTATGCAGAAATTAGAATTACTCTTCTCTTTTGAGAAGAAATTATCTTCCTTTCTGAAGTAGGTTTTATTCATTATTTTTTATAATATTAACATTTCACTTGGACTTAATACTTACTGCATCAAAAGGCATAGGCAGAAATAAAAACAATTGTTAGACAGCTCATATCTAAATGTTGGTAACATCTCAGCCAAAGTATAAGAGTGCCAGAGTAATATTTTCCCAAAAATTAGTATTACTTGTTTTCTTTATCAGGCAGCAATTCCTTTACTAAAATTTAAATCAAGAAGCAATTTTCTGGTTAAAACAAAAAATACTAAATCAACAGAGCAAGAAAGCTAGGTGCATTAGAGTATCAAAATGACAACTTTCACTGTCAGGGAAATTAGTAACAAAATATGCTCACCCTTCTCTAATGGAGAGATTTTACCCTTTGTACTGGTCAAAATATTTTTCTGGAAGACTTGATTCATTTTACAAGGACAGTTATGTACATTAGAAGGAAATAAATGTCTTATTTTTACAGTAGGCTTTAGGAAATATAGTAAAAACTTGATAGGTATGTAATAATTTATCTGTAATTAGCTCACATGATCCAAATGAACCCATTGGTTAGTGAGTATAATTCAATATGCATCACCATGTGCAATATGTAATATTGTATCTACGGCTCGATGTCTATTCCCTGGTGCACCATGCAAGTGCCTATACAGAATTCTAAATTCTCTCAAGTATTTTTTCTTCAGAGCATTCATCTTAAAGTTCCCCAAACTGCAAATCAAGTTGTTGTATGTTTGGGTTTTTATCTGGATTTTACAATTTAGAACTGGCATTTTCCTGAAGCGTGGAAGCTGCTGGTGAGCGCAGCTCAGTCCTGTGGCACCACACCCAGTGAATGGAGCAAGTATGTCTTAAAACACTTCCTGAAGAAGAAAACTGCTGCCCATATTATTACTCTACCTTTATTAAAATCTCATTACAGTGGGTGTATATACCATTCACCTTATGTAAGAAAAATATTAGGGAAATATTTAATATATCTATTATTAGCTGTGTTTTAGAAGAATGTAGCATGTGGAAACACGGAGAAGAGCCATCAACATTTGACCAACAGTCTGTGGATCATCAGCATGTTTTCTGCAAATCATCATTGATTCACAGGCCACAGTTTGAAAACCCTTGTCATGGTATGTGAAGAACTGTCTTACCTGGAAATTAGAATAGAAAAGCCTCATGGAATTATTTCCCCTTTCGCCATATTTCTCCAAATGTGAGGCTTGAAATCAGATGATGCTTTATACCATCATGCAAGAATAATAAAGTACTTCTAATGGTCCTGGTGTCCAGCATCTGGAACAAGTTAAAAAAGGAAGCTCATTGCTGTTACAGCTTCTACAACAGCACTTCTGAATGTCATTCCATGGTTGCATGGAGGGACACATGCAGTTTATCTCACTGGAATGCTCTCTCTCAGATTCTTAGTTGGTTTGCACCCTACCCTTGATATCTATGGCAAGCAGAGTTCAGTGGTCAAAATATTTGGAGAGCTTTCCCCTTCTCTTTGGTAATATATGCCTTTGATACAAAAACTAGACCTTCATATATATGTCAGATTTTCTTCAGGAAAGAATTTGAGTTCATATTGCTTCCTCTTGCAACAGCTACACTCTCCATGAATGAAGGGCTGCAGAGTAAGCATATTCTTAGTATTTTAAGGGTTAAATCATACCTGACACTAAGGATGAAAATAGAAACGAAACCCCTAAATCTCATCAGGCCTCAGATTCCCTAGTTATCATCAGTTTTCACAAGATTTGAGATTTTCACTTGGTCTTCTGAGATTTTCTTCTTCCACATCTGATTCTTCAGACTTCTGTCTTCCAAAGTCAGGTAGACAGGAAAAAATTAAAGTAATACTTCCATTATTTGGGAATATTGCCCCCCAAGTGCTGTATCTTACAAAGCACTGAGCACTGCCACATGTTTGAGGAGCTCTTTTTCTGGAAAGTAGAGCTATTTGTCATAGTGGCCCCTCTCACCTACATTTTGTTTCAGAAATTGTAAAAATACAGCCCAGTTCTAAGTTCCTTCAGTCTTTTAATCTCTTTGCAACTTTGGTATCCAGAGCAAAGACAGGATATAGGGAAAAGAACCTTGCTCAGAGTACTTCCTTACCAGTTGTTGTCATTGTTGATATATCATGCTTAGCCCAGAGCCACTAGTTAGGATCAGCACAGCATTGTGCTTGACTTCCCTAAAGCCATGTAAAGCTGCAGACCAATCAGGAATCCACTGTAAAAATTCTTTTCAGATCTCCTATTTGTTGCAATTAAGAGATAGAGAATGGGCAGGATCCCATTATGCAGAGGATTATGCTTCAGAGGTGTGTGTACCCTGCTTGCAGGATCTCTTTGTAACTACTTACAGTTCACAAACTCTTGGAAAAAGGGGTAGTGACAGATGGGGCAAAGGCTCTTTAGAGAGATGTAGAAGTTGTGGTTTTTGATAGTTATTCAGTATTTTCAAACAAAGAAAGAGTCTCTGTGCTATTCCATTTGCCTGGAGATGGCACACATATAAACAGTACCATTAATTTTAGAGGTGCATTTAGCTGTCTTGGTATGTTACATATTCACTTGTTCAAGATTCTTACCTTCTGGAGTAAATGCTGGTTGTAAATGAAATGTCATTCATTTCTCATTTTCTTTTTGAAATCTTCTTCTCAAAATGACCTGAAAAAAGTGTTCTCTCTTTTTTTCACCAGTTCATTGAGCAGCAAATGCAGGCAAATGTGCTAGTGAATGGAGTCCAAATACAAATGCTGCATGTGCTGAGCCCAGTCTCTGGCAGGGAAACATTCTAATAACATGGAGATATTCCTGAAAGTTCCCAACAACTTTTTACATACAGCATTGTTCATATCTAGCAGTTCATAAAACCCACAGTACTGAATTGGAAACTTTTAATGTGACAGACAATGAGATTGGGTAAGATCTGATGCATGCAATGGCCTAAGTGCATGCATTACAGTTTGGTGGTGTAGCACTTGTCATCCTGTGTTTTCCAGCATTTTTGACTTATGACCCTACAGTTTTTGTGTACACTTTAGCCTGGTGACTGATGCTTTTCATCTCAGCAGTAGTCTTGTCACTCTCACACAAATTGTGAAAAGCCATTGGTAAAGACTGGACCCCCAAGGAAAGAAAAATACATGAGTTTGATAGAATAAAATTTTAATGCACATCAGAAGAAAAAGTAAGGCTTTCAGCATGTTGTTCTGTTGACAATTCTAAGTATATACTTCAAACAGATTAAGAATTGATTTTTATATAGATATCTAATATCAAGGAGACAGGTGTGCTTTTGATAAATGATCTCTTTGAAATTAGGAAACTGATAATCTGTTAGGCTACCCTGTGTTTAATGAAAGGATGATCAGAGGCACTTTTAAAGAGTATGTTCATAAGAGAATAAAAATGTAATCTCAGATGTGAGGAAAACAAAAGTATTTTCTTTGTTTGCCTCAGATGTGGGAAAATAAGATGGTTCTGTTTTAGCTCCCCAATGAGTAGCCATTGTAGCCAAGTTTAGAACCTTGTTCCAGGGTCAGAGGAAAAATTCTCATTAGTTTCAATGGATTTTACATAAAAAACAAAACTGGGAGTTAGAAACATCTGGTCTATGGGCTGACTATAGTCCATGCTGTCATTTCCTCTGTTCAAAGTCACATTTTTTTCTGTGTTACTCCAGGATGACAGAGTTGTGTGCTGACATTTGATTCTCAGCAGAGAACAGGGATAATGAGACCTTTATCCACCCTTTGCAAGCAACTGTTCAAACTGCAGTCTGATATGAAAAACAACAGAAAATGAGCTTTGACCAAAATAAATGTCTCTTGCTTCAAATTTAAAGCCTCTTTTCCTCAAGTGTTGAGAGAAAATGAAAATTTTTCTTGTCATAGATGGAAAATAGTAACTTAAATACTCTGTTCAGCAATTCCAACGCCCTATGCTTCTGACATGTCCTGGCAGTAATGGAAGTGAAGCTGAGTTTTCAATTCAGTAGTAATCTAGACCTAATCCAAAATCTGATGCCACTTTGTGAAATCACAGTTGCTGTCCAATGTGTTGTAACTGATCTGTGTGAAAACCTCCCCTGTACAGCCCACACACACAGTCATGATTTTTAAAGCTGCCACTTTAGACATGGCCTTATTTACTTGATGTTACCATCAGCAAACTACATGTGAAAGGCAGAACAACCCACTGAGTAAATCAAGTAATGTGGCTTATACCTTCCAGCAATACTCTTGAATTAGTGAAGGAAAAATTTATACACTGTGTTGATGGGGTGAAAAAGAAAGGATAAAGTTATATTTTAAGGTAATTTAAAATGAACTTTAAAAAGGCAATTTTAAAAGATTGGAAGAGAAATACTGTACTTTCAGTATGAGAGGTGGAACAGGACATTGTTGCACATTCTGTGTCCTTCAGGAGTGGAAGTGGCTGAGCTCTCCCAGGGATGCATTGCCACTTTTACTCCTCAGGAAAGTGATTCTACTTCAGTAGCAGGCAGTATACTGGTAAATCATATCGAAATGAAAGGCTTGGGGTAATTCTTTAGTTATCTTGTAATTTGAGGGGAGTTTTGTACATTTTATGAGCTTATGTGATTTTAAAATGTTCATTGCCAGTGTAGAACCTATAAAATCAGGAGAGAAATTTCTTGTCTGTGGGCCTGTAATTAGACCTGTGATATAAAATGTATTTTCCAGCTAGGCTCCTGCACGGAGAGAATAAAACTGTTGAACATTAAGCTTTTCATTTATGCCAAGGAATATACAAAAAACAAGGATCTCCAAGCGCTGAATATTAATATACAGTTTCACCACAGCTACAGTTTCCAGATATGTGGAAAACTAACATGGTGAAAAGCAAAATTTTATTTTTGGTTATTTTCTTCTAATTTCTATGTTTACAGATAGGGAAAACAGGTGCCTATCTGCAGTTCCTCAGTATTTTGTCCCGAATGCTGATTAGACTGACAGAAGTGGATGTTTATGATGAGGAAGAAATCAACATTAGTAAGTTACTGATATAAAAATATTCTGGAGAAAATAGAAAATTGTTATGCTGAATTGAAATACAGTTGTCTCTATATTCTGTGCCTGTTCTATCCTATTCACTTTTGCAATTGCTTTACATTATATAAATACTGTAAGAAAAAATTTCTGTGATTAATAAATTTTTAAGAATTTAAAATTAAGAACTTAAGAACATTTTATTATTTATTCATCATTTAGAATTTAAGCAAAGAACATACCTCTGTTTTTTGTGGAAAGGGATAGACAGCATTTATATATATTAAATGATATCCAGCCATTGGTCTTCAGTGTGGAATTGGAATGAACTTTTATGATAAAGCATATAAAAGGAATAATTGAAATTTTGTCAGATTTATACCATGAGGAGCAATGGCATATTTTCTTATTATACAGGATTACCTGAGAGAGGGAAGCTTCTGCTCTGTAATATCTAATTTTAGTCCAAACTTGCTTTATTTACAGTGTATTACTCCTCTGTGTTTCCAGATGTATTTCTGTCAGACAGGACGTGAAGATAATTTTTAAAAGGTGGAGTTGTGTTGAGGTACAAGGTTCATTTGTGCAAAAGTTTACCTCTTGGTGCATAATGACATTATGTCATCAGACTAATGAAAGAAAAAATGAAGCAGGAATAATAGGTACAGTAAAACCATCTACAGCAATATAAAGAGCTTAAAAAAATTCTGAATTGTTATTTTTCAATAATATCATAGACATAAAAGAAGAAGAAGCTGATCAATACTACCATCAGCCTGGAGATATGTGGCCAGATTTGGAGTCATTTAAGAAGATGCCTTTTGACTACACCATCCATGATCCAAAATATGAAGATGCAAGTCTGATTTGTTCAAAGATTCAGACTACAAACAGCGAAGGTTAGAATTTTTTAAATCCTGATTGGTACACATATATGTATTTATTTGTTTTTAATGTGAGAATCCTGTTAAACTTTTAAGAAGAGAGTTAAAACATCAGAATTGTTTTTGGTTAAGTAATAGTGAAAAAATATTTCAAGTTTTCCAAATGAAGTACGAAAACACGACCCTTATAAATGACTTATGGAAAATTATATGGATAGTCTTTCATTAAAAAAAGCTCTAGTTCCACAATAAGTTTGTGTTGAATTATAAAGCAGCATTGTCCTGCTCTGTAGCAATGCAATGCTTTATGTGAATAAGGTTAGCTTTCTGCTTAAAAGTATGTGTAGGTTTATTTTTTAGGTTTTAGGTTAGGTTTGGAAAGCATGAGATGAACATGCTCAGATCTATATTCCTGGAGTATTGATGTGTGAATTAGTCCTCTGAATTAACCAGCTGGACATACACAGGCCTGTGAGACAGAGGGGCAGGGAGGAAACCTGAAAGGAAGGAGGGAGGAAATCAAGGTCAGAAAGACCTTGCCAGGCTGGAGAAATGGAACCTCAGGAACAGGACCCTGTTGAACAGTTCACCAAACATGCCCCTTGCACTTGGGTTAGAATAATTTTATTCAGCTGTACAAGTTTGGGGCCAGCTCTGTAGACAGCAGCTTTGATAAAGGTGACTTGATGGTCCTGGTTGACAGCAATTGAACATGAGCCACCAGTTCTCCACTGGGTTAATGGCTTACTAATAATCTAGCAGCAGGTCAAGGGAAGTGATTATTCTTCTGTGACAGCAACTCTAAGGCCACATCTGGGTATTCTGTCAAGTTTTTGGCTTCCCAGTATGAGAAAGACGTTGACATAGAGAAGTGAGGCCAGTGAGCAGCCACCAAGATATGGAAAAAATTGGAGTGAACTGGGTTTGTTTCATCTGGGGATGTGAAAAAAAAATAAAATTTGCAGAATAGAAGTGGTCAAACCATGGAGCAGGTTGCCCAGAGAGATCAGGAAAACTCCACTCTTGGTGATTTTTGAAACTTAACATGACAAGGAAAAGCTTTGAGCAACTTGATTTGATGCTGAAAATCTGAGTGGAAGATTAAGTAGCAAATTCCTTTTCAGCACAAAATACACCTCATTTTCCCTCAGCCTCTCAAAAAAGGATCCTTTGAAAAATATGGATATATACTAAGGAGCAGCATCACTAAAATGCCAAATTCATTTCACATAATCTACTGTGATATCTGTCACAGAATGGCAAATGTAATGAGGCTCTTTTTTACTATTTATTGCTTTTGTAAGCATTCTACCAATAATAGCAACAATGAAAATTTTAATGATTAGGTACTGCTTACATCTTAGACTTATGTAAAGTCTGTACTGACTTGTCATAATAATGAATTTGTAGATAATTCCTTGTAGTTCTCGTGCTGTACATAGCAATTTATAATATCTGCTGTGCTCAGAATGAATTAATAGTTTTGTATGTCTTTTATATTGGCATTTTTCCTAGAAGCTGCTTTCAGTGACAGAAACAGTCTGTCATGTGTTGTACATAGCAATTTATAAAATCTACTGTGCTCAGAATGAATTAATGGTTTGTTTTGTATTGCCATTTTCCTAGAAGCTGCTTTCAGTGACAGAAACAGTCTGTCACAAGAGAATACATTCTAGCCTTGAATATATGTTACATTTAATTTGTTTCTTTTCTTAATAGACAAATCAAAGAGCAGGAGACAGGAAGATATGTACACGTGCCGTCAAACAACTAGGATGAGACTGTCCAAGTATGCAGCATACAACACCTACCATCACTGTGAGCAGTGCCATCAGTACATGGGTTTCAATCCCAGGTACCAGGTAAAGATTTCCAGGTGTTACTCTGCAGATCAGAAGCTGAAGCACACACAGCCCAAACACAGTTTCTCTACATTTGCTGTGTTTTAATTGGCTTAGAAGTTGTATGTGTGTACATATACAGCTGATGAACAGATTTTGTTATTTCTTGAGGTTTGCCTGCCTTGGCTAGGCTGCAGTTTGGGGAGATCAGAGGACCAACACTTGTGTCATTTACACTCATTTATTCAGGGCTGTGATCTGCATGTGTACTACCAGTTAAAACTGCTTTCCCAGTAAGCTTTCCACTGGGCTTTGCTTAAGTGGAAAAGTTTGCACCTGAGTGGCTGCAAGAGGTGCTACTATCTGATACAGGAGTAGTCCAGCACAGAGTAGTCTGTGTGTGGTATACAACTTGCTTTTACTCAGAATAACCCTATAATTTCTTGCCTATTATAATGTGAAGAAGAAAGTGTCAGCAATGCAAATACTGTTTTTTATGTGCCAGTATTTCTGAAAGCCAGGAGGGGCCTGTAAGTATTGGTGCCATCTGCAAGATGAAACTGAAACAAAAGTTTCAAAAGAGGGAACCCTTTAATCTGTATTTTTTTAGTGTAAGTTCTAGCCTAGGGAATATTGCCTAACACTTATTGAATAATGAAGTTAAATATAATGTCATGCAGCAAGTGACTGTAATCTGTTTAGCAATGTTGTAAATGTATATAAACTACCTTGATACCTTGTGGTTTGACTTTAACTGGAATTATCATATTTTTTCCCATCCTTAGATTTATGAGTCCACTCTGCATGCATTTGCCTTTTCATATTCTATGCTGGGAGAAGAAATACAACTGCATTTTATCATTCCAAAATCAAAGGAGCATCATTTTGTCTTTAGCCAACCAGGAAGACAGCTGGAAAGTATGAGGCTACCACTGGTCACAGATAAGGTAGCTTATCTGTAGATATTTTTATATCTAAATTTTATAGATATTTTTATTTCTATTTATGGCCATATATAGGAGAGAGACACCACCAATTTCAAAATTTGTTGAATTAGTATTCTCTATACGACTATTCCTACTGTCAAGAGACAATGAAGTTGTCCTTATGCTAAGCTTGTATTTTCTCCCAGAAAGGGATATGTGAAAAAAAAATTGTCAAGATGCCAAAAGCTCTATCTGTTGGTCATAGTCAAGGCTGATCCTTCGGTATAAACAGTCTTATCTGTGACAAAAGGTCTTTGGTTATGGGTTTGAGATGTTAAAGTGAGAATTGTTTCTGCAAAGAAACTCAAAGATACGATTTAAGTTCTCATGGAGGTAAGTAAGAGGAAGCATTTTTTTTCTGTAGAGAAACAGCAGTGGAATATCCTGTTTTATTCTGCGTAAATGCTTAGTTACTTTCATATAAAAATAATGCTTTCAAAGAATCTTAGTCATGGCTTCAAGACTGTATAAAGAATCACATGTCATGCTTGTAGAAAGGTCATCTATTTGACAGGCTCTGACCACAGAATCACAGAATATGCTGAGTTGGAAGGGACCCACAAGGATCACTGAGTCCAGCTGCTGGCCCTGCACTGCACCATCCCCAGGAGTCACACCCTGTGGCTGAGAGCATTGTCCTAACACTTCTTGAGCTCTGCCAGGCTGGTGCTGTGATCACTTCCCTGGGGAGCTGTTCCAGTGCCCAACCACCCTCTGGGGGAAGAAAAATTTTCTGTATCCAACCTAAACCACCCCTGACACAGCTTCAGGCCATTTCCTCAGGTCCTGTCCCTGCTCACCACAGAGCAGAGATCAGTGCCTGCCCCTCCTCTTCCCCTCATGAGGAAGCTGTAACTGCAGTGAGGCCTCCTCTCAGTCTCCTCCAGGCTGAACAGAAAAAGTGACCTCAGCTACTCCTCATACAGGTTCCCCTTATTGCTCTTCACCATCCTTGCTGCCCTCCTTTGGACACTCTCTAATAGTCTAATATTTTTCTTATATTGTGGTGCCCAAAACTGCACAGAATATTCAAGGTGAGGCCACACTGGTGCAGAGATGTTGACCTTTACAGAGATTCCTGATGCCCACATCTAAGGTGAAGCTGTGCCTTGCTCAGGCCACACTGCTTAGAGTATTGAAGCAATTTGTGGAGCAGCAGTAAGCAGTAGCATGTATATCCTGGAGGAAATAAGCTGCTTCCAATAAACAGTAAAAAGTCAATATCACCCTCCAGTTCAAGTTTTAAATAGAAGAACCTAGACAGCAACACAACAGCAGTATAAGAATGACATCGCCCTCACCCAGTAAACTTGTGCTTGGCTACATGTCTGGAACTGTGCACTGGGTCCTTCTGGATTCTTTTCTTGCTTCTGCCACTGACCTGGTCTGAGGCTTGGACAATTAAGGATTATTCTCCCTTTGCTTCTGTTTCTATTCCCTTGCTGCAGTCAGAAGAGTTGTACTGTAGTTTTGGAGTAAGGTGTTTCTTGCAGTTCTATATCATATGGACCTAAATCCTTTTCCAGATCTATCCTCAAGGTACCACTGCACTTGGCAGGCCAAGGTTAGCAGTTCTGTCCATTCCACCACACTCTCATTGGTCAAATAAGCTCAATTATACAGTTTTGGGGTTTTTTTCCAATTTTTATAAAAGTTGTTTGTTTTCCTGTCAAGGAAGTTTAAAATGTGTCAGTTTGTCTAGTATTAGTGGATCTGATTTATTCTCCTGAAGAATCCATTTCTCCTTTTTCTCTCTGGATTAATACAGAAGCTTACACTTCTTTTTACCTACAGAGTGAAGACTACATAAAAAGCCCCACTTTTACTCCCACCACTGGCCGTCATGAACATGGGCTTTTCAATTTATATCATGCAATGGATGGAGCCAGTCATTTGCACGTTTTAGTTGTCAAGGAGTATGAAATGGCCATATATAAGAAGTATTGGCCCAACCACATCATGCTTGTTCTTCCAAGCATTTTCAACAGTGCAGGAGTAGGTAAGTGTAACAAAAGCTTCTAAAAACTGTAGACGCACAACTTGGGTCCTTAAGGTGTTGTTATTTGATAGTGAAATGTAGACACACAGCTTGCAGCTAGGATGTCTGATCTGGTGATCTGGATTTCCTCTGAAGATGATGTGTCACAGCTGAAGATACACTTCTCTTAATCCAGGACATGCAGAACAAGCTCAATTAATTGCACCCTAGAAATACTTAACTCTTCTATTGTCTTTGAAAGAAGCTGAGGGTGTTAAAACTCAGATGGAGTTACTGACTGTTTCCTTGTGGAAATAAGTTGTGTACTATTTGCATGGGCAGTGATGCTCTGGTTTGGTACATCCCTCAGGAAGGTTCTGATAATACAACATCTGTGAAATAGTCAACCCTTTGCCTGTGCTGCTGGAACGCCTTATATACAGCAGTAGTGACAAACATTCAAAGCAGATCACCAGGGACAATTTCCAGTGTCATTCAGCTGGTCAGTCAGCATCACTAACTCTTTGCACCAAGACTTGCTAACAAACACAAATATTGTTAAAAAAAGTAGTCACTAAATCCTTTAAGATACTAAAAAATCTTTACCACAGAAGTCAGGACTCATTTTTCATTCTTCCCAATGTGGTTCTTTAAGTCACTTGCTTGGCAAATTACAAAACAAGTTGGCTCTGGGGGGTGGTGGGGTTAAAATCTTCGCTGTGATTTATACCCTTGTCTATGCAGAAATAATCACTTCAAAAGGATTCTGAGTTAAAAGCAAACAGTTTCTGCCTCTATTTTTAATCTGGTGGTTTATGCCCATGGTTTCAGGTGCTGCACACTTCCTGATTAAAGAGTTGTCTTATCATAACCTGGAGCTGGAACGGAATCGGCAGGAAGAGCTGGGGATAAAACCCCAGGATATTTGGCCTTTCATTGTCATTTCAGATGACTCCTGTGTTATGTGGAATGCAGTAGAAGTTGATTGTTCAGGAGACAGGAAAAGGTAAATAGTGTAATATATGCTTTTTCATCTCATCTCTTTTAACCTTTCTCTGCATGTAATTTTGAAATTATGTTTGCTATACTACAACTTCTACTCTGTACAAGCAGAGAATTTGCCCAAGGAGGGTACTTTCCTAGGTATCTGTCTTTGCATAGCACATAGTGTAGTGCCTGTTTTTCATTCCTGTCCCCTGAGGATTTATGTGCCCTGCTGTTGCTGCTCAAGCTAGAGTTACTTGGACTGCAGATTTCAGACTCTGTAAACACTCCCTGATACCATGTCTATTTTTCACCAGATTTTTCTAGGGAAGCTAAATGACAGTTCTGTGCAAATTGTGCAGCTGATTTCCTTTGGCTTTTGTCAGTCCCAGTCTGTGTGTCTCCTTTATGAGTTCCCCAAATCCCTGAACTAGCATTTTTGCTTTCATTGCTTTAGAATATTGTTTGTGCTAGATACTTTTATCTATTCCATGAACAGACTATGCAGAATTTATATAAAACTTTCAGAGAGAATGACACTCAAGGAAAACTGAGATTTATGGACTCTAGGTGTGGGCTAGAAGGATCTTAATACTTTGTGCTTAAGTTATGGCACAAGTCAGCAACTCTCCAAGATTCATTGGAATATTATCTAGGTAACTTTAAAAGTTTACATATCTGAGTGAATCAAAGTGAATTCACTGAGTGAATATTTTGAGAGATCTAGACTAAGTTTCAGATCTGTCATACCTGTCCCCACCACATAAGCACTAGATAATTTTAACTATAGTGAGAGACAAAAAAATACAGTAAAGTAAGACAACACTAAAGTTATGTACCTGAAAATCATAACAACTTCCAACTGTTAAAAATTGCTCTTCAGCTGAAAGCGATTCTGAATGTTCTCTATATATTTTAAAATTAACACATTTTCATAATTATTGTAGTGACTATACATGGACTGAAAGGAATGTTTCCCTGAAGCAAATTTTGCAACACATTGAAGCAACTCCCAATGTCACTCATTATGCCCTAATTGGAATGAGGAAATGGTCTAGTAAAACAAACAGTGCTGAGATCAAGGAACCGTTCTCCTGCTGCCATGTGCATGACTTCATTATGCTAAATGTGGATCTGACACAGAATGTGCAGTACAATCAGAACAGGTAAGTGAATCGGTAGCACTTCTCAGCAGAGGTGATGAACCAAATAAAGAAAGTTTTACCAAAGCTCTTGTTTCTTTAGGGAGGTTGTGAATGGCATACAGACAGTTTTTGCTTTCTTACTGGTGATTCAAATCCTTCCCAGGCTGCCAGAAGTTGGAAAAAGACATTAATTTCTATGGTTCCAAATAAAACAGTGATAACAAAGTGACAGGACAGACATAGACACCAGTGGACTCTGCAGTATTGGTCTACTCCAAGTAGCCTTTAGTAAATAATGTACTTCCTTTCTTGTCTGCCTAACTGTTCTCCCTTCCAAAGGAAACAGGGATATATGGATGAATGGTGCATAACCAAATCTCATTCTGATATATGTATATCTGGGCTTTTTACCCTGAGTAGCACAACATTGCAGCATACCACATGTGTGCTCATCAGGACAATCAGAAGAAAAGAATAAATAAGAAAAGAATAAATAATTCTTGTTCACATTGGTGTTTTTTTCTTGCATTCAGCTGTCTCAGAAATTCCACTTTTTCAGTTATTATATTAGATATATTAGATTATAATTTTGTCATGCACAGCATTACCACAGCTGACAGAACTGTATTCGCTAAATTCGTAGTCTCACAGAATTTCACTGATCTGTATGAAATAAAACTGTGGGTTTCCCCCCATTTCTGAGGGACATGCATTTATAACAACAGAATGAAGTGTGTATATTCATGGATATCTTTCTTATTCTAAGGCACTGAAAGACCAGTTTTAGACAAGTGAATCCCACCTCTAGTGATACATACACACTGGAAGGTATGACATGAAATGTGTGGTTTTCTCGATGCTGGGTGGGATAGCCCAGGTAATTAAAATGTCTCTACACAGCTACACTTAGGTAACTGAACATCAGGCACTGTGCTTTTCAGAAGAACTCTGCTAACTCAGGAAGATATCTTTTGAGGCTCAAGCTTACTTACAACTGCAGGGAAGCATTCTGTGTTCATTATTCTGTGAATAAACAGATGTTGTGTATTTCTGTTGTCACCAGCCTGGCATCTTAAAAGAACAAATTTGCCCCTGTGCATCTCCTAGTAGAGAACTGTGCTCCCAGGCTGCCTAAGTGTGTTACCTTGTGAAGCATTATGTATGAAGGGCAAATAGAGACAATGACAATAAAGCAAAATTATATGAGTACAAGCAGCAATGTTAAAATGTCAGGAATGCCACATCACACCACCCATTTCCTGCCTCTGCCTTTCAACCACATGAGGCTCAGGTTAATCCTGTGTGGGTACTGCTGAGTGTGAAGTATTGTATGGCACTCCAAGCCTGGGCAAGGAAAAAGGTGGTACATTTTAAAACCCAGAGGCAGGGACCGTCAGGAATATCAAATAACCATGTAGGTATTGCTAATATCAAAGACAAAACTTTAAAAACTTATAACTGAATGCCATGTTGCTCACTGGTGTTGACTGTTGCACTGATTGCTTAAATTCAAGCCCTGGATGTCAGTCCAATGGTTCTGCACATCATCCTGTTTCCTTTGTAATAAATATATTCAAAATGGAGAACTGAGTCTGAATTTTCCAGAGATCAGAGTATTTGAATTTAGGCATCTTCAGGAGTTTACCTTTTATTCTGTTCCTTTATATTTTTTAAATGGGTCAAATTTAGCTTAGGGATGTTTGGCCTCATTCTGCTTAATCTTTTCCTGTGTCTCAGCAGTTCTCTTGTATAAAGACTCCCTGTCTTCAAATAGTTTTAGTTTCTAAAATAAAATTACATTAGTTCTGTAGAGGAACCTTGAAAAAATTGCTATCTATTCATATTCTGAGGGGAAAATGAGTAGTCAGATACTTCTGTGCATTTGATAAATCAAATGTAAGGCCTCATCCTTTTCCTGGGAAGTCAAAGGAATTAATTTCCTTGACTGTATTTGGGGTGGTAATGTATGTAACAATTTCTTATGACTCCATTATTATAGTAAAAGGCAAAAAAAAAAAAAGTTATAACTCCTGTGTATTTTCCTTAGCAATTTACTGCCTTTCTCCTTTACACTTTTGATCCTTTCCCTCCCTAAGTGTTTTCCTCTGTCATTCTGGTTTTCTCAAACTGATGCTAGCCCAGTTTGTTACTACAAAGCTGAAGCCCCTTTTCCTGACTGATAGGCAGAGGTGGAGGGTCAGTATGTTTGATACCTGTCCTTTCTATGGTGCTGAGCAAAGGCTCTGAGTGCTTGTATTTGTCAGTGTGTGATGAGGAACGTTCCTCTGACCTGCTATGATTTTCTCTTTCCAGATTTACATGTGATGATGTTGACTTCAACTTGCGTGTCCACAGTGCTGGCCTTCTCATCTGTCGGTTCAACCACTTCAATGTCATGAAAAAGCAAATTGCAGTTGGAGGACAACGATCCTTCCACATAAAGTCTAAGGTGGGAACTAAGACCTCTGTGGCATTGTTGTTAAAATTCTGTTTTCCTTTTTTGTCTTTTTTAACTAGGAGAACTGAGGTATTTTGGTGCATCATCTGTTGCCAGTAATGGGGTATGTCTGCCACTTGGGGCTTTAAAAAATTATTTATTTTTGAAATCCACAATATTCTTGTCATAAATACAACTTTCCTTAATATTTTTCCTTCAAAACTTCGAAAAACACATGAAGTGTCTCTTTGCAATCCAAGTAACCATTCACTATGTGGATTTTATCTACAGCTATAGAATTGGTCATCGTTATGTGACTTCATAGTTAGGAATATTTGAGTTCAAAGAAGAAACCTCAAAGGCTATAAACACAAATATAATTTTATGAAACTGAAACTGTTTTGGTAGCAGATATTTTTTGCTGAATAACTTTTCTTCTTATGTAAAACTTAGATTTGTAGGGTAGAGGTGTATTCCATACAAACCAGAATTCACATAAATACAACTTGATTAATTAAGATTGATCTGTATGAGAAATATTTTTTCCTCACAGGTATCTGACACTCCAGTTTCAATCTCCCCTGCTCAGTACATTTGTGCTCCTGACAGCAAGCACACCTTCTTGGCAGCACCTGCTCAGTTGCTCCTTGAAAAGTATCTCCAGTATCACAGCCATCGCTTCTTCCCTCTCTCACTGAAGAATTACAGCCATCCAGTGCTATCTGTGGACTGTTACCTTAACTTAGGACCACAGGTACTGAACAAAATAATCCCCAAGTCGCTCTGGGAATGCGTAGGCTCTGTTTTGGGTGGGTTATTGATGTATTCCTTTGAAGAATGAAGTACATTCCTATAATGTTAAAATCAAATTCATAGATACCATAGAGATATTGTCAGAGGCTTCAATTAAAGTACATGGAGAGAAATCCCAGAATTGTCCTAAATACTAATATAGTCTGTGAAGTGTTTTCTCAATCTGCTATAATTTGGCTCTTCTTACAGAATATTTCTTCCACAAGAGGGTTTTATAAATACTAGATAACTCTTAGAAAGCACTTCAAATATATAGATGTTTTAGTTGACTTCAGACTGATAAGCTGAGGCAGAGAATCAAATACTAGACAACCAGTGGGAATGGGAGAAGCTGACATTAAGTCTCAGGAGCTGTTGGCTCTCTCTGATGAGTCTAGATCTAAAGCCAAGGTTGTGCTTCAACTCAAATATGTCAGTAGAAATTTGTACTACGGTGGTGTGGTTCAGGAGAGAGGGACTGTTTTTATCTTTTCACTGAATACCAAATAAAATTCAGTTGTTCTGGGTTTACTGAACTTCTCTTCCAAAGAGCTGTGTAATAACCTTCCCATGTATGCTGCTCCCACAATATTTTTCATTTCTTAGGCTTTTGTTTCCACCATGTTTGGAAAAACAAGCTTTGTGGGAGGGCATTGTACTGTTACTGTCTTCATCTATTGCATGCTTTCAGCTCTGACATGTTCACCACATGAAATAGTTTCAATTTCATTCTGGAATTGCTGCCTCAGCTGGAATTTGATACAGTAGGATTGAAAGAATATGGAATAGGCATCCTGGTACAGAGTCTCAGTTCCTGAGGTTCAGCCTTCCTCCACTCAATCATGCTGATCCATGCCAGATGAGGATGTATCCCATCTAAGTAGTACAGTGCCACTTTTGAAACAAAGCAGTGTGTGGAAGATTCCCTTAATCTGAATTTGTAAATCCTGAAAGAGTGCTGTAAATATTCCCTTTCCTAGTGGATTTCAGGAATAGCCATAAAAACAAACCAGGCAAGAGGAAACCTCATAAATTCATGTATATGCATAACTCTACTGATTTGAGTAATCCTTGAGTAATGTAAATGAAATTTGGAATTTCTAAGGGTCCTTTTCATGTCTGACTATAGAGTTATTGTATTTACTCACATATAAATAAAATGTGCTGGGCAGGTCACAGCATTATGGTTGTGGGGAGCTATTGTTACTGCAGCTTTCAAACTCTATCACATCTAAGCCTCATGATAATAATAATAATAATGAATAATAACAATACATAATTATGAACTGTGCTTATGTATATTGTTAATAAGTAGTGCTATGTTTTGGAAGGAATTATAAAACTCACAATATTTGGAGTTGGAAAGAAAGTCTGAATTTGAATCAAGTGCAGATACTGGAAACTTCATATGGAAGCTTTAAAGATGTTAATTTTTTTCCACCCTCTCCCAATCAGATTGCAGTTTGCTACGTGAGTTCTCGGCCTCATTCTCTGAATATCAGTTCCTCTGGTTTGACATTCAGTGGTCTCCTGCTGTACCTCTGTGACTCCTTTGTTGTGGCTAGCTTTTTGAAGAAGTTTCATTTTCTTAAAGGTGAGCTGCAATAATTTTATTACAAAGAATTAGGTGACATGGTCTCTGAGAATGTGGGGAAAATCTATTTTATCTGTGTTTTAAGTCTATTATATTTGGTTATATTTGTTTAATATATATGCATATGCATGGATTCATATTTGTCTTTATATGTTGCACCCAACTTTGATGTTTGATCAGGCTTGCTCTGCACTGTAGTAAGCTGGTAAATAGCAGTGCTATAACTTCTGCAGATTTCTAAGTGGGAAGGAATGTTGCATCCATATCATCATGCCTAGAGTGTGTGCACAACTCCTTAGTCTGTTTGAAAACTGAGTATTGAAGATTTATGCATGAAGCATTTACCTACTGTGTTCTTGCAGCTTTTCCAAATTTCGATAGAAGATGGGTGATTGACAAGCCTTTATCAAAATCTATTTTCTATTTTTAGAAATAGAAATTTGCTCATTTAAGATTTATTCCTGATACCCAGTTTCTCCATGTAAAACTTATGATGGTGTGCAGCAGTGGAGACACCTTCCACTTGTGTTGCAGACAGTCATATTGCAAACTTCCTTTGGATCCTTCCGCTGCTATCTTAGGCATTTGGTGCTCTGGGGCTTTGTTTCTCTCATCTGTGACTGTCACTGGGAGAAGAGCACCATGGTTAGTGGCTCTTTAAACTGGCAGAGTTGTTATAAACTGCTGTGGTCTTCGTTGCAGCTAAAACAGAGGCTCCCAGTCAGTCTCATTTTGCAAAAACCAGTCAATTTTTATATAATGTAGCACAAAGTGTGTTTGCTTTGGGATTTCTCCATCTCCCCAGGCAGTCTGCTTGATTTTCTAACCCATCATATAAGAATTAAACTGTGACTGTCTGTCTTGTTTATTTTTATATTCACGGGATATTTTTTGTCTTGGGCATTACCACTTACCTCACCATTTCTCATTTAGATTACTGTATGCTGGTGAGGTAATTATTTTCTCTTAAAGGAGGCCTTTTCTCAGAAGTCATAAAGCCATGCACATAAGTTAAAGGGGTTATCAGCATGCCAGACAAGACAGTTGGCATTGGTTACTGAAGTATGATTTTTTTAATTTGGCATTCTGGGTTTGCTTGTGTCTGTAGCCACATAGACCAGATTCTTTCTTGCCAGCAAATGAGTTTACCAATCCAAAAGCCACTAAAATTTGTGATGAAAGACATGTTTAGACCATTTCTGGGCAGCAAAGCACAAAGAGCTTAGTCAGCCATCACAGTGATTGCTGTGTGGGTTTTGCTGAGTGAAGGTTTCACTCAACAAAGGTAAGGATCAGGAGGGCTACAACAGGAATGGATGTAGGGCTTTTAACTGGTTTACTGTCAGGACCCATCACGACCTCCTTAGACCTGCCAGTTTTACTTTTCCTACCCTAAGGATCATGGAAAGTGCTTCTAGTCCTGTTTACTAGATGATGATGATGTATCTCAAGTTACACAAGAAGATCCTGACAAATAGGTAGCTGAACATAGCTCTCAAGTCCTACCTGAGCGCCTTAATTTTCTCCCAAGCCCATTTGTAACTCCCGATGTGAAAGGAGTGGAGTTCTCCGCGCAGGGTGGTGGGAGGTGCGTGGTCTGAGAACAAAGGGGATACTCATGTGAGTTTCTTTGAACTGTTTGCCCAGGTGCCACCCTGTGTGTGATTTGCCAGGATCGCAATTCTCTCCGCCAGACCGTTGTCCGCTTGGAGCTGGAGGATGAATGGCAGTTCCGCCTGCGGGACGAATTCCAGACTGCCAATGCCAAAGAGGACAGACCACTCTTCTTCCTGACTGGACGACACATTTAATTGAAAAGAGACACATTTCCTGAATGACACAAGACACTAATTGCCATCATATCACGAAATTACTTTTGAGAGGCTCTGCTTTCTGAACAGAAACAGGACTGTTTTCTGTTGTTTATTAGAATGATATCTAATCAGACAGCTTAAGATCTTATTTGCAAACATTGAAGTGACTTTTCTAATTTAATGTTCTGATGGAAGTCATGCCTAATTCCTGACAGAGACACAAAGACCTAATGTGGTGGACAGCATTTCATAGCAGAAGAGAGTTCAATGAGTGCACTTCTTCTGTGACAAAGAAGACCATATGCAAGTTCATAAAGAAAAGGGTTAGGAAACTTTTTGCACATTCCAGAAATAGGAAATGTAAATTTAGGAGCAGGTTCTGGTTTACAAGTCTTATTTATCAAACAGTTGGCATAGGGCAACAGGAGTTGGTACAGTTCTGTGGTATACTGCTTCTGATTGATCCAGGCAGGCTTTTTACATAAAGATTTGTAAAGTATATTTCTTTAACAGTAGGAACTCAGCTGAAGCTTTAATTTTTGAAATAAGTGCCACACTGGATAGTTTTACCATGCAAGACTGTTGGAGTAGAAGACTAATTATATGTCTGGTTTTATTAGCATAAGGAAGAGAGTTAACAAGGTAGATGGTAAAATGAGATCTGAACATTTAAACCTGAAACGGATATTAACTTGAGTAACTGAAGAGATCAAATGGTGGGACTGACCTGCAAGTGATTTATTTCTAGAAAAGTGATGCTTTGTGACTAAACTGTAGACTGGCTGTAGACTTCAAGCTGAGGCAAGTGCACTCAGGAAAGCCTATGAAATGGTTCTAAAACACTCCCAATACACTTTCTGGGGATATTTTCTTGCCAAGGTGCTTCAAAGGAGTGAGAAAATGGAGATTACAATGCTGAGAAATTCAGGTGAAAATCTAAAACCATGTTTTTGAACAGCACCGGGCATTGTGATGTTTCATACGCTCTAAATGTTAAATCAGTGGTCACTGTCTTTGTCTTGGTGTTTGGGAATGCGGTGGAAGCTGCAAGCTTCCCGTTTGTCTTTATGCAATCAGTGTTAATGTCACTCAGTCAAGGTGTAGGCAGGATGAGTACAGACATTGTCAGAGGATATCTAACATTTGGGCAGGCCTTTCTGGCTGGATACACCAGTGAGGGGATCACTGGCTTTATACAGATGAATTGCCATTGGGTGGCTGAGTCTGTTGCAGTCTGGCCTTGAAACGCAGGCATCCGTATGACTATGCCAAAGAGCTAATTTAGGTTAATTTACAGAGGAAATGTAAGTTCTGTAAGTTGTGAATTCTGTAAGAGATGTGGATTGCTATCTACAAGGAAACTGCTGGCAATCAGTGTGCTTCTGTATTTCATTGTTTGTGTTTCAGAGTGAGAATTCACTTTAAGTTTTGTGAAGGAAGGTCAGCATTGGCCTATGTAAATAGTATTACTGTTCAGTTGTCACCAGTTGATTAGTTAATTTAAACTTTTTTTAAGGAAGTGTGACATTTATGTCTTTATAAATAAAGTTCATGCTGCATGGACATCTGTCTTGGTGATGTACTGGACCAATAAGTACACACACTTTTGCAGTGGAAAAAAACAGAGGAAAAGCACTGGCTGAAAGGAGTTAATATAATTAAGGAATGACCTGAACTGATCAAGAGAAAATACTGTTACTTCTTAATGGCCTACAACATAACACAGCCTCAAAAGTATAAGGGCTTTTGCAAGAACTCAGATTGAAAGACAGTGAGTTGAAATTTCCTTTCCTGTAACCAAATGTTTAAACAACTTACACCAAGTGTCCATTAACCTTTTTCTGTGTTTTGGGTCTGATATTTACTTTGTCAGTCTTTAGACATCCATTTTCTCCAAGAAACTAAAAAAGCCCTAAAGTACAAAATAATTAAAAAATAAATAACAAATAAATAATGTCCTTTCTTAACATTCTCTTTTGGCATAAAGTTTCCAAAACTTTGACAAAATACAGCTGATAGTTACTTGAAGCCATCACACTCCTGAGTGCTGTTTCATGTTAACCTTTGTCTTTATGAATTACCTACACACTGTATCCTGTCTACAGGATAGGAGTCCCAGGGCCTGGCCTCAGCAGACCTGTGTCTGTTGTGTGACCAAGTGCAATCTTTCTCCATCATGGGCTATATTTATGAGCAATTGTATGTGATGAAAGTTGCACGCACAGCCCATTGTCTTGGAGAGCACATCCTGTAATGAACCAGATATGTCCTTACTCTGACCAAAATGCAGGTAATTCCTGTCATGCTGTGGGAGTGTCTATGCACCCACATGGTAGGAAAACACAGCATTTTGTTCACAGGAGGCCAAAAAATGATGGTGGGTGACTCAGGGAGAGACAGTCTCCAGAGCTCCATCCCAAAGTTTCTTCATCCCTGAAGTTAGTTTACAAGCTAAGCCCCACTAAAGTGTAAGCTTTCATGGAGAGGGCAATGTAGGTTTTGTGTCCAGCTGGGACTCTGAGATGATAAAGTAATACACATAAATAATAATGATAAATTAAAGCAAATCTGTTTGGGTGGGACTGGCATCCTGTGCTGAAACCCTTGGTGCTATGGTTCTTTACTGTTTGTGCATGTGTAGGGCTGGGAACCCAGGTCCCAGATCCACACTTCTCTTGTCTTTCTTTTGTGAGAAGGAATCACTGGCTTTCAGTCCCAGTGACCTTTGTGAGAAAGCTTGGCCCATGCCCGTTATGCACACAAATATTTTAAGCATTTCCTTTCTGGTTTTGGATGTGGCAAGAAAGCAGGACTCTGCATTCTGTGGATTCACTTGACAATGTGATAGCAAACAAACTTTTTATAGCCTCTGCCTTCTTCTCTAGCACCTTCCATGATTTCTGATTTAGTCATCCACTATTATCACCTGCAGATAGTATTATTAGCATTTTCTGAATTGTCTGTCAGAGAGAGAAGTAGTTTATGATTCAGCTTCTGTAAAAGACAGATTCCAAATATAGAGAAGGTTATTGGAAAGGTGACGTTATTTTCCTTCTTACCATCCTCTCTTCTCTGTTAAAGAGCTCTTCACAAGCACTTAAGCACTAAAATCTGGTATCTAATCACTGGAGGATGTTAGGGATTTCATCCCTCCCTGGCAAGTGCCTCCTGTTGTGGTGACAGGGAATGTACAGATCTCAGCTCCCACTCTGCATCTAAAAGCAGTTGCTGAACATTGCTTGTGAGGGGGTTGCTTTTCAAAGGCTGTATCTGTGTCACTCTGTGGTGGAAGGTATCACTCACACAAAAAGGAAGGTACAACAAACCCAGAGGATGGGTCAAGGGACAGCTCTGCAGGGTAGAAATTGAGGAGCAAGTGAAATGGGGGCTATGAATTGATCCAGCAGCATGGAAGAAGTTGGGGGGCAAGTAGAGCTCCCGGCTGCAGTAGGAAGTGTTTGCAGGGGCACAAGGACCCTGGGCAGGGACTATGTGCAGTGTGGAAGAATCTGGGTTTCCATGGAAGTTGGAATTCATGTAGGTGTCACGAGCACCCAGCTCAACAGGACCCAGCTATCTGCCATGGGCTGCTGCTCTGGTCTGGCTGTGAGGGTGAGTGAGGATAGTGAGCCATCCCTTCATTCCTGGGGTCCATCCCCCAGCCACAACCACAATGCTTGTGCCAGAAATGACTGTGCCAGAGCTGAGTCTCAGGGTGGTAAAGCACTACAATTACCATAAAGCCCAGCCTCTGCTTGCATCCCTCTGCCATGCGTGGCTTGCCCGGAGAGCACAGCCCTGCACCCTGCTGGGCACCCACAGCCCCATGGCACAACCTCTCACCACACCACACACACCACAGCCAGCGCCATGCTGCCTTCCCACCCTCCTGGCACAGTCCTCCTCTCCCACATCATCCTCTCAGCAACCAGTCTTAATAATTCATCAGCTGCCACTGAAATATTGTGGATATACTGGTGCGAAAAAAATCCATAATCTTCCCTTTTTCCCTACTTCCTTAAAGGTACAGCTCTTCATTGAAAAGTAAAACTAGTCCCATACATCGTCTGCCTGGTGACTCTCTTCTGTGCCTTATCCTTGCTCCAGTCTACACCTGAATAAATACTCAGTGGTTCTGGTAGCATTTGCAAATGCTTTTATAACATTTCCAGTCCTGTTTTGACAGCTCCCAAAATAACCACTGATGATTGTGGAGGACACAACTCTGGCAGTTCTGAGGCAGTAGTCCAAATGCTGACATTGTCCCCTGCTGACATATTCTTTGGCTAGGAAGTAGTGGGGTGTTAGATATAACAGTCAGACTCCTGTGCTGTGAGAAAAAGGCATTGGGAATCAACTTCCATGATTTTAAGAAAGACCTCATAAAGCAGCTTCATACATAAATATGGTTTTGATTAAAATGCTCAAGGAACTGGAAATTTTTGATTTAGATTTACATAGGAATATAAGCTGAAGGAAATGCCTCCACACTTGTTACATGACCAATGTATTGATTATGCACTTAAATGCTGAAGTATTATGAAGTATTATATATATATATATAGGAGTATTATTCTGTCAGTGTGAGCTGTTGTGCTCTGGAATATTATGACTGGCATAATTAACAATAATTAAACAGTATTCTTTATACTTAGAGACAACAGGACTGACAGGAAAGTGGGTTTTTACTTATTGCCACCTATCAGAATAATTAACAGCTAGGAGAACAGATATTGGCTCAGAGGTTATTGCAGTAATCACAGGGCTGGTTCTGCATCATAAGATACACTTTCATAAATGGGCTTTTGCAAACACATAAAACCTTTTCTTTTATGTTCATGGTGTGATTTTTCTCTACTAGACCTTAAATTATTCTTGTAAATACTGTTTATTTATTAACCTCAAAGTTCTCTCCCAGACAAGATGGCACCTGTGGTGGGGCAGGCAGGCAGCACTGTGTCCCCTTCTTAAGTCCCCCACTAGAATCATATTTAGTCTGAATTTGTAGCATCTTGAACTTTACCTCTGCAGGAGATGCAAAAAGGGAGAGCTATGACTCAGTATTTCTGTTAGGTAGTTTTTCTTTTTGCTTTCTCAATATAGCTTTCTCCTTGTACATGATGCTATGAATTTCCATAGGTGTTTATGAGACAAAAGCCTTTACAGAAAGAAAATAGAGAGAGAGAAGCTCCATAACATTTGTCCATGGAAGCTACTGTAAAGTGAAAAGCAAGTATTTTAGGAGAGTGATGCTGTTCCAGTACAGTAGAGTTGTGATTGTATTTAAATTACTCTTTAAGTTGAAAAATTATTCTGTTGAAAAATTATTCTATTAAAAAATAAGATGACTGTTATTAGTTCAGCAAAAGAAAGTTCACATAGAGGCTACCATGAACTAATATTTCTATAATTAAATATTCTAATAATTATGCTATTAAATTATTCTATTAAAAATAAGATGACTGTTATCAGTTCAGCAAAAGAAAGTTCATATAGAGGCTACCATGAGCTAATATTTCTATTTTTAAATATTCTGGAGTGATTACAATTTTTTTTTTCCTTCTCATGATACAGCACTTGCAAATGCTGTTTATAAAAAGCAACTTGCTCCTCTTTAACCTGTGTCATGTAGCGAAATCACAGGACACTGTTTAAAACTGGCATCAAAACTTCTGTTTGTAGTGCATAATTATCCAGTAAAACTTGTTGTTAGAGGATGTCACAGAGGCTGTGGGCTGATGAGAAGTCTAAAAACTGATGTGAAGCCTATATGAACTGTGAGTCTGAGAACATTTTCTGTGAATTTTGTGTCAGCTACCATTCCACATTTGTATTTGGTTGAAAACACCAACTGGGGAAGTAGCAACAAAGCTGTTAAGTCCTGAGAGTGCAAAAATGGGAAGGGAGTGAGGAAAAAGCAGCTGCTGGAGTGGTTGGGGAACACTGGGAAGAAGGCAAAGAAACTGTGGCCTGGCTGTGTGGGTGTGACAGCAAGAAGGTGCGATGGGGAGCAGATAGTGGGGATGAGAACCTTGGAGAAAGTCTGGGAAACATCATCATCATTTATGCAAATTACAGAGAAAGGTCCTTTTACATCTAGCCATTATTCCATTTATGGGTGTATTGATGAGAAGTGTTTGGTGATGGTCACCCTTGGATATGGATACCACATGCATTGATCTTGGAACAGCAATCACTGGATACATCTATGTTACCAGGAGGAAATGCCCACACTTGTTAGTGCTTCCTGGGGAAAGCAGGAAGTTCCTGAAATGGAATGGTACAGAAAATTACAAAGGCTTCAGGAATACAGTGTGCTGGAAAAGATGCACACCCACTTCTTGAAGAATTTGATAAATAAACATTACACAGCATATTACAATTATTTAAATGCTATTTCTGATAGATTGTTATAGTTACCCATCACAGCTTGAAAGAAAATTTATCAGAAGAAATGGGTGGAACAGTGGAAAATTACTCCAACAAACAGTGGTTCCTATCTTTTAAATTTGGTGAATAGACCTTTCAGCAGGGGCAGGAATGCCATTGAAATTCATTAGGCGTGGCATTTCCCTGTTTATCTGAAATGAGAAGAATTGTATTGAATTTCCTTCCCCAAAATTGTTCCAGAAAGAAAATGTGATTTGTCAGATAGCTAATAAATGGGTTTCTGTGCTTACAGTCTTAACATTCAGTGTACAACAGAAATGAGTAACTTGAGCATCTTGGTAACTCAAGTGCTGTGCTATTTTCTCTTGGAAGAGTTCCTCTACAACTTGAGGGTGACTTGGCTATTGGGCCACTTCAGATTCAGAGTTTCTAATGAGAAGTGTGAAAGAGTCTAAGTAAGCATAATTTTTTCTGATTATTAGATCTCTTCCAGATGCCTTTCACATCAGTGTCCTGTCATCCTAAGAAACCCATCAGATGGAAAGTCAGTCTATCAGGGACTGGCTGCAGTGCCAGGGTTTCAGGAGCAGAAGCAGGTCAGAGCCAGCAGCAGGAGGCTGTGTGACAGTGCTGGAGGGATGCTGAGGGAGCCCAGCAGAACCCCATGGGCCCAGTGAGCAACTGGAGTGAGCTGAGACTGGGGTGCCTGCATCTAATGCTTGTCCTGTGACACAAGCTGGCACTTCCCTTGCCATGCCAGGCATTCAGAGCAGTTTGGCAGCTGTGTTAGTTTTGGTTGATACACAGAAATAACACTCTTTCCCAATACTCCCAAAGCTTAAAGGCAACTCCATATAGCAATGAACTTAACTCTCAGCTGGAATACCACAGCTATTCTTGAGACCTCAGAATACATTGTTTTAGGAAAGTATCTCAGGCTTTAAACATTTGCATGTTGTATTTTGGGATCAGGAGGGTGACAGAGGCAAGCACAGCTGATGCTGATGTTGCTGTTGAAAACAACACACTGTCCAGCCATGGCCTGGTAGGCTGCACAGAGGGCTGTCACTTTTTAGTCCTTTCTATCTGCTGCCTACTTAGTGACACTCAAAGTGGTGAGAGACCACATGCAGGCAACAGGCTATTTCTCTATGCCTTATTTCCAGTGTTTTTCCATTGATTGATTATTTTCCTACTCATTGAATCTGCATATAGCCTAGGGTTAAGTATGAAGCATATCTGTGCATATTTGTTCATTTGATAACTTTTATCAGCTCACCATTAATGCTAGGACTCTCCTGCAGTGGGGTGCTATAAATAGCCCATTTCATTACATAAGAGTGGAAAGATTTAGAAGCCTTTGCCCAAAGCCAGACCTGTAACAGAAGGGTTCAGGGGTTTTGATAGCAACTTTATTTCACCAGCTACTGCAGCCAGATGTTTTATAAGCAGAGGGATGATAAATAACAAAATTCAAGCCACAGGCTGAGAATGTGAAAGTGTATCATAGCTGTGATTTAGTGTTCAGTTTGAACACAAAACCTCAGGCTGTATCTTGGTGGCAAGGTTCTATTTCTGCCAGCTGCCAGAAGTGATTTCAAGAAGCTGGACCTAACTGTCCTCTCAGACAGAGCCAGAAGTCTCAAAAGATTCAGGACAAGTTTATCTGATAAATAATAGTGTGTGATCTTTATGTATCTGTGTAGATTCTACATACTGGTATTAAACTAGTCACAAACAGAAAACCAAAATGAACAAATGGAAACGAAAATTATCCTCTTTCAAATATTATTACACAGAGGAACAGAAAAGCTGTGCTGCCTTCTCACTCACAAAGTTACAGTTGTGGAGTTGTGCAGCTGTGCAGAAAGGAAGAATTAGATTTTGGCATTAAGATCTCCTGAAAAAAAAAAAAAAACCAATTAAAATCCATACAAAATATGATCAATTATAGTAATAAAATGCTGGCAGTAAAAATTCCTTGTATTCTGTTTCTGGAACTTACAACTCAGTAAACTGTCTGACCATAAAATTTTATATGAAAGTTAGGATACTGACTGGAAGTGAATTTGTGTTTTTCAGGCTCTAATTTTTCACTGAACCTTTAGACTGAACCAGAGTACTTGAGGAGTCAGTTGCAAGGAAAGTGTGCTCTGGTTTACTGAGCTCAGGTTTCTTGCTCTGACTGTGCTTCCAAGAACCTCGGCAGGTAAAATTAGCAAGAACATGATCACTGAGAAATTATATTCTCTGGAGCTTTGTTGTCTACAGCTAAAATCTGAAGGCAGTTTTTTGTATATGGCAGAAACCAGCAGTGGCTTTAGCAGTGTATGTGAAGAACAGGGAAAAACTACCAGCTCAGGATGTCGTCTGAGGAGGAAGATCATCCAGAGACCCCCACTGGCTCCCCTTGGTCTTGGGTAAGAGACTCTGCCCTAAGGTGGCATAAATACCACTTAAAGCTTTAGAAAAAAGTAAAAACCTGTGCTGTGTGACCCTCAGTAGCAATGAGTATCAGCAGCGCTTTTAGTCTCCTGTTAAAGTCTGTATTTCATCAATGGTTTGGTCATCTCTTCTAGTTCAGCCTGTGGACTTTTGGGGAAAACCTTTTGCTTCTGTGTATGTCAGGTTCTACAAGAAAACCTGAGTGATTCTGTACTGTCTGCTTTGCTGTCTCATGGCTGTGCAAAGCTGCACTGTTGAAAGGTAGCTTTTAGGTATAATGGAGGGAAAGGGATATAAAGAACAGTGTTAATGTTTGCTCTGGAGGTCTGCATTAAAAAAAGAGCCGGTGAAATACAACATTTTTTCTCAGTAAGACTGAAGTTGCCTTAATGAAATACAATCTGCACTGATGCCCCACTAATAGTGGCTGCACAGTCCTGTGTTTTAAGGTCTGGGCTGATGCCTAATACTGCTGGAGAGGATGTGGTTCAGTACAGGTTTCTGGCAGAAAGACAGAGGATGAATTCCCTCTGAAGAGACTTTGGGTAGAAATAGGAACAGCTCTACTGAATTGCCTGGCAATTCACTAAGTTTCAGGAAAAGGCAGGAAGGGGTATAACCAAGGCTTTCAATTACTTTTTAAAAAGCATTAAAGTGGTTAGAAAACAATTATATGCTTTGAAATTAATATTTATGGTTTCATATATGGTTTTCATATCTTTTTATAGACACACACATCTATGATTTTTCAGGGAATGACAATATTTGAAATGGTTTCTAAATGTGGTCAGCATGAATGTGTGTAATATGTCCAGAACTGATATGTCCTGCAGGTATCCAAGGCATTACCTGAGACTTGCTTTTTGAAGGTAGAATGCTTAGAATAAATTGGTTTAGCTAATCATAGAAACATTCATTTAAAGTGGTCTCATATTTGGAGGCACATGTAGGGAAGGTGAAAATGAGCACCAGTTGTTCTCACTATCAGGACACAGGTTTCCTGGTATTTGTGTGCTGGTAGATATTTGGTTTTGATAGATAGGAAGATAGTTTACAGGTGTTGATTTCTAAATTAAACACAGGTGGCAACTTTACATTTTCACAGAAAATTCCCTACAGACTGAGCAGAATGGAGGCTGGATGGGAGAGATGGGACTGATTAGTTCAGTGATGGTTGGAGCACTAAGGAACATAAAGACTATGTTCAATATAAATCAAACTGAGAAGGAAGAAAGAAGTCAGGGATTTTATTTTTTTCCTTTAAACTTCAAATATCATTAAATTCCTGGTTTTCACCTGTATTAAAAATTAAGATATCCTACACAGCACTTTAACTATTGTATTTGTATGATGTGCACTTTAGCTTTAATTTCCTTCTAGAAATTTCCTTCACATATAAATCTCTTAAATTGCCAAGGAAAATCATGGATCCCACTGCTCCTTTGAACAATCTGTTTTGCAGTGTAAGTTTCATTACAAAACTTAAAGAGTAAAGATAAAGAATATCAGATTTCTGATAGAAATAGATGTGCTAAATATCATTTGAAACTGTTGCTATTGGCCTTTAGGAGCTGCTGACTCTGGGCTTCTGTTGAGGACATCAGAAAAGAAGAACCACTTACCTCTATAGATTTACTGAAGTGGTTCTGCCTATCACTATGTTGTAGAGTACAGAGAAAATTTTGGTCCTTGGACATGATGGCAGAATACATATATTTGAGAATATTAAAGGCTCATCACAGAGAGCTCCTTGATAAAAAGATTCCCTAGGTATGCAAATAAAAAAATATGGGCTCCAGGCTTTGAAATGCAGCACGTGATTAAAAATTTACATGCTTCCAGAAGCAAAAATTGTTTTTGTAAGCATTTAGACTTCAAATTTCCTCTGATTTATAATGATGTTGCAAGAGGACCAAACAAATATGTCATACAGACCTCTGCTTTCCCTAGGGTTAGTGATAAGATTGTACACTTACATCCTTTCCAGAGGAGGAATAAATAAAAATAACAAATAAATTAAGCATCACCAAGAGAACGTGATACAACATGTGAGGATGGTGGTTAAAACTGGGCCTATTAAAACACAGCAGACATCAAGGAGAACTCTGCAAATTCCTGCATCAAATACAAGCTTCCTATACTGCCCAAGTTCCTCCCCTGTGGCTGATCTGTAACACTTTGGGCACAGGGATCAACTATTGCCCTATGCACAGGGGTCACGGTGTTGGCCCTCCTTCTGTTTTATTTTGGTGGCTGTTTTGCAGCCATCTCCTGAGCAGACTCCAGACTTTCAGGGGCAGGAGCATCTTTTCCCCACAGTGGCCTTGCCCTGCCATGCCCGGCAGGTTGGCAGCAGCCGCCGGGGGAGCAAGTGCTGCCTCATTGCAGCTCCTTGCTCCCATTTTGGAGGGCTGACCCTTCAGAGTGGAGGATCTATTTTTGCAAGGGTAAATAAGTCTCAGCTTCACTGCAGATCTGCTTTCCTCCAGCATCAAGCACGTGTGCTGCCTTCTCACCTACTGAAAAACAAACAGTAAGTTGAACCCAGACCCTTCCATGCGGTTCACTCTTGGGGAGCTGACTGCAGGCCAAGTCCTTTTGCATTTTATTTAGGGCAGGTTGTGGGAGGTCAGCGATCATTCTGTATCTAGAGATCATGTCTCAGAGAGCCTGCCCTGTCTTAATATAGATCTGAAAGTTCAGCTTGGTCCACGGGGATGAAAGGCTGTGAGGGTCATGAGTGGCTGTCAGCTGCTTCACCCCCAGCTCCTGTCACCTCCACTGCCTTTGCACCATAACAATGTGCATGATGAGTAATGCTTTAATAACACTTATTTATCTCATGCTGCCATAAATGCAAACAGAGTGTCAACCTCTCTGCTTCTGACTCTTCTACTCTTTGAAGGGGTCTGTGACAAATCAGTCTCACCTGGAGTAGGAGTCTGCACCTTGTCAAGACCACAGTCTAAGGACTGGTCAGCCCAAGGCTGAGCTTCAGCAGGTCCAAAACCAGCTAAACAAAACCTTCTGAGGTCTAGGCTGCAAATGTAAAACACTCTGAAAAACGGGGCAGATAAGAAAAACCCAATCCAAACAGACAGAAAGCACAAACGTATCTCCAAGAACCAGAGCTGTCTTAAACTCTGAGATTTTTGGAAGCAGTGATACATATTTGTTTCTTGCTATGGGCTTTTAGATATCTGCATAAAAAAAACTTATCAAGCTCTTACCAGTCATGGCAAAGGTTAAAACTCTTTTCAATTTAAAGTCCCCTATCACTGGGAGGTAAGAAAAGCTTCCTAAAAAGCAGCATAAATCTGACACTTCTACTGCATCTTCCCAAAGAGCTTCTGTTCCAAGTAAATGAGCAGATAAGTGCTGGGCTGTCATCAGCTGAGCATTTCCCACAGACATCACCCAGGGAGCCATGAGGCCAAGGGTGCCATAACAGGGTGTGCACAACAAGGGACCATCGTGTTGGCACCTCAGAATGTCCCCTCTGTTTTTAATGCGCACAAGCTGGGGACATCATTGAAAAGCCTGCATGGCAAAGTGGTTCAGAAAATACAGAACTGTCTTCTACTTCACTTGAAATTGCATATTTGAAGTGGGGAATATTTTAAGGAAATGGGATCAAGTGAGCTTGGGGATCTCATCACTTTTACAGAGTTAGAAATAATTTAGAAGTCGCAAATGGAGCTGCATATAGTGAAGGCCTGAAGAGACAGCATGAGTTTTGTTCAGGTTCAGCTTCTCGTGACCCTGCCATGGTGCTCAGGGACAGGAGGCAAAAGCCTGTTTATCCCTCAGCAGTACCATTTAGGAGTTACAGCTCTTTAAATCTTCACCAAGTACCAAGCTGTGATTTTTATCTTTACAGTCCCTCAGGAAGTTCATCATCAGAACCACAGACCACAGCACAAACAGGCAATCATTTACTCTATATTACAGGCACTGTTACTAGGCAATGGAGACATGTCTGCTCCCAATAAATTCTTCATCCTCCATTCAGAAAAGCCAAGAAGAAAATACCTGATGGAGGCATTTTTGTGTTTTCCGTTTTTTCTTGTCTTCTCTTCCTTTTTTCCCTTCTGTCTTCTGAATTTCACAAAATCCTTTGTCTGATCTTGTAGTAATGCTGGCTTTGTAGCTTTGCAGAGAAATGCTCTGCTATAATGGATGAGCAAATTGTACTTTGCCCAACCAAAATGGGGAACAAGGAATTGCATGGCTGCTTCCAAGCAAGGGAGGCCAGGCAGGAAGCAGCCCCCCTTTCATGAAGGTCTAAGTCAACAAGGAAAAAAACTGCAAAAGGACAGACTGAACACTGGCAGCTGGTCTGATAAATCTTTTTTTTATTCAAGTCCATTCCCTCTAAAATGAACTATATCAATCATCTAAGGAAGACTGCTGAGAGGAGAAAGTTTGCAGGATTAGTCTAGAATGAATCCAGCACACAGAATTGCTTCTTTTCTTTGCTCCTTCTTTACTCCTTCAGTAAACTTGGAGCCTTTGTACCAAGTGGCAGATATCTGATTCATGGATCAGGTGAATAGTTTTAGCATATTCTTCTTTTAAATGCAGAGCTAGCAATGTGTCTGCATAGCAACACAGGCAAAAATACAGTCTTTTTTATTCTAACCCATCTATAGTTGTTGTTTCAATTAACTGATTCATTAATGTGATCTAGGCCAAAACAGTCACATTGCAAAAATCTGTAATATGGAAAAACAAATTAATGAGAACAGATGTTTCATAAAGGTTATTTGTCAGAATTTCCTCAAGATCTTTTGGGCTACAAAATATCTTAAAATGAAATAAATATTTTCCTATAAATTTTCATGAACAAGTGACAAGCCCCAGCTCTGATCCCTCCTGCTTTTGCAGAAGTTGTATTGCTGCCAAAAGGCTTGTGAAGTGAGGGATTTTTAAATCAAAAGTGCCCTCCAGTGGTCCCACATATTATTTTTGGCTGACACTTGATATTTATCTTACCCTTCTTAGAAATGAGGCCATATGATATTTAATAGCTTGTAGCATGTAAAACAAATTAAATTGGATGTACCCTTTAAAAAAAGGTCAGATAATTTGGATGTATCCTGATATTGAGATATTTTGTATACCTTCTAACAAGTTTGAAAGCTTTTAATTTATTCACTTTTATTTTTTTTCATCTCAGGAGTGTTTTTCCTGTGTTGTGCAGGGGTTTTCTCTCTGCTCACCCTCTGCACGTGGTACAGCTTAGACTCTAACACCATCCATATTGCAATCTGCTACAGGACGGAGGTGACCTTTGAAGAGCAAACAATATATCAGGCAACTCAAGGGCAATTTTTACTTACACAAGCAATTATGTATGCAGCATAGCTTTGCTAATAAAATCATTAATTTTCCTTTAAAGTCTGGAAATTATGATGGATTACCCCATCTTTTTCTAAGTATTTTAGGATCCCATGGACTCATAATTTCTTGGATATTTTAAGGCAGAGAAGGATCAGGGAGAGATATAAACTGAGGCTTTGTGGGATTTCCATCTCAGTAAATATCTCTGAGAAATCCCTGGAGTTTAAAGATTTTTTTTCATTATAAGTTTCTGAGCCCCTCCATTCTGCCAGTTTTGCTTAGAGGTTTTTATGAGTCAATGGCATCTGAGGGGCAGCATTCCTTCAGAGGGCCACTTTGGAAATTCAATGGAAAAATACTCTTTAATAATTAAATAATTTGCAATAAATATTTTATTTGAAAACTCTTTTGCAAAACAACAGTTTCCTTAACCTGTTTTAGTCTTATTAAAAAACCCCCAAACAAACAAACAAACAAACAAAATCCCCCCAAAAAACAAAATGAAACCCCAAAAACTAAACAAAACCAAACAAACAAAACAAACAAACAAAAAAACCCCCAAAAAAACAACAAAAAAAAACCAGATTAAACCTGAAAGATAATTTTCCCAACGGGTATTTAAATGTCCTTCATCTCTGATTCCTTACTGGATTCACTGTATGAGTTCTGGTGCTTTTGTAAGGTCAGTAGAAATGCAACAGTCATTTCAAGTGAGCTAACTTAAAGCAGTTACAGACATGACCTTCAACAAAAAAAGGTTTGGGTGCTCCTAAATCCCTTCTCCTGGAAATCTAATGTTCTGTGCAACAGAGGCTAAAACTTGAGTATAAGCCAAGGAAGACTGGATTCTCAGCTAAGACTGAGAAATGAGCTGTGGCTCTTGCCCTGGTCACTGCAGTGCTGGCCCGAGACAGGATGACAAAGCTATTTTCCCTCACGCTGCTGGAAGAGTTTCAATAACCCTCTGCAACTTTTTCAGCTGCTCCATCTGTTGAAAGAGGATTATGTTAATAACACCTTTTGCAATACATTGCCACATTCACCAGGCTGTGCTGTGTGTGAGCAGGGTAATGCAGTTAATAAACAGAGTACAAACACAATAATACTTTTTTCTCCTTCTATGTGAAAAGTAACACTAAGTGAAAGGAATTTAAATGAAAGAAGATGTTAGCCCTGTATTTCATCAATTTCCTCTCCTGCTTCCCTCCAGCAGCTGTGTTAGACTTGTAAAGGACAAGCCCATGAAGATGGGAACAGACCATGGCAACATCTGTGTATATAACTCATCCTACAAAGTTAATGTTTTCCTCAAAATTAATACACTTTCTCTCTTTTTTCCCCCTAGGATAGCAGGTTGTAGATAGTCAGGCCATAATGGTAAAACTGATAACCAGGTAGTTTCCTTTAACTCCTACTTATTTGACTAATTCACTAGTTTTATCTCCTTCCTCCCTTGGTAAGTGCTGCACAAATCTCAACAGACCAGGAAAAAGTACAGAAAAGAGAGCTCTGCCAGGACCTGTGAAACAAAAAGAAGATGGATGGTAGAAGGAATGGCATTTTATCTTGGCATAACTCTGTGACAGTCAAAAAGGTGGTTTATTAATAGTGGTTTGGCAGACATACTATACCAACACTTCATGACTGCAAGAAGAAGACCAAAGCAGGTGTCTAATTTCCTGCAGGCAGCCTGTGCCTGACGGGTGGCAGGCTTTCTTGGCAGCTCTGGGCAGCTGGGTAGGAGAAGGAAGTTTCTGCAATGGATGCAGAACTATGAGGATGTTCTGGACTGAGAATTAACCCAGTCCTTACTGCAGGATCCAGACACTTGGCTTTTGCTTGGGCTAGGCAGTTTACTTGTAGCTTGTAAACAGGAAAGGACAAAAAAGCAGGACAGCCTGTGGGGATGCAGCCAGGTTTGCAGAAAGGATGGGGGTAAATGGTGAGGTGAAGCAGAGTTGGAGGGTGAGGGTGCACAGATCCAGGGCCATGGGGACACTGGCTGATGGGGAAAAGGTTTTCCTTCCACACTGCACCCTTGTACGCTGTAGGCAAGAACTGGGCTCCTTCCAGCCCAGCAAAGCTTTTCCTTAGCTTTTGGCAGGAGCTGGAAGGAGCCTTTGCCCTACACTGAGGAGGGCTGCCAAACACCAGAGACATCAGCATCTAGCCCTTCCTTACGTGGCATCTGGGAAAGAAACCTCACCACTCCAGGGATTCCCACAGGTTCCCTGAGGCTCCCACCTCCCATTTTCCTGTGGATTCATTTGATCTCCACCCACACTGGAGAAAAAAAAAGGAACTAAATAGGATGCTGCATGTTTGTTACCTCATTTCAGTGGAAAGATAGGTTTTGTTTGAATCCACGGAAGGATTTATTTCTATAGTCCAAAGGCAACAATCCTGTTGGAGTTACTCAGTCCTTGGAATTGTCTCTATCTTTCCATTTGCTACAGAAGGAAGTGTGAGCTCACTAACATTTCCTCTAAGGTTTGGGAAGATGCTACTCAGTAGGAATCTGCACAACATTTACACGTGGGAGAGGTAGTTCCTCACTTTAACTGGCTTGTCTCAGTTCAGAGCCATTGAACAGTGGTCTTAATTGCTTGGCAACACCAGTAGTTTATTTTCTGCTTTGTAAATCCTCAGACAAGCATTCCTGAAACCAGGCTGGAGCAGATATACCTCCTGACTACTTGCTGGCCTTGTGGTAGCTGTGCAGCATGTTCCTGACCCTGCCACACATGTCAAACAAACCCATCAGTCATCCTAGGCTGCTACATTAATGATGACTTGTTCCTTATTATATTAATAAAGTTGGTGGCAAGCAGCAGAGAGTGCATGACTGCCCAGACTTTTGAATGCTAAGATTTGGGAAAACTTTGCTTAAATTAATGAGGATTTCACAATAGAGGCATCCTGTCACAACATTTTAATTTTGTCCCTGCACAGCGTGTGGCAAAGTGAGCCCCAATTAAAGCTTCAAAGCACTGTTGAAGGCCAACAAACAGCAGTATAGAATGTGAGTCTTAGTGCACCTTCTTTTTCTTTATAAACCATAGGATAATTTGACACTTTATAAACTATGTAATAATTTAATGCTGCAACAAAGGAAGCTCTTTTGACTGCTATACTGTTTTTCAGGGTGTATTTGCACTTGTTTTCACTTTTTCATTGACTGTGAGAGCTTTGCTGAAGAGAAGTTGACTTTGATGGAAGTGGTATGCTCTAGGTGAGATACAAAAGCAGATTTATCCTGTGGGGGAAAAGGATGGAAAATTTAATGGGAAAAGAATAGCAGGCAGTTATGAAAATTATATTTCCAAGACAAGTCAGAGTTACATTTAGAGAAAAAAAAGTTTGTATTTAAACGCTCTATGTCGTGCCATGCTAAGGAAGCTTAAATGGATCATGCTCTAACAGTGCAACACTCTCTGTGGATTAATTGGAAAGGGAATCCAGGCGTAACCATGTTTCTTATGACTGTTTAAGGTAAAAAGGGCAGCCCCAGGATCTAAACCCACTTAAAAAGGTGGCCTTGAAGTTAAGGGGAACTATTCTCTCACCTTAAAGTCAGACAGGTACATCTGGGCTTAGTATAGTAGGATTCCTACATTAAATATCTTTGGATTGGATACCATGGAGACTCCAAATCCAGTGCTATCTCACTAACACAAACACTAACAATCCAGCCCAGAGAAAGGATACCTTTCTATTCAACTGATGCCACATAATGAAGGCAGTGGCCTGAAAAAGGCTCTGAAAAGGTAAAGTCTTGTGTTGGCACCTCAAGTGAAATAAGAACAGCTGGATCCTATGTGCAGGAATCCCTTCACATAGGAATAATTACACTATGGGCATTGCACAATGAAGTGAAAACAAGGAAATATACAGGAGCATGCTACTGTGAACAGGTTATTTCTTGCCACCATCTTTCTTTTTGCTGACTACTTAATCTGTGAAGTTAGTTTAAAAATAAATCCCGCCAGTCTGGAGTATCAGGAGGTGTTAATTTCTCACAGAACAATTAACAATTATTCACCCATTGAAGCCAGAAGTACCTTTAAAGTCCAAACTAGTCAATAAAAGATTATTCACAAAATGGAGCTTTGTATGTTCCTATGATCCAACTTTTGGGAAAATCATTCCAGTGTAGGCAACAGAAACAGCACTTGGGATTGTTCACTGACACACTGACACTGGTGGATCTCTGATGGCCTTGACTGTGTTGCTAGATGCTGGGGGAGGTTTGGAGGTGGAGGTCTTGTAACCTGTCTCTGTATATTGTCCTTAAAACATAAATGCAAAAAAGACAGTCCCAAAGCATTCCTGAGGGCAGCTGGTTGTGCTCTACCAATCCAGCACTGCTTCACCACCAGTCTAGCTGCAGTGGCATTTTCAGAAGTGTAAAATAAACACTTGGGGTTGCTTTACTCTTAGGTCAGCCAGCCTTTTGTGGAGCATCCACTGATTACAAACTTCATTCTCTGCAGCCAGGGATCTGTAAAGCTTCACCCAGAGCACTGCCCTGCCTGGAGAAAAACTGTATGACATTTAACAAAGAGACTGATGGCTGCCACTGAGCCACTGAGCCTTGTTTAGGCAAAATACTGAAGACAGTAGGAGGGGAGGCAGAGAACTTCTAAAAGTGTGACATTGTGACATGGCAAAATAATTTCAAAACCAATGCAGTTATTTTGGTATTAATTAAAGCCCAGTCAAGCCCGAGGGATTATTAACATTTAAAAAACATTTCTAAATACTTTTAAAGCTTTCTGTGTGAACAAGTACTAAATGTGCACCACAGAAAAAATGTTCCTGGCCCACTGCGTTCTGAGATGCTTCTTTCCAAGAATTTTATTCAAAGACTTCCTCTTGTTCTGCACATACTGTTTTTCTTCTAGTCAGCATGTTGCAGCATATATTGATTGGATTTTATGATTGCCTTCTTCCTAGAAATAGTCCTGAACAATGTGTAGCATTAGTGAGAAAAACAAATCACTTGCAATGAAGAGGCACGCTCCCCTCCTCCTTATTTTCTGCCCTTCTGGCCAAGAGCCAGTAGGGAGCTGCTTCCAAAGTCTATTTATGAACATGTGTTTACTTTTGCATACACGCAGTCTTTACTACATGTGAGCCTGGTGTACTGAACCAGTGAAGTCAGAAACTGAAAATTGAGAAATTCACTTTCATAACAGTAGTCTGAGTTGATAATGTTTCTCTGGTTTATATTAAAAAAACGCAAGCAGAGTGAGGTTAGCTGGGTTGTGCAGCAGAGCTCAGACACCCTGCAATAGTGCCAGCTGCAATGGAAGTTTCCAAACTTCCTGACCTACCCCTCAGACGTAGCATTGTTTTTCCTCTTTTGTCCCACTCCAGAAATCTGATCTTGGGACACAAGGTCTCTTCATATTACAAACATACCTATGTTCCACAAAATGACATAAACTTACTCCCTAAAAAACTGTAGTTAGCAAATCCTTAAAAAAAAAACCAAACAAACTACACTCAATACAGTCTTTTCTGCTGTTAGGAATGTGCATGTGAGACTTTAGTATTTGAATGCTTGAAGCATTTCAAAGAACGTTTCAAAGAACCCTTCCTGTTTTTTTTTCCCCTAGATGGACAAAGTGGAAAAAACCTCATGTATATTTTAATCCACTCACACTTTAATGGAGGCTTGCTATGACTTTATCAAGCCTGTCATGGAGCCATACATTAAAACCTGTTTTGCCCACCACTGTTGGTGCCCTTGATGACTCTGGACAGTGACTAGTGTGCAAGTACTTACATATCAGTACTGACTTGATGAAACTTCCCTCTGTGGCAAAATTTAATATTCTTTGAATAAACTGCATTCTGATAGGAGGCTTTCCACAAATCAATGGACAAGGGGGTGGGAAGCATCACTGGCAGCCTAAAATAGCTATGATATCCATAGGGAAGACCTCTGAGTAAATCGACAAGCAAAGTAAATAAAGAGAGAGAATAAAAAGCCCAGCTAGGTTTTACAGGTCAGCCCCAGATGTGGCCATTACCTCCCACTTGCCATGACTATGCCTATGGAGGCATGTCGTAGGCAAATGGACAAAGGGTTCAATCATGACATGAAAGCCTCATGCAGTTTTCAGTGTACAGCATGCAGTTTTTTGCTGTAATCTTCCTAACCCCATCACCACTATTGAAATTCATGCCTAAAATTGCACAGAAAACAAATGGGATCAGGGAAATGCCCCTTTCTGAAGGCTCCCCACAAGCTTCTATTTGTACAAGGTATTTGTATGCGACCCATGACAAAGTTTGCTCACAAGAAAAAACATAGTCTGTGCCTGGTATTATTTGAAGAGCAGGCACAGCACAGCAGCAGTGGCAGCTTCGCTCTGTGTCCTGCTGGGTGCTGGGGAGCCTGGGGATCCAGCATGTGGCACAAACCCAGTTTCTCAAGTCCTTAAACAAGTCTGCTGCCAGCTCAGCTCTGCTGCCGTACCTGTTTGACCAGAATCCCTCTGAACTAAATCAGGAACTTCTTGATAGTTCCTTCCTTTTTTCTCTTCAGAGAGTCCTCTGTTTACATGACTGAGCATGTATCTTGTGTCTCAGACTGAACATTAGTGGGCCAGATGAGTTTTGTTTGCTCTGTATCATGAAAACCCAAAATTTACAGATTCTTTGTGGTTGCAAATCCTACGTTCAGCCAGATCTAGCTCTGAACTTCTTTGTCTTTCACTTAACAATGAGGGTCTGGATGACCCAAAGCTTCACCAAGCCTAAGCCACGGGCAGTGTCAATACTGCAGTCATGGAGCTCGACCACCCAGCAGCTTTCTGCCCCTGGCTGTGAGGAGGAGCAGCCATTTTCACCCTTCTCTGGTGAAGGGCATGTATTGCCCTCTTCTGTGCTCTGGGGAAAGCTGTGGGTAGCAGCTGCCATGGCCAGGGCTGATGGAGAAGTTGCTCAGGGAGGCCTCTGGGTCTGGAAAGGCTGATGCCATGAGGGAGGGTGGGGTAAACATCAGGTGATGTGGATACATCACCTCATGAAACACCTTTTGGTAGCCTAGGGTGGTTCCTAAGAGAAACATTTCCAGGTGCAGTGTTAACTGCAGCCATTAAAATATCCCACAAAAGCAAGTGCAGGTCTGGTGGTGGGGCCTCCCCCTCTGCCAATGGTGGTGGCAGCTGAACACGCTCCACCCTGCTGAACGGTCTGCTCCAGATGACAAAACAGCCCTTATCAGCATGCCTTGCAAGATGTTAGATAAACAGCTGATAATTCTGTCTCTGAGTGACTAGGGTGAGGTTAAGAACAGGGAGGAGCTCAGCAGGAAAAATTCAGACCTGGCATGAGGCTTTTTCAGGGTGTATTTCAAAGACTAGGGTCCCCTGTGTTAGACCAGCCCTGGGATGTACTCAGCGATGTTTCTGGCTAAATGAGGAGCTTCATAGTGTCTTACTTTCAGTCCTTAATTTTATCTTTATTTCAAACTCACTTCAAAGTGTAGTGAGCCAACCACTACCATGCCTGAGCTCTGCTGCAGTTTGCAGCAGCTCCAGGACAGAAGTGCCATGGGTATTCTCTCTTTTTTTTTTTTTTTTTTCTTTTTTGTTTGGGTTTTTTTTTTTTGGGGGGGGTGTTTTTTTTTTTTTGTTTGGGTTTTTTTTTTTTGGGGGGGGTGTTTTTTTTTTTTTGTTTGGGTTTTTTTTTTTTGGGGGGGGTGTTTTTTTTTTTTTGTTTGGGTTTTTTTTTTTTGGGGGGGGTGTTTTTTTTTTTTTGTTTGGTTGGTTGGTTTTTTCCCCCCTAAATTTAGGCTGGAACACAGCTTACATCTGGATTTCAAAATCATTTAGGAATTTGATGTAGTCCACTGGGAGATGAACTCATTGAGAGCAGCCCTGCAGAGAGAAGGACTTGGGTGTTCTGGTGGATGAAGAGCTGGACAGGAACTGGCAACGTGCACCTTCAGCCCAGAAAGCCAAATGTATCCTGGGCTCCATCAAAAGGAGCTGGTGAGACCCTGCCTGCAGTGCTGCATCCAGATCTGGGGTCCTCAGTGCAGGAAAGACATGGACCTGTTGTTGCAGCAAGTCTAGAGGAGGGACACAAAAATGCTGGAACACCTCTCCTACAAAGACCGGCTGAGACGGTTGAGATTGTTCAGCCAGGAGAAGAGGAGGTTCTGAGGAGATCTTAGATTTTCCTCCCAGTACCTGAATGGGACTATAAAAAAAGAGGGAGAACAACTTTTTACATGAGCAGGGGGTAATCAGATAAGGGGGGGACAGTTTTAAAATAAAAGTGGAGAGATTTATATTATATTTTAGGAAAAAAAAAATGTACTGTGAGGAGTGAGGCACTGGCACAGGTTCACAGAGAAGTTGTTGATGCTCTATCCTTGGAAGCACACAGGGCCGGGTTGGATGGGAATTTGAGCAATCTGGTGCAGTGTGTGGCATCCCTCCCCATGGTGGTGGGGGATTAGAACTAGATGGTCTTTAAGGTCCCTTCCAACCCATTCTATGATTACAATGCAGGTATCCAGGTTTTCAGCAAGGAAAGGATAGGGAGAGCACTGCTCATGCTGCAAGACCTTCCCTGACACCCATGCTGTCTCCAGACAAATAGAGGCTGTGAGGGCTGGGCAAGCGAGAAGACTCCAAACTGCTGTGATCTCCCTACCCTACACCTCTTCCTCTGTCTCCATGTATGCCTTGGGACCCTGGAGCTACCAGAGTGCTTGAGCATAATGGTTCCTTTGACTTTGGGCCAGGTTTGAGTGAGGTGATTAAACAGAACTGGTTTCTTGTTGTGCTTCCTCTGCTTCATCTGATAAAACTTGACTCTGGCTTCCTTGCTGCAAAGTACTTAAACTGTTCTGTGGTCACCTCCATGGGCAGCAGCTCCCATGTTGCCTCTCAAAGACACCCTTATCTATATTTACCTTCTATAAGAAGGCTACCTGTTTTGGTAGCCTTCTTATAGAAGGTAAATATAGATAAGGGTGTTTTTGTTTGGAGTGTTAGAACATCAAGCCATTTAACTAGGAACTCACTACTGAAGTTTCTGACAGAACTGTCGGTAGTTACATTTTTTTCCACATGATTTACTGATGTCCCTATCTTTGTCTGACTAGTTACAACCTCTCCAGGAAAATTAAAGTTGTCAGTCAAACCTGACTTATTTGAGAAGCTAGGAAATGGTTTACTTACTTTAGGGCACTTAGGCAGTATGATCATGTGGCAACTGGATTGTCCACTTACCTTGAAAGAAGGTGGCCGTCCTTCCGCTTTGTTCCTTAAAATTACTCTATAGTGGAGATAGCATCTCCTCACAAAAGGTACCTACTCTTGTTCTCTGTGAAAGAACAGACCAGCTGCTTTTTGTACTAGGCACCCACACTGCAGGGAAAATATAATTCACTCTGGGCATCAGATGCTCCTCAAGGGAAATAAGAGGATGTTTCTATCTGGTCCTAGCAGAAATAAAGCACTCAGTGTGTACTTAACTACATTTAGAGGCATGATTACTGTAGAACCTGATTTAAATTACTTGAGTAATTCACAAATGAATAACTTTGTTTACAACACCTGTTGCCTCAATGTGATGAGCTAAACACCAGTCAGGTGATGTCGTGAGACTGAGTCACAAGTTTGAGACAGAAGAGCTGCTTAGGTCACCCTGCCCATCCCTTGCCTACTCTGCTGTGCTTCCCTATAACTTGTTTCTGCACTACTTTTTTTAAATTCAAAGCATTTCATGTAACAGTGTTTTCATCACCAGTTTCTGTATTTTTTTTCCCACTGTAAGTTTTCCTTGTTAGGAAAGTACTCCTGAAAAAGGGTTCTCATTCTGCATTGTCACTTTATCATGGACTAATAGAATACAAGGCTGCAAGAGACTCAGATCATCTGGTCCATCTCTATGCCTAGAGGCAAATTCAACTATAATTAAAACATTTCTGTCAAATGTGTGTTCAGCCTGCTGTGAAAGATCTCAGCCTCTTCCGGCAAGCCATACCAGAGCTTGGGTGCTCCTACTATTATAAAGTTTTCCTAATGCCTAAATATTTCCTGTTTCTTTTCATGCTCACTGCATTTCCGTATCTCTCCCAAGGGAGCATGGATTACAGTTACTAGTACTATTTTCTGCTTGCATTATTTTAATAAAAGATACATATTTTCCCTCTAAGTGAAAGCATGACATATAGACTAATCTGTTCTTCTGCAGATATCAGGCCATATCTGTTATCTCTGAGACTTCTGTTTTATTTCATCTTCTATCAGCTAAAAGAAATATCTTCATTCTTAAACACTCCATATTTAGTTGGGAAAAGTACAGTTTGGCTTAATCCTAACAGACTGGGCAATATAGGGTCAAAAAGACTCTTTTTAGGGGTCAAAGAGCAAATTTTGCTTTGCACCACAAATGAATGTGTTCTTATAAATATTATTGAATTTCCCCTGACAATTTAGGAACATATTATTTATTTTAGACATCAGGAGAGCTGTGCAATAATGCCTGTAATATACCCGCACTACTGGAAGCAAAAAAGCTCAGGTAGCTTCACAGGAGATCTGAATCTCTTGGCTACACTGGTGGTAGTAAACTAAACAGTGACAGTGCCCATTCGCTGGCTTTGATGCTACCTGGTGTGATCTTGTCACCTTCTGCTATTATTTCTATTAAGCTCCATCAATGGTAAAAACCAGTTTACATCCTTGAGAGGCCTGTTGGAAATGCTCTGTGCTCATTCCCAGGCTGGGAGCTGCCAGCTGGCTGTGGCAGCACCTGTGCCAAGTGCTGTTTTTCCAGCATCAGGGCACAGGCCAGAGTGTCCCAGTGCCTCTGCCTGTGCCTTGACTCTGATTGTCTTGTACAGGAATAGCACTTGTGTCCTATTTCACTAGCTTAAGTGCAAGGTCATCTTTTCCCCACATTAGCTTGTTCTCTAAGGTCAGCAGGGTGCCTTTGAGGCTGGTACAGCTAAAGGAAAGATTTAATGCATAGTGTCTGCTTTGAAATAATTTTTGCTCATGTCAGTTTGCATTTCCAAGACTACTAAATAGGAAAGGTAGTCGAATTACAACAGTCACTCAAAAAAATTGGACAAAATATAATTCATGAAATTCTAAATTTTTCCATTAATTGCAGGTCTGAACGAAAGCTCCTTAGGGTTGTTTTTCAAATGTGAGCAGGAACAGGAGATTAGACAACTAAAACATCAAATACTTAACTGCAACATTAACTGTACTTTCAAAATGTTGGCAGGGATCCTGGAGAGTCGCGTGGTTGTTGTACCAGTACACAAAGAATGTTTTACAGGACTGTCTCTGATCACTGTTTTTCAGAGGAACTGAATGCACAGGCAGCTGCACTTTTGTAAAATTACCAGCTCTGTTGCAACACACTGTTGACTTTTCTGCTAATGAAATGTACTGTTTGCCTGGGGCAGTTCCTCTTACGATGTTTCTGAGATTTATTTTTTGGATAATGGAATTTTGATTGTTTTTAAGAAAGAAAGAAAAATAATGTTTCTTTGCAGCCCTGAAAGCCATCTGTGTCCTGGGCTGCATCCAAAGCAGTGTGGGCTGCAGGTGAGGGAGGTGATTCTGCCCCTCTGCTCTGCTCTCATGAGACCTCACATGGGACTGGTGCACCCAACTCTGGGGCATTCAGCACAGGAAAGATGTGGAACTGCTGGAGCAAGTGCAGAGGAAGCCACAAAGGTGATCAGAAGGCTGAAGCACCTGTACCCTGCAGACAGGCTGAGAGAGTTGGAGTTGTTCAGCTTGAAGAAGAGAAGGGTCTGGGGAGACCTTATGTCACCTTCCAGTACGAGAAGGGGCAACAAGAGAGCTGGAGAGGGACTTTCTATGAGGGCTTGTAGGACAAGGGTGAACATCTTTTAACTGAAAGAAGGTAGGCTTAGATTAGATATTAGGAAGAAATTCTTTACTGTGGCGATGGTGAGGCACTGGAACAGGCTGGCCACAGAAGCTGCAGACGCTTCATCCCTGGAAGTGTTCAAAGCCAGGCTGGATGGGGCTTTGAGTACTTTAGCCTCATTAAAGGTGTCCCTGCCCATGGCAGGGGGGTTGGAACCAGATGGTCTTTCAGGTTCTTTCCAACCCAAACCACTCTATGATACCTCTTAAACACAAACAGGCACATGCAACAGGAAAATGCAATTATACTGAATTCAAAATTTGCATACAAAATGCATCTGTATTTCAATTATTAATTTACCCTGGAAGAGTATTTCTGATCATTTAATTACTGGGGTAACAGTGCTAGTATTTTAATTCTGCTTCTGAGAATAGAAAAGATAAACCACTTGTTAAAACAATGGGCCATGTGGAAACAGGTCTGCTCCTAATTCAGATGCTAGAAGTCCTTTTTAATGCCTTCTTTTTAATATAAATTCCATTTATCAAATTAAGAAACTGAAATGCACCCTGATTAAATTACTTATTTAATTAAAATTAAATAAGTAATTTAATCAGGGTGCATTTCAGTTTCTTAATTTGATAAATGGAATTTATAATATCTTGTGGTACATAAGGTTGTTGAAAGACTTGGTAAACTCTGTTTGAATACTGTGGTGCAATCCTTAGTGGAATGTTCCAAGTGCAAGATGTTGTCATGAATAGAGAAGGCCTATGTGCCAGACCTTCCTCTGATTGTGCCACCTCAAACTTACTTGTCACATCCCCCACATGAAATGATATTCTAATTACACATGTACCAGAGTGTGTGAGTGTAATTACCAGTGTAATTAACAGTAATGGAACCCTTAAGAACTGGACCTACCAGAACTAGGTGAATTTATTTCTGTAGTGCTTGTTTTGCTATTTCTGATTGCTCCCTATTTGTAATGGCTTCATAGTCTTTATTTAAATGAAAGAAAATTCAGAAAAAGTATCATTTTATACCTTTTCTATTTGTTCAGTAAAATTCCACAGAGTATTCTGGGTGTCCTATAACTTGATAATGTCAGAGAGCAGAATGTTTTTCCTTGTGAGAATTTTTGTTTGAAAAATGTTGAGATTTGAATATGAGGGGATATGGGTGTTTTGAGGACACACCACCAGCAAATCTGACTATAACTTTTCTAGGCAAGAAAGAGAAATCTTTCAAATTATTTGTTCATATCATCATCATCATCATCGTATTCACTGATCCTGTAGAGTTAGTCCTTACAGTATGAAATTTCACTATGGAATAAGAAGTATTATAAAATGCACTTCAGAATTTCTCTTGAATAACTTTTCCTTTTATTTATATGTGTCCCTTCATCTCCAGCAACACTGAAAGCTTACCCTACTTAGTGGGTATTAATTAATGTCAATATGTCTTGCAACTGTGGCTTCATTAAAAATGAAATCACCATTCACTCCTACTTCTGTGCATTCATACAGAGGTTGTCACAATAATTGTCTCCTCAGCTGTGGGCTCTGTCTCTGGAAGTACAGTCACGCTGCTGAGGCCCCTGTGCTGCCTGTCTGCAGAGCAATTACGCAGAGAACATACTCATGCCTCTGCTATGCAGACCCTGAGCACCAGGATGCTTCAAAGGGGCTGAAGTGTGCTCTTCTTGTTCTACAAGAACTGCCTTCCCTGTCCTACTGGGTACTAGAGGTCTTCCCGTACCATGAACACATCTAGGGATGATGCCATATGAAAAGATCTTTGGCATCCCCATCCTGCAAAAGAATAAACTGACACTGTTGTAGTCTATGCTTCTTCAGAGCTCACAGAATTTGCTGACTTCCAAGTTCTCTCCAGCTGATCATGCAGATCCTACTAGCAGAGAACTAAATCTTTCTGCAAAACCCCTGAAAACTGAGGTGGTGGAAAAAAAAATTGAGAACATTTCTCAGTCCAGATAAAAAGTGAGGATGACACAAAGGCCACGTGGCTTACAAAGGAATCTTAGGAGAGGCATTCATTGAAGTTGGGTTTCAAGGACCATGATTAAGGCCTGTATATATTAACCTCTTTGTATTTAACCTCTGAAATTATTTTTCATTATGTTTTGTTTCTTTCAGATTCCATTGATGAAAGATCCTGGTTGGATTCGAAATGTCTGGACACGCAATCTAAATGTAGGAATTTAATTGTTCATTTGTTTTCTAACTCCCATGCCTTAGAGCAGGCCCAGCTTGAAGCCCAGTGGTCTTTGGTAAAGCAGCATGAGGAGTGGTTAATTTGCCCACTTCCTGGTACCCAGTGCAGAGTGTCCAAGTGTCACTCTTTGGACACTGTGTCACTATATGTCACCGCTATAATGTGATATTATTATTCCTGTGAAAGGCTGGGTGGCTCTGTGAAATTGGCGGCCCTCATACGTGGCCAGTACTAGCAGGATAAGGATGGAAAAAACACAAAAATTTGGAAATTTGGCACTTGACCTGGAAAATAAGCACAGAGTGAGCAAACCTGTGGCAAAAGTGAGATGCAAGACATGTCCCAAGCCAGGGAAAACATGCCCAGACATCCCTGCTGCCGCTCTCCTGGAAGGCAGAGAGCACATCTGTAAGGTGGTGGTCTTGGAACACAGCCATGGATTGACAGAAGAACCACTCAGGAGAAGGAATGAGAGGGGGAGAACAGCACTTCCCACACCAGTTATAGAACTGCCACTGCTGAATGGTTGGCAGAGGAGGCAAAGAGAGGCAGATCCAGGGAACAACCTGATGCTTGTCTAAGAGACTCAGCACTCTATTCCTCAGAGTGACCTACTCTTACAGTGACGGTGGGGTGGAGTATTTAGAGGCTGGCTTGATGAAATCACAGGTAAGTCCACAGCATTTCTACCCAGCAGCAAGCAGAGCTATGCAATGACATCTGCTGAGCTATTGGAGCCACTGTCCAGCTCTGCGTAGGCTTCACAGAGGTATTAGCCTGGGTGGAGTGTAATGTTGGCACAGCTACACTGCCATCTCATGTAAATCCCACCTGGGGGCTCCAGACAACCTACACAGTGCAGTGTAGGATATCCTCTATGCTTTCCAGAGGAATCTTCCCGATCCAGGAGCCTGTGGAGACTTGCTTGTAGCTTGTTGGTGTGGGAGCTGGTTGGCAGAGCCTGGCAGCCTCTCAGTTGGGTCTGGCAGATGTATGAAGGAATGTCAGCTTCAACAAATTGAGGATCTTACCTTCATGCTGAGCTGGATATTAGCAGTGTGACATAAACTGAACAGCTAGGTAAGCCAAACAGGTAGTCTGAAATGAGGATGGGGTTGTTTGCTGTTGCAGGAGTTGGGTTTGGACATGCAATTTCCAATTTGCAATCTCTCTGCAAAGAGCTGTGCTTTACAGACAGAAAGGTACCTGGGAATTCAAAATGCCAGTATAATAAACAGAGAAGGAACTGCAATTAGGCCATTAGCAAAGGACAGCATAAAATGTGAAAATTAAACACATGTGAAGTGATACTACAGATGTGATCTTTTAATTCCAAACTTTGGGAACATTCAGATCTGCATTCAGCTGAGATTCTGAAATTTACAAGAACATCCGCTGGGTAACCAAAACATGCCATGTGAACTTGTGATGCAGCTTCGAAAGAATGGGGGATAACACATACTTGTAGTAAGATTATACTTTAAGAAGGATCAGGTTATGGGTTATTTGGGCAAAACTTTGAATTTTTAAAAATGTACCAGTACTATTGTTTTTGTCCTAAATTTCTCATAAGCTAGTACATAAATACATGAAGAAGAGGAGGAGGAAGAATTTTGTAATGTGGATGTGCTACATTTAAAGTCTACTCTACAGAAAGAAGATTGAGGGAAACTGGCTAACCACTAATGATAAAAAAAGTCTTAGAGATTGTGCAAATAAAAGAGGTGTTTGCACTAAGCTGTGCCAATATCTGCAGAAAGAAGTTGGCAGTATGAAACAAAAAGTGAGAAAAACATACCAGGCTGAATCTGCCACAGGAAACAGAATTACACAGAACAAATAACAACTGACCTGGACAAGGTAGATAAGCAATAAGCATGATCCCATGCAAGCAACATGAAAAACATGCAGGGTGAATGAACTGGGCTGTCATCTAGGGCTGCAGGGGAGTGACATCTGACATCACTGGGATGACTTCACAGCGAAGATTTTTTGTTAGTGCCCAAATTGCAGTGTGGGGGCTGGCATGGGGCAAACGGTGTCTGAAGAGTTCACATCAGAAGCAGACATGTACCTTGACATGACTCTGACCTACCTGTGGGTATGACTTTGTTTTTTATTTTATTAAATAGGATTATTTTCTTTGTTTTCTGACCAGTCCTTTGTCTCTTCTTGTACTATGGCAGAGCTTGATATAAAACACTGCTTTCCTGTTCCTACTCTTGCTTTTTTTAAAAAAAAAAATCTTCAACTGTTTGGAACAATGAGCAAACCCTTTGCTTGTGTAATACAGAGTTCACTGGCTTGAAGGGGATTATGTTGCTCTGTCTGAACTGAGCACCAGGCCTGATACTTTCAGACTCTAAACTCACTGGGATGGGAATTCTCTTTGTGCATGATATGACCAACACAATGTGGCTGATGTGTGAGTAATAAAACAAGCTGATGTTTTTGTGGGCAGAAGCTGCTGCCTTTGAGAGACTCTGCATGGTATGTAGATTTGTCTGAAGTAGATATGAAATGAGGGTAGCAGGAATGAGGCAAAGTACCTGATGAACTCTCATATTTGCATAATGGAATATGGAAAGCATACAGGCCACCAGGACAAAGGCTTTCTGTTCCAGGACGGGCTGGACCTAATGAAATGGATTTCCCTAATTTCACCAAAGTATATTATTTCCATAGATTTACACAAAGTGCTTGTTTTAACACATACTTCTACTGTATTATGGAACAAGGATAAATTATTTTCACAGTGTGTTAATTCCTGAGCACACCTATTTTCTCAAAACAACTCTGAAACATAATGTTTTTAAACAATTCTTGCACGTATGTGCAAGTGGTGGTAAGCTTTTTGCAAACAGTGAAGAGAAATACATGGAGACAGAATTGACACATTTATGTAAGGGCAGGACCTAAAGAGCTACATGTAGAACAGACAGGCTTGATAATAGATTTATTTATAATATCTTAATACTAGACAAATTAAAATGGTTTCAACTGTCTCTGTTCAACATTGAATTACATTTCCTTCTGATGGGTCACTGCCTCCTGAGAGCCATTCAAACACTTCATACTTTGTGACCAGATTACATAGACATATTAAACACCCCTTTAAGACAAGTGTGTTTCACTTGCAAAAACTGTTGTGCACTTTAGACTTCAAGACTCTTTTATACTGAAGTTTTCATTAGAGTAAAATTTTAATTTTTGCTCAGCTTTCAACATAATGGCAGAAATCAGAGAAAAAAACTTTCTTTCACACCACAGACTAAAGTTCCTCCATTGGCTAATATACCCTTTGTCACAGCAAATCTAAATTTAATTTTCCAAGTAATTATTTTTAGACTGACGAAGATGAAATGTTATTTAATTGTAGTTCTAAAATAACATTCACTACTATGTTCAGGGATTTTAGTGCTATAACACTTCTGGAGAGACTACACTCATTTTGACACTGTGAGTATTTTGAGGGAAGGACCTACTGAATTACCCAGGGCATTTCTTCCACTCATAGAAATTTGAACATGAAACTGATGTAAAGTACATTTTCATTATTTTGCAAACTAAAAATCAGAAATAAATTACAATGCTCCTGCTTTAACATGACTCACTTACAGGTTCCAATTAGTTTTATACAAGTCCTCAGCCTAAATCAGGAGAATTAAGTGCTTAGATAAGAGAAAGAATGCAGTATTTATTGATTAATTACCCAGGCTTGATGCAAATATTTAAAGAGAATTTATTGTCTTGTGATGTGCAGGATTTAATTCTGTGTCTCAGCTTGTTCCTAGGATTTTCACACAATTCTGATTATTAATTTAATCTATAACAATATATTTTTAAGAACAAAAGAGCTGACAACAATAAATTGTCAGCTTTTACAGCAACCAAGACTGAAAAGATTATTTTGCTTAAGGAAAATATTTGATTATTAACTTAATCTACAACAATATATTTTTAAGAACAAAAGAGCCGACAACAATAAGATTGTCGGCTTTTACAGCAACCAAGACTGAAAAGATTATTTTGCTTAAGGAAAATATGTTTCTAAACACTGCCATTGTTCCATTTTGCTCAAATTTGCCTGATAAAAATTTATCACAAGAATTCAATGGATGATTGTATTTTTAATTCAAAACAAGCACAGTGGCTCAAACTGTAATCACTAAAATCCCCAATAATGGAACTAAAAGGAAAACACTTCTAAAACAGATTATCCCAATCCTGAATGGGAATGCAGAGGCTGAATTGGAAAAAGTACCTTTTTAAATGTTACACACAGTTAAAAAAACCAAACCAACAAACAAACAAAAAACTGCTGTAACCTGGTTATATTTTGTCACTTCAAATATTCAAGAAAATTGACAATTAGTAAGAGAGAAAAACACTAAGTAGTACTAGGTTGCATTATCTCACTTTTTTTTTTACGGCAAAAGTAATGAACTACTGTAACCTGGTTATATTTTGCCACTTCAAATATTCAAGAAAATTGACAATTAGTAAGAGAGAAAAACACTAAGTAGTACTAGGTTGCATTATCTCACTTTTTTTTTTACGGCAAAAGTAATGAACCTTTCTTTACTTTGGATGAAGGATGAAGATGTGAACTTTTGAGCAGCATACCAGCAGAAACCTCCCCCATCAGTTCACTGGTGAGGGAGAAAATAGTCACAGTCTGCCTCTCCTCCTGACAGGCTGCTCACAATCCTCCATCTGCCTGTTTCTTGAGGGGAGAGTAAACCCTTTTCATCTAGTTTATATGACAGCCCGAACTAATTACAGTACCTGTGAGAGTACAGAATTATCTCATTTCAAAGCCAAGCAAACCTGCTTCTTTTAATGCCAAGCCAGGGACAGAGTGCCCCTGCATTCACCAGGAGCCACACACGGCACAGACCCCGGCTACCCTGGTCTGCACAGAAGTGAAGAATTTTTCTCTCACAGAGAGAAGCATATGCTACTTCTAGATTGCTATTTGTATTATAAAACACATTTTAGATACTTCACTCTCTCTGTGGAGTTACAGAATGAACTTCAAGCTCACCTTTATTAGCACTTAATTCTCAGCCCACACGAAGAAAAAGCTTTACACACAACATCTATTAATCCTCTTCTTACCATAAGTGCAGCTGTTGCATCTTTGCTACCTACAGTTTGCCTGGTAAGGTGGAGACAACACAGTGTACTAATCAAGATGTCCAGTTTTACAATCCCCAAGCAATAACTTTCAGAACCTATTTGCAAGGATAATTTGATATTGGTAGGCACTCTGATCTGGAAATTTCAGACATGAGGCTGAGAGAAAATCAACACATTTCTCAACAGAAGGAGTTGGTTTCCAAATATCTTTCTCTTCTTTGGGATTAAGATTGCCATTTTAGTTTCCAAGCATTGCAGGTAGTGTGAAGAAAAGATTATACCCTGGGAAACAGACCAGCTTTGTTTGAAGTTCTCAAAGCATGTTTTGTACTTTTTTGTTCTGAACAAATAATACCAATGATTTTGGTTTGCTGTGCTTTGAAAACAGTATTCTGGGCAGAAGCTTTGCTGGTCATGCACAGATATATTGGACTGATGAAAAGCTAGATTTTGGGCTGGAAAGCATTTTGTCCATGACAGGATGGACGAGCTGCGTTATGAATTCTCATTTCTTGTATGTATGTGCACTTAGACACCAGTATGTATTTTACCTGAGCAGGACACAGGTCTGTGTTTGAACAGGCATATGCAGGAATTGTGGTCTTGGCTGAAGAAAGAACATGTGATGATTTCACTGTTACATCCTTAGCCTCACACTGCAATTGCTTTGCTTTATCAGGGCTCAAGCTTTTCTAAGCTTTTTAAGATTATATTTAGAGAGTTCAACTGCGGCTAGTTACAGATTTGGAGCTAAATTGCTTTCTGATGAGACTGGACTAGTACAAGTGTAGCTCCAGCAGGGTTGATATATTTAGCCTCTCTTGTTCCTAATTCCTACACTCTTCTGCTTTGATGATATTTGGATCATAGGAGTCAACAGAAGTCTCTGTTTCTTAGTACCAAGTATTTTGTAGCAGAGAAATGACTTTTGACTGGGGAAAGAGCTGCTAGGATATAAAGGAAGCATTGAGGTTCTCATGGGTTTGCATGATTGGATATCCATCTAGAGGAAAAAGAAAAGCTCTTCTGAGAATCTTCATCATCAAGACTTGTTATATTCTGAGAAGCAAAAAAAGACTTGTGTAGTGGTTCATTTGCTAGAGATCCCCTTTCCCCCTTTTTTTCAGTGAGGGGGAGGAAAGGGTGTATCTGTCACAAAACCAAGTCCAAAAGTACTTGGTTCAAAATCAAGTTTGGTTATGCAATGCACGTGCTGATGGCACGAGAGATGTTACGATTTACAGAAGAGCATTTTGGTACATGATCAATGCTTCCTGCCCTGCCTCTAATTCCAGCTGCAACAGTTCCTGGAAAATTGCAATCCCACATTTGATCATTTGACAAAATAATCCTCTCAGTTTTGCTTTTCACTGGTCACTGCTGTGCCTCACAACTCACTGAAACTTTATTCTACTTTTGATGACATCACAAAAGTAGAATAAAGTTCTACTTTATTCACATCCTCCTGAGGATGATGTCATTATCTCACCTCTTAACACAGAGGTCAAAAGATAAGAAATGATGTCAGAAGTGTATTTGCTGGCACGTGCAACCGTCAGTAAATGATTACAATACTCAGGAACTGTGATGATACAGAAAGCAAAATCCCAAAGTTAAAGCTGTCAAACTGCAAGGACCTCAGGGGGACAGATACAAAGCAAAAGCAGCAGCACATTCAAAACTGGCAATGGGTTAAAGTCAAAGGGTGGTGGGGGGGAAGGAGGGAATGTTTTAGAAATCTCTGCAACTAAATAACATCTACATATACTTTTAAAAAATGGTCTCCAATCAAGCACTTAAATACAGATTAAATGCCAGCATTTACAAGCTGCAACACCCTGCACTCTGTGCCTTCAAATGAAGGATGAAGTACTAGATAATTGTACTTGAAGAAAAAAGGAAGAGAAAAAGAAAGGGGGAAAGAAAAAAGTGAACCAGACAGAGAATTCAGTAGCTTATCAGAGGCAGCTGTACTGTATAAAAATATCTACTTATGTTAGGAGAGAAACTCCTTTGTTATGATGGTGAGATGTTTAATCAGGTAATTACAGAGTCAGTCAAACTGCTTTTTGATGTTTACACTGGATTAAAGCTAGATCAACTCTTAATTTACACTATGTGAGCTACTCTGAGTTTATTACTTATATAAAAAATGTCAGCATGACTCCAGAGCCATTTTTGCTTATAAGTTAATTATAAATTAAAAGCTAAAAGCTCATCTCTTCTCTTTACAGAATAATTTTTACCTGCATATTTGGCATTCATTAACAATTGCAGTCATTCATAACCCAGGTTCTGTGTGCCTAAACATCAACCCTAGTTTTAGTGGGGGAAAAGCCAGACTGATAATGCACAGTGGTTTGAATTTTGCTCACTGGCAACATCTTTGCTGGTAAAATCTAGCATCCTAAGATAGAACTGAAGGCTTTCCCCCTGCCCCTTGCATGGACTTAGATAATTTTTTCTAGGAATCTGTTCTTAGATTTTATTAAACTCTTCTGTGCTTGTCAACTCTTTTTAACCCAGTTTTATTAATTTACAAAAGATTACACAACTCAACTTTCTTTGTAAGTGTATTTTCATAGTAACTATGAGCCCAGATCATAGGCTAGAACTCCACTGTGCCAGAACTATACAAACACAGAGTGAGTGCGTAACTTATAAGGTCTTTGAAACAAGAATCAGAGTTAGATAATAATGAATTCATGTACATTGATCATGAAAGGAATAGAAAGACAAATGCCTATGCGCAGGTCCTTCAAAATTTTGTGGACAGTTTTAGATCAAACCGTGGTAAACAAACACCTGTTGACCAACACAATTCCTCCAGAAAGAAACCTGTCAAAGGTGAAACCTTTCAGGAAGAAATAAATAATACTTCAGGACTTCATCATTCCTGAGTGTGTTTTGGAAATGACACTGTCAGAGACTTTCCTCTTGCTAGGGCTATACTCCCTCTGCCAGCCAGTCTGTGGGTAACTCCAGATTGCTTTTTAGGAACCATCCCTGACCGTACTATCCTCCAAACTCTGCACTGGGCTGAGTCCAATCCACAGCCATGACTATGCTAAGGCTTGGACAATATCAAAGTACTGGTTATGTACTAGTGCTTGGTCCTCTAGATAGAACTAATTGAGAGCAGTTATAAACTGAAGTGCAGCACAAGTAAGGGTTTCAGAATGAGTTGGCAGAGGTAGTTCCAGGGAAGTAATCGGAGGAACATCACTCTGCATGGTGGTCACACCAAGAATAAGAATAGAGTGAAAAAGCACAGAAGGATGGTGCCCTGTTGTTAAGGGAAACTCACTTTGCTGTGCAAGCATTTGGCACTTCCCACAGCATCTTGTGTGTATTGTGGCTGTATTTACTCTGCTCTGTGGGAAGAGCATACATGACCTTGCACATCGAATCATTTAAAATGTAGAACATTATTCTGTGGGCTATTTTACATCAAGCAGCAGATGGTTGGACATGGTAAGTAGCTAAACACAATCTAGTACTTCCAAAAATGAGAACCTAGCTTCTGGATTTCTGAAAGAAGCATGGAATGGTGGGTATTGTTGAGACTGTGGAAAGACAGTGTTTTTGATTCAGAATGTTATGATCATGTTTTGACTTTAGCATAGTAGAAGACCATAGGGGACCAATATGTTAGAGGAGTCCTCCCACCTAACATGGATGGTGAAGGCTGGAGATTTCCACTCTCTCAGAGGGAACACAATATGGGATTGTATTCTGCAGAGATGTGGTGGGCAGAGCTCTGGCAGGATCCACAGTCAACACAGATAAAGCTTCTTTTATTAACAGGCATGGGATTATTTACCAACATTTCTCATTGCCTACTGACTGCCCACTGGCAGGAGATTAGATACGAAATGCCTGGGAAATGAAACTGCAGTTGTGTATTACTTTCTCTTTGGCACCAAGTATACACCTTTCCTTGTCATGCCTGGGCAGAAACTGTCCTCACTAACTTTTCTGTTCTAAACTGAAGCGTACTCATTAGTGAAGCTGTTTAACTAGGAATGGAGGAGAGAACAAGGGGTCGGGACTGGAGTCTGTGAGTTTGCACAGGGTCCTATCACTCCGTGACTCGGTCTTAGCTGTGAGCTGTACAAACACTGGCCAACATGGAGAGAAAACTAAGAGAGCTATAGGAAGAAGACGTGTTGCAGAAAAACAATTTGAAGAATTACAACCTGGTGATAACCTAGAGAAGATTCCACTAAGATTGTTTTGGAGTGTAACCAGAAATTTAACAAAAATGGAAGGCTTAATTACTCTAATTACTATTCCCAAGCTTCATGTACATTTTCAGCTGCATGTACATTTTGAGGCCTACAACATGGAGATGCTGGAAATTCACCTCTCAAAAACTTTTTTTCAGGCCTAAAACTAACAGAGTGCTTCAATAATTACCTTTTGATTTTTTTTTTTTTTGTGAAATCTTTGTCATCTTTTATTCCTCCGTGTTACTCTGTTTCCTGTTTATTTGTTTTGCACATAGCAACACCCTCTCCTGAGTTCTGTAAACAAGACTTCAAAAAGGCCTGGAACATTCCTTCATCAGTTTGTTTTTAACATGGACATCCACTTCCCTTTTTAGCTGTGTAAGGCGGTCAGCGAAAAGAGAGGTTACAATATGGTTTGCATACAAGGAAGCCACTATCAGGTGGAAAAGCTTTATTTCATCGCATTTATTTAAAGCGACAAAGCGTCTGACGCTGACAGACGTGTTCCCCATGGCGATGAATGCTAGGCTCTGGCAGCCCAAGCGACGCCTATCGGGGACCTGCCTTTGCTCAGCCTGGGCTGAGCGATTCTCTTTCCCATTCTCCGTTTTTCCCAGCTAGGAACCTGACCCGCCGGCAGCCGCAGGATCACCCCACACGCCGCGCCTCGGCCGGGGGATCACCCCACACGAGCGCGCCACGGCCCCGCCCCGGCCCGCGGCGGCTGCGGCAGCTCCGGCCCCGGCGGGCGAGNNCCGCAGCGTCCCGCGGCCGCGGCGCGCACAGAGGCGGCGGCGAGCGGAGCTGCGGGAGCCGGCCCGAGGCAGAGGTGGGTGCCGGGGCTCTGGCGGCCTCTGCGGGAGGAGGGAGGCCCTTCCTCCTCCGGTTGCCGGCGGGCAGGGAAGGCAGGGCCAGGAGCCGCTGAAGGCAGCGGGTCCGTCCGGCCTGGGCATCCTGGCGGGGCTTCGGGCGGCTGCCCGCATCCCCTGCCCGCATCCCCTGCCCGCATCTCCTGCCCGCATCTCCTGCCCGCATCTCCTGGCCGCCTTTCCTTGCGGAGCCGCCTGGCTCTGGGCAGTGACAGCTGCGCCCCGGTTGCTGGGTGTATCGTGCTGGACACTGCTTTATGCACGGGATTAGAGGCAAGATGTGATGCTTTCCAGGTGTCCCCTCAGAGGGAGGCACTTTGCGTGGGGATCTCAGGTTTGGGTCCGTCCCTCGCCGAGCTGTGTGAGCTGGTGGTGGCCAGTGCCCTTCTGTGTGCTGCTGCTGCTTCCCCTTTGGCTTTAGGAATTTTGCTTCTCTTTGCCTGGCAGCTGCTGATGCAAATCGCTGCATTACGTCCCTGTTTCACTAATACTTTCCCTGAGCCTGAACAACGACAGCAGTAACAGGACAGAGGGATTTAATGACATAGCAGAGCCTGGCTAGCAGCAATGCAATGGCTACACGGGAAACTAAACTTTCAGATATTTTGTATTTCTTTTATGTTATCCCCCCAACAGTTACTATTTTTCTGTTGATTAGACTATCTCCTCTATATTCAAGAAGCAAAACTAAAAGCAAATGTGACTTGTGGGGAGGAGACAAAACACTGCATTATTGTTATTCCTGTCAAATAGAGGAATTGCGTAGAGGTAGTACCCCAGCCTTGATGTTGCAGACCATCTAGAAGATAATTTTTCTTTTCACATGCAAAGTCATAAGCCTTGATACATCTTTTGATCGCTAATTTGGCTCCTAGTCTGGAGAGTGTTTAGAAATTGTTTATTTTCTGGATAGCTTTATCTGTGTCCCTGCCTCTGCTGTCTCAGGAAGCAAACACTGGTAAATGCTTAGTGTTCACATACAAGTTTTTGTTGTCATCAGTGCGCTGTTAGAAGTTAGATAGGTGAACTCCTGTTACGGTAAAATGAGCCTGCTTCCATGAGGAGAAATGGAGAAGAACTGGGTAGACAGTGAAGGCAATCAGATGAAAAATGCTCAACATAAATATGTTATGATTTTAGGCATAAAGTCATGGGAATAGGCTCTAATGGTTTTAGATGATTTCTGCTCTTCTTATAGGTCCAGCTCACTAACACACATGCAGACTACCTGATAATATTTGCTTACCTGATGTAGTGGGGCCTATTAGTAAGGGAGTTGGGCAAGTTTTAGTCCTTGACCCTTTTCCATTCCTGAGCATGTGCAATGTATGGGTTTGTTTATCTGCGAACATATATATACACAGCAGTCATTAAAACCAGTTGAAATACAGTAAAATCTCACTTTAAACTCTAAAAATGCAGAAATATAGAGTCTAATGAATGAATTTGTTTTCCAGTCCTGTTGAAAGAAAGCATGCCAAGTCATGTGAAGTGTTGGTATAGAGTAGAACTACTGCTGTTTTTCCACTCTGATTTATATTCCCTGACTGACATCAGAACAGTAGCACAGGACAGCACAATACATGACTTACCATCTATTGTCAGCTACTTCAAAAGTTCTTGGTTTCAGGCATCAATTTGTGCCTTTCAATTGGTTATAAAGTTTGAATTCCTTTATGCAGGGTCAGTCTAAAGGGGTCCAGTCCTTCTGTATGTTCCCTCAAAGCATCTCCACGAGAAGTGAAGCATTGTACAGTTGGGAAGTTAAGGTACAGTGGGACCAAGGGGAATGTGGAAGCTCTCCCAAGAAATCTCTGGGAAAGGAATAGACAAGTCTTGAGATAGGATTTCAGGACTGCCTGGATTTTCAAGAGGTGCCTTGTACTGTGCACTGCTGACTCTCAGTTTCCCTCTTTGTTTGGTAGTTGCAATTGTATGGGTATGTGGTGAGTCAGATCATCCCATTGATCTAGCTAGAAATTATTTTTTCTGGCTTTAGTGGTGTTACTTTTCAGTGCTGACAGAAGGGCAAGATTTAGGAGAGCGTGGAATCTGCAGGTGGGAGGTTGGTGTGGGGACTGTGGTTGTACCCTTCAGCTGGCCTTGAAATAATTTTCCTGGACTCTTGGGTTCCAGTTTGATACCCTGACTGTGGGGCTTTGGGCCAGTTGTTTTGAACTTTGTTTGAATGTGGGGATTCACTGCAGGCAGGTTTTGAGTCTTCAGTTTGAATTTTTGATTTTAGATGCTCTCAAGAAAATATTCTTTCCTTTACAGGGACTTAATGAAGTATTGCACTGAGTAAAGTTTTAATCTTTGAAATACAGGCAATACCAGAACCAGAGGAACAGTCATGTCGTATTCAAAGTCCATGACTGTGAGTGAGTGTGAGTGGGGTGGGTTCCTGGAGGGACAGGCAGCTTGGAAGATAAGTTTGACATTTGATCCATTTGACTCTCTGGCTGTTTTAAGAAGTCACAATCTTTGGCACTGGCCTTGGGTAACTTGGAATAGAAGTCAAATAGTTCCTAATAGAATAATCCCAACCCTGAAATATTTCTGGAGGTTTGACTGGCAGGAAGCACAATGCTCTTTACTCTGGTGTAGAGCCAGCCACAGGCTGAATTTTGCTTTCTGATGTGGGACATACAAGTGAGCTGCACCTGTCCCCCAACTGACCAGATGTACTGCCAGATCACCTGCAGGAATATGGTCTGTCCCTGCAGCTGTGACTATGGGGAAGTCTGGAATAAATGCGAGTATAATTGGACTTGGACAGAGTTTACCCTCTTGTTTACAGAACAACCAAAGTCACACTGCTCAGCAGAGTGCTCTGGAGTCCTCTCTCAGCAACTTGTCCAAATTTGAGTCATGGCTGCTTGTGGCTCCCGTTCAGGTCATGTGTCCAGGTTTCCTTTCCCAGGAAAAAAAGAATATGCAAGGAGAGTGTTTGTCTGTGTCTCACTTGGGTGTGCTTGGCCTGCTGCAGTTGGGATATAGCCACAGTGGTAGACCCTGCCTGCAACCAATGGGAGCTACACCCTCTGAGATAAAAGCCTCAGTAGCTTGCCCAGAGTTATGTGGGTATCCTGTAGGAAAGGGGAGGTCTAAACTGAAGTCTCCCAAAGTCCCATGCAATGTCTTCATAGCTCCTCTAGAGAAAGTAAATCCAGGCTCTGATTTTACTCTGGAAAATGCACAAGTTTGGGGTTCTGCCTGGGCACTTGCTCAGAAAGGTGGGCTGGGAATTCATGGCAGTAACTTTAGGTTGAATTGATGTAGGAAGTCACAAATACTTAAGAAAAAGGCTTCTGAGAGTTTTTAATGATTTTCAGTTTCCTATCTGAAATGGCTTAAAATACTAAGGTATTTGAATGTGATGACCAAACAGTGACTTTACAGTGTGTTGACAGTTTACTAATAAACAAAAGTACATATTTTAAAAATGATAGAATGATAGTTATTAAGAGCTTTTATAGTTAATAAGTCAACATTACTATGGTTGTTGCACAGACATGAAGGGCTAAGCTTAATTTTGGAAATATTAATCTAGAAAATCTTCATCTGAAATATTTTCTTATCTCCCTTACATTTTTATCATGAATCCTTTTTAGAACATAACCTCTGAAACTGTTTTTCATGGTAAAGAATATGTCAATAGTAAAATTCCGTTAGTTGCAGTAGAGGGATTAAGTGTTCAGTACTGCAGACAAAACTGAATTGTTTCAGTGTCAAGAATAGAAATACTTGATATGCAGTGAGTGTTCATAAGCACTTACTTTGAAGTATTATAATTTACTTACTATTTTTTGTAGACGAATAATTTTCTTGAAGAGGCCACAGTCATATTCCCAAATATAGTCCGGTCTCTGTAGCTTTACATCTTCAAAACAGAAACCAAGGGCAGGTCAGGGGAGATGGACCAGGTTTGTAAAGTTGTCATAGTTTCAGTGTCAGCAGCAGCACTGCAGTGATGTATTTTAACTGAACACTAGCCCATGAATTTTTATCTTCTCTTCACCATTTCACAACCTGTATGGAAGTTCTTAGGAGGAAAATTGATTTGTTTTCTGCTTATGCCCATCACTTCAGCCATGAACCAGAGTCTCATCATCATATCAGGTATTAAAAGTGTAACTGAAATATTTTTCTGTATTTTTGTGGGTTTTTTTCTTTGTGCTATGTTTACCATTGCTAAAAATCTTTCTCTCCTGGCCTGCACAGCCAGTCGACAATCATAACCATAAAGCCTTAGACAGGGGGCTGAAAGAGACCTAAATGTTGCCAAAGCTCATTCTGGGTGACCAGACCAGCTAGAACCATCTATTCTACAAAGCTGTGTAAAGCTTTAAAAGAAGGTGACTGCTTCTTTTAAGCAGTCATGGGAATAGTGCCCAGCCCATCTTAGCTCCTTAGCTGTGCCTTGGAATTGCTGGGAGAGTGCTTATTGGCCTGTGCCTCAAAGAGGCAGATTTTGAAATGTACCAGAAGCAGATTTTGAAATTGAAATAGATTCAGTAGAGATGTCCAGACTGTAATGGTCAGGTCTGTGATGGGATATGGGTTGATTTATTGCCTTGGGCACAGGTAGAGCAACAATGTCTTTCCCAAAGGTTGCAGTTGCCTATTTTTAAATCAATCCCAGCAAACATTTGTCCTGTTTTCAAAATGTTCTGCATTGGAAATTTCATATCTTCCAGAGGAAGTGTGTTTTACTTTTTAATTACCCTTATAGCATGCCACCTAAATCAACTGTCAGTTTTTAGAGCATATTGAATAGCACTTGCATCCCTTAGTAATTTAGATATGTGTGGATATCTAATCTATTATTCATTAATGTGGCAACTGATGAGATACCAGGTATTGCAAACGGAAAAAAGGCATTTAGTTCCTATGATTTTCAGTGTTTTATTTTGAAAATTGCAGTAAAGAAAGATGAAATGGTTAAAAGGGGAAGAGGAGCTGTGAAAAAATCCCCAGAAAAACAAACAACCAAAACCATGCCACAAGGGGTATAATTACTGGCTTTTCCAGTGGAATTAGAACATAGTTTGGTGTACCTGTATGAAAGAAGTGGATTATCTAGATGGCAGTGTGTTTGATCTTACTGTGGCATCCAGCAGAATGGGAGTTTAAAGAATTATTTATTTTGTTAGGTCAGTCTTTCCTAAGTGAATAAATCAGTTAATAATAAGGGAGATCACCAGCTATTTATTTTTTACTTATTTTTCCACATGATGATAAATTCTGGAAATTGGTTGCTGTCTTTAACAATCAAAAGAGTTGGAAATTTTTTAGGCTTTCTGGAAGGTGATGCTAGTTAGATTTACATTTAAAATTATACTAGAAAATACCTTTAATTTTATAATAGATGAAAACTATAGAGCTGGAAATGTCTTCTGGCAAAGAACAAAACTCAAACCATTTGAGAATCCTGACAGAAGCAGTACAGACTGTTCTCACTTGCAAGCTTACATCAAAGGATTCTGAATTTTCCCAGCATGAAAAAATATTCTGTGTCCACTAGCATGGTATGAGAACAGGAGTTTTACTAAACTGAGTATAATGAACAGGCAGGCACTGGGGGTGTAACCCATGATGTAAACTTGTGTTTACTGCTGAAGTTGCTGCTGCCTGGGTCAGTAAGTGAAAGACTTCTTGGAACAGCCAGAGTGAAGTGTTGCTCCAAAACCACATCCAGTCCCTCTGGGGTTTGAGGAGTGTTGGTTTCCTGGAGTGCTGACATGGCATGGATCAACTTTAGATTCAGAGTACAGCCTTACAAACCTCAGATCCAAACAATCTCAGCTTTGGTTGGCATGCATAAATGCTGGGGTACAGGGCCTAAACCACCAGAGTTTAATGTCTGAACTCTTCCTCATTTTAACAACAGCATCTTCTGTTCCCTACATTTTAATAATAAACCCATTTTTTAAAGTTTATTGAGGAAGTGGGGTTTGTGTGATCCGTCTCCCAGTCTGTCTTTGAATTCCACAAAGACTTTGCTGTACGTGTCAGGTCCAGCCCAGCTTGAGAAGAGTGTCCACTACCAGCTCACAGTTTGAATGTGGCACTTTTTAAGAGATTTCCGCTGTATGGAAGCAAGCTGTGCTGAGCTGTTTGGCCTCAGAGCTTGTGGATGGTATCCAACTTTTCTAATTTGTGGGTATAAAAATAATCTTTGTGTCCAATGACAGGGCAGGCAGAGTAGGTAAGACTTGTTGTGAGCAAGAAGAGTTGCAAAATTCTCTGTTTAGGATTTTACGCCCAGCTGGTGTAACTGGTGTAAAGAGGATGTGAGAGTCCTCATGTTTGGATTGTCTGCCCAGAACTCTCCCAAACACTGAGGGTTTGTAGACTGTCCCAGCAGCTCCTTCTCCACTGAGGAAGTCGTGGATGTTTTGCACCTAGAAGTTTTGTTACTTCAGCAGACCAAGCATTAACTGGGGTGAACTATACTTTGTAATTTTGATCCCAACTGTAGCTGTATTTGCATTTAATTTAGCTCAATAAGAAATGTGGGGTTTTTGAACTTTGTAATTTTGACCACAACTGTAGCTGTATTTGCATTTAATTTAGCTCAATAGAAATGTGGGGTTTTTTGTGCTTTAGGTTGGAAAAATTGCCAGTAAATACTGAAGTATTTTTCCACAGCAAAGGGGTGATTTTAAAAGTTTGCTTGTATCTGTCACCCTGGAGGCTGACTTCTGAACTTAGATTTGTGCCTCTGTCATGCCAGCTTTTTAAAGAGTTTAGATGGTGGCCCCCAAGATAATTAGGGGGTTAAGACCTTATGACTTAGAAGCAGAGGCCAAGAAAACTAGTTTTATTTGTTCTTCAGAATACTCAGTTACTTTTTGGGGGTATGGAGGAAACAGTTGGGATATAAGAAGTGCACAGTGGTAGGACAAGAGGCAGTGGCACAAGCTGCAACAAGGGAAACTCAGGTATCATGGAGAAAATTTCCTGTGTGAGGACAGGAGATCAGGAGAGTAGAAAGGCTGAGAAATCTCTCTCCTGAAGACACTGGGAACTCTGCAGGACCAAGGTTGTGGGCAGCCTTGGGCAGGTGTTTGGACCAGGTGACCTTTAGAGGTCTGTCCAGCCTGCTGTTGTGTGACACAGGGTGGGGTGTGTGGCGTGAGTTTCAAGTGCTGTTCCCTGTGAAACAGCTTGCCACTAGATTTGCATTCAGGAAGGTGATGTTTCTAGTGTATAATAGGACCCCAGAAGTGCTGATGCCAGTTCAGTGCCGGAGAAAGGAATATAATTGCAATGAAGTTTTTGTGTATTGGTTTTTCAGTAGGTGGCACTTTCTGGATGCCTGAATTGAGGCTGTGCAGAAACAGCCCTCACTTCTGCAAACACTATTTAGGGATTATTCTTCCATTAGTAAACATCTGTCCTGGTTTTGGCTGAGATAGAGGTTTCCTCCTAGTAGCTGGTATAGTGCTATGTTTGGGATTTAGGATGAGGATAATGTTGGTAACACATTGCTGGTTTAGGTGTTGCTGAGCAGTGCTTACATTATGTCAAGGATTTTTGGTGGCTTATGTCCTGCCAGTGGCAGGGCTGGAGGAGCCAGCCTGAGAAATTGTGAGGGGACACAGGCAGGGCAGTTGATCCCAACTGGCCAAAGTGAGATTCCATACTGTAGGCTATCATGCCCAGAATATAAACCGGGGGAGGAAACTGGCCATGGGCTTCTGCTTGTGGAATGGCTGGGAGCTGGTCGGTGGGTGGTGAGCAATTGCATTGGTCATCACTTGTTTTGTATGTTGAAATTATTTTGTTCTTTTTATTATAATCTATTATCATAATTTTTATTACTTTTTTCCCTTTCTGTTTCATTAAACTCAATTTTTTAGCCCATGAAGTTTATCACTTTTGCTTTTCTGGTTCCCTCACCCATCCTGCTTAGGATGGAGAATTGGTTGTGACTGAGTGACTGTGCGGGGCTTTGTACACTGAATACTTAGAAAATCAAACAGAATTTTTTGTTAAGTTAGTGCCTAGTTTTAGTTTTAAACTTTTTGTGGTTCTACTCCCCAGTTGTCAGATGGAGAAACCATGATTGCTTTTCAGGGACAATGTAGTGATCACTACCATAAATAATTCTTCCTTCACAGCACAGTTTATGTCCTGATCCATGTATTGCAACAGAAGCAGAGAAGATAGCAAAGCCTCAGTCCACACAATGTAGAGGGACTTTTGAAAAAAAACCACAGGTGAACATTAGTTAATTAGAACAGCAGTGCATGGAAGAAAACTGCCTTAATTGTAGCATTTCCTAAATTTCTGATTTTTTTTTTACTCTAGTGCTTTCATAGTATTCTTTAAATAGTCTTTTGTTTATAACTGTAAATCACAGTTAAAAGTTGGAGCCATTTTACAGCATCTTTTTTGTTTTTTATGAAAGAACACAGCTGAAAGAGTCTCTATTGTAGCAGATGCTGCTGCTGTGCAGTGACTGTCTCATGCTCTGAGCTCAGTGCTGTTCTCATCACTATCAATGGGAGTTTCAGCATTGCCTACCCTGCAACTATCACTTTTATTGATGTCCAGGTGCTGTAGTACAGCCTAGCAAAGAACTTGTGTGTGAGTCTTATGATCCATCCTGCGTGCACAAGGACTTTGATGAAACCAGTATCTTGGAATCTGCAAGAGGTGCTGGAAAAGTAGTGAAAATAATAGACACTGGAAGTCTTTAAAACCTATACTGTTCAGGAAGGTATCTGCTTAAATTCACTCATATTTTGAGAACCATTGAAAGACTTTTTTAAGCATGTCTAAATATGCATGTTAGTAATTTCTGGGGGACTAAATATATTGAACAGGACATGTATTAATAATGTGGAAGCAGCAAACTAAATGCTAAATACTAAAGTGTAGGAGCAGGGGAAATAAAGCAAAGCACTTCAACCTTCAACATAAGTGTAATAACACTGCAGATACTGTTTGAAAAGGCTGTTTGAAACAAGAACAGTAAAATTGCATTAGGAAACAATGTTCAACCTTAATGCATAACTAATGTCTGAATGCATTATAATAAACTTTTAATGGGAGAAGTTACTGTAAGATGGGAAAATAGACTTTGCCTTTAGTGTGGTGTAAAATTAGATACGCTCAAAGCTGTTCACTTGCCCTGCCTTTAAAAGCCTGTGGAAATACACAAAAAAAGTATTTCTGGTGTAGAGGGCACAATAAATGTTAGGAGGAGATGTTATTCTGGAAGTAATGTTTTTCTCCTTAGAGATAATTGGGATACATTTGAGCTTCAGTCTCAAAGTTTGACAGTGGTTTTGAATTCATCTGATTTTAATGAACTTTTGAAAGTTGTTACAATTTTCTGACTTACAGGGTCCCTTTTGTGTTTCAATAGCTTTCTACAAACATGCTGTAAATAAATTGGGTGGGAAATCCTGTTTTTTGTGCAAAATTGTTAATTTGTTAATTGATACCACACTGCAGGATTCTCCATCTCTCAAATGTCTCCGAAATACAAAGCAGGGATCAAAATCCAACTTTTTCCACCTTTTGCCTTTCAGGTCCAAACCATGAATTACGTTGGACAGTTAGCAGGGCAAGTGTTTGTAACAGTGAAGGAGCTCTATAAGGGTCTAAACCCAGCCACACTGTCAGGATGTATAGACATAATTGTTGTACGTCAGCCAGATGGAAATCTTCAGTGTTCCCCTTTCCACGTTCGCTTCGGGAAAATGGGAGTGCTACGTTCCAGGGAGAAAGTGGTAAGAAAATGTGGCAATTTTTATATGTCCTGTCTGTGAGTTAACTGTAATAGCATGGAAGTTACTGAATGTTCTTTGGTCTGCTAGTTGAGGTTTTGTTTAGGCACCCTTTATAAAGAGCCTGAATTAAGACAAGCTTCAGTTAAAATGGTTGTTACTGATTCTTGCAGTTCAGAGCATAAGACATATTATAGTCAATGTAAGACATTGACTATAAAAAAACAAAACTAGCCATGAAATTTGTAATATTTAATGTTTAATAAAGCAAAATTTCAAATGTGCTAATTTGAGATTATACTAGATTTCATTAGTGACTCACTAAAACCCCTTTCTTTGTTCAATGTTCAATGACATGTTCAATGATAGTTCCAAAAAGGGAGATATTAGTAAGTAATATTTTCAGATAATAGAACCTTGAGGTTAATTGAAGCTAGAAAAAAACAGTGAGGATCTTGAAATAAATGTAACTAGGCTGAGTGTCCTAGTAGTGTATCAGATGTGAAGTTACCAGTGTAACAGATTGTTTTAGAAAGTAATTTTTCATTCAATAGAGTCTACGTTCTAATGTAGCTAGAATTTTCAGCAGAAAGATCCTAAAGTCAGCATGGACATTGTTCAATTCTTACTTAGATCAGAAAGAAATTCCAGTATTTAGAATCAGTAAATGTTGAAATATATTACTGTGCCAGTAATGTATTGTGTCCTGAAATAGACTTGTAAACTTGTACAAGTCTCAAAAAAATTTACAGTGAAAATGGAGTTGGTGGCAAGCATAGTTATAGTGAAAGAGAGAGAGATCTTCCTGAGAAGAAATGGAGATAGTTAGGGCTGCACAGTGATATGATAAATGTGTGGAAGGAATAGTCACAGGAATTGAATGTAAAATTAATTTTCTCATTTGTGTTTCTCATAGTTTAAAGAGAAGTCTATTTAATGAATTTGAAAGACAACATATTAAGAATTTGCATTTGGAAGTACTTCTAGCACAATTAAAAAATAGGCTATGAATTAAAAAAGCAAATAGATTTGTGTGGCAAGTGAAGCATTCAGAATTGCATTTAAAAATTCAGAACGTTATGTAGACTGTAAGCCTTTCTGAGTAGAGGAGCAAGGTATCAATGAGCTGAACAAGTTAGAAAAACATTTTTGTAATTGATTGCTTTGTGAAGAGATACTGAAAGAAAAAGAGTAGGTCACTATTTCCTGTTTATTGTAATGTTTCCTACACTTCCCTAAGAGACATTTACCCAGTGCCAGCAGCAGGACTAACTTTCTTTTCATATAGAAATATATTTATTTCCTTCTAGGTTGACATAGAAATTAATGGAGAGGCTGTAGATTTGCACATGAAACTGGGAGACAATGGGGAGGCCTTTTTTGTGCAGGAGACGGATAATGATCAGGTAAGAGTAAAAATTACTTTTAATTCATTGAAAATCTGATGCTGACTCTTCAGAGTCAGTTTTGAGTTCAGGAATTTTGTTGAAAAATATACTTTTATCCATTTTATAGTTTTGAAAGTTTCTGGACAATTTTCTGCTATGAAAATTTAATGCTATGGTGTTAGTTTAGAGGTTTTTTTTAATTGCTGAGATTTGAAAAAGCTGAAGATAATAATATAAGTGAAAAGTAAATAATTTGCATGCCAGTGTGTGAACAGAAATGGCAACTACAGAGTTCACATGCTTCAATCATGTGTATGAGAGGTTAATGTCCAGGGACCTGTTTTTTGTAGAAATCTTTAATTTGAACATATGCAGCAGACTGCCAGTAAAAGGGTACATGCTCTGTAAACATCTGTGCACACATTAATTCTGGTGCTCCTCATAAACATGATCTCACAACTATTATTCGTGTGGGACTGTTTTTAAATGAGAATGTCTGCTGTTGAGCTGTGGTTAAATACTGGTCCATAATTTTTCCATAATAAATTATGGTCACAGTAACTTTGACTAGTCCACATGTAATATAATATAAAAAAAACTTCTGCAGGCATTTCTCTGCATATATCCCCAATAATTTTTTCACTGTCCAGAGTAGGATGAGTGTTCAAATTCCTGTTCTGAGTATGATATTACCAGTTTCAGGTGAGAGTTTTGTGAATGTGCATCTCTATACCTTTATTTTTAAAATTTTTTTGTGGTAACAATTATTTGGTGACTGAAAACTGCTGGAAATACTTCCCAGAATGTCTAGAGATGTATATATATGATTGAATAGTAGGGTGTTTGTGTGACCTAATTATAAACCATTGACCTATCTGACTACTATTTGTCATCTGTGTTGTGAAGGGGCGGGTTCTAAACTTAAGATTTTGTTTCTGCTCTGTGTCTTACATGAGGTGGACAGAAATGTGTGCTGTAGCCTGGCCAATATTAGATGCTCAGAGGAAGCTCTATTAAGAGTATTGTCCCTGGTTTATCTAAGGAGGTGCAGCTATGGAAAAAATTCCACATACCGTAGGAGCATAATGAGTATCCAGTGTCTAATCCTTGTTATTTTTCTGAGGAGTAAATAACTTAGATTTTGGTAATTTATGCATAGGTTGCCAGTTGTATGACTAACATGCCAGCTGTATGAGCTAACATGTTTTATGGTTTGAATTTTTTCTTTTTCAGGAGGTGATTCCTTTTCATCTCTCCACATCTCCCATTCTGTCTGAAGGGACTGCCTTAATGGAATCCCAGCTGAAGAGGAATTCCATAGACAGGATACGAAGCCTGGACACCAATGCATCCTCACAAGTCCCACCTCAGGCCCATGGATCCCAGCCTTCTACTGAAACATCTCCAGTCTGTAGCTCTGTGAAAAAAAGGAGGAAGAAGAGGAGGAAGTCAACTCATAAAATAGACAGCTTAAAAAGAGAAGACACACATGGAGACACATCAGAAGATGAAGACATGTTTCCCATAGAGATTAGCTCAGAGGAAGAAAAAGAGCCATTGGACAATTCAAGGTATCATAGTGGAATTGAGATATGTAATGAAAACCTGGGTTAATGTTGCAGTCCATGCTTTCCAGCAGTAATTTCTAAGTCAGAACATATGGCTGATGAATGTGTTACTTTAAAAATAAAGCTTTAGGCTAGAAAGCTATTGGAAATGTTAGTAATTAAAGTAATAAAAATGACATTAAAAACATAAGAATCTTCTGTGGTGTTGTGAACTAGATGGTTTGAATCACATAACATTTCTTTATCTCCTTTTAGTTCAGGTTGTACTAGTTCTTTGTGATAGGGTTTATATCTGAGGTATATGAAAATTCAGTAACCAAATGTTTTTTAAATGTCACTTTTTTCCCCCTATTTAGGATCCCTGTTCCAGATGTATTTGTTGATGATGTATCTGACATAAAGGCTCCTGCAGTTTCTGTGCTTTCTCAGTCTGCACCTTACGCACATTCAGATGGAGAATGGTCACCTCTTCAAAGGTATTTTTTCTGATAGTACAGTTCTAGATAGTACACTAATTTTAATTTTTCCATTAATGTCTTCTAGGCGAGTACTTTATTGAGTCTCATTAAAGATTTTGATATACCATTATTAGATGAATACTTTTATATTTTTAATAAGCTAGTCTACCAAAGCATCAGATTGGCTTTGTCCTTGGTGCAGCAAATGCATACATAAAAATGCAGGTCCATAAATTCTGAAGAACATTTTTATCTGTTAATGCCACAGTTTGGATATAAATACTGTAGAGAGGAGGAATGTTTTGTGAAATCTGAATATTTGCCTGATGCACACACCCTGTAAGGGCTTCGGTGGATGTAGGTTTATAAGTCTTCAGTATTTTGAGTGTAATCCTTTAAAAAATTTCCTAGATAGGAGTTAATATGAGGAGGAGTTTTCATGTCACTTTTAATATAGATATGATATATTTACTGTGTGAAAAGAGCACATACAGTAGTTGGCATACTTTATCCTGTATGTGTATTTGTGTGCATGTGTATTCCTTTCATGTCAAAACAGAGCAGTTTGTACCTCCCTTTTTGTGTCTGTCAAAAAGGGACAATTCTTTGCTCAATGCATTGCACTATAATTCCAGTTAGGTCTGTGTGTGTGCCCTATGGATGTGTGCTCCACATCCCCCATGCAGACTGCTGGAGTGGAGCAATATTCACAAGATCTTGTCCTAACAAGTCTTACCTCAATATCCTGCCTTTGTAGTTGAGGGGCAGAGGAAGGGAGTGTGAGATTATTTCAGGGCAATGGCTAAATTGAACTGTTTTGAATTGCATTCTGGAAGAAACATTGTCCAGTGCCTGTAAAGCTTAATGTGATTGGCTTCACCAGGCTGCTGATAGCATTTGTCAATACCCTACCTTTTCCATGGCTTTTGGAACTGTGTGTTCTGTTTGTTTCTTGATTGCAGTATCCTGGATTTTGAAAACTCTCAATGTAAAGTCAGCATTTGTGTAACTAATACACAAAGAGTTTATGTTAATCAGCACATGTGAATATAATGTCTTTCTTTCTCCCCACATGATCTGCTGCCCAGTAAGGCTATAGATTGTACAGGGCCAACCATTCTCCTCACTGTTCCAGCAGATGGAGGCCTATCTAACTCTTGTCCTCAACAATCTTCTCACTTTTCTCTTCCAGACAGGTAGAACAGTTGTCCTCCCTCTTTTCTAGACTGCTTTTTAATCCTTTTAACACTTTATTATATTTTTACCACATTAAGACTATGTGAATTGCTGTTTTATTTATAGCTGTACTTATTGCTAACCCAGACACTTTGAAAGTGACATTGGAAAACACTTTGTCTGCTTGCTTCTTTGTGTGCATTGAGTAGCAGTAAGTTACCTTGATAAACCATCCATTGAAAGAGGGTGGCTGATACAAAATTATGTCAGTGAAAGTCTGGGTTAAAAATGAAGTTCATTAAGATGATAAAAAACCCAAAAAGCTAGTGAATTAATTCCTCTGAAGACTGACATTTCCACATAGCTTTTTACAATCAGTGTATATTTTAATGACATTTTTATCCCATGGTTTTCCTGAGTTGTTTGCTTGTGCATGGATTGCTAAAAGCAAAACAAAAACCTCAGAGATTAAGTGAGCAATAAAAAATGCAAACTTTATAATGGGAGGAGCCCCATGCCAAAAGAAAACTTTTCTCTCTAGGCATTTGCAGTAGTGTATGATTCCTCTTTTCCACAGAGCTAAAAGTGGATACAGACACTTTCTATGTTATCTTAAATTCAAGAAGTCTCAAGATTCTGTAGTCAAGCTCTTTCACTCCATTCAGTCAGTGGAGAGAGGTCACAGCAACATTAAAAAATTTGAAGTAGTAGAAAATGACCTCTACAATTCTCCATTAATGCTGGGAAGGCTTTGAGTTAAACATCAGGCTAAATTACTCCTTGCTTATATCAACATAGTTGCTGTACTAGGTGCCTAAAGCCATATCAAAACTGATAATCTTGAGGTTTTCCCAGCTTCTAGGTCTGCCTTCTTTAACCTGACCATGTTGCAGCACCAAGTCAAAATGAGATATTCAAAACCGTTCTCCTTAGCATGTTCTCATGGCAAGGAAGGGCAGGAGCACAGGTTGGGATGGAGCAGTGATGTGCTCTGGGTGCTTCATGAACTTTTTTCTGGAGTTCAGCTGTCTTACAGACTAGGTAGACATTTAAAGTGCTATGGCAACTTGTCTAAGTGAGGCTCTGTGTTTGCAGCTGTTGAAAGAAGAAGTGGTTGTTGGGTCTTTCAGCAATTTTTTTCCCTCTGTGTGAAGTAAGGAATGCTATTATGGCCACCTAAGTGGTGCTTCAGAGGCTCTCAGTCATTGCTGTGACATGTGCATGATGTAGGCCTCTTTCCTTCTGTTCATCTTTTATCACATGCACTTTTTGTCACACAAGACAGGGCTTTTTCTCAGGTCATATTGCTGCTTTTTCAGGGATCTCTTTGCTTCCAGTGGAAAATACTACAAAGATCATTGCAGTCTGTTATTGCAGAACTGCCAACTACAGGCCAAGTTCAATGTTCTTTGTCATTAGATTAGATTAAGTGCAATCACAGCTGTTAAAGACTATATAGGACAGTGATACAAATATTCTGTGGGATGTGAATCAGAGATGCTGATCTAAATACTTGAAGTTTCCCTTCCTTCTTGTGTTCTGTTGACAGGATGGGTGGCTCTGGTTTGATCTGCAGTATCTCAGCAATCTGTGCAAGGCAAGGCAATTTCAGCTGGGCTGAGTCAGTGCGTAACTTAAGGACACAGGAATTGCAAGACATAGTTCAGCCCAAGGCAAACCCAGACCACTGGGCAGCCGTTGCAGCAAGAGCCTTCACAGAGTGGAGCTCTGCTGCTTTAACATACCCGTGTCTGTGAGTGCTGCATTTCTGGTGCTTTCATTGTGTCTCTGAGAACAGAAATCACAGTGCTGAGTAACAGCTCGGGCTCTTCCCCACTCAGCTGTGTGTACAAGGCAACTGTATCTTCAGGGAAAATTATGGAGAAGACCATGTTTCCTTCCACCCCAAATCTGTTTTCGTACTGAAAAATGCAGAGGTTCTACCCAAGTTTAAGCAATACCTCTCTTCTCTCAGGGTGTCTGAGTAAGTGAGCTTGGGCTGAACAAAGATTGGAGATTTTTCTAGGTAAACAATAGGTATCTTGGAGGTTAAAATGTTGTAGTGCACAGGGTAAGTAAGACATGAAGTGACAATGCTTCCTTGAATCTAGATATTTTAGGCTTAAAGCAGCAGTAGGAGCATTATTGCCTAGTGAGATTTTCTGAAGTGCTCAGGCTACTGATTACCCATGTTTCAATGGCCTCTAAGTATGGAACATACTGCAAATCCTACAAACTTTTCAGTGGGAGATTTAGAAGTTGCTGAGAAACCCACTAGGCAATTTTTAATCCTTAGAGTTTGAAAATACTTTTGAAATTGCACTGTATCGATTCCTTTGTCTGTCAAATTACAGGTTATACCCTAAAGACAGATAAAAAATTGAAATTCTTAGGCCCTAAAAAGATGGCTTATAAATTTTATAATTTAATTAGGTAACATAAATAACTGTAGCTAAAATGTCCTAGTGTCTGTCCATATTCAAAGTGTATTTTACTGCATAGTGGAAAACAGTGAATAATGTAGATAATAAAGTTGCTGTTGTTTTGGATGTGAATATGAAGTAATTATTTTGCTGTGATCAGTGAATTCCCTACCAGCTGGCTCTACAGGACATTGAGAAAGGGAGACTTTATAACACCTTCCAGTAGCTAAGGAGAGGAACTTTTCACATGGGCATGTAGGGACAGGACAAGGAGCAATGGTTTTGAACTGAATGCTTGGACTTTTGGCAAGAAATTCTTCACTGTGAAGGTGTTGAGGCACTGGAACAGGTTGCCATGAAAATCCCTGGAAGTGTTCAAGGCCAGGCTGGATGGGGCTTTGAGCAACCTGGTTTCGTGGCAGGGTGATTGGACTAGATGTAATGGAGCCATTACAAACCTTTGTATGATTTTACCTTTACATAAATTCCTCATGTTTGATTTATTCTTTATTTTTTCTGAATAAACGGAATATCCACACCAGTTTGGCTCTTTCATAGAACTGTAGAATCACAGAATGATTTAGGTTGGAAGAGACCTTAAAGATTGTCTTGTTCCAACCCTCCTGCTATGGGCAGGGACATTTTCCACCAGGCCAGGTTGTTCAGAGTGCCATTCAGTCTGGTCTTCAGGGATGGGAAATTCACAGCTTCTCTGGGCAACCTGTGACAGTTCCTCACCACCCTCTCAGTTTTTTGTCCACAAGCACCCTCAGGTAATTCTTCCCAGGTCTGCTCTCAGTCCATTCTCTGCCCAGCTTGTATTGCCTCGTCTCAGGCATAGCACCATGCACTTGGCCTTGTTAAATTTCATGGAGTTAGGCACTTCGTCAGATGGAAGCCTTTTGTTTTAAGAATGAAGGTAACTCAGTTTGATTTAGGAATGTTGTGGATTCTTTTGTTGCTTTTAGTTTTTAAATCAGGATTGGATGAGTATACCAAGATGTTACAGTTCAGATAAAAAACGCAAGCTTTGTTCAGGAGGTTTTGGGGGAGATTCTATGACCTGTGTTACACAGAAAGGCAGAGCAGATAATCTGAATTTTTCCTTCTGTCCTTGAAATCAGTGATTCAGTATTTATTAATGGCTGACTTGACATCACATTCTTGACTTCACCACATTAAAAATATGCTATAAGCTGATAATTCACTAATTAGTTTATAAATATTTATTATCAAGTAATTATCAAAACAAACAGTTGAATATGTTTCAACTGAAAGGGTTCAAATTCTTTGTGTAGCTCTCCTGCTGTTTTCCTTATAAACATCCATCCAGTGGTTGAGCTGAACAAGTTAGAAAGGAGTCAACTGGATTTCTTAGATTAAAGTATAACTTAGGTGTCTTGTTGATGTTGTTGACCTTGTTGATAAGGTGTCTTGTTGATGTGAGTAATTTCTGAACTTTGCATACATTACTCATTTCCTGCTGCTGCTGGTACCATTCCCATTCTTTTTACCATGCGGAAAACCAAAAACCCTCCTGAAATCAGGTCCAGTGTTCTTATTCTATCTCTTTCAGCCTCTCCAATACTACTTCTCTGACAGCACTTACTGAAAAAGGGATGAGACCTCTGAATGCCAGTGTAAGAAGATCCTGAACTCTTCAAACTATTTTCTATGCTTTCATACCTTCAGATGGCTCTTGATTATTTCAGTCTTCAATTCCTTGTATTGGTGGGCATCAGTCCAGCACTTGGAAAGCACTCGGTGTGTTGTGGTTACTTTTGCTTTTGTAATATTTTTTGTTTATTTTTCTTTAGCCCATCAGATTCACGTCCTCCTACTCCTCAAAGTGACTCAGAATTAGTCAGTAAACCTACAGACAGAAGTGGACTGAAGGATAATCCCCACATGCACTGGGCATGGGGAGAGCTGCCCCAGGCTGCAAAGGTATCCAACATAAGTTCTTTAATTCCTGCTAGCATCTCTTGTGCTTTAATAGGGCATGTATGCTTAGTATACTGCAGACTGATGAAGAGGAAATGGATCCTGGTTTTACCTAAAATTACAGTGTTTTATGTAAGATAATTGAATCTTACTCACAGGAGGTATGGGAAAGTATCTTGTGGCATGGATATTCTCAGTACTGATGATATACAGTAGAAAATGAAGATGTAACTGAGACACAGTCTTGTAAATGTTAGTAGCTTAAAAACAGAAAAAATCAAACCCAATGTCCTTTGGTAAATCACTGAAATTCATAAATTATCTTAAATGGAAATTGGGTGCCTGGTATTAGCAATCAGATTCACAGAAATGAAAATGGGCTGCTTCAGTACAAAAGCATCCAAGAGAACACCTGCAGTTCTGTATCTGTGGATGTGCAGACGTGCTGTTCTCTTGGCTGATAGGACTGGCTTGGTGCCTGTCTCCTCCTGGAGCCATTTGTCCCAGTTAGGTGTGGGATCTGCAGCAGGCAGCGTCGTTTCCAGTGCTGCACAGAAACTGTGGGCAGGTGCCCACACTGCAGTCTGGTCAGGTGCTGGCTGGCTCCTTGTGACAGCTCCTGAGGAGTCACAGCATTCACACAGGAAAGGGAGCCTTGGGGTATGCATGTGCACCAGGGTGTGAGAGGTAGAGGTCAGGTTTCAGTGGAACGCTGCAACTATGGGGGCTGGGATAGTGCAGAGTTTGGCACCTCCTGCTGAAGGCTGGCTTCTCTGCAGAAGAACTGCAGGAGAGATGGGCTCACACACAGTATAAAGAGGAAGAATTGCTGCTTTTCAGGCCAGGGAAGTAGGTATCCTGTTCAGAAAGACTTCTGTGTTCTGGAGATGGCACCAGAATTATAATGGCACTATTGTAATTTGTTGTAATTAATTCTCTGTTGGTAATTAGTGAAAAAGGGGGATGGGAATCCAGAATTCTTAATTTCTTTAGAGGAGTCTTACCTCTCCTTTAATATGTCAGTGATGAGCTGTCTCATCACCTCTGCACTGTTCTCCTCCCTGTGTACATTACGAGAAATTTGGGAGCTATTTTCTGCTCAAAGAGAACTAATTTAAGTGCATGGGTCCATGCAGGAGTTCCAAATTGGCAGTTGCAGTCTAGAATGGAGGGTTTCCTGCTAGGAAATTTAGGTGTATCTTTCATATTGCAGTCACACACCCTGGTGTGTATTGCAAATCTTACTCCTAGAGGCTTTTCTCTCTGCATTCCCTGTCTATGTCCCAAGCTATTCTGATCTTGTCATACCTGAACTGGGTGTCATACTTTGGCTGCTGTTGAACTTCATGTAAGAGTTGTTTGTCTGCTATGACATGGAGGTTATAGCAGCTGTGCAGCTGCTGCTGTAGTTCAGCCCCTCTCTGTCCCTCTGTAAGAACACTTCCTGTCCCACACTCAGAGATCTGGAATTGTTCCTATAAAGTGTTTTAAATTCTAAATCTGGGGATTTGACAATGTCCTGGTTCCTGAGACCATTTTGATTGTGCAAGGACTCCAGTCTGCACCACCTTCTCTTGTTTGTCTGGTTTACTTTCTGAGGGAAAGCCAGGATTTTCACAGGAAGAGAAGATGACAGGGTGAGAGGTGGGATGTGCAGGTGAATGGAAAATGAAGACTGTAGAGTACATTGCAGAAAAAATTTTTCCTGTCCCCAAGATACAAATGAATTTTGTACAAACATACAGCAAAGAGATCTTTTGAATACTGTAGTCTCTATCTCTGTGTTGGCTTTCTGCTGTAGTTGGTCATCCTGACAGTCTGATCTCATGGGAGTGAACAGAACAGATTGAACTCTGACTATTGTATTTTTTAAGGGCTTTTCTTTGTAGTAATCTGTTAATTTTTCCTCACAGGCCAGTTCTCTGCTCAAAGCAAAGGAGCCCAGCATGGCAGATGTAAATCCTTCTGAAAGCACTCACTTTCGGGTCATCCAAAATTCTCCTGTAGAGGAGTTTAACATAGTGTCTCCTCTGCCTGCCCTTGGACAAGCAGATGCAGCAATTGCTGATGAAAATGAGCCCTTACCAGCTGAGACAAATAAGCCAGAGGCAGAGCTGCCAGGAGCAGCTGAACCTCCATTGCCTGCAAATGAAGAAATAAAGCAAGCTGCAGCTTGCTCAGCCCAACCGACTGGCAAGACGGATTCCCCTTCCAGAAAGAAAGGTAAAGGTGTTCATCCTGCACTTTTATATGCATGACTTTATCTTCAAATTTCATGGTGATAAAACATCTTATTGCCATATAAATTAATCCATGCCCTGAAGGCACTTTCAGATCAGAAAAGGAATAAGTTTTGGAATGAGCCTTCAAACCTGAGTTGTGCATCAAGCTGTTCACATGAGATATGTATTAGAAGATTCTTCTTGGTCTGAAGTTGGCAGCTCTGTGCATATGAGCAAGACTACAAAACTTGCTCTATTTGGCAGATTTGGGGATTTCACTTTTATGTATAAGCAGATTCACCTGAGTGTTGTGTTGCTGGTAATTGTGGGAACTCTCTGTTCTAGTGCAAAGTTGTATTATGTCTTTTGCACAATGAACAGATTTGCCATAAAATAAGGTGCTTTTGTTTTACATGCCTTTCAGTTCTGTGTGGTACATATCCTGTCCTGAATATGTGAAATATAACTTCATCTGCTTTTCTCTCCCAATTTCTGGGCTCTATTTCCATGATATTTTATAACAAGTGAACAAGTGTTAACAATCTTCACATGAAATTTATTTGCTTGCAACTGTTCTCTTTTAGAGCACTGATTATTCCATAATTATGTGAGCTCTATATAAGCCTAGTTTGTGCAGCTGCTTTTTAATTAGTAAACATACAAGTTTCTTGGCCTCTTCTTCATGCATTTCACTGTCTTTGAAAACAAAAAATGATATGTTTCTCTGCTTACTATTCAGTCCTTGTATAGAGATTGCTTTTGTGATGCTTGATGTTGGAAATTGAGACAGTGAGAAGTTGTGGGTTTGAGAATGAATTCCAAATTAGGTTTTGGCCATACAGTGGTTACTTATCTAGGTGTACTGGCAACAACAGGACAGTGGTGGCTCTGTGTTGGTCCTAGTGACAGGCCTAGAAGGGGTGTGTTGTCCCCAACAGTGGTGCATGTGCACACACAGCACATCAGCTGTGTGTGCTTAAAAGTGAGTTGCCTCCATAATGAGCCAGTTATAGTGTGTTAGTGACTATATTTTAGTCTGTTATTTCCTTTTGTCAAGGAGGGATGTAAGATCAGTTCTCAAAGGTTAAATGTTCTGACTGCCATGCTGTGATAATAGGCCTATGCAAATACTTAGAAGATTTTCCTTTTGCTGTTTTCCTCTGGTGACCACTGACTTCTGATTCGTAGTGGTTTTGTCTGGGATAGGGAGTCTTTGGCATGTCTCAAAACTAGTCCTCTGCTGTCCCAATTTGTTAATTCATAGTTTGAACAGTGTATATAAACTACTTGTTTTGAGATTTTTGACAGTATCATTTTGTATAAATACAGTTCACAAACTGTTACAACTTTCTGATTTTTCAGTCTTAAAATGAATAGATGAACAGTAATAACAGCTCTATATTGTTACTCAGAAAATATTAATTCATTATCTGTTCTGTCCCTTACAGATAAACGAAGTCGGCATCTTGGTGCTGATGGTGTCTATTTAGATGACCTCACTGACATGGATCCAGAAGTTGCTGCACTTTATTTCCCCAAAAAGTATAAGTCTTTTTCTTATATTTTTACTTTTTAAAGAGAGCTCTTTTCACCTTCCATGCTTAGATCAAACTCTTCATTGCCAATCAGATGAGATGTCTTTTTCAGGGTTCAAGCAGAGATGAAGGCAGAAGGAAAGTAAAATTTCATTAGGAAGGAATATTAGAACTTTTGGAAGGTGCTGCATTTGGATTTGAGAAAAATACTTGCAGCTGGTTTTCTGTTTTGGTCAATTAATCATCATATATTGATTGTGGATGGTTATGTAATATACACTGATGTTTGTGAGTGTTACTCACATGTCCTGGGAGAGCAGTTGGCCTTGGGATATATTTATCCCCATGTCCTGACTTACTACCATAAAGAACACATCTTATTGTTAACACTATTACCAGAAAATTATTGGTCTAATGTTGCTTTACTGTGGTTGATTCATCTATAAATATGAATGAGGAGAAAATAATTTTTGGAAGATGCATTGACAGAGTTATGTATGAAAATACTGCAACCTGAACATACAACTTCTAACTTGTTCTGATCTTTATTGGAGCTTCTTGCAACATTTATAGTTCTCTTTCAACATATACTCTAGACAGTTGATGAAAGTCATTGAGCAACAACTAAAGTAGCTTGTGTACTTTATTTTTCTTTTTTTACTTGCTTAAACTCAGCTGCTCTAATATTAGCATTTCAATAAGGCTGAGAAGGATTAGTTATATGGGGAAAATGTTGGATTGAAAATTTCTTTCTCAAATGCATTAATTTAAATCTGAAGTGGAAAGCAGAGTTTGATGAGCTTGAACTTTGTAATATTAATCTCATCAGATTTTAAGTGGGTATAATGATTTATTGTTTCTGAAAATTTTAATCCTAGTAGTTTACGTGTAGAGTGTTTTATTTATATATAAATGACACATAAATACACAAACATACACATTATTTGTTTGGGTTTAGCTATCAGTTTATATAGTTAATATAAATGAAATAATAAACTTACATGCTTATTCTTATTCCTGTGTGGGAATAGTTCTACTAGTATAAACTCTGCTTATTGTATCATTATTTTGTCAACTAAGACTATACAAATTTACTGTTTTATTTTCCTAGCTCTTATAAATAAGTGAAGCTATAATTATACATGCCTAGTTTAGACAAGTAAGTAGAAGCAATCTAATATTGGAGGGCACACGAGGACTATATTACTTTGTTTTGTTTTGCTGTAAAATTTAAACAAAGGTTTTTTGGTTTTTGCCTTTTTTTTTTTTTCCCTAAGCTTGTACTTGTTAAAGGGAGCGAATTTGGGGATGAACACATGAAGACTGAATTCCTGATTTTTCTTTGGCAGTGGGGATAATGCCCAAAGCAAGAGCACGGCCGAGGTGGGGCCGCGGCCGGCCAGCCACTCCCCGCAGTCTGTCGGGAGCTCAGGTGTTGACAGTGGGGCTGAGAGCACCTCGGATGGAATTCGGGATTTGCCCTCCATTGCCATTTCTCTCTGCGGAGGCCTTACTGAGAACAAAGAGATAACCAAAGGTACAGGATGACTGTGTGAATTGCAGACATGTGCTGGCAGCTGGGTTTGAGCTTCCCAGCCTGAGGCTGCAGAGCCCTCCTGTGGCTGTGCTCAGCACTGGGTTGAGAAGATAAATATGGCCACGTAATGATAAACTTCCTAGAACTTCTCATGATTTTTAACACATTTGAACAATCCACTATATATGAAATTTTTTGAAAGTTTTTTATTGATATTTTTGCTTCCTGACAGGGCTATGTTTTGTATCACAGTAGTGTTAATGATACTTAGTTCAGCATATAACTAGGAAATTCACAGCTGTTAGTCAGGAGTGAAAAAGGTGGTCCATAAATGGGGACATGAGGAGAAGGAGTTGAAAAATTCAACCTGACTCCTGCCCTACCTCCAGTTTCTTGTGTAACTTTTAGATAAATCACAACACTTTGTGCCTTAAACTTCCAGTGGCATAATGTGAAAATAAATGTGTTAACACTTGCACTTTCTGCAGTAATGTAGTGTCATAAAATCATATGAGCCTGATGCTACACTGACTACTGCTCACAAGCTACTTATTAAAATGTTTCAAATATCCTGTGATTTATTTGAGTCATACTGTCATCTGAATCACTTGTAAATTATATAATTTTTCTAAAAGGAGGTTTTCCTCCCTCACAGTTCAATCCCTGAGCTTTCACTTTAGGTTGTATTTTGAAAGGAAAAACACCCAGAAACAAAGAAACCCTCATCTTCTGAGATTGAGAGTCTGTGAAACACTTCCTTTCATATTGCAGTTAAATCTCGGCACCCTTGTAATGAAGGTGAAGCCAATGTGTCTGAGAGGTGCTGAGAGGTTTAAGTTGACCCATCCCAGGCATCTATAAATGCATGCTTTACAAATGTAACTTCTTTCCCCCACAGAAGAATTCTTAGAACATGCAGTAACATATCAGCAGTTTGTGGACAATCCTGCTATCATTGATGACCCTAACCTTGTGGTTAAGATTGGAAATAAGTAAGTATATTTCAGAAAAAAAAATACTGTTGTAACAAAGACATTTCTTTGTCACTTCAGTGCATTACATCAGTATAACTATAGCTGAAAACCAGGTTTTGAATGTTTGTAGCTTGGATTCATCCAGAAAGAGTCCCTAGTGAATTCAGGTCCTCCTAGTTACCTTTCCTCCTTTGAATTGAAAGTGAAGAGCAGTTTCAGATGACCTATTACTGACACAGTTTGAATTTCAAGAAGCTGTTATTAAATGATAATAGTATTCATATTCAGTTGACAGAGTAAAAATGAAATATGATGTGAACTTGCTAAGGCTTGCCCTGGGCCAGTTTGAATAATTAATATTTACAGGGATACATCAGACTGCTTCCAGTCACTCAGTACCAAGCAATTTTTTTGTATATACTGAATATTTTGCTAATATGCCTCTGTGGAAACATTGCTTTTCAAGGCTTGTCAAACTTCACCCACTGAGTACGAGGCTTCCGTTTCTGCAGGCTAAGACATTATTTTGTATGTTTGTACTGCTGGCAGCAAGGCAGTGCTGTGGTCTAAGCCAGATGCAGCTTTTTGGGGTGTTCTTTACCTTGAGAGTGCCTTGCAAACAGAGGAGAGATCATGGCTTTGTGCTGCACTTAGAGGGGTTTGGCTGCCCTTGGTTGCAGACATGGCTCATGCAAGGCTGATGTACCAGGTGATAGTTTCTGTTGTGGATGTCGCAGCCTCATATCTGACCTCAGCTCTCTGTGGTCTGGGGTGAGTCACTCATTGCTTCCCTGACACTGTTCTCTGAATCTGTTGGTAGTATTTATCTGCCTGCTGAGTGTATTGGGACGAGAGGAGACCTTAATGAGGATCTTAAATGCCATATATTCTCTTAATGTCATGTGAACTTCATCTTCCCTAGACAATGGATACTATAATTGTCCTAATGTCTGCAACAAGGGTTGAGCCATGTTCAGTGTATAATAGCAAGAGCTTGAGATTCTAGAGACTACAGCCCCTAAGTTTTAGGTGGTTCCTTGATGGAAAAACAGTAAAAAAAATATTGTAAAAATGTGGCTTATTCTGTGATAAAGAGGAATATAATAGGGACTGGATGGATACAGCTGGAGAGTTGCAGTCAACAGCTCTGTCCAGATGGAAGCTGGTATCCCTGAGGGCTCTGTCCTGGGGACTGGTGCTCTTCAATATCTTCAATATTGAAGAGATATTGACTGGTGCTCTTCGATAACAGTGGGACCAAGAGCACCCTCAGCACATTTGCAGATGACACAAATCTGAGTGGTGCAGTGGAATCAACAGAAGGAAGTGATAGTATCCAGAGGGACCTGGCCAGACTTGAGGAAAGGGCCCACAAGAAACTCATGAAATTCAAGAAGTTAAAATGCAAAGTGCTGCAACTGGTTTGGAGCAATCCCAGATATGAGTATAGGCTGGGAGATCAACTCATTGAGAGCAGCCCTGTAGAGAAGAACTTGGGGGTTGTGGTGAATGAAAATCTGAATGTGAGCCAAGAGTGTGTGTTTGCAGCCCGGAAAGGCAAACATGTCCTGGGCTGCGTCCAAAGCAGCAGGGACAAGTTGAGGGAAGGGATTCTGCCCCTCTGCTCTGGTGAGACCCCCACCTGCAGTGCTGCACCCAGCCCTGGGGTCTCCAGCACACAGGATGGATATGGACCTGTTGGAGCAAGTTCAGAGGAGGGACATAAAGGTGATCAGAGGGCTGGAGTGCCTCTCCTATGAGGACAGGCTGAGAGAGTTGGGGTTCAGCCTGGAAAAGAGAAGGCTCTGGGGAGACTTCATTGCAGCTTTTTAGTACTTAAAGGGGACTTAGAAAAAAGAGGGAGAGGAACCTTTTATATGGTAATAGTGATAAGATACTGGGGAACAGTTTTAGATGAATAAAGGAGAGGTCCAGATTAGATGTTAGGAGGAATTCTTTATTACTGTAAGGATGGTGAGTTACTGAAACAGATTTTCCTGGGAAGTAGTGGATGTCCCTGGAAGTGCTAAAGGCCAGGTTGCATGGGGCCCTGAGCAGCCTGATCTAGTGGAAGGTGTCCCTGCCCAAGGCAGGTGAGTTGGAACTAGATGATCTTTAAGGTCCCTTCCAGCCCAACCATTCTGTGATTCTGTGATGACTTGAGTAATGTGTGACAAACACCCTTTCTGCTCAAGGCCCAGCTTCTCTTCCATACTCTGAAAAATGTATGTGGTAAATACCTGTGAGCATTCTGTGAAATCAGATGGGTCTGTTGTTACTAGTGCAGGTCAGAGTTTGACCTGTGCTTCATGGCTTTAACCTGCCAGGTGGTGAATACCAGGTAGGTGGTGAATTGGGACTTTGGGATTACAAAATGCTGTAATTGTCTCCCTTGCATGCCCAGGTACTACAACTGGACGACAGCTGGTCCCCTTCTGCTGGCAATGCAGGCATTCCAGAAACCTTTGCCAAAGGTGAGATTTAACATGAAGGCTGGTAAGAGGATGAGTTTTAAAATGGTGCCACTGATGAAGGGAGTGAAATGGGTTGTTGTACAAGAGAATCTGCACATCAGTAAAATCTACCCACATATAACCATGGCCTAAATAAGGACTAAGTTTGGTCTGTGAATAGTGTTTGTTTGCTAGGCTAAAGTTATAACAAGTATTTTGAAGTAGGAAAACTTTTTAAAAAATTTCATTAATATGGATTTTAAACATAAATTACATTGACTCATGTTAGTGTTTGCTGTAGCTTCACACTGGGTGTTTGCTTTCTGTTTTATACGTATACTGCATATTTTATTAAATAAATATCAATAACCTCAGTGAAACGTGAGTTTAAATACTAGATGAGGAAGGCCTACAGCTTGCTAGCTTTTTGTTTCTCAGTTGGTTGTTCATAACCAGGTAGCCAGTGCCAGATAGCTCTATGACTGTGTGACAATAGTTTGTGTTGGCTTATATAAATGTGCTGAAGAAGCTAGTTCAGTGCCACATGACCTGGTGCCACGTAGGTGCTCATGACAGAAATACTGTAAATGTATTAAAGAATTACTGTAAATGTGGATAAAGAAGTAGTATTACCACTATCCCCATTTTGTGTCCTGGTTAGACATGGATTTAATACATTTTTGAACCTAAGCTTTCCTCCTGCCATCTGCAGCACTTCACATATCTTTGGGATTGTTTTGTGTGAATTCAAGTGCTATCTCTGTTGCCATCACTGTGAAAACTAAAAATTTCTCTAAAGCCCAGAATACTCTTTGCCAGTGTTTGTTTCTTAGTGCCACATTACCTCCATATGCAGTCATGTGCAGCTGCATGGTACCATCCTAATATAAAATTAATTGAGCCTAAAAATCCCAAGTATCTGGGAGACATTGCTTGAATTTCAAAGATGTCACAGAGCCAGATGTTTTGTGCATTACTGCAAATGTTGTGGTAATCATCAAAGGTGGGATTCATCCCATGGAACTCAAATGCCCACAGAAGGTACATAGTTATCCTACTCTGTATTTGTTGGGTGATAACACAGTGTGATTCAGACCTTGGTAGGTGCCTCTTGGGTCTTCAGTGGCAATAAAAATAACGTAAGGTAACTGCATTTTAAATTAAATACTTCAAAGCCTGACCCAGATGTCTTGGGTTTTGCCTAGGATGGGTAAATGGAAAGAAGTGCTATAAAATATTTTTCCATAATGTTACAGCAGATGGCAGTTCTTTCGACAGCTTTATACTTACATCGTTATTCATATAGGTTATCAGTTGAGAAAAATCTTCTATGAGCATGTAATTCAATATGCTTGGGTTTTCTTAATGGTTAATTTAATATGAATGCTGATAACTTTCTTGAGAGTGCAGTTTTAATTTAGTGGAGAAGCCAATATTTATAGTTTGAACAATCTGTATGTTTGGAAAGGTTTACTTGGTTTACTGTACCTCTGAAGCTAAAATAACTCATTTATGTTACCAGTCATCCTACTGGTTTTCTTCATGACTTGTTACTTAGAGTTTTGATTTGCTGTAGTAATGAGTTTAAGGAATTTAAATACTAAGATACTTTAATAATAAACAGTTTATGAAGTGTTTGAAAATGGGTGAAAATTACTGATGTTCTGTAAAATACATTTATATGCACATCTAATTGTAAGCATATGAATTCCCCACTAAAAGTCTATAGGATATCAACTTGAAGTTACTGACATGTTTGAGAATCTCCTTCAATGGTTGCTGTTCTCCTCAGTTGTGGCACTCCATTCTCCATAGCTCCATCTGCTCCCTGTTTTTCTTATTTTGTTTGAAAAACTCAACTTTATTCTTCTGTCCTTTCTTTTTTTCTAATATGCTTTAGACAATATAGTGAAGAAAATCTATGGAAAAACTGAGAAAAGGGATCCATTGTGCCACACATTGTCTGAACACAGTCTCCTCTTAATTGCTAAAAGTTCTTAGTTTTTAAAATTTCTTTAAAAATCATTAATCAACATCACACCTTTCTTTTGGTGACCTGACTTGCAATGGAAGCTATCAGCTCAGAAATACAGTGTGTATTCTAGGGTGTAACAAGCCCTGTGGCCATTTTTACCGTAACATTTTCCTGTTCCATCTGTTGCTTCTCTCTGAGTGAAAGAATTCAGCTCCCCTTGTTACAATGCATAAGGCTCCAGTCATTATGGATTGAAAGAAACTTTTCTACTGGTGTCTAGTATGTAGAACCAATGTAAAGTAGAAAAGGTTTATAAAAGAAACTATGCTAACATTTTCAGTCACGTTCATAGCATGATTATTCATAAACTCATAATTCACAAACTCTTAAGAGCTAGTAGCTTCTTTACTTTTTGCTAAGCTGGTGATTAAATATAAACTTTGTAAATAACTCTCTTGCATGTCAGTTTGTTGCTGTTTTGCATGACACCTCCTTCAGGAAGTGATTTTTTTTTAAATGCATAATTTGTACTAAACTTAGAAATAGCAGGTTCTCCATTCTAGACGTTATACTAACATCTCTTTATGCTTTTTTCTTCTTTGATTTGATTTCTTTTTCATTTTCCTTTTAAAAATACCATAAGTATTCATGCTTAAGTTACTTCAGAGCAGCTCTGGATACCATTAGATTTTGCTTTAGTAGAATTTATGGTCCACAGACAGTATGTTTACTTTTATTCTATTTATTATCAGTTAAAATTGTGTGTTTGGCACTTTTTCATTTACGTATGTCAGGTTGTCCTTTATTTTGGGCCTTTTTTATGTTACCATCCATTTATCACAGGCAACTGTGGAATCTATAATGAGGGACAAAATGCCAAAGAAAGGTGGAAGATGGTGGTTTTCCTGGAGAGGGAGGAACAGCACTATTAAAGAGGTAAGTTTAAGAAGCAAGCAGAGTTTCCTTCTGCTTGCAGTGAGAGGGCTGGGTGTCTGCATACTCATCCTTCAGAACTTTATTTCAGAAGGTAACTTGGTACTCAGTTTGACTGAGGATGTGCACATTAAACATGGTCTGTGGTCTGGTTTGTTCAGCTTTGGATCAGACCCTACCTGAAACATTTGCCTGAAGAGTTTTGATTTATTTTCATTACACAGATCTGAGGCAGTAGTTTGTAATGTATTAAATCTCTGTTTGGAAACCTAGAATCAGACTTGTGCCACTAATTCAAAATTTTCACTCGGATTACCTGTCTCTCAGCATCTTTCTTTTGATAGTCAAAGAGCAGACATATTTATGAGTATAGTGAGCTATAAAAACTCAGCAAAACCTAAGATGGCAAACTGACTATATATGTTGGATTTAAAGTCTTTTTCAGTTTCTTTTCAGAGCGTTAGAAGTTTGTTATCACAATATTAAAGTCATGAATAAACATTAGAAAACTGAAAAAACCACAGCTTTATATGAAATATTGTTGGCTAGTAAAACCTCTTCATATTAATTTATACTACTGAAGTGTTAGTACTTGAGGGGAGAAAATTACTTTTAATACAATTTTATGGTCGTGCCTCTGTCAAGAACTTCTTTAACCTTGCACAAGATAACCATTGTACTGGCGTGTGGGTTTCAGAGCATGAGATTTTAGTTCTATGGTTGTTTGAAGTTTTCAGGATTTTCTCTGGAAGTATTTGATTACCTCTTGAGCTGTGGCAACTTTAAATGGAACTATGTAAAGCAGAACTATTCTCTATTTAAAAATCTTGTGGAATGACTTAGGGAGTGTTCAGCATCTATTTTTAACATAAAAGCAGTTTAGAAAGTTTTACTGGATTTAAGAATTAAATGATCCTCTGAAAGGTAATTTGTGGGGTTTTTCCCTTCTCCCAAGTCATACTTTGCTTTCTCAAGTGAAATCTAGCTATTTGAGGTGTATGAACTGAGTAGCTATAGAGTTGATCCCAGAACTTCAACAGTACTAAATGTTAAATATGGTATTTCTCTACTTCTTCCCTGCAAACCTAAATCTTAATTACTGTTCTGAGTTTTATAGTTACAGTTTTTAGTTCTTTGTACTGCCTTTATTCTTTAAGAGTTTTATTTTGCCTACAAACAAAGGAGACAAACATACTGTTGATTTTTACCAAGTCTGCACAAGGCAGAATTTGATTTTCAAATACTTTTCTAAAAACATATACTTTCTGCTCAACAGGAGATGCACAGCTACTCATACTTGTATTTTTACAGGAAACAAAGCCAGAGCAAGGCATGAGTGAGAGTGGACTTACAGAAGAATCTTCACAGATGAGCAGGACAAACAGGTACCCCCAAAATCAGCTGTACCTAAAACAAGCAATAGTGATCATTTAAAAATGAAAGCAAGTTATCTCAGCTATTCGAAGAAAGAAATACTGTGTCAGTGAAATACTTTAAATTTGTTACTCATTTCACCACAGAAGTGCAAATAGGAGGCCTCTACCCATGGCAGGGCTTACAGACCTTGTGGGTGCACTCTGGCATTTCTGTGGTTTGGCTGGCAGCTCTGGGACTCACATTCCAGCTCCTTGGAAACACACTGTAGTTGGAGCAGTTCTCCAAAGCTACATGTATTTCTCTAGAGTTTTTAAGAGAACATCAGAGATTAACTCAAGCTGTTGTCAGATCCCAGTTGCTTAAAATTTTTTGTTTGTTTAGATTTATGGCCTGACAAATTAATTGGTTCCTGCATATTTTGGAAAGTTAAGGGACTTTCCAGAGTGTTTTTTACAGGCAATAGTCATGGTTTTCTGTTGCTTCTTTCCAGGATTGCAGAAGTCTCTTCCTTCTTGTGCCCCTAACGAATCACACTGTACAGCCAGAATCTCACCTTGGAGGGTTTCCATGACATAAATTTTAGCTTGCTTTAGAGGGATGAGTTAGCCAGGGACAGCTCTCCTACCTTGTCCCTTTTCTGTGCATATGCGTCTTAATGTAGAGACATCTTGTTTGTGCTGGCTGCAGTTAGAGCTGAAAAGGACCAGATTCAAATATGCTTTATACTCATTAAGTGAGGTTCAGGAGTCGCCCTTCTGAAACAAAAAGCTCTCATTCTTTCTGGTGGTCAGCAGTTGCAGTCCAGGCAAATGTGGTGGAAGGAGGATTCCTCATTATGTAGGAGATTAGCTGTTGTCTGTGTTGCCTCTCTGAGACTGAGAACCAGAGTAAATTGGAAAGGACAAGTTTCCTTTTAAGGATGACAAGTGACATATAGGTCTGTTTCTTACAAAGTTTTTTAAAAATAAGGTTTAAAGTAGGATTAAGAGTTCAAGCAGACTAGATTCTGAAATTGGTATTCTTTGTTTAAATCTTAACTGGCATTAGAAATCTCTCATTAAAAATTTATTGTTTGCAAGCAATATATGACAAGTGGGATGTTGAGTAAAGCTTTTGAGATCACATGTCACAAAGAATAAGATTGGCTTTTAAATGTTGCTAGTCATGACATGCAGTATCTTGATATTGGGTCAAGACTACCAAACATCAAACCTCTAGGTGATTGAAATAAAAAGCCAAATACTGATTGTTTTAAAGATCATATTTGTAGGATCTGAAAGAGTTTTAACTTACACCTAAAGTGATAGTTTTTTTTACCATTGGAAAACCTTCTTTCTGAGGAAGAATACCCTTAAGAAGTCTCTAAAAAATGGCTGTAGGAGAACAAAAATAATTATTCCAATGTGCATTTAAACAGAATACTGTGAGGGAGCTCAGGTTTTATGACTTTTCATCATTGTATTCTGAACAGGGTAATCCTGCAAATCCCAGAAACAAATAATCCAGTTATCTGAAGCTGCTCATTGAAAGAACAGGAGGAGTTATTTTCTATAATAAAACTTTCATAACCTGCAATTTTTAAAATTAATTTTTAAATTCTTTGGGGGAGGAGAGAAGAGGGGCATAGAAAGCCAGCATAACAAGTGCCTCTTTCTTCTTTTGAGAACAGAGGATTTTTTTTTTTTTGTAGTTATAGTATCTAGTGGGTATTATTTTTGTATAATGATATTTTTGAGTTAGTATAATACATTAATTTATATTCATTAAATTTAATGAAACTATTGTTATAGCCATTCACTTACCTGTAACAATCCAAGTTTGAATAATGGGGAATGTGTGAGTGAAGGTTTGGTACTTCATTGATATATTAAAACTCCAGATGTGAATGACCTCCTGTGAGACAGTACTTGGTAGTAGAGAATCAATGACTTATTTGGTGACTCACTGTTAATGCATTTTTAATGGCTACTGAGATGCATTTACGGGCATGATAACATCATTTTCTGTGTGTGCAATGTTCCAGAATAAAAGATGAATCTTCTTCAAGCGATGAAGACCCTAGAGCTGCCAAACAAAACCTCGGGTCATTACAAACCAACTCCAGTCATCTCTCATTATTGTCTGGAATCAGTTACAAAAAATCACTTCGACTCACTTCTGACCAACTTGTGAGTTAATTTTACATCCTTGTCCTGAAATGGCATTTCTAACACAACATAAACCTTTACTGTTATTCAGGCTTCAAAGCTTAATTAGCTCTTATGTCTTGCATTTAATTCTCTCATTATATTTTTCAAAAAAAGCCTTTTCCCTTCTTTTTCTGTATTAAACATGAATGTTGTTCCTTGTAGCAAGTGCTGGGGTTTGGAGGTGGGATTTAATTTAGAAAAATATCAAATTCCAAAGTGTGAATTTGTCACCTGAGTAGGTGTATTGGAACCACATCCTTCCTTGTAGTATGTGAAATGTGTATATGTTAACAGGTGTCTCTTCTTTCTCCTTCTCTTTTCCTTTTCTTTCATTTATAAGCAGATAGTCATATTTTACATAAATAGAGTTTTCTGTTAGTAACTTCTGAAAGAGCTGCTAGTGAATTTATAATGAGGCCAGGCTATTGACTTCTTTGGAGCTTATTCATTTCTTTGAAGCCAATTCTCTTCACCTCTGTGACAGAGGTGTTTTGGCTAATGATGACAAAACTGTTGCAGTTTTGTGTTCTGTACATTTCAATTTGATCTGGAAAAATGGGCTACTATAGGGAAATACGTCTTGTCATCTTAGGTACAGATAATTGATTTTCTGAAGGAAACACACATAAGGTGTACAGCATTTAACAGCCCATCACTCACTGCCTAGATAATTTCTAAGAAATGCAGTTTTTCCCAAGAGACAGATGAGATATGTTGGTTATTTTCTGTTGGAAAAAGAGAGCAGGGGTTACACAAATAAAGTGGGACTTTACAGTTTCAGAAACCTTGCAGAAATTAGCTGAAGTTAAAACTGCTCTCAAATTGGTTTCTTGATGAAACAGTGGATGAGATTCATCAGTTACCCATGAGTTCTGTATTCTCACCTCCTTTTCACTTTTTAACTAACTGAAAAGTTGCAATGGAAGATAACGAAGGAAAAGATATACTAAGAGTATGAAATTCCTACAGGTCTTGGGAAAATGATCAGCTAGGTTCTCAAATAGAATCAAATCAATAGCCTCTTGTCCCATGCCACTGAGTGGCACAGGAGACAGTGAAGGGCAGCAAAGTGCGGGAGTTAAGGATAGTTAGTGTAGGCTGAAGGGTAACAGTTCATGTGGTGTGAAAGGTCAGCTATAGTACAAAAGAGATAAAATACTGTAGAACACAAATCCCCCAGAAGAGGTCATAATTACAGTTTATGGAACTTCTTGTTACTCACATTTCTCTCTGTATATGCATCTGCCTTTCAAAGTGGGAAATGCCTATAGATGGTCCCCATTCCATCATTTGTTACTGTTTATGTGAATGTTTGGGGATTTTTTTTTTTAATTTACCTGATTGTGAAACAGAATTTTTTTATTTGTTTTGTGCTGTTCTGTTCTATAAATCAGTGCCTAATAGACACCACACAGGGTAAGCCTTTCCTGTTGTTATTCAGAGTACCTCTATGGAAAGCAATAAAATTCAGTGTGGCCAATTTGTGTTGACTGGTTGGATACCAGCTGCCCAGCCAAGCCACTCTGTCACTCCTCAGTGGGACAGGGGAGAGAACATAAGGTCAATAAGCAAAGAGAAAAACAAGTATATTCTCTGCTTCCCACCAGTGAGGGATGCTCAGCCACTTCCCAGAAAGCAGGGCTTCAGCTCTGGGAGGCAAACACTGTAAAATAACAAATGCTTCTCGTTCCTCCTCCTTTTCTTAACTTTTATCTCTAAGCTGATGTTGTATGGTGTGGAATACCCCTTTGGATTATCTGGCCTGGTTGTGTCCCTTCCCAGGATCCTGCCCACCCCCAGCCCCTTGATGGGGGAGGAATGTTGGAGAGACAGTGCTGGTGCTGTGCCAGCACTGCTCAGCAGTACCCAAAACACCAACACCTTTCCAGCTGCCAGTGCAAAGCACAGCACTGTGAGGACAGCTGTAGGGAAACAAACTCCAGCTCAGGAAGAACTAAGGCAATTTCCACCCCATTTCATACCATTTGTATCACACTCATGTCCCACATAATTGATATATCTTCTAACTGTACCATTGTATTTATTTTTCATTATTGAAATCCCTCCTTACCCCCAGATTCAACTTTCTTGCATTCTTAAACCATGTCTATACCAAACATGCATTTCATTAACTCCTATCCTGTCCTTTCATAGATACATGTTACTTTCCCATTCTATGGGCTTCCTCCACCCCTCCAGATCCATGACTTGGGCTCCATTTCATCAGAATGGGTGGTCAGGACAGGAGAGCAGCACACCTGATTGTTGGCACCGACACTGGTCCACTCAGGTTATCATTGCATTTCCCTCGCTCCTTGCCAAATTCATTCTTCATCAGTTCATGTCATTGCTGTTACTTTGCTTCCTTCAAGATACAGTTTACACCACTGATTATTTTTCCCCCAAGGGTAAATCTCCCTAAGACACATACTGGTTCTCCCTATCCTTCTGAAGTACCCCCCAAGTGTACTCTGGTCTTTGGGCAAAAACAATCCCACAAATGGATTTAACTTTATGGGAGGAGAAATCCACACCAGCTTCCCCAGCCAAATACAGCAAGGCAATGCTCATGTGCAGCTTTTACACTGTGTCCATTTCACATGCTTGGTTTGTTGATCACCTTGCTGATAATGTCTTGCAGAAAAGCTTAAAGCTCAAGAATGGCCCCAATGATGTGACCTTTAGTGTTACAACCCAGTATCAAGGCACTTGCCGCTGTGAAGGCACCATTTACCTCTGGAATTGGGATGATAAAGTTGTTATTTCTGATATTGATGGAACAATCACACGGTGAGTTCATGAACAGGGAGAAACTTTATATACAAGGATTTTACTCTTTATTTTAAAGGAAAACATTAACAGGGAGTGTTATTCATAGAATCTTCATATACAAGTGTTTTGGAATGTTTTGTTTCTTGGTTTTGGTTTTTTTGTGTTTTAATTTTTTTTTAATTCTTAAATTTGGCTTTCAAACAATACATCATCTTTAGTTGAATTCATAATTTAATAGACACATGCCATATGTGCCCATCATTTGTCACCTGTTGGTGTTTCATGATGATGTTTACAGCAGTATTGGAGGACCTTCTGCAAAATCCTGACCTTTTTGTTGCATCACACTCATGAAGTAGGTAGTAATTAAAAGGAGTAATTAAATATGAGGGAGTAATTAAAAATAAGAAATATGTGAATTTTGTTTTAAATGGCATTCCTGGGGCATTCCAGTGTTGGGCATTATTACTTAGAAGACTAGACTCCAAAATCAATTTCACAACTAGAATCTGATTGAAAGTTTCAGATTAGTACTTTGGGTAAAACTCATAATTTTGGAATGACCTAAATGATTCACTGACTTGCTGGTTTCTATTTATTTACTGTATTTGACACTAGGGAAAACAATAGTGTGTGTAACAGGGAAAGGATGAAATAAAAATACATTGAAATAAAAAGCATTGTCTTTTGAAGTGAGATGTTTAATTTGTGTTGAAATTAATTTCTTTCAAAATCAAACTTAGCTATATCTAATTAGGAAAAAGAACAGGGAAAAATAATTTTCAAGAGCAATCTGAGGGTTATTAAAATACTTGATTTAGACTGAAATTCTCTTTTTTCTTGTGATTTATCCATTGTATGTCAAACTTCTCATTTGTTGCCAGTGTAAATTAACATCTCTCCCCACTTTGCTTTCTTAAGCTTCAATAAAATGAGTGGGATCTATTCTCTCTGCTATTGATCTGCCCGGAGTTACTGGATCACTTCACCTTACAATGCCTATGCAAATCCATCCTAAACCACTACCTAGTATTTCTTCCTCTAAGATGCAAGTTATTCAGGGTGTGGACTTCTTGCTGTGTATCTGTACAGTACTTTGTCAAGCAAGATGCTCATTTGCACTATTTGTTATTATAGTGTAAATATAAAGCTGGAAATACATTGAAGTCAGAATGAATATTTCAAAGTAGTTTACACAAGACCAACTCCTGGCTTAATGTGGAGAAGTTGGTTTGAAGTGAGCTAAAATGTGATTTATCTCATACTTTCAATTTCCCATAAATGTCCATTGTGGTTAGGTTTGCTTTATTTGGAAAACATTTAACATAAACCTCAAAAATTATGCTTAGCATTGGTGGTCTCCTATAGGGCTGAGTGATGCTTGTGTGCTGTGACTTCTGTGTTACCTTTTGGGGCACAAGCTTATCCATCTTGGGGCACAGCAGTAATTTAAATAACATGGCCAAGGATGAGCATGTCAGTCTATCTGAAAAAAAAGGGAAATAAACTAATTCTCTTCTGGTGACAATCAGTCCTTACAGAATACCTTGTTTTCAATTGCAGCTTCCAAGTAAGTTAGTGGGATTTGTATTAGACTTGATTGTTATTATAAGTATGGGATTTTTTTCAGCTAAGTTATTTTGTTTTTCCTTTATTCAGGTCAGATACTTTAGGTCATATTTTGCCAACTCTTGGCAAAGACTGGACACACCAAGGGATTGCGAAGTTGTACCATAAAGTGAGCCAGTGAGTACTCAATAAATCTGTTCATGTATCTGTGGCTTGTGTTTATCTGTGGCCTGTTATTATTTTTACTTGCGTGTAAAAATTTAAATTTCTCTAGGCTTCTCTTAATCTATAAGGGTGACAATTTCATCAGTATCTTCTTGCTTTAGTGGTGCTTACACAGTGTAAATGTCTCCTGTATGCAGAGCAAAACCTGCTCTGTGATAACAAAAGCCCCCTATCTGTGAGTTTTTCTTTTATTACAAGAATGCTACCTTTTCTAATATATTTTTTAAATTACCATGAATGTGTGAAAAGCCTCTGGTACACATCACAACTCTCCTCTTAGTTAATCTGATTTGTCCTGTGTACTAGAGATTTGCTAAGGTTTGTTTATTGCTTTTTGTTTTACATGGCTGATGAATTATAAATTATGGATATTGGAATCTAAATTAGGCCAGAGACACTTCTCTGCATGTTAGACAAACGTGTTCACAGAAAAGACAGGACAGTCTGGGAATTCACATGCTGCGTTTTATGTATAACCTCTGCATTACATTGGGTGAAAATGTTAATTAATTTTTTTAATTGCAGTTGTTATTTCTGTGCCTGCCAGCATTATCAGTTGTTAGGGCTTTGATGATCATAAACATAGGGGAAGAAATAGATTTGAGTCATGTTGGTTTTCAAATTACTGAGTTAATTATGTCGTGGCTAGATATTACAGCAGAACACCACATAAATGCTTAATAGTTAGATCTAATGACCATGCGTGTGCTGAATACAGTATTTCTTTATTTTATGAAAATTAGTTTTTTAATACGAAGTGGAAAGTAAGCTGGTATTAAGTTGAGCTAATATCAGATAGGATTCTGTTCTAACGTGAACAGAGTCAAAGGCAACCTGTGACTTATGCCAAAACTTTCATTTCAGTGTCAAGTTAAAGATTACTTCTCATACTGTGTTTTGAAGCTCAAGTTGTTATTGCTGGACATCTTTTTCTTGCAGAGGCCAGAGAGGCAGAAATGCAACACTTCTAATACAGCAAGGGCCAATATACCATTGTTTGCTTCATGCCAAGTGTTTTGCTCTACAGATGTCTTTCCAGTTAATTCTAAGGACAATGGTTCCACCAGACAGGGGGGGAAAGATAACCGTAAAGAGTCATAAGTCCTGAGAGGAGCAGAGATAAATGAGCTCTCTTTAGGCATAATCACTAAATGCAGCGGGGCTAGATGGGTTTTAATTACCCAGTTTCTGGCATAAATGTTTTTGCTCCTTTTAAATTAAGTCTGGGTTAAACATACTATTTAACAGCCATGATTTGATTCATTTAAAAGTAAACCCTCAAAATTATTACTATCTAAACACCTGCTTTATTTTTACAGTAGTTTCTTCTTTTATATCTGCTCACAGAAATGGATATAAATTTTTGTACTGCTCAGCAAGAGCTATTGGAATGGCAGGCATGACCAGAGGATACTTGCACTGGGTCAATGAAAGAGGAACTGTGCTGCCTCAGGGGCCAGTTTTGCTGAGTCCAAGCAGCCTATTCTCAGCTCTTCACAGGTAATGCAATTTTGCTTTTACAGAGAAGGAAACAAAGGTTGGTGGAGGCTGAATGATCAGCTTTTTTAAGTGGAAGTGCTTGAAATAATTAATAATTTTTTTTTTACATATTGGTGCAAAATTTAATTAAGAAGAAATTCTGTTAGTGAAAGACCAAAATTGAGTAGTTACTCAATATCTGGTTTTGTCTGGTTTATATCTTAGATGTATATTAAGGCCCAGCTGTGTTCACTGTTTACCAGTAGGTACTGCTTTGTGACTTGGTGTGTTTAACATCGTATGTTCATATTTAGCTATGGGAGAAATTTGGACATTTTCATAGCAATCACTTTTGTCTTTACCTGTAAGGTATTTGTTGGCATAAGTATATTTTTGTGGAAGGTTATTTGTTGATGGGTTTTGAAGAAATTAATGTGAAAATTAAGTGAACTTTTTAAATGCCTGACTGCACTGTGGGATTCTGTGAGGACAATGTTATCTTTTGTAGGTGTTGAACTGTGGTGAGTGAATAATAACAGCACAGATTATGAATACTGTACCTTCTGCCTAATTCAGCGAAGCATGTCAAGTGATTACTGAAAATATTTTAAGCTGTTAAAAGCTGCTGTGACAAGATATATTTCATTAGAATTTTTAATGGAAGGTTGTTCAGATGTTCTCCTGATTGAGTGACATGCTACAGGCTGTCTTACCAGTCACGTTCTAAATAGAAGAAACCATGGCAGTATTAGAGTGCACTTCTCAGACTGATTAAGTAATAAATGCAGTGAAAGGCAGTTACTGTTATCTTATGCTCCTTGTATCTAGAAATACCTTTAAAATTAAACTCCTTTTGGTATCTTGTTTAGACTAAGGAAGGCCCATCTTTCAGTGTACACTATTGTAACTGCTGAGGTGTGTGGGCAATAAATGACTTCACTGTTCTATTTGTAAATTTAATCCTTGTAGGTTTGAGATCAGGTGCATGTGAGACTGAGGAAGGGTGGTATTATTCATCTTTTGCACATTCTCAGACATTGATTTATACATGGATCTGCTGTTCCAAAGTGCTGCTTTACTCCCATGAAGCTTCTGTACTATTCACATCTTCCTTGACATTTGTGTTGGTACTAGGATCTTGGATTCTGAGCTTCTTAAGTGTTTTTGTGTCATGCTGGCATCTTCCTATGTTATGGGAACTCCAGACTCTGCCACCTGTTCAGTCCTCTTGCCAAGAGAAGCTGTTGTGAAAGGGCTTTTGCCCAGAGATGAGATAACTTCTCTGTTCATTAATGAATTCTCTATTCCACAAGAAGCAGCTGAAGAGAAATAGAAGATTCCTTTATTCCTTAACTTTTGCTAATTAGCAGTGGTGGAGAACCTGACTGTGATTCTGTCTTAACAGGCTGAGGTTCTTCTAGCACATACGGTGATTGCAATCCTTTTAAAAATAAAATTTCCAAAAAAGCACCTAAACAGTGAGGGCTAATATAATCTATGAATCACTCTGCAGCTCTCAGGAGGCAGTTTACTTGGTAAGAGTTCATGTCTCATAAGGATTGATTTAGCATCTACTCCACTATCCTTGCTCAGTAGCCATCATTGTAACGTAAGCTTCAATAGAAGTTACCTTGTTTCAGAGGATTTATTTACTGTGCCCATTATTTAAGCTTGGGAATACTGTTTTGTCTTCATGGGCAATGTGACTTCTAAAGATTTATTGGAGAAGTGTGTATGCTATGCAGTAGTATCTAGCTAGGTGAAAATGTTGAATGAAGAAGATAACATGGTTTGTAGTGTATTTCACATGTACTTCTTCAACTTCCCTTTTTTATCTTTTCAGGGAGGTCATAGAAAAGAAGCCAGAAAAATTTAAAGTTCAATGTTTGACAGACATCAAGAATTTGTTTTATCCTAACACAGAGCCCTTTTATGCTGCTTTTGGAAACAGACCTGCTGTAAGTAATAGCTGAATTTATTTCTATTGCAGAGAACAGAAATGTTGCTGTTATTTCATGGTTCTGTTGTATTAGAAGCTTTAAATGACAATTAGGAACATTTTATTAAGCCCTGTACACAAGAAAGTATTACGGTTCTTTCTCAAAAATACTATGATGTAGGATTCAGAGAGGGAAGAGCAGCAAAGTAACTAGGTTATATCTGCATAAATTAGCAGTGAAGCTTGTGTAGAAACAGTGATCTCATTTTAATCCACACATACAGTGTCAGTGAGATAACTGTGGGCAGACAGAAAATATTTCAGATTAATATTGATGGGACTTACACTTATCTAAGTACACTCAAAAGACATTGAATGTCCCATCAAAGTCAAAAGGTTCTACTTTATATGGAAAGTGATATATTGGACATAGAAAAGCAAAGGCAGATCTCTGTCACCCATTGGAAGACTGGATGTTTGGGCCATGGAAGACTCCTGCCCTGGACCAAAGGATGCTGGTATGCATCTAGAGAAGGAAACAGTCTCATGGACTTGGGCTGAGGGGGGACCCTGGCATGTAATTATCCCTTCTTTAAAAGCATTATGTCAGAGGTTACAGAGGTCCTCACTATCCCATTGCTGTATTGAATTGTCATATTATAGGCAGCTTAGGTTCCATTATCAAGGCACCTTTAAACGTATGATTATGAAATAACATTTAAAAAACTTCTATGATGTTGTATTACAGATAATAACTACCTCTAGTTCAATATTTTTTTGAACCTCAGGGAAACATGCATTAAAATAATGATTTTATTTCAATAATATTTGAAGTCAAACAGTAAGTTACTCTTTCTAAAGTAATTACTGGTAGCTCACTCCCATGCTTGACGCCAGAGTGCAGGCTTCAGGTGTGCAATGTGCCACGGATTTTGTATAGCTCAGGATCACAGATTTCTCAGTTTTCTGCTCTGGGTTCTCTGTTGTTTTTCTGGTTTGGTGGTTTTTTTGTTTTTTTTTTTTGAGGTTGGTTTTGTTGTTGTTTTGTTGTTTTTTGTTTGGATTATTTTTTCCCAGAACAAACTCAGGGAAATTTCTGTACAAATGGGTGTTGCAGGTGTAGACAGTGTGTGGACTGCCATGATGCTGAATTCTTGAAGTGACTGCTCTTCACTTTTCTTCCGTTACTTGATTTTTTTGAACAGTCTTTACAATATAGAAATAAAAATAAACTTTGTGGCTTCATTAAAAATCCAGTTTTTCACCATCTTGGCTTTTAAAACCATGATTTATATTAGCAAAATGGAAATTGGTTTTGCTCTGATCTTCTGGGAGATATTTTTTACTTTGGTTTTGTCAAGCTTTTCTTCAGAGCAGATCAAAACTTATTGTTTTCTTTAACAATCTCAATTTTGTAGAAGACGTTCTTAATTCTGACTCCTAATTTTACGTCCCATAGTTGTATCTGCATTACCTGCTGGGGCTCACTGCTCCTGTTTTGGCATATATTTCTTGCTTTCCCTTCTTTCCCCCTTGTTCTGACATGGAGTATGCCATATGAATATGCCACAAATCTGAACTCAGGGGCTAAGTGATGGCTTTAGTATAGACATATTGTTACGAATTTTGTAACCTTGTCTTTAAAAAATAATTCCTGTTTGATGTGTCAGTTACATTTTAACCTCTGTACACTGTTGTAACATACTTAGTACAATGCACACAGGACATTAAATATTCTCTGAAAGAAAAATGAAGGTGCTAATGTGCTCTTACACCAAATGTCATTAGTTCTTTACTGAATGTTATTATTGTGTCAAGGGAAGTTACTGAAAAAAATGAACATGATTTTGATTAACAGTTTAAACTGAAGTGGCAAACTTCTTATCTAGCAGGAAATTGTCTGTTTCATGAACATTTCATTAGATTGACCTAATTTGTAACATAATGGAGAATTTCAGGCACACACTAAGTAGGTAAATTTAGTACCAGTTCTGTGTAAATATGTTCTTTTGTGTAATGTATTACAGCAAGATTACAGATGATTTTGCAAAGGCAGAATCATGATTTTTCTTCTTTATATTCTTTTTAGGATGTTTATTCATACAAACAAGTGGGCGTTTCTTTAAACAGGATATTTACAGTTAACCCCAAAGGAGAACTTATACAAGAGCATGCAAAGACAAACATCTCGTCGTAAGTAATCTCTTATCCCTAACACTTCATGGATTAAATTAATTTACTGTAACTTATGACTCAAGTTGCCCAAAAATCCATTCAATTTTAGTAATTAAAGATTCTTTAATTCTTAATACTTCAAACTAAACAAAAAAAGATTTAGAATAAAATACAGACTTTCCACTTCCCTTCAGTTAAACTGACAAAAATAAATTTTTTTGTATTTAGTATAATAAATTCCTTCTACTTTAATCTTGTAAAAGATTTAAAAGTGGATGATTTAGTCTGCATAAAAATGAGACCCACTAGTTTGCTGATGCCATCTGCCTTTTTTTGGCCTTTTCAAAATTTCCTTTTCCTGGATCTCCTATCTAGAAGAGCCAGAAAACAAAGAAGAAAGGGTCAAGTGCTTCCAGAAAGATGGTTAGGCACTGGTAATCCCTAACACTGGAATAGCTTTTAGTAATGTTAAGTGTTGGTGTCCTTAATTGAAGGGGAGCCATATGTGTATAAAATATGAATAATCAGTTGAACAGGGAGCTGCTTGAGCCAAGCTGGACAGAAATGGAGAAGCAGAATGTGGTGCTTGAATATTTTAGCAGATGATCTGGGTGTAAAATGGCATCTGTTTCTCACTAGGTAAGTATCATATGCTAGAATGAATGGATTAGAATGAATTTCTTATCCTAACTGTGAATCCTTTCTGGAAGCTGGACACCAAAATTAAATTTAATTTCATTCCTTTGAGGAGGGTGACTTGTCCACTTTGTGTGTTTGTAAATGTAGTCATGCCTTAGTGGTTGAGGACATTTAAAAAGTTCAAAATAAGACGATCTGAAATGGTTCCATATTCTTTTTTTTTAAATTATTTTCCAGCTATGTCAGACTCTGTGAAGTGGTAGATCACATTTTCCCTTTGCTGAAAAGAAGTCATTCTTCAGACTTCCCTTGTTCTGACACCTACAGCCAGTTCACGTACTGGAGAGAACCTCTGCCACCGTTTGAAACTCAGGATGTACATCCAGCCTCATCTTAACCCCATCTCCAAATTGTTGGTCTCACCTCAAAGAATGGGTTGGCTTATGTTGAAAGGACACCACCTGGCTTTTGCTGTTGACAGTTCAGTTGGAATCTGTGAAGTTGTGAGCATTCTATTCTTCTGTGGTGAACAAACTTAGGAATGCTTTTTCATACTTAGTCAGGTTTGCAGACAAGAGGAATCTTGTTAGGAATAGGAGTTGCTTTTCTAGGTCCTCTCCCAGCTCCTCAAATTTTGCCATGCACTTTGATTATATAAGGTCAATAAAAGTGCAGTGATGTTGGGGTTGCAGGTAAACGTGCCATAAGGTTGTGAAGTGATTCCACATCTGTTCTGCATCACTGAAGCCATGTCCATCCTGTCAGAGCCCCTTGCCAGTAAGGGAGCTGAAGGTGCTCACCATTCCTGACATTATCTGGTGACACAGACAGGGATTGCAATCTGTGTATCAAAACCCTTCTCTCTGAAGGAGCAAATGATTCTTCCCCTCTCCCCTTGCTTGACCAACAACTGTTTGTTAGAGTTAATTACTGGTCTGGATCCTCAGCAGATGTAAATCAGTGTAGCTGTTAAAACCAATTGAGCTGTGTTTGATTTATTCCAGCCTGTTTTGACATGGGACATTTCTGAGGAAATAAATTAGGTGTATTCTAAATAGAAAGTAAATGAAATAGGATGGCCAGATTCTTCCAGTGTTTCTCAGTTTGAGAACTGTCATACTTCAGGAGTAGCTTTTTGGATCAAGGTAGGTGTTCAAGTGGAAGATACAGGCCACTATGGATAGTGCCCACCTTACTGAAGTGGGTGATTTTCAGTAAACACATCTTTCCCACACACAGTGTGCTGAGGTTGAAGATTTTTTACTGAGCCAAAAATAGTAAGGATTTTTTAAAAATTGAAAGGTTTTGTTTGAAATACTACTTTGGTTAAAATGTGAATTTTGATGCTGGTGAATGATGCATCTCAGGTTTTTACTGTATGGATTTTTTTGCTTTGTTTTGTATCATAAAGAATGGATACTTTTAGTGCAATTTACTCTCCTTTAAGATAATGAAATCTCCTCTTTTTTTTCTTTTTTTTTTTCTTATTTATCCAGACACAAGCTGTAGATATTGCTTTTGACAGCCTTAAGACTGAACTGTGTGCACTAAAAGCAATACTGTGGATCAGTTGATAACATTTTCCAAATGGTCTACCTTTACACAATGTGGTACTTAAAATATGGACTCCAAGTGCCCAAATGCTAAATGATTTCAAATGTGTTATAGATAGGAAAGATTTTTTTTTTTCCCTTTTGAATATATTGAAAAGTCTAATTGTTCTCTGAAATGCTGAAAATGGCATCATGGGCTTCTATGTACATTGTATTTCAGTATGACTACACTGGTGGTTCACAAGCTGTGGTCTCTGCCAGCTTGTGATCTGAGGCTATGGTAAATGTTTTGCAGCTGCTTTGTAGTGTTTTTGCTTAAGAGTTTAATAACAGAAAGGCAGAGTGGTCCAGGAGAAATTTTAAGATGTGATTATGGTTGGTTACCCAGAAATTTGGAAATGGCTTCTCTGTATCACATTTCTTTTGTAACAGCAAATTCTCGTTTTGCATGTCAAGAGTGATAGCAGTGTAGACAGGATGGTAACTCTGTGGTAGGGGTTTTCTGAGTTTTACTACTGAAGACTTTTTCTGGGATCTTAGTGGGCCAATTTGTGATTTCTCTGTGCCTTCAACAGTAATGAGAACAAGTGCAATGCTTTACATAGCTGCAGTGTGCAGTGGAGAGCCCTCCCTAAGTCTTCCTTTCACATGAACATTGCTACTTCAGGAAAGGTAAATACCTGCTTTGGACATATCAGGATTAGACACAAAGGGGAAGAAATGAGTGTTTGACAACCCAGAACTGATTGTGTTCTCTTGAAAGCTTAAAGAAAATGCAAATATCTTTTTACTTCAAGGTGTAAGAAATATGGGATGGATTTTCTGAAAGACAATCAGTGGGGATTGCAGGTTGCCAAACTGAGATGGTTGCATCTCTAAATATAGCCACACTTTCCTTTAATTATCTATTAATACTTGTCATTAATGAGTGTATAAATGGACAGATGTACTAGCTGCATACTATTTAAATTCAGTTTTGGAAAAGGCCTATTTCAAGCCATTTGTTATGTAAAATATATAAAATAAAACCAACCCTTCTCTTCAGTGAGAGGCTGTCAGTTTTGTGGTTTTTTATCCTTAACAGTAGTTAAATCTGTTTTCCCAAGATGGTACACACAGCAACTCCCACCAGAAAAGTAGGTCCTGCCAGAAAAAGTAGGTCCTCCACAATTAAAGCCTGTGATATATTTACTTATAACTTAATAAATAGGCAATCCAGGGTTGTTTGTTGCCTTTAGTATTTAAAACCAAATGATAATGTGAATGAGGAACTATTTTAATTGTCAGATTGTGGCCACAGTGCAGTGCTGGTAGAGATAACCCTGAGGTGCTGCAGAATCTGTCCCAGCGTTTTTCAAGATTTGGTTAAACAGGGTTATGGCTGACTTGATCTAGTGTTGGTATCCATCTGCTTTAAGGCTGAAGTTGGACTGCATGACCTCCAGGGGTCCCTTCTGACCAACTTTTCTGTGATTCTGTGACTTTCAGCGCTTCGCTTCTGAGTTGCTGCATCCCCTTTTGTATCTGAAATTGAAATAGAACTGAACACTGTCAGGAATGTGTGTTGGTGTAACTTTTATCAAATTTACTGACAAAAAAAAGACACTTACATGAAAATCAAGCGTTTGACCTGCTAGAAGCATCACCATACTTTTCCAGAACATGTAAGACGTTTTGATTTGGTAGCTGAATAATTTTAGCATAATATTTAAACTGCTTTGTTAATTCATGTAGAAGAAAAATATGTGGTTAAAAAATTTTCTACTCTTTCTGTGAAAGAAAAAAAAATCAACCTTGCTTGCAGTGTAATGCTGGTTTTTGTTACAGAAAGAATATGTTAACATAAGTATGCAGACACATTAAGTCACAGTACATTCTATTCATACAATACACAGAAACTAGAATATGCACCAGTGAAGAGTGACTAATGTTTATTTTCTTGATGCTGATGACCACACCACTCTAGCTGGGTCATGGGAGGGAAAGAATGCTATACTTGTGTCATTAGTTATGCTGAAGATAAAATGTTACTGCTGTAATTTGCGAAGGAGGAGAAAGAGCTATTGGGTATATTTTATTTGTAGATATGGTTTGTTATTATTTGAAAGCCTATTTATATACAGTGTTTACTCTGTATATGTATGTGCTACTGCAGTGATGAAAATAATTTTAACACTTCATTTTGATCTGCTGAATGCAACAAGAGTAGAAATATATATTGTAATAAAGGCAAAAATAAATTTTTTCCTGACTTTTCTATTTTTCTGTGTTCTTTGATAGTGGCAGAGTGATTTTGCAGAACTGGTGAACCTGTAAAGCATGGCTTTTGTATCTCCAGTCTCCACTACCTGTTTCTTACTGGGGCTGTCCAGTGTAACCTATATTACTTTTGCTGTTCAGCTGCAGTGTTTTGCCCAGAGCCTTTTAAATCTGAAAGAGTTTACTGAGGGAGATGGGGCCAGCATCTGGGCTCTGGCTGTTTTGGGACATGGGAACAGCATGTTGGAGCCAAGAGCAACCAGACAGGAACTGGAGCAAATTGGAGCAGTCAGGAATCCTACCCCAGCCCAGAATTTTTGAATCTTGCTTTTGTTTAATTCCTAGTGTGACCTAAGCGAAAGCTGTCCATCTGTTTTGAATGTGGATGTTGTCATCCATCCATGATAGCTGTTTTGTGGGGCTTCTCTTCTTTGACACAGGCCATCCTGCTGGGGCGAAGCCAATAACCTTTTTTCCTCCTGTCCCTGAGAACACAGTGGTGCCTTTTGCTCCCACTGCCAGGTTTGCTGAGCAGACTCACTGCAGTGCAGTGATACTGCCAGGCCTGTGCGTGCTGGTATGGGAACAAAGATGTTTGGGGTTGATAAGGCTCTGCGGCATCTCAAGTTCTCTGTTAAAAATACGAGAGCAGCCGTATTTGGACAGCCTGCAGTCACTGCTTCTTCAGTCTTCTCTATCTTCTGTGTGTCTCTGCCTTGTATAAACATTTACCCTGGAGCTCTGGAGACAGAATTTGAAATGAAGGTAGCCTTTTAATTAAAAGTCAGAGAAATGGTGCTTTTGCATCAGAAAACCAAACTTTATCAGGACACACTCATTTCTCCTGGAAGATCCCATTGACACTAAAGATACAGCAGTCTGAAGGAGGAAGCTTCTTAGGAGCAAAGAACATAATGTTGTTGGTTGGGGAGGGGTCTTTTGATGCCACAGGAAAGGTAGGGAATATTTTTTGAATGCTACATTTTCATCCTTATAAATAGATAGCCTTAATTCAATATGCATTGCATATGCCATCAAGTACCTCAGGGTAGTTCATTGCCAGACAGAAGATAGTTGATGTTAAGAGCTAGTGCCTAAAAATATAACTAGTGTAACTTTCAGCTCTTTTATGTATGCATGAAAAGGTGAAGTCTGAGAGTTTTTCTTAGTTTTCTTTGGTTTATATTTATTTTTTTTCTTTCTTTTCATAAAACTCCAGCTAAGTATGCTGGTGAAGGGAATATGTTCATGGTGTCGTGACCTCAGGTAGTCTCACTCTTGTGCTTGCAGTAAAATACAGCCCCTCATTGTGTTCAGTAGCTTTTTGGAAATATGCAATCAAAGGGCTACTTGTAAACGGGAGCCAAGAGACGGTGCTGAGGAATTACAGCTGTTGGATGCTTTGGGAAGAGACCTTCATTGAGACATTTCCAGCCTTTGGGAAGTGAGGGACAGAAATAAAGGTAAAATGAGAATTAAGGTTTTTTCTAAGGGGAACTAGAGAAAGGGAACAAAACCAGAACAAGTGGCTAAAAAGCACCTTCTTGTTCCTAGCCCTGTGCTGGCCCTGGGTGGTGCTGGGTCAGGCACTGAGCTCTGCCTTGTGCTCCCTAAGACATTCCGTGTGTCTGTGCTGCACAGAAGACATCAGAAAGGCCATTTTGGCTTCATTTGCCAGACAGAAGAGAATAACATTGAACAAAAGGAATTCTGTGCTCAAGTGTCCAAAGAGTACTGCTAACAGCAAAACAAAGTTGCAATTACAGCTAAATTTTAAGCTTATGTAAGGACTAGGGCTTTTTTATTATTTTTTCATGAGCTTGGGATACAAAGCTTTCACCTGCAATATCTGCACCTCGGTGGTACCATGCATGCATCCTCTTAATACAGCTTGCTTCAGTGAATAAATACAGACATCATCATTTTTCAGCCTATTTTAGCAAGTGTTTAACTCATCCCTCCCTGAGCTGAAACTTATGCATATTCTTAAACACTTTGCTGGATTAAGCCAACTAATTCCAAGAAAACTGTGTACTGGGGAGATACAGTTTCTGAGCTGAAGAATTGATCTGACTTTACTAATGGTTACCCTTGGACCAGTTTTTAGCCTCCAGCACTGTCAGGTGTTCTGCCTACTGCCAGCAATCTATTTATTGATACAGGAAATCCATTTTGCCTTGCCTTGCTTTTAATGAGTTTTGCAAGCAAGTGGCCCCTTCCTGTGACTCATTCTGTGTTTTCTGAGCAGGAGATTGTGGTTTTAAGTTTCACATTGGAAAGTAACCGCTGTGTCTGCTTTCCTTGTCTGCTGGAATCTCAACAAGAGGAATACATTTTGGAACAAAGAAATGTAAATGGAGTAGAACAGTTCATGTTTCTTTGCAAAATTGTATAAACATCCTTCTTTTCAGGACAGTTAAAAACACTAGTGAAAAGTTAAAATAAGTCAAGTTTTAAAATAACAGCTTTATCTTAAAACATTACTGTTAACACAGGCAAGAAAAGATATTTCCCCTGCTATCTCAATATGTGTTGGCCCTTCGATTTATAGGTAATAAATATTCAAAAATTAAAGAGTGGAGGTCTTTCTATAATCTTACTGACACAGGATCAGCTCCATTAGCATCTGGATGGCTGCTCAGATATGCACAGCTATGATTGCAGTCTGAAGCCTGAATAGTGAGTGCTATTTCCATCCAATTCATGATCCTTTTCATCCCTTCAGAATACTGGAGGCAAAGAGGTAGGAGATGTGAATGTATTTGTTTTTGACTTTTGCCAAAATATGGTGGCGGAAGGAGAGAATCCTCGGCAGGCTTAGACCGTTGGCAGTGAAAACTCAGATTTACGTTGAAACCAGCCATAAATACATCAAAACCAATGACCAGGACAGTTTCCATTCCCCATTGCTAGATACAGCTATTTATATTTCAAGCTCGTGGCTATGTCTGTGCAGATAAATTGCTGCCCAGTAAAGGGTAGGGATTGTTTTAGGCACCCCCACCAACGGGCTGGCTTGGCCGCTGTCCAGCTGCCTGCCTGCACACGGGGCTGCTGGCCTTTGCTGACCCTCACTCTGTGCCCAGACCATGCCTGGGTCAATGCTGGGTGCCCTGGCTGAGGTCACAGGAGACTGGACAGGCAAATGTGTGCCAGGGCTGGGGCTCATGCCCTGACACTTCGCTGACACATCTGTGCTGTACCTGGGAAGAGCCGGGTCTGGGGCTTGGGTCTGGCAGTGGCTCCTTTCCCCATGCATGTCCCAGCTGATGTAATCAGATATTGGAACCTCTCTTTCCAGAGGCTTTGAGATGAGCTGAGTTCTTCCTATGGCTTCAGGAGGTGCTTCATTTCATCTGTAGCTCAGTTCAGTCTCAAGAGGAGGCACTCTCTGGTCCTGAACTGCTTTGAGCCTCTGTCTGCTGGAAGCCTGTGCAATATTAACGCGTTAGACAAACTGCAGTTCTGCAACAAGGCCAGAAAAATCTAAAACCTTTGTTGGCACAGGCTTCTTAGAGATGAAGTTGAAAATGAAGTGTGGACAAAAAAAAATAATCCAAAACACCTGAGACCAAATAAGTACATTGAGAAAGCAGAAATTCAACAGATTATGCTTCAAATGTGACCTTCCAGTTAGCCCTCTCAATTGTCAAGTTCAAGCTGGCAGAGACAACAGCTGGGAAGAAAAAATGTGATGCTCAGAAAATGAAGCATCTTTATTGGGAATGTATGGAGAGGAAAGAAAGAGGAAGACACCATATTATCCTACTCCTTTCCTGTAGGGATCCAGATATTGTGTAAAAATGCAGTGCCCTGTACTGTGGACTTTTTTCTGATCCATATATTGTTTAATGGAAATAACAAGACACATTTCTATTTCTCAAAGTATAACGGGGTGGGGAGGTTTTTGGAAACATTGTTCTGTGTCAGTAACAGATTGTATGGAGTTACAGTGACTTAGGGAGCAGTTCAGCTGTTCACACACACATTGCTTTCTCACACTCTGCACAACCTGAGAGCTGCATAGGTATTGCATTTCTCTGCAAAGCTCATTTCTTCTCTTGCTCTGCACTGCTTTTCTGCTCATCATTGGCTTGGAATCACTTCCATTGATTTTGACCTAGTAAATTCTTGTTAATGAGGGCTGTGGTTTTAAGGGTGGCTGATCTGATCTACTGGGTTTTTTTACTCCCTAAACAAAAAAGTTACTTTCCCTGTTTGTTCCTCCTGATTCTCCACCCTCAACCCCTCTCTGTACAACAGGGATTTTGTTCTGCATTAGGGATTTACATGGTCTCAGAGGAAAGAAGAACCTTATGCTTCTAAGTCTTATGAAACTGTAAACTCAATTTTACTATGTCCATCCCAATTCTATACTTGACCTCCTTATTCTTACAGTAATCATCAAATAATTGTGGGCAGACCTTATGAAGTGACATGCCTGGTGTCCATCAGGGAACTTGAGAGCACGGGATAACTGCATTCAGATGAGAACCTGAATGGTAACACACCATGTGTAAAGAAACTGCAGGATCAAAACCACCTGCCTAAAAGGAGGGACAAATACAAATGCAAAAACTTGGCTGCAAGTAAGGAACTGGATCCAGTTTATGCCCTGACACAGAAATGTTGTGTTAACTGACTGAATCCTTGACTGTGCTTTGTGCCTTATGTCTCCATGCAGAAGGAGGGGGTGATGGCAGTTCCTCTGTCCCCAGCATGCCCTGAAAGCAAGGCTTTAATGCCTAGAGATGCTGCTGTGTGAAACTGAGGGATCATGCCAGAAAGATATTGAACCACCAGCAGTGGCTCAGCTTCTGAACACCTGACAGTCAAGTTTTATCCTTGCTGAGCAAGAGAGATGGAAGAATACTGTCTCCATTTAATGTCAGGAAACAGAACATCTTGGTAGGCTCAGTAACATCAGCTTTTGTTTCCTGAGTCTGTTGTCAGGGTCCCAGGTGTCAGCCTCAGTTTTCTTAGAACAAGGATTGAGAGGAAGCAGGGAGCTTGGGGCAGATCCTAATTTGTCAAGTAAAAGCTTCTGGCCTTCAAACTCATGAAGGCTAATGCCTTCTGATACTGTGGTAGCCTGTAGGATGCCTCATCATCATTCCTGTGGTAACAGACCACCTACAAGTAGAGTCAAACTAGAAAAAGAGAACCATCTACCAGAAAAACCCAGAAAATAAAGGTATTGCAAGTATAAGGCTATTTGGATTTGCTGGAAATGAGCAGTGGATTAGGCTGGTGCAGAGAATTAATAGCATTAGTCCCTGTAACAGAGAGCAGTACATACTGGGGCATCCTGGCTTGTGTGAGCTAACATTTGCTCTTGGGGTCACTGCCTGATGTCTGTTTGCTTGCTGGTTATGTCCCAGCTAATTTTGCAATGCGAGTCTAAATCCTTCAAACCACACATCCAGTTTGTAATTTAAGCCTGCATAATTTTATCTCTCCTTGCTTACACCCACTGTCTCCTGGTTTATACAGGCCATTCCTGGTTTCTGTAAGAATTACTGCATTGATTGATACGTGAAACAGGAAGGTAGGATGTTTTAATGTGGAACAGTATTTAGAGAGATGCAGCATCTGTGTCCAAAGCGAGAGATAGTTACAGGGTTAGACAAGTGGGCCATCAATTACCGGAGACTGAGGTTAGGACCATCTGGCTGTTTGAAACAACACCAGGTGTTAGCAGAAGCAAATTTCCTGTGTTGCAACATAGGAGCGGCAGGCAAGAAGCAGCCCTCCAGAGTGAATCTCAGCCACAAAAGGGGCCGCTTCTCATTTCCTTCTTTAGTGCTGTCTTGTGGGAAAAAAAATCACTCCAAGAGCCTGACACACCTGTGTCTCCTGCTCGGTGCCTCCCAGGGCAGTTCTCAGCCTGGGGTGGGGACCCCTCCTCTGAGGAGGCCAGAGCAGGAGCAGTACCCTCACAGATGGCTTTGCCAGCTCCTGCCTTTCAGGCACAGCTGCAACGTGACCCTTGCTGATGAAGCTGAGCACCAAAGTCCTGGTTTGGATATCCAGGATCCGTGGTCCCCTCGAGGTCCTCCTTGCTGCCAAACCCACAACGAGGTGTCTCCACCCACGTGCATCCCTGCCTCGGTGTCCCTCCCCACCCTGAACTGTGTCCATCAGCCAAGGGAGAGGCAGCCAAGGGTGGGCTGATTGCTGGTGGAGTGCCAAGAAGTGCAAAGAGATGACTGTCACCCGCAATCTGCGCAACAGATGAGCCATTTCCAGCTACTCAGGGCTACTGGCCTGTAGTTTGAAATAGTCAGTGGCTTGGTATATGCAAAAAATATTGCTACATAGTCCAAGTGCACGTTGTTAAACCTGAAGGAGTTTCTCATGTGGTTGTACTGCTCCAAATGTTCTCGTGTATACTTGAGAATATTATCATTTATATTAAAAGGAAGAAGAAACCATAATGCTAAAATTAATCCAACCTAAAAGTTACATAAATATCAGGAAGCAATCTCCCACTAAAGTTGTTCTTACTGTACTAAACTTTGAGTGTAGTGAAGACTGGATGGAGGCTCTGGCAAGGGACAATATCCAAGGCAATTTTTCCCAGGAGGCATTCTAACTCAGCAATGTCCTCTCACAACAAGCAAGCAAAAGGTTAAAATTCAGGTAAGTGCAGTCTCAGTAACTCACAGCAGAACTTTAGATCAGTTTTTCCTAATTTCTATTTCTGTCACAGAGACAAAGCCCTCACAGGTTTATTATAAACTTTAATTATTATACTTTAATTATCTGGTGACAGAGGGAAAACCCCTCTGATTTGGTTATAAATGCTAAACTTACAAGAATTCCTTGATAAAACACTTCATTTAGGGACCATGGCAAAGGTTGCTAAGTGACAGCGATGCATTCTGTATCAGAGCACTTCCAAACCCCTATTGCCGAGGAGAAAATGAAGTAGCTGGAAACAGCAGCATGCAGGCAGGGTGGGAGGCTAAAGGGCTCTGGCTTGTAAGCAGCCTGGGCCTGTGTATTTTTAGCTACCTATTAAATGCAGGCTGGTTTTCAGAAGCTCTGAGCACTTATGACATCCACTGAATAATGGCAACAGTGAGGTGTCCAGGTCACTGCTGCCCAGGTACTCTCATGAAAGGGGATAATAAGGTGTTAGCTCCGGCAGGATTTGAAACCATCGGCTATTATGCAAATCAGGAGGGCTCACACTGTTCATTAAAATGCAATGAGATGAGTGTTGACCTAGGGATAACATTTCCAAAATATCCTTGTGACTAACAGGGAGGTAGAATTTTGGCTAGTGAAAATTTCTAAACATTGCCTTCAAAGAGAGCATTTGGTGGGCAATACTGCAGATAACAGCAATAACCATTCCTGCAAATAATGCTTTGATTGCAATTCATACTTTAAAAATTATGGAAATTTTCAGATGTCTGGTCAAACTAGCTTCCTACTGATTTACCTGTGAAAGTGATTAATATGTATAAGTTATAACCTCATGCATGACCTTCCATATGGGTAAACAAAGACTTATTAAATTCAAGAGGTGTAAGCACATAAGTCACATAAAACCTGCCTGTCTTCAGGAGCAGAGTAGTAATTTTTGTGTTCCTTTCTTTGGTGAAACATTTTTTTGTATGAGGCTATTTAATATTTTGCACTTAGGGATAAAAAAGTAATATTTATTTTAATGTTGTGCACCACAAATACATGTTTTAGTCCTTAGTTCTTTAAAATGCTTTATAATTTTTTACATGACAATTTGTCAGTCGTTGACTTGACAATAATTTTACTTTCAAAGGAAATCTTATTTGCAAACCAAATAAAATGCTAACTTCTAAAACTAGGTGAAAATAAGACAGAGGGTTGGTTTGACTGTTAAATAAATGTATAAAATTAACACACAACCACAGGTTTCTAAGATTGGACTAGAAAGCGAAATATCCAGAAAAATGTATTGGCTACATCTATGCAGGACACTTCCTTTGAGTGTTTTGGGTGGTAGGTGCCTATTATGTATTTCTTTGTTCTCTTTAAAGAGATGCATCCATCTCTTTAGTATTTCAAATTCTGCTCTCTTCCTGTGTGTTTTATCTTTAGCTTTCTTACAAGCTGCCTGTTTTTCATGCAAGTACCAGGACCTGCTCCTATTTCACAAGGACATGAGATGGGGATGTGTTGGGCTGATCCCTCCTATATGCCCATCTGCTTCTCTGTTGTCAGGAGGCTGTGCTGTGGGGTTGTGACAGGAACCAAACAGCTGCTCGTGGCCCCAGGGCTGACTGCAAAGATTTCACAAGGACTTACTTTGTTTACTAACCCCTTGAAAACTGATGGAGCTGCCCTGCCTAAATCAACCCTCAGCCTGTCCAACAACCAGTCTTAGCTGAGCAATAATGCACTGAGTCTGTGCAAAGACATGGCATAACATCACTTTACAACAATACATATAAAGTGACCTTTATAAGGCCTCATACAGGAGCCAGGTGACTGGCTCCATTTGCAGCTCCAGCTTGGCTTCACATGTACTTTTAACTCTGTGCAAGAGCATTCAGAAAATTTGGCTGCAGACAGCAAAAACAGTCTGATCTGTTCTGGTAAGAGAAGCGTGGCTCAGTCCAGCTTAGGCTCGGCTTCAGTCTTATCTAAGCTGCGGAGTGACGGGTCTGGCACAGACCTGTTGTGCTGGATGAAGTGTGGGTGCTTGGGCAACCACCACCTCTTTGGCTTCTCTTGTCACTGCCCAGCACTGGTGCAGATGGTGCAAGGCTGAAACCTGTACGTTTGAAGGAGCAAGGCCCACCTGCCAAGCAGCTCCTCTGCCTGGTCAGGTCCTGCAGGAGGTGATAACTGGGCTGGCAGTGGGTTGCTCCATGGTAGAAAAAGTCTGGCCAGCAGGGATGTGATGCTGTCACATCCTGAATGAGCTCCTGCAGTTAAACTGCTGGTGCCCCAGGAAATACTTTGGGATATTTAAATGCCCCAGGCTGAGGGCAGTGCTGAGGATGATTTTGGGTCCTTGGCTGTTGAGTCAGTTGCTGGGGCTTAGGGCCCAGGGGACTGTTTCAGGTACAGCTTTTGGCTAATGCCTAAACAACTGCCCTGCAAGCAGTCATGGGAGGCTCTGTGCAATTGTGGTGCACCTCCTGTCTTTCTGGTCTGCAGGAAAGGATAGAAAACTTGAAGCTGGGGTCTGCAATAAAGCCTCCTTGGTAGGAACAGCCAAAATAAACCAGAGAAAGAAATATTAACACAACTTTCTTTTGATCTGACTGAAAAATGTGTTCTCAAGAATAATATGTGAGAAAGGCATCAGAATTTTTGCCTGTTTAAAATTTGCTATTGTCTTCTAAGGAGCAAATACTTTGGTGTATATTTTGTTTAGCTGGATTCTTTTGCTATGATGGTCTGTCTACACTGACTAAGTTCTTGTGCTAATGGCTCCATGATGCTGCATTTCAAGATTATAATACATTTATAGCCCACTGATAAAAAAAATTTAAAAAATAGAAGCAAGCAGCTGTATAAAAGCCAGGTATTAGCTGTTATTAAATAAAAATAATTTACAGCTTACCACAGTCAAAATGAATGAGATTGACTCACTCATGGGCTTTAAGACATTTTTTCTAGTTTTTGTTTTATGAGTCTGTACATGAAGGATGTTAGCTCAGTTGGAGATTTTTTCTTTTACTCTATGCCAAGGTTTTCAGAAGTGACTAATGACTTTGGGTGCTTAACTGGAAACATTGTAATAACGACTGAATTTCAGAATGGCTGAGCACCCATCATCTGAAATTTAAGTCCTTTTATGGTCGTTTAAATTCAGCTCTCAGGACTGAGATCCTCTAATTCATCAGGAGCTCTTGAAAAGCTTAGAAGTTATGGAAATATATTAAAAAATTTAAGATGCAATTTCCTCCTTAAAAGCCTTCCCACGCCAAATTTTCCATGTCCCAATATGTGTGGAATTAGAAATAAGAAAGAAATTGGCAATTATTGAATGCAATATGCTTTGAGTTTATGATAGAGAAAACATTGTGTTCATTTTCTTACCACAGTGTGGTAGCCCTGCTTTTCTGATAAATTGTGATAACCATAACCTTGTTCTTAAAGAGCATTGTGTCAGTTCTCTGGATCTTCACCACAAATCAGTGAAGTGGTTGAGGAATTCAGCCTTTTTTTTTTTTTTTTTTTTTTTAAAATGGGACCAAATTTTTTTTTACATATAACAGTCTCTCTTTTTTTTCTTTTTTCTTTCAGAGTGTTATCATAAGAAGAAACAGTTTTTTGACTTGTTCCAGCATAGTGTCTGTGAGAAAGGTGTGCTTTCAGGTCAACACCAGCTATTTCAGGAAAATGATGCTGGCAATATTGGACGAGGGCTTCCATCAGTGAAGTCACATAGGTCATTGTGGAAGAAAATTCTCATTAATGGTGCAGGAATTTGACTTTTTTTTTTTTTTTTTTTTGCAAAGCTGGACACAAATTTGTTGTCTTTATACTGGGAGGAATTAGTCATGGAACACAGTAAGCACAACAGGCTTGGGATACCTGGGAATGAATATCACACACAGGATGACGACACTCTTTATTTCATAGACTTTCTGGTGCTGTGCTGCCAGAAACCCACATAACCCACAGTTATATAGTGGGCACATATCACCTTTATTAACCCCGCCTTTGCAGATACTAAGTCAGATCTGTCTTTGATATCCACTGGTGCAAATTACCACCAGTTAAATTATGGCATCTGACACCAGGTGGTCTTAGCATTTCATTGCTCACTGGGAGGTGAAGGCTTCCCTCAGATAACTGGAGAACCCTGGCTGATCATCTCATAAAAACCAGCTATTGCATCAGGCATCTAATAGAAGGAAGTGAATCTCTTAAATGAATTGTAACTGTAAGCTTTTACTCTGTTTAGCCAGGCTGTTACCCACAGCTTAGATTAGATCTTATCTTTGTGCGTTTCCCTACAGGTTTTCTCTGATTGTCTCCCCATTTTCCAATAAACACTCTCAGAGACCACTGGGCAATTACTGAGGAAGTCCCTGGGAACTTTTCCCAGCACGTCTGATCCGTGGCATGCACGGTCTACAGGACTTGCCCAGGATCACATGCTCCCAGACACACAGGGCACATGGGTGGCTGTTCCCAGAAGTGCATGCCAAGAAGCAAACTAGTGAGGGGCATGGGAACAACCTTGTGACTGCAGCCCATGGCAGCAGTGGGAGACTGAGGGCTACAGCTGGACTGTGAGAAATGAAGCAGCATGTTTGGTCATGAAGTGAGAAACCCAAATGCATGTCTAAAGCATACTGGACATCCCTGAGCACCCAGATTTACAGTGACAGTGCTGCACAGAGGTGCTGCAAATCCTTTATCTCTGCCTGACTGATCTTTCATCATCTGGTCCTGAAAATTTAGCTCCAGGCAAGGACAGAAGAGTAAGTTCTTCTTGGCATGTTCTACTCTATTTTTATAGGTTGCAGCAACTATGATTTCCTCCAAATGCTTTTCCACATCCTACCTCTCTGATCCTGGCCTGTAATCCTACACATATTCCTGCACTGGCTCATTACACTTCCAGTCTTTGTTTTCATATCATTTGAGGGAGTTCTCTCCTTAGTTTCAGCCAGGTGACTCACTGCCTTTGTGGAGGACACACTGGAGAGCTTCTTGTACCTTTTTTTGGTAACAGTTTGTTTTATTTCTTCTCATTCAGATGGCCCTACTCCAGTCTGTTTTATTGAAATCCAGCAGTTCACATGGGAATCTCCCAGTGTGCAACTCCAGCTGTGGCCAGCATCTCCAGGACCTTGCTGCCCACATCAGTTCCTCTTGTTGGGTAGGCTCCACTCTTCCTGACTGTACCAGATCCCCTCAGGTACAAAGTCTGACCAGCCAGGCCTGTTGTGCAGCTGAGGCTGCACCGTCTATGTGGCAGCACACAATCATAGAATCATAGAATATCCTGAGTTGGAAGGGACCCACATCAAAGTTCAGCTCCTGACCCTGCACAGGACAATCCCAAGAGTCATACCATGTAAGTTTTCGGCTTTTTTCTTCTGTCCCAAGAATCACGAGTGATTTTTTTTTTTCTTTCCTCCTGTTCTACATTCTCTGAATTACCAGTCTGGCACTCAAACTCCTCAATGAGGCACACACAGCAGTGCCAAGGGCAGCCTAATGCCACGTGTCCCTGCATTATTCCCCTTCTCTCCCTCCTTTCTCATGAAGTGATGTGCTGGAATGGTTGCAGAAAACATAACAGAGAAGGAGGGTTTGTGAAACCTTCTGGCTGTCCAGCTCCCCTTCAGCTGAGGGTCAGCAGCTTGTGCTCCTAGACCTACCCACATGCCCAGAACCTCCTGTTCATGGTTCTTGTCCTTCAGCTAAAATATGTGATGTCTGTTTTAAGAAGAGCAGACTAGCAAGGTATGTATGTCAGACATCATGAGTTTTGGGACTTGTGAGATTTGCAGGTGTAAAATGAAGCCGATATATTTATTTTTTAAATTAAATTAGTCTAACAGTTTGGAGAACAGCATTGCACAGGGGAGAGTAAAATTGACTCTACTTGTACTCAAGCAAAGCTACATAGTACAGTTAGCATCCAGACTGGGCAGAAAATGGACTCTGCAAGGAGGGTCTGAGACACAACACTGGAGGTATAACCAAACCAGCAACTTACTGCCTGGCTCATCACTGGGGAATGAGGTTTACCTCTCTTACAAGGAAGGGAACCAGACCCTGGAGCTATTTCAGAGGAATGTGACACTGTTATCTGCACTAAGCATGGCTTGATATGACCTCTAAACCTCCAAGGCCACATCTGCTGCTGCCGAGGGAGCAGAAGCTGCGCTGGCAGCACGGTGTCTGTGAGCACCGTGTTGCTGCAGCCCCTCTGGCAGTGCCGGGGCAGCGAGGTCCCCAGCAGCCACAGCTGCAGGGAAAACCTCTGGCACCCCAACCACATCCCACCTTGCTCCACTTCTGCTGCCGGAGTGGTTTTTGTAGCTAGCTGGATGGTTTTGTATGTCCCTTCCAAAACAAACCTTACTATGGTTCCATGATGACAGTTTTTTGTCTTTTCCGTCTGTCCATCGGTGGCTGTGCTGTGCCGATAAACAGCACAAAGGTGTCTGCCTGCCAGCTCTGACAGCACAGCGTTTTTGGGACGTCCCCCCCAGCTCCATCCCATCCTAGCACAGCACCACCCCCGCTTCCAACATCCCTCCCAGGCACTCAGGCGCCTGTGCCTAATTGAGGCAGCGGCTGGTTTTAATATGAGCTCGGAACACTGTTTTGGGGTTTTTTTTAGGTCCTGAGTTGCTTTCAATGGGCTGGTGCATCACTGCCCCTGAGCCCGCGGTGCCGCGGGAGCGGCGGGACAGCCTGTGCAGCCTCCAGAAGATGGTGCCCTGCTGTTAGGAACAATGCTGCGAGCGCAGTCATTCCAGTTCGCTGGCACAATGTCACACAGAACGCTTTGTGTCTGTCAGCACATTCCTGGAAGGTCACAGTCAATGATGAATGCTCCTGTGTAGGAGCTGAGGAGGGTTTGGGTATTTTTTATTTTTTTTTCCCTTTTCCCCATGAATTGCATCACTTGGCAGTCTCTTGGCTTCATTCATTTGACTCCTGTGGTTACAAACCTTTCCCAATTGTTGTGAGCCTGCTTCCTCCACAACCCCTCTGTGGCCAAAGCAGGATATTCATGACTGACTGCCCTGGAGAAGCTGGATGACTTCCAGCTACTTTCCACAGCATAGTTGCTCACTTCCCTCCCCCCGAGGGCTGAAATATCCTGTGGTTCTGGTTAGCTTTCTCTCCGGATGCACATCAGCTAAAGCATATGCATCATCATGTGATATCCAAGGTTGTTTCAGCACAGCTAATTGTGACAGAGGCTTTATTTAGATGCCATGTATAAAAAGATGTGTATAGCACTCCAGCGTGAAGTCAGAAGGATATTTGACTTGATCCTGAATGAAAAGCTAATTTTAACTGGCATGTAGTGTTGGAGTTCTCCATTGAGCTTTGCACATATGTCTAAGATGTTTAAATAATTCCAATAAACTATGATGTCATCTTTGTAGCTCTGTTGCCATTTCCTATGATTTGGTTCATGATTTCTTTCCACTCTGAGTTGCTAATTGCTCATGAAGCTTGTGCAATTGAATGGGGCTCCTCTATTTTTTCACACCGCCTTCCCCCACACAGAAAGCACACAGACCTGCAAGTTTTAATTGGGGAAAAACACCTTCAGCTAAATTCAGCATTACTTCTCAATGGGAATTGAACAGCACCTGAGTAGCAGTAGTCACTTGGCACAGCTCAGTCAACTCCACTGAGGGGGATTTTGTTGGCATGGGGAGTGTCTGGATGGGGAGGAGGGTTCTGCAATGCCAAAGTGAAACTGAATGAGGAACACCTGCAATTGGTGTTCATGGGCCTGTTCACACATTCTTCTGACAGATGAAGATGCATTCAGTGGTCTGGACAGCCTCCAGTACCCCTGCTCTTGTTTGAACGAATGCAGCAGGTTCTGAGAAGGCACCACTGGTTCTCCAAGAGTACATCTGTTGAGGACTCATTGTCGCTGAAGCCACCTGGCAATGTCTGTACTCTTAAACTCTCTCCCTGGCCTCCAAAACGGTGCCTGCATCCAACCTGGCCAGTCCCTGGTCTAATGCTCTGGCTGTGCCCAAGAACTGGTTGAAGAATGCTGGCAGGCCACGTTCAGAAGTGGTCCTGGCACTGCTGTGACCATTTTCTGGTGCAGATGATGGTGAGCTCTCCTTGTGTCCTTGCTCTACTGAACTGGCAGGTTGGAGAGATTCCTCTGGGCTGTACAGGGCTCACCTGTAGAACTGGGAACCTTCATTTTGGAAATAAGAGAAACATCCTTGAGGAGGAGAAGCTAGACAGGACTAAGATGGAAAGTCAGTTCTGGGTGAGGAAAAGTGTCTGGACTTCAACAAAAAACTAAATAAAGCCATAGATTAAAAAAAATAAATAAAAAAAATCAGGGACCACATGAGTTCTTGAGAGTCAAAGTTTGTGAACTAAGGCAGGATATTATATTTTCCAGAAAACTGCAAAAAAACCACATGTTGCTGCAAGTTCATTGGCATGTAGGGAGAAACTAATCAAAACATCAAGGGGCTTTTTCAGCAGAAAAAAATAAGAACATTTTGCAAAATCTTTGGTGAAGACAAATTGCAAAATGCTATCCGATAATGGCTACATGGCTCAAAATGTGGGATGAAAGGAAAAGAATCCTGAGGATGTTTCATACTTTATGTATTTCCAGAGAATTCATCAGAACTTTCAAGTTGTTGAAGAAATATCAGGAAATAGAGAAGCAGAGACTTATGAGTAATTAAAAAAAAAAAAGAAAAGAAAAAAGTACTTCAGTCAGAAAAAGAAATCAGAACTTGTTTGGGTTGATTTTTGTTTCATGAAATCCCTTGGTTATTATTTCCCAAGTCTGCATTTGCAGGATCAGGTTTCTTTATCACTTCCCTTTGTGCAGACCAAGAGTAGTTCCATATACAGGCACACAAATATAATCAAGTCCTCTAGCAAAGGTCACTTCAGATCAGTGAGCTCTGTCAGCATCTCTAGGACCTGACAATAACAAATGGAAGCAGGTTGGCCAAGAAACATAGCAGGATTGAAACCACCTTTTTGTTTCCTCTTCAGCATTTCTTGATGCCACTAAAGGGTGCTGCTAGCCAGACCTTATCCCTGCATTGCTGTATCAAGCCAAGGGGGCCTGCCCTGTGTGCCTCTTGTGAAAAACACAAGGGAGTACTGATGTCTGCAGGGCTTTGGATAAAGGGCTGGAAGCACTTTATGGTGTGAAACCACATCTGCAGCATGTTCCAGAAGTGTGGCAGAGGTGCATGCAGACATGACACAACCAGCTGGAGCAGCCCAGCTTCAGCAGAGGCTGTACATGCTCATGCAGGGTGCTGGGTTTGCAGGTGGTGGCTGTAAGTCCACTGTGTCTGCTTTTCATGGGTTGGCTATAACTCTCTCCATTGTGTCTTCCTGAGGATGGGAGATCCTCAGGTGTCCTTGCCACATAGGAATGATACACCCAGTTCCTCTGAGGGGGAGATCACAGAGTGACAGAATAGATGAGGTTGGAAGGGACCACAGTGGGTCACCTGGTCTGACCTGCTTGGTCTCTCAGGGTTATCCCAGAGCACGTGGCACGGAATTGTATCCAAAAGGGTCATAAATGTCTACGGTGATGGAGACTCCACAGTCTCTCTGGGCAATCTCAACCACTTGCCCAGTAAAGTTGTTCTTCCTTATATTGAGGCGAAACTTCCTGTGCAAATGTATCAGTGTATGATACCAAGTACACAAAAAGCTGTGAGAAGGGCAGTGGTGCTGTCTGCACCAGTCTTTCAGAGCTCTCACAGATATTTGTATAATTACTCAGTGATAAGAACTACAGCTCATCTGACTGCACATGAGAAGCAAGCCTGCCAAATCTGCCTTTTCCATCCGTCCAAGAGCAAACCTCAGTGTGCCCTGATGCAGCCAGAAGAGCCTGTAGCAGAGAAGATAAGGAAAAGTACTCTGCTGTCATTCTCAGTGCAACACATCTTGAGTACTCATGAGTCACTGTTTGCTCTCACAAGGTTTGATTGAAGGAAAATGCCTCCTGATATGTCAGGAACTTGAGAGAAGTAAGGACTCTAAGGGTCTTCTCAAGTTACTTTGACATGCACATCACACCATTTGAATAACAGCAAAATTATTATCAGCATCTGTAGGGTGATACCCAAATGCACTTATCCCTGGGATGAGAGAAGGGAGGATTTATTACATGCCCACACGTGTATGAGGAAAAAGGGTTAGAACTTCTGGAGTTCTTCAAAGTAGGTGGTTTGTTCTGCATGCTGGTGTTTGACCCATGCAAATAAAAACTTCCTGTATATTTTAGCTTTTGCAAATGCCACTTCCATACCAATGTTCTGAGCACTTATTCGGGACTGAGATCTCTTCTACCACAGACAGTGCACCTGGAGGTTCCCTAACTGTCTTGATCTGCAGTGGCAGCACAGATACCTTGGAAAGACAGCAAGACTTTCTGTGCTATGGCCCATAACCAGCACTGGCAGAGGAAGTCAGCTTGGCAGTTGTTTCCTCAGCTTCTCTCGCTGAGAGGATGCAGGTGGGCAAGGACAAACATTCTCCACATATGCTATGTCTTGCTCTTGGGTTGTGTGGGACTCCATGTCCTGACTTCTTCACGTGTTTGTCATAGGTAAAACCCACACTTGGTTTCAGTTTTGTTCTTCTGAGGCCCCTGGGATGGAAAGGCCAGGACACTGTGGAATGGATGTGAAAGCAATCAAACGTGATTTTCAATTACCAGTAGAGTAAGTACAGGCAAATCCACCATTGAAGTCAACAGGGGTCTTTTTAATGGCTTCAGCTGGGTTTGGATTCTTACTGTAATGGTGTGCCTCTGCAGGGTTTGAAGACTAGGATTCATCCACCTAAATGTAGGTATTTGATGAAGACGTCTGAGGTAGAAGGGTACAAAGAGACAGATGTAGTCAGGCAGCAGGTCAGACTCTTTGACTGAACTCATCCCATGCTGTTAACTGTGAAGAGTCAATAAAGGAGCTTAATCTTCTAATTTGGTGCCTTGAACAGTTCCCAAACCTAGTGGGAAGAACAGGTTGAAGCATCTCAGTACCCAACTGAACCAGTGGGAAAATTATTGCATAATTTTCCTGTGCCAAGCTTACAGAGATGAGGGTGGAAATGTGCAGGTGTTGCTGGGTCTGACTGAGGGACAAAGAAGGAATATAATAAATTAGAAAAATTAAAATTAAAATACAATTTTATTTTTATGCTTTATTCTAATGTAGCTAGAATGTTAAGAATTTATCACCTGAGATAAAAGACTTAATCATTACTAAACCCTTTGGCAATTGTTTTAATAACATTAATCAAGATGAGCTCATTTAGTGCTAATAGGGGTGTTTTAAGTACTTTTATAGGATTTTCACTGAAATTCAGAATTAAATAATTGGGCCATTATTCTAAAGTGTTTTCGTCATCCCTCAGGGAAGTCTCAGTATCCTGGATTTCATCTGCTTGGTTTTATTTCCTCTCAAGCATTAATTCTGATTGCCCTTGACAATTTTGAAGCACCTCCTCCCAGTTATAATTTGACCCTCTTCTGGGCACTCTGAGGTTGGTTGCCCCTGATAATCTATTTTGTCAATGCAGTCATGGACAAGAAAGATTTAAAATACCACGTAATTAATGTGATGATGGATGATGAGACAGGAAGGGCGTTGATTGCCATTGACTAAAGGTTCTAATGAGTTGAGTTTTTCCCAATACCCAGTTTGGATAAGCAGTTGGCTAATTAATTGCCCAATTCTAGCCAGTGTTTCTTTAAGTGACCTCAGTCTTTATTAGGGGCTGTAGCCTTTGCAGTCTCCCACACATCGGCAGTTGCTGAAGGCATTATGGAAGGAAGGCAAAGAGTTATGGACTTAGGACACCTGCCTGAATTTATGCTTTTAGTGCCAGCTGGTGCACCCAAGTGTATCTGGAGCACCCATCTGATGGCAGGTGTAAGATAGGAGGTGGAATAGGCCTTTGCCTTCCCTGACAAGCAGTTAGATGCCATGAGTGATCTGAAACAACACTGAGTGTTGTGGGCTGCTTTATTGAGCTCTACAGCTGTGAATCCATTTGAGATTAGGACTCCATTTGTACATTAACTAGGTATCTAGACTGTCACAGTCACTGGAGATCTAGTTAATGCAGTCACTGGCACCCAGCACATCACTTGGCTGCTTAGCCACTATCTCTCTGCAGTCAGACGAGTCACCCTCCAAACTCTGCTGACTGTATGAAGTCGATCTCTGCTAACATGCTCTGAATCTGGGTGCCTCAGGCTCAGTTCAACTGACTGAAATTAGTTGCCTAGTGCCATGGTAGATGCTCCAGACTATCCTGGCTGGCCTCCAGCTCTTTCTTCAGATAGAGGCATCTTCATGTCTGCCAGCCCAACAAGGACATCTCAGACATTCTATAGCACCTAAAAATTGCAAAACGGCTATATATGGGCACCCAAGTGCTGCCTTTTGTCACATAGTGCAGGATGCAATGCTCAAAGTCATTTCAATACAAATTCTAAAGCTCTCTGAGTCATCTGTATAATGATACATTCATTTATATGATAGTCATATTGGAAGGTTTTGTTTGACCTGGTCGAAAAGCCTGTATCAGCCATCCCCGATTTTGATAATCATAAGAGATGTTGCCATTTCAATCTTACTCAGCAAATCTTACTCACATACCTAGGCTTCAAAAATGACAGTAAAGCTTAACTGTAATACATTTAAACATGAAATAGTGCATATTTTTTCATATTCTTAGATTTTTGATTATTTTATGACTGCTGTTTTCTATTTTTTTCTCGGAATAACTGAAAATTTCTTCCTCTTAATTTCTCCTACCGATTCAAAATAGTACAGGCTGGTAGATATATGAGGGGGTAGAAAGTGGAAGAAAGCATTCTTACTTTATATCTTGTCTGGAAAATAAGCACTGAAATGTCTTTGAGAAGATTATCCTCAGTGCAAAGATCTTTACTTCAATCATTGTATCAAGCACAATAAACAACCTAGATTACATGCAGAAAAACTTCAGTTCCATAAATCCCATTTTCCAACACTTTTTGTGATAACAAAGACCAAATTCTGTAACCAAAATGTGTGTATCTTGCATAATATACATTTTGTTTGGTTTCAGCATAATACCACAATACATTTAAGATAGACAGATTTAGCAATTTCTAATTTTCCATTCGCAGAAGGAAGTTGAAAAATGATATCAAACAATATGACTGAGAATATTTATTTTCAGGATAGCTTAATCATTGTGTAGGATCATTAAGATATATTTTTACTGTGTAGAGCATTTTTATTTTTGTGTGCTTTGTGATCCCACAGATAGGTCTCAGGTTTTGCAGCACACATTGGACATGGCTTATGACCACAAACAGCAAATATATAAGGAAATCAGAATCCAGGTAAAAATATATGACATGTATCCTTTTTACACTTATATGATTATAATAGTTCAATCCTCTACAAAAAATTGATGCATTAAGTTTTCATTTTAGGAGGTTGCACTCTGTGCACATGGCTGACCTAACTCTGTTGCAGGCTGCAGCTGACATTTACATGTCTCCACTACAGCTGCATGTTACTGGTCTAACAACACCTACTGCATCCAGTCCTTGAAATTACTTAACATTCCAGACATCTAACTCAATTTGAACTTTAGCTAAGCCAGAACTGACTAAGGATTTCAGCTGCAGCAGGTAACTTATGAAAAAATGAAGCTGAAAAGTTGACACCTCCAGTGCCTGTAATTCATGGCAGAGTTGAACCAAACAACAGCTGGAATAGCTATGCCTGGAGATGCTACTTGGTCATAATCTGGTGGGCCAGAGCAGAAGAAAAGCAGCCTGACTAATTGTAACTTTTTTTTTTAAAATTTAATAACTTCAGAGATTCCAAGGCACTCTGATTATCTCGTCTGACCTCATGTGGAACAGAGGCTTCACCAGGTGGTTCCTGCACAGTCTGAATGGTTCTTCCCTGGGCCATAAGGAAACTCTCCAACCAGCTATATGGGTGAGCATTACCTCGTGCAATATATTGGGCTGCATCCTGAGTTCATTTCACCTTCTTGTAAATCCTGAGAAGTTTCTCTTGAATAAAAAGTATAAGATATATATTTAGGTATTGTATACATTGCTTATATATATTCTTATATATATTATATATAATTGTATATTCTGAAGTGCAATGTTTTGATGGAATCAATGATGTTGAGGTAAGTGGCCCCTTGGTCCAGTCTTATATTTTGGTGCTGTTTAGATGACAAGGAAGAATCTTCAATATTTTTATTGCAGTTTATAGATATGTCTGACCTTCTGCCTTGTACATTTCATCCCTAATATTGAATACTGAATCCATAATTTCTCATGTCATCAGAGAAGAACCTCCAAAAGACTTCTTTTAAGAATCTACCATATCGCTAAGCAGCTATTTTCAAGCACTTTCAGAAGTCATGTGCCTACCTCCAGAGAGGAAAAGAGTGAAAAGAATGACATTACAGACTGAAAATCCTTAATTGTAGTTAGAGTACATATTTCTCCTTCCTCCTAAAAGCAAAACTAGCATATTCTAAATACAGCTAAATCTAATGTGACAAGAAAGAAATAATTCAAGTGTAGTCACTATTCCAGGTAGTATTCTGATGCTTATAAAAACTGCATCAGTGCATCTAATTATAACTGAATAACAGAAAAATGCTGTTATAGTGTGGTGAGCTGGGAAAAGAGGGGCTAGTGTCTCCAGCCAATGTCAAACAGGTTACTAGGTAGCTAAATCTGGGTTTCTGCCAGCCAAAACTTTTGGGACTTATATTTGACTGAGATCACTTGCTTTCTTTGACACACTTATTTACATACCTGTATCTTGCAAATTATATTGCAGTTCTTTTCAAAAGAAAAGGATGTAGCTCCTTTAAGGCCTGATGCTAAAGTGGGTATATGAAAATGATCCATGATGCTATTATCCCAACCACACTTCCCGAGTGATACTTTCTAATATCAGAAAAATTTGTTGCCATGGTGACTGGCCTGACCTGAAACAGTTCAGTTGATGCTGAGCTTCCTTTCCCTTTCCCAAAAAAAGGAGCTAAATATAATCTTTTGGAAAGGCAATTTTTCTTTTGATTAGTTAACAGCAATCTCTCTCGACCTGTTGTTTGTGCCATATTGGCTTATTAACACTCGCAGTGAGAACAAATAGAGAATTTAAAGAAAAGCAAGCTTGAAAGCAAGCTACAGTTTTAACAGATAATTATCGTTGTACAAGGATGCTGTGCCCACCCATCTCGGGTCACCATCTAATTTAACTTCTTCTGAATGGAAATGGAAAGTTCAAATGTGCCATTAAAACCCAAGAATTCTAGTACTGGGTGAATTCAGTATTACCTGCCCACAGATAAAGTGGACAGTGGCATGTTAAATGTTTCTTTTGATCCTTAGTAACTTAGTTAATTTGCCATCGATAGCATGCATTTTACTTTAATCCTCTATTGGATTAAAAGGTGACCTTTTCATGACCCTCAGGTGAAGAAGCTTTTTGCTGAAAATTTTCTTTTCTTTGAAAGGGATGCTGAGAAGGCAGAAAAGTCAGGAGTGGCATCCTTCTGCAGCTCCAGTAGCAGCCAGGACATGGTGCATTAATGGTGAACCAAGGGCTGAAATGCACAAAAGGCCACAGGTACTGAGAAAGGATGTCTTAACAAATTTTAAAGGCCAAGAATGAAAATCACAGGGCCCATAATCAGCACCAACTATGACTTCTCTGGTTAAGTTCTCTGGATACCTAGGGAAAGTGTTTAGTGTTGTACAGCTTGCCTAAAGGGCATACCTGGGGTTCCTAAGGGTAGTAGGTTGAAGAAGTTTATGTATATAACCTGGAGGTGAGGGCAGTCTGTCTTTAGAATGTAGACCAGACAGGTACCTCAGACTTCCTATATTTCTGAGATTTATATATATTTTTAATAACCTCAATTATTAAATATTAATAAATATTTAGTAACTTCTGTTCAGTCTAGGAGTGGAGTTTGGGAAAAGGATCTTGGGACCTTTCTTGCCAACTACTTCAGAATGAAGCAGCATTGTCCACTGTAAAAGGATATTGGGTCTCCTTTTCCTCACCTCTCCAGTCACCTCTCATAGGTTATCCTTCCCACACTAGCATCCTCCTCCTCCTCCTCCTCCTGACTTTCACCATGATGTTTCAGACTTAGACTGTCTTGCTTTTTCTTTTTGGCTCAGGGTTTTTGCAGGTCTGGTGCAAATTATGTTCTTACTTTCTGACAGGATTTTAAACTGTGAATTTTACCCTGTGCTTTGGAGACAGACTTACTGGCATATACTGGCATGCCTTTTAGGAATCAGTTCATCCAGTGTGTGGGCTTCCAGGTCTGAACAGGGAAATGAGGGTCTGAATGCTGCATAGCAAGCTCACAGAAACACAGGAAGTGTCCCCAGGTCTCTTTGTGGGATATGGTATATGCTAATGTTGGAAGAGGCAACTAACTTGCTCTGTGTTCTTGGCACATCATTTCACCTTTCCAAAGTCTCTTTCACAAATTACAAAAGGGGGCTCATTAACTACTGCTCAGAACGTGTCCCCTGAAACAATGCCTGAATAGAAAATTAGGTTCTTAGCTGAAAGACTTTGATGAAGAACTTCTGCATTGCTGTAAATTTTCCCCTTTTGGATGGAAAAATTCTAAAGCAGAATTGTTTGGCTTTCAGCCATGTTTAGCTTACAAGATTTTTGCTTTGCTAGATCTTTTTTCAGGAAAAGATCATTCTGAGCACCAATATTTATATAAGACATTTCAGAAACTAGCAATGAAAAATGATCTTGAAATGTGAGAAGCAGTAGTGTTATAACTGGGAGCACCAGCAAGAGAAGATTTGTAGGGAAAATAAAGTTTTTCAGTATATCATCTTATATAATTAGGGGGAAAATATGGGGATGTAAACCCCTCCTCAGGCCTCCCTAACTTACAGAAAGGTCCTAGCTGGTAATAAAGGGCAAAGAAGTATGCTTTCAGCTTCTCCAGAATTGCTCTCCAGAGTCTCTAATTGCTCTCTTTCACACACAAACATACACAAACAACTTTTAAAACCACTTATCTTGAACAGGTCTGCAATCTGCCAAATACCATGTTCTCTGAAAGGTTACAAAGAAACATGGGATTCCTCTCACCCCAACAAACTAACTGACTTTGACAGCTAAATTTCCTTTTAAATATGTTTAGAACTTCCTTTATATAGAAGTGTGAGTCATTCTGACAGACCTAATTTGTACTGAAAAATGAATGTGTTAAACTTATTAGCCATTCAGGTTAGAAAGACTGTAAACAGTAGACTGATGACATTTGCACTTGGTGTACTATACCCTGTGTGCCTAAAAGTAAAATTACAAGAGTCAGTAAAAGACATGCTGAAGTTTTGCTAGAAATTGTATCTTAATCCTTTTCTGCTCTTGACTCAATGTTTCCTTTTCATTTCATTTTCTGTAATGAGGAGAATATGTATGAAAAAATGGGCCTTTTTTAGCAGCTTTGTATTTATGGCAATTTATTCATATTTCCATCAGAACTAAACAACAGTATATAGCAGTTTGTTGGAGCTAATAAAACACTCCACAACAGACCAAAAAATCTGTTTGAGTCTGAAGACCCATAAAGTGATACTTAAGGAGATGTTGAAGTTCCAACCTTTGTTTAGAGTCCTTGACAGTATCTGAATCTGCCTTGGTTTCTGTCCTAAAAGCTCTCCTGACTTGTAAATAACAGTGAGTGGAAAGGATGTGGTATTCACAAAGTCAAGTGTGAATTACTTGGGAAATCTCTCGATCTCTCTTTGTTGTCAGGTAAGAAAATCTCTCCAGAAGGTAATTCAGAGGTGAAGCCTATCTCAGGTGCTCACATGCAATGTTTAGCATTGTCAGACGAGCTCTGGGTGTGAGAGGACTCCTCAGTCCAGCCTGCACATGCCTCTGAGTTGGCTTGTCTGGGGAGAGCTGGCAGGTCCTCCAGGCAGGGAAACTCAGGCAGGAGTGATCATGAGCCCTCTCCAAGCTCAGTCTTCTAGCTGTACTATTGGATCAGGCACTTAGGACTCAAACATTGCTATGAAGGACGATAGAGATCTTATTCAAACGGTGTGAGGCAGGTTTTGGCTTTGAGTGGTCTTCTAGATTACTAGCAGGGACATACAAAACTGGAAGATCAGGTTTAAAAATGCTAGAATCAACTCCTCTGTGCCCCTCATAATAAAAGAGTGGACAAGACCATACAATGTGAGAAGCTGTGCTTATTGTGCTGTGATCTTGGATGTCTTTGGAAACGGACTGATGGCACTTTGGATCCAAATCAGCCATTGTTTCAGTGGGTCAGGCACAGAGTGGGAGCCACTAGCTAAACCTGAGTCTGATCTTGTCAGTATAGACCTTTTCTTGTCTCCTTTCTTCAGCAACTAGCAGTTGAAGAAGCTTTAAGAAGCCTAAGCATATAATGTAGGGCAATATTTCAATTTCCTTCATGTTTATTTTATGGAAAATTCTCAATTGCCAAACAATTGAAATATGGGGAGTATGGGGAGATATCTGTAAATTAGAGATGTTTTAAGAGTTTGCTTAGAAATCATAGCCTTGTCACTCATACTTGAAAAAAGCTTCATAGCTTATCATCAAATCCAGCAAGTATATCTGTAGTCAGGAAGGAAATGTCTGCTGCGATTATTTTCTAGTGCTATGCAGACCCTCTTCATTTCTCTGATTGTGTCAGGAGTGTGAAAGCAAAGATAATGAGAATGAAGATTCCCTGTCAAATAATAGCACACTAGAACAAAAGAGGATTAGGGGTGTATGAAAATGAACACTCATCTGATCTGAATGTGCCAATTCTATGAACCCTTGTATGCTGACAGCTTTGGTGTGATATACTCTGCAGAGGACTTTGTTTTTCTTCCATTGCTGACAAATTTCTGCTAGGAATCTAATGCATTATTATATTCCATGGCAAATGTTTGCAGCCCATGGAATGAATAGTGAAAACCTGTGACTCATTTGGAGCATTAAATCCTGTTCATGTGTGTGTGTCTCTGTGTCTGTGTGTGTGTCTGTGTACTTTAAGAACTGTTCCATGTGTTGTGCATCCATTTGCCATCAGGCCAGACTGCAGCTCTCCAAAGGCCTTGAGGATTAGGACTCCTGTAAAACCATATATCAGAAAAAGATGCAATTTTATATACAGAAAGAGTACAAGCACACCAAGCTCATGTAGAAGTACAAATGAATCTAGGTACTTCAGATATCTTTTTATTTGGATATGACTATCTTTTTGGATGGAACTACATTAAATTATTAGTTTCATATTTTTACTATAGTGAATCAGAAAAGATAAATCCAAGTGAATCTCAGTGCTCTTATTGCCCTGGGAATATAAAACTGATTTCATGTGGTGCAGCCTAAGATAGATTGTACCAGAAAACAAAATGAAACCAAATATCCCACCCAATATCTAACAACCCTTAAAAAGAACATTTCTAGGGTTGCAGATGCAGAGATTTAAAAAATAACAACATACCAGAATTAATGTCATCTGTGGTTTTCCATTCACTTTCTTAGGTTACAATATTGAATTAAATAGTTACATATGATTTTTCCCACTTTGCCAGGGGGGTGAATCAGACTTGTGCTGTGAAAGCATCTGTTGTCTGTTAAATCCCCTGACTCATTTGTTGCACAAGTTGGAAGATGTGAGATGAATGAGGCGGGGGCGAGCAGGGAGAAAGAGGATTGTCTGGTGGCTGAGGTAGGTGGATGTCACTCAGGAGAACTGGATTTCATCCCTGCTTCTGACACAAAGATCATATGAGGAACTGCAAATTTTTTAAACTGCAAAATCTTTTAACTAATTGGTTTTTTAAGCCATAAAGAAGAGGATTGATCTTCCCATTGCACAGATATGGATTTGAGTTCCTTCACGGACTTCCCTGTTACAACCAAGCTTTTTCTGTCCCTCCTGCTTTTTCCTTGCTCTAGAGAGCATATTAGTGAGTTGAGTCCTCTCAATTCCATGCCAGCACCTTGGCCTTTACCTTACAGGGTCTTTGGCACTTCCAAAGCTCAGGACAGGGCAGATGTTTCCAGGAGACATGAGGACACAGACTGTACTCTGCAACCAGTGGAGGACCATCTAGCTCACCAGTCTCATGATCTTTTCCTCAAGTTTTGGGAAGTAAAGAAGATCAGATTTTGTTCATATTCAAGAGGTTGGAGCTGATGTCCTCTTCCCAGCAATGCATTTGTGCTATCCCATGGGGGTAGCTCAATGCTTACCTGCATGAGAATGAACTTGGCTGCTAGATGTAACAGGGATGCTGCAAATTTCACACATGTGCACTAGCAGGGGATGGAATGTAGTCAGGAAAGGGGCTGAACAGAAAGATTTTGAGCTTAGTTTGCAGATCTGAGGATGGTTTTGTTTGTCTTTTCTGCTCTTTAAGCAGAACTCTTGCTGTGACTTGTTTTAGTTCAGCTCCAGTCCTGTTGCAGTCCCATGCCTGCTCCTCACTTAACAACATTGAAATCTCAGAAAATTCAGATGTGCCCCACTTGGGGACTCATATCACAGTCTCACTTTCCCTTTCCCAAATGATTTCCCTCACCAAATATTCAGTCAGTGTTGGTCAGCCCTCGGACTTCTTTCCTTTAACATTCACTCCTCTGCACTGGCATCCAGTTTCTGCAATGAACTGCTCCTCCCACCCCTAAGCACAGTCTCTTTGCACACAAACAGTCCCATCTCTTTCCTCAGCATGACTGTGGCCACTGCTTGGACCTATGGCACACCTTGCAGTTCCTAGGCTCTAGCCCCTATTCCTTTTCAAGGCTTCTCAGTGTGCTGGATTTTTCCCAAAACAGACTTGAGGACAGAATTTTTAGCGAGGCATGCAGCAATAGGACAAGGGTTAATGATTTTAAACTAAATGAAGGCAGACCCGGACTAGATACATGAGACTGATTGTTTAGTAAGAGAGATAACCAGAGAAACTTCTCTGTAGATGGTTCATCCTTGGAAACATTCAAGGTCAGGTTGGACAGGGCTCTGAGCAACCCAACCTAGTTGAAGATGTCCTTGCGCGTTGCAGAGGCTTGGACTGGATGGCCTATAAAGGTCCTGTCCAACCCAAATTCTTCTATGATTCTGTATTCCCATGGATTATTCCCAGTCTCTACTCCTTGACAACACCTAGACCTAGAGTTCTCCTTGAGAAGAAGTCACTTTTTCCCACATACTTCCTTTTCCTGACAGCTTTTGTCCTCCTCTTGTCCAACAGGAGGTAGATATCTCCCTTCTCTGCAATGCTCTCTTTCAGCAGTGGGTGGACTGAGAGTACAAGAGATATCAGTTCCCTGGGGCCACATCCAGTGCCCAGGACTGCTCCAGCTCCAGACATATGAGGGCAGTCATTACAGAGGAAAACGGATTTAATTCCTATAACCAATTCTACACAATACTATTTAAAAAAAAATATTTCTTTTCCCAGTACCTGTGAAGCGCATATGATTCAGCATGTACAGAAACTGTAAGGAGCTGAGACATGCTCAGTGAAGACAGACTGCCTGGGGATTCTGGCTGTTAAATTCTGGCAAGTCTTTATGAAGTATGTGCAAACTACTACTTGTCAAAGACCTGTACATTTTTAGGGTGTGTATGTATTTCACAGAGAATAAAAATGAGTACATGAGGTTTATCCTTCAAAAAAGCCACAGTCTTCCACCACACAGGGTGGAATTCTGCAAAACACAGAATTCCAAAGCTTTTCAGCAACATTTTTTAAAATTATGTTTAGCAGGATTTTTTCTTTTCTTTTCTTTTCTTTTCTTTTCTTTTCTTTTCTAATGAGGTTTATCCTTAACAAAAGCCACAGTCTTCCACCACACAGGGTTCCTGCAAAACACAGAATTCCAAAGCTTTTCAGCAACATTTTTTAAAATTATGTTTAGCAGGATTTTTTCTTTTCTTTTCTTTTCTTTTCTTTTCTTTTCTTTTCTTTTCTTTTCTTTTTTTTGTCTTAGCAATTAAAAAAAAAAAAAAGGCATGAGAGATTACAAGTGTGAAATCTCAGAAGGTTTCTCCAAACTTCAAATGAAATCCTGGTTATACAGAATAAAATGTTAGGCAATCTTAGCTGGGAGGAAAGCATAGATATACTGCTGAAGCACAAATGGACCTGTTATGTAGGTTCATGTTCATTATTGAGCCAAAAAATGTCTTAGAAATCAATTAGACTCTCTCTAATGCTTGTGCTCAAGTAATCTGACTAAGACTATATAGGCATGCGGATACAAACCAAATGCCATCCCCATTCTTCAGTGCCTCTTTTAGGAGTCAGATCCTTAGTCCCGTGTTCAGTGAGGAGTAAAACACCTTAAAAGGAATGGAAAAAGTGAATATATGATATCCTGCTGCATTCACCTAACTGCAGTGGTGGTTCAGAGCCTCTCAATGGCAGCGCCTGGCCATGTGCAGCCTCGTGGAGGAGTGGCACTGCCTCTTTGGCATGTGCAGCTGAGTTCTGGGAAGCCACAAATGGGGCTGTTCACATCTGTCTGGCTGTGAAGCTCATCTGAGAGGAAGAGAAGAGGGAGATCTCATAGCTCTACCACTAAGTAATTTTTGTTATGGAAACCTATTTTTAATTTGTTCCATACGAATCTTGGGAAAATGAACCGTTCAAGAAGTTTATCATAATTCTAGTCTAGATAAACAGCTCAATAAAGAATGGAAAATATGTATTTTGTCAGAAGGCACCACTAAAAATATTCACATATGGCAATGATTTCCTCAGGATTCAACAAAGGGTTGGCTCAGGAGCCTTCTCCTGTAGATACAGATCAGATTTATCACTGCGGTAATGTCACCTGACTAGGACGATGTTTAAGCTATGAGTCAGTAGAGCAGAAAGACATAGATCTCCAGCATGTACAGTATTTATCCTCTCATTTTCCACTCACTGGCCCTGATTTTGTTTTTAACATTATTAAGGAGTGATTCTTCATAGCTAAGGTTACAAATGAGTTTGTCTTAAAAGTTTGTTTTGGCTTCTTCCTACGACCTACCCTGCCACTCCAATGCTACAGGACCTTGGAGACCATAATACTAACTGAGAACAAGATAATCCATCTTTTCAAAATGTGAATCAAATGAAAGGCTTGCTGGATTCCATTTCTCACAAAAAGAAAGTGTTCCTACACCAGAAAGAGAAGTCCTCTTTGTTTTGCTGCTTTGTCCATCTTCAAGAAATTAGCAGAGAATTGCTTTATTTCTCTGTGAGAAATACTGGATGTTTCCCCATCATCCTGAAAAGAGATCTCCTGTTTTACTTATCACAATTTAAAGACAGACATTGGCTAGCATAAGTTAAAAAAAAGAAAAAAAGAAAAAAAGAAAAAAAGAAAAAAAGAAAAAGGAAAAAAGGAAAAAAAAAGTGTCAGTGTTAGGTCTTTGTAATGGATGGGCTGAACAGACTGTGGATTTGAGCCCCTAAAGCCTGCAGGGCAGTGATGCCAATCTAGATCCACAATTTTTAAGATCTATGTGAAGAAGATGATACCCCTAATAAAAAAAAAATGGGATTAACAAAACAAAAACTTCGAGACCATTGTAGTTGCAGACTCCTCTGCTGAAGCCAGTGTGGCTCTGCATATGTTGTGCAGCTCTGTGCCCAGCATGCTTCCTGTTGGGATCATCTGGGAGCTGGAGGAGGAACAGGGCAGAGGAGCAGCCAGATCCTGCAGGGTCCATGTCTGCCACTCAGGGACCCCTAACACCCTGACAGCCCTTCCTGCTCCTGGCACATACACATGGCAGCATCCTTCTGCTTTCTCTACTGAAATAGACTGTCAAGTGTGAGGATAGCACATGGCCTTCCTCTACCCCATCCTTCCCACATGGAATCAAAAACTTCTCATGTCTAAGACTGTAGTGCCTCAGTGCTCAGGCAGGCCTGGAATTAAAAACTTTAAATCTCTCTGTTTTGTTGTTGATGTATTTCCTTTCACCTAGCACTGTCTGTAACAGGCAGTTAGAGAGGGCAATTATTTTCTGATGTACCAATATTTATACAAAAACTTGGTAGAAATTGTGGGAGCTTAATGCACATACATCCTATTTGTCATGTACATAAAAAATTGGCTATTGTGGTAGATGACACATAAGTAGCTTTTTACCAGATTGATTTCCCCAAACAGCAATGGAGAGCATCCAAACTCAGTGTAATGTTTAAATATTTTGGTTTAGTTTAGTCTATTATTGTTACAACCTGCAGAGATCTCAGCCTAGGCTTACAAAGAGTAAGGTTTTTATATCTGAGGGCTGCTCAATCAGCACAACACTCACATGCACCCCTAACACTTCTGCTGACATACCTGGGACATGCCCCTCTTAACAGGTGCAGTTCACAGACAGCTTGTGCATAAAGTCATAGAGAATTAGGCCAGAAAGTATTTCAGGGAACTGTATATTCCAGCCTCCCAGCCCTAGATCACCAACTTGTTTGACTCTTGTGAGTTATTAAGGTGACCTGCATTCCCAGGCAGTCCATCACACCAGGCTCGTTATTAAGGTGACCTGTTTCTAAAGATGCCTCACAGCATTCCCAGGCAGTCCATCACACCAGGCTCATAATTTTTGTCTTGCTTCTCCTTTGCACTGTCATTTAAGCTCATGATGCTGTTTTCTTTCCTGCCCCTGGACACAGAGAAAACAATACTCCTTCTTCTTTGCAGCTGCTTTTCTTTGTTTGAACACAGTTGTTCTGAGACTATCCACCCTCCTTTCCAGTCTATGCAACTACTTTTTTTTCATTCTTTCCTGGTAAGCCTGGTAGGCAAGGTCCGACACACTTCTGCTGAAGGAAGTAGGTCTTGAAGTAGATTAAAAACCTTGGACATCAGTTAAAATAACATGGCACCACCATTGTGATGGGGTCAGCTGGACACTGCTCAACCAGAAAACAACTTTAGTAGACTACTTCAGATGTAATAGATTAGTTGATGTCAAATGAGGCAGCACTACAGATTCTTAGCCCAGAAATGGTTATCCTACAGTAGGAGGATTCCCTTTGCAGAAGTGAGAAATGGACACTAACATCAACATTAACAACACTAAATGGACACTAACATCATTAGAGTTGAAACTAGTATAGTTGAACAATATTGAAAGATAGACCAATTCAAGGCATGTGACTGTCTTAAAATAGTGAGCTTTAGAATTGAGGAAGCATTATTAACTATTCTTCCTTGCCTTTGGTTTGTGAGCCTGCAGGAATAACATAACATTTTCAAGATATCTCCTGGAAGCCTCTGTGAAAGAGACTGAAAACTGAGATACTTGTCTAATCACTTGGCTCTAGATATACAGTCCTTGAGAGAACACCAAATGTTGTAATTACATTACTAGCATAGGTGTCATAACATTTTGTTTCTTTCTGTGTGGAAAATGAGAAATTTGCAGTTGTTGATGAGTTCTTGGATAGGAAAAAGGTGATTCACCCAGGAGCCTGAACAGTCTTTTCTCAAACATCAAGGCTGAATCATCCCTGCTCATTGCTGTGATGGATTTCAGGTTGTTGAAACAATTGTCTGACATGAAGCCAATTCACATTGCAACACTCTGTGCCATACGCAGCAGGCCCAGGGGCATTTTAAGATTTGTCTAGGCTTAGAATCAGCAGAATCTAAGCTGAGCTGAAGCATCAGATGGAAATTAATCCTCTGAGGGATGTTCTGGCTTATCATTAACTTCCACCAAGTTCACTGTGAGATGTCAGAACCATCAATAGTTAATATAAGAAATATCAGATAACCATTAGTGAGTATTTGTGGGCATGCACACTGGCATATCAGATTGCTGCAGCACTAACTTAAAAAGATGTTTTGCTTGCTATTGATTAGAGTTTGGAGGAGGGAGAAATACTCAAGACAGAGCTACAATTATGTGTGATAGATCTCAAAGTAGCTCAAATATTTACTTAATACATGATAATTTAAATGAATTAGACATTAGTTTATAATTGCAATCAAAATGTGTTTTCCCTAAGACTTTAGCTGTTCTAATGATTCTTTAAGTGTAAAGAAAAGCCTGCTGCTTGATTGAAACATGTCCAAAAGACATCACAGCTGACAGGAACTTGAATTGGTCTTCTGCATTCATTTTGATAGCAGAGGCAACATAATCTGACAGCAGATGTTAAGCAGGCAACATTTCTCTTTTGCTCCTAGGAGCAGCTGACAAGAATCTGTAGCCTAACTTAAAACAAATAAACAACAAAACCACCTCCACTAAAGTGGTTTACTTCTTTCTTTGTAGAAAAATATAATTTAAGAACTCAGCAGGGGCAATTAACTTATCCTGATAATTTGAAGAAGTGAATCCTTAGATATTTTGCATTGCTTGGCTAATTTTAATATTTCTCTTCTCTCTATTCTATTATTCTTGCTTGACAATTCTGTTTAACTGTGCCAGAATGATCTACAGTTCCTGAAGCTGAGGACCCCAACAATGTTTTTCTTTTCAGGCAGGAATATATTATCTTATTTTTTTTTACCTCAAGAGCCTCCTCAACCACTTTTTGAGCTTGAGTACAAATCTCTATTTCTTTCTCAATTGTACAATGATATATTTATAACTGATTCCCTGTAAAATGAGTTTGCTTCTAAAGGGGGGATTAAAACCTCTTGTCCCAGTCCTGGTTTACACCAATAACCAGAGCAGCTTATGGCCTAATGGTTAGAGTTTTTAGCCGTCAGTAGAAGATTTTGCCTTCATCTTAAGATATATTAAGTGTCTACATCAAAGTGTCTACTTGTACTGGAAGAGTCTAACTTCAATGTTAGTCTGTGGAAGAATAGGTCTGTAAGAGAAGCCTAAAGAGAAATTTAGATGCCCAGCTACTACCTGCCTGCTGCAGGGTGCACTGAGTAACTCTGCTGTGTGTTCCTAGCCCTCCAGTGACTACAAAGGGAATTAGGCACCTCTAGTAGACATCTACTTTCATTTAGGTGTCCTATGCTTGAGTAGAACTCTACCTGGAAGGCTCCAGTCTGTATTTTGGATGAGAAAACCACTCCCACTGGAAATCTTCTAGAATATGTATGCACAACATCCATATGGACTTAGAAGACATGATGCAGGCCGTAGCAGAGAGAGAACTCCATCTTTTTGGAGTAACAGCAGCAGGGGCAGTAGGCCAGGCAGGTAGCACTAAATGTCCATGTTTGGGCACATGAACTGAGCAAGAAGGATGGGATTTCATCACCGAGGTGTAACTACCCACCACTTTTTGAGAGATCTTTTGCCATTCCAGGGATCGCAGATGAGATGAAACACTTGTGGGAGGCATACATTCTTTCTGGAGGTAAAACTCATAAGGTGTTCTAGATATCAACATCCAGGGAATCAAGTCCTAGTCTGAGAGCTGATTTAGGTAGGTTAGTCCCAGTGTAATTCCCACAGGGAGAAGAGAGAGCTATTGCCAGGTTTTCAAGGTCCCCACACAGAATGTAGTTCTTCAGTCTTAGGAAGAAGGATTTAACACACACCCCTCCCAGCATGTCCTAAAGAACAATTTGCAGAGGCTCCCATCGAGGGCCAGCTTTCTGTGGAGCCTTTTCTTAAGCATGATTTGTCATCATCTACTCTGTGGAGCACACAGAGGCATCCAAACTTGGTGCTCTTTTTATTCTGAGATTCAAGAAAAGTGAGGCTTTTTTGTTCATTTTCTTATTTATGTACTGCTTAGGATGTAGCTTCATATTTCTGGTGTCCCAACCACAGGCACAGAATTACTGCATAAACACAGCCACAGTTAATTATTATGAATAATAACAATAAACCATGGTACATGAGCCACAATGAGCTTGTACATGGAACAGAGCACACTTCTAGGATCAGGAGATCAAACCCAATTTCTGAGTCCATACCAGAAATCGTGTTCATTTAATTTGCAGTAAATTAAACATCTGACTTTGATCAATATTTTGTTATTAGAAAGATCTGTTCCCAGAATCTTGGATATTTTTTAATTGCTGCAAAATATTAATTAGCAATTTGTTCATTAGTCAAGACCAGAGTAACAGTGACTACAGGGTACAGGAAGGTTTATTAATATTTTTCTCAGCTAAGATGGCAGAGATGTACTTGTCTCATTGTCCCATACTTCTTAGGCCTGGTTCAACATCTTCAGAATATGAGTTTTGTCTTGCAGCTAAAACCAATTTTTCCTCACTTAAAAATATTTGAAACAATGCAATTGGATTTTGGTTGCAATTGCAGCAAAATGTTTTTATTTAGGAAAATTCAAACATTATAAATTATCCAAGACAGATTTCAATTTTCCCATTAAAAATTAAAATCAAATAAAAGAAAAAATATCTGGCAGATATATAAAAATCTTGAAAAAATTTACACTCTTCCTCCAGGTCCTAAGGAAAAGAAAAATCCAGCTTTATTCCTGGCTGTCTCTTTGTGTTTTCAAGATGTCTGCACTTCCTCTTCCCTTCGGTTGCAATGAGACTTTGAGCAGCATTGAGCCTGGGCCAGGGTTGTTAATGATGCTGCCCTTGCTAGAAATCTCCCTCCTGTGTGCACTGGGTAATGTCAGAGCACAGAGCAGCCAGGGGGAGCATGGGCTGCTGTTGGCAGAGTCCTTCAGTTGGGGGTTTGTGCTTCTGTCCTGGTGATGCCTTTAGGTACATCGCCCTTACGAGTTCCTGCAGGAACACCGGATCATTACTTCTTCCCTTAGCTCACCCACTGCCCTGGAGCCACAATTTACAGCCCATAATGGCTGCACTTTGGTAATGGAATGACCCAGACACATTAAATATTATTATTATTATCACTGTAGAGCATGACCATATGAATAAACTCAGAAAACACCCTCTTCATTCTACAGTGACAGATCATGCATTTTGGGTGATTTCTGCATCCCAAAATCATTGTCTGCAAAAAAATGACCAATAGTTGTACAGTGAGCTATTCATTAAAATGCCTTGCTTCATTACTCCACTACATACCTTCATGTAATTTGGAGTAATTCCACTCCAAAAAACCCCAGACAACCCCTAAACCAGGGCTGCACCCAAACCAGCAAAGCCTGTTTAAAATCTACGGCTCACAGTACATCCTCAGAGCAATTTTGGGATGGTATTCATGCTTCATTTAGCCCTGCATTTTGTTCTCCAAGAGATTCTAGTGAACATACTCAGGATTTAACAGTTTCCTTTCCAAGAAGGAGTGATATCAAGATAAGAAAATGTTACTATTCACAAAAAAACAATGTCCAGGCTGGCCTCTTTAAGCAGTAAACCTTACGTAGCTTTTATGGCAACACTGCTAATCTTGATTTAAGTGATTAATTAAAAATATTTAAATTTTGACTGTAAGTTGGATAAAAATGTCTTTGTTTCCCAAATCTGTTCTAAGATAGCAGCACATTATCACAACTGAAAGTTGTAATTATTAAATAAAGATTAGCATGCTGATCTGAAAAAGGAGTGGTTTGCATTTTTCTACATCCCTTTCTTTGCCTGTAGAGACTATTCTGACTAGTGATTTATTCCATTAAACCCATATGAGGCATCATTGTTTGGAAAAGATAAAGTTGTATACATTATACTCTAGCACACTGTGCATACACAAAATCTAGAATATTTTCCATTACCTATAACAGTAATGCTCAACAAATGAGCAGAGAGTGTTGGGAGGTCTCATTCACTCAGAATTTCCTCATGAACCAAATAAAGCTCCATCTATCTTGAGAGTGAGTTCAAACAAATTTGGACACGTGTATGTAAAAAAACAATCCTCTCCTTCTAATAGTAGTCACATAAAGGAAATGTTTAGGTTCATAATCAACAGTAAGAATACTTCTTTACTGTAACTATTGTCATGGACTTTTCATGGAGAAGCCTAATTCACTGTGCCTTCAGGGAAGAATATTTGAAAGGAAATGGCAAAAAAAATGGCTGAACACCCCTTCCTCCATTTTTTTCTTCAAATGTACATCTAGAAATTTCTATCGCTAGGTCATCATATGAATTTTGAGTAAAAGTATAGTCAAAACCTCTGATAAAAAATGCAAATAGGTCTTCAGTGACTTTATTCAAAATTATTTAGTGGAAATCTGGGTTAGGACATATCAGACCACTGTAAGTATATGTGAGAGCCATGGCAAAGAAATTCCAATAGTTAAAAGCCTGATTTATGGAAAATTCTTAATCTAAATGTCAGTAGTAAAAATTCTAAGCCTAAGGTTACACATGTGTTCATGTGTCTGGTTGAATCAGGACTTTGGGTTTATATTTATAGGACTGAATTTCAGTTATTTTTTCCTGTCTTTTTTGTGAAGTAATAAATAGCCACTCAAACTGATATTCTCTCCACTCTCCATGTAAATGTCAAAACATTTTTCTTGCAGACTACAGGAAACTTATGAATATTAAGAAGTTACCCAGCTCCTAATGATACACAAACCAAATACCAGTGAAACCAGTGGTCAGAAACCTAACAGATTGTTGTTATGGTCCATGCAGTGTGCCTTTGGGGCATATCACTTACATGGATGATTTTTTAAGAACTAGCCTCTGTGAAGCAAAATGAGATGACCATCTAATATTAATTTTTCAGTTCAGTTTAGCTAAGGTGATCTCACATATTCCGATTCCATTGCTGTAAATACAGATGATAAAAAAACCCACTGCATTTTCAAAATGTTCTCCTTTGGAAAGGCAGAAACATTTTTCGTTTTATTTTTTTTATTCTGTTCACATCTGTCATCTCAGTAGAGATGATGCAGCAAAACAAATATTCCTACTCATTTGATTTCTGTGGTCTAATATTTGGCTATGACTCCCTGGCTAACTCCTGCAGGAAGGGATTCCCAGCTAGTCTCTCAGTGAAGCACAAAATTATTTAGTTGTTTTGGTGTGATCAGACTGGGTGCATTCAGTCTGACATAGCTGAAGGTAAAATAATATGAAGGTCAAGAGAATATTAACAAAGGTTTGGAAAAAGAAAAGTCACATGAACTCTTGGACAATCAAAATTGCCAGGATTCCATGATTCAGCACATTTTAAATCATGCTCAAGCTTTCATGCTACTGATTTACTTTTTACTTTACTTTTCTGCCCAGAGCCTGCAGCACATAGTCTATGGGATTAAATAGCTCTTAGTGGCTCACTCGTTTGGATTTTTGAATCTTTGGAAGATTTAAACTGCAGAAAATCACCAACTTCAACTTCAATTTCCACCCCTGTTTCTCCAGGTATATGGAATTTTTAAGAACTGAAATCTTGTAATTGTTTGAAAGATCCTTCTAATTTCCATTTTACTATATTGATCCTTCTAATTTCCTGCCTAGTATATATATGCTATTAACCCGTTGCTTGGGAGGAGAAACTTCTAGCAGTAATAACACAAACCCTAAACATCAGAGGTGTGTTAGGGTTCCAGAAGCTGGGACCTGTGCTCCTTGCAGTGCTGTAGCTTCTTTGAAGCTATCCATATGACTCGCACCACCCTCAGTAGTTCCAGTACACAGATCACCGCTACCCAGGAAAACCAAAATGGGCTGATGTCCTGACTGAAGTCCAAATTAATTGTTATCAAGCCTCATAAAATGTCATGGCTCACTGAGATCTCAGGAAAACATATTCACATCACAATTATTATTCCAGTAAGAGTGCCACCCTTCCTAGCAGACAGGCAAAGGACTGGATGGATGTTGGCTTGAATTGTTCCTTGTTGATACTGATTTGCCAGTCAATAAGGCCTCCTTTCAGTAGAGTTCCAGAAGTCAGGAGAGAATAAGATTGTCAGGGCATCCCTGTCTCTTCCTCTGATAAATTACATTTTTTTAATAAAACTGTGTGGTGAAGAAAAACAGCTAATTCAGGATGTCACAGAACCATCATTAAAGAAGTACTCCTTTTGTGTAGAATAGCTTGATCTGATGTCTGACTGCAGGAATCCTCTTCAAGATCCCCTCTGGCAGTGAGAGCCCTTACAGCCAGGCTCTCACAGCCTCCCGTGGCACCTCCAGCCTGCAGCTTTGGGGCACAGCCAGCTTGGTTCACACAACTCTTCTTCCCAGGGCTTTTCTTTGGACGCTTCTTCATTGAGTAGAGACCAGAATGACCCCAAATGCACCAAATCAGTACATAATTTTAGCTCTACTCAATTTAACCTAGCTTCCTGTCCATCATTTGACAAAACAATTTTTAAAGAACAAAAGCTCAGCAGCACCCAAGCCATAAGAAAGATATTTGCTTTTTAATTATTTTGTAAAGTGCCAAAATACTTGTGAAGCGATGGGCATAGTTTCATACTTTAAAAATAGAGAATAAACCATGTAGGCAGTTTAGCAGAACAAGAGCATGGTATGAGGGAGAGATGATAGAGAGAAATGTACTGATCATGAAGCATCTTTCTTGTTGATAGGAGCTGGCTAGTGATACCAAGCAGACATATGTCTGGATAAATGGTTAGCATCAACATATTTCACTAGTACTTAATTGACATATCATTATCTAGGCTTCTTTTTATATTCCTTTGCTGTTAGGGATGGGTCCTCTTGGAAAGAATTTCTATTTTTCTTAGTGCTACTTATTACAGTAGGGGAAAGACGAGTCATTTGGCACCTTAACCTTTTCCAAATGCATGAACAGCTCAGCCTTCCCATTCAACCAGGGAGTGAGAAGGGGCAAGAGAAGGGAAAGTTATGAGGCAGAAAGGGGAAAGTTGGTAAGGGGTGGAAAAAATGACTTAGCTTAACGGATGTGGTAGAAAAGAAAAAGAAAAGCGTTTCTCAAAGAAAAGAGAGAAAACAAAAGGTTTGAAATAATTTAATGTCAGAGTTTTCTATTGTAATTTCAGTGAGGTATTCAGATGCCATGGTGATGAGTACAGCAGAAATATCTAAGCACTCTGGGATAGAATATATTCAAACAAAAAAGGATAATTAAAATAGTGCTTATTTAGAAGAGGGATAATGTCTCAGTTCCAATGCAAATGAGCATAGTTAAAGGATCACTTGCCTTTCTATGAAAATGAATATTGAAAGTTTGATGAGAAACTTGGGAGAGAAACATTCTGGAAGTCAAAGCAAATGCAATCTCTATATGCAAATGAAATCAATTAATTTTAGCAGCCATGTATGAGCGTAAATGAGAAAATCAATGATTTTCAAAATCGAGTAATTTGATAGCCATTAGTCTCATTAGACTTCCTTTTTAAAGCTTAATTATTCAAAAATACAACCCGATTGAAGTGTGGCTTAAAAAGGACACATTCTTAAATTAATTACAGTAGTGATTTTCCCTGCAGCATGAAGATGCAGTGCCAGTACACAGCTTTGTAGATAAAAATATGGGGTTTTTTCCCTGTATTTTGATGAAGAGTCCACCAAATCTCTGCAGATCACCTAAACACCTATGAAGAAGCATGTGAGTCAATCCACTGAAGCCTATGGGAGGCATATTATTTGTACTTTATGTGGATCAAGTCCTTGATTTCAGGGAGAGATTTGGTGAAGAGTCCAAGCAAGCAGAGAGGTGACCCTGTGCAGGGAGCTGGCCAAGAGCACAGCACCTGAGGGCTGTGAATGCAGGCACTGACTTGCAGTGGGGTCAACTCTCCTCAGCTGTCTCTGGGGCAGGAATTTCTGCCCATCATCTTCATAATAATCTCCTGGCAGCAGCATTTACCCAGGAAATGGTGCTGTGACATTTATGCTATTTGTCAATCTGGAGAAGATTTAAACATACTATGACTGTAAATTTGGTGGTTTTGAGAATTGTCAGTGAACTTGATGAGCTATAAAGACATCTTTAGTCATAAATAGCACAGTATACATTCCCACCCCCCTTTTTCAGCCATTCAAGATAGGATTTACTGTTTGCACACTTTCATTTATAAATGCCTCTTCTGTGAGCATGAGATGCTGGTCTGGTTTAGCTGAGTTCATCCCACTGAACTCAGACACAGGCTAAAACAGATGGCTGCATCCAGACTGCCAGCCAGCCATGGGCCTTGGCCTTTGCTAACTCCAGAACTGTGCCAGTGCACAACTGGGAATCGTTTGGATGAATTCTGCCCAGCTCAGGATAAAATTATGCCAAGGCATTTTAAAAATTTGTCAGCATTTACAATGAAGCTCATATTCTTGGGACACACCTTGGCACCTTTTCATTTATTAGTGCTGATGAACTTTACTAAATATATAATTCTCAAATTTTAAAATCCATTTCTCATTGGAAAAACTAATTATCCAGATTCTTAGCTACATTTCTTCACCCTGTGTGAAGATATACCCTAAGGCATTTCTGAGGACCGTGTTATGATAACTCACTCCACTGCAGCAACACTTGCCTGTTGCCCCTCCTCTGTCCTCTTCCACTCCTTGCAGGTCTCCCCTGACTTCCCTCCTCCGCTTTCACCTCCTACTCAAAATAATCAAGATACAAGGAAGATGTACTTTTAGAGGCCAATTAAACACAGCAGGGCACCAGCTGAGATGAGGAGCTGCAGTGAGTGAATTTAAATCAAGCTGCAGTTTCTGAGAGATGATCTCTGTACCACCACTGGAATATTTGTTAACAGTGGCAAAGGCTTCAGGCAGATCTGCACATCACCAGGGAGGCTAAGCTTTACTCAGATCACTGTGTGACCCAGAAGTGTGAGTTTAAAAAACAAAAGGAAAAATGTTTAAGTTATAGCTTGCATATCACAAACATGTCTGCAAAATTTTGTACTGGATCTTCCATGTGACAGGCAAATGAGGAGCAAAAAAGAAAGAGGCACAGTTGGCTAAATCACAGTGTTCACATTTATATAACATGTGATTGTAACAGCCCAGGATTGCAGAGGATTTAAAAAATAATTCTCTTTTACGTAAGGCAGTTACTTTTCAGTAGTGGCATTACCATCTCATGTCTATACTCTGCTTGGCAGAGACAGTTTTCAGACACCACTCCACTGAAGCAGAGATGCTGTAAAAAGGAAGGAATCAGCACAACCCAATGGGTTTTATTTTGGTCACAATTTTTGAAGATAACCCAAAATTTCAGCCCCTTCCACAGAACATCTCCCCCAGCTCCACTTTGCCATTCTTGCACTGCAAAGCCCTTGATCCCCGTGGTGAGTCAGATCAGGAGAGCTGTGTGCCGCGTGTGCTGCTGCCTGCACTGCCCCTGACCCGGCGTGAGCCCCGGCTGCTGCCTGGCTGCTGGCCAAGGGCATCTCTCATCTGCCCTGGCCTTTGGGGCCAAAGCTGCATCTGTGCACAGCAGAGCTGGAGGGTGGCAGAGGGGAGGAAGTAAATAATTCATCGGCTGTCTCTGCAGCACAGAGCTAGGAAATAAAAGATCTTCTTTTCCCAAATATCATCAGGTCAGCTGGCCAGAGGAACAACCTTCAGGGTTGTTCATAGTGCCTTATGGCATTGAATACAGTGGGAATTTTGCTTTTATCTTCTGTGCCAGCAAGCTGAGAAATGGAACAGACATGGGATTCTCCAAGTCAGCGTCTCAGTTTGCAGTTTGCTTGACTCTGTCTCATGGTGAAGGATATTTTATGCATTGCACGTCCTGCACTGCCCATACAGAGACACATTTACCATGGGCTGCAGATAGACAATGGCTTTCTCAGACAAACAAGAGAAAATGAAATTGTAGTGGTATCTCTTTTCCTGTCTTCTGTCATGTTTGCAGGGCAGGAGCCGTGGCAAGGGAATGTATTTCCAGAGCATGGACTGTCCCAGAGCTCTATGTACAGGTGCCACCAGGACACTCTGCCAGTGCCCAAGAGTCACAACAGGACTTTAATCAGCCACAGCAAAGCAACAGAGCACTTTGCAAAATGTCCTAAAGACTGAGCATGTGTCCCTGTTAGTGCCCTACCTGGCAGTAATAGCAGCAGAAGGATTTCAAGGTTCTGCCTCTTTCCACAACTCTGCCCTTAATAAATGATTAAACTCTGCACTTACTATTAAGTGCTGGTGGAATTTAAATGGGTTGCAGTGCCCAAGCTTGGCTTCTCCTCCTTTTTGGAAGCAGGGCTTAAGACAAGCTTATAAAACCTGAAGAAATGCAGCTGTGACTAATTCTTGGCTGCAGCTGGAAGGAAGAGAGAAGGAAGGCATAAAGGGCAAAAAGGGTTTTCTTGAACACTCTCACTGGCCTGGCTTCTGTCTGCTTATCCTGTTGAAACTAGACAAAGTGACTGCATGGCCCATTCCAACAAGGTCTACAGAGAACCTCAGGTACATGGCCTAAGAGTTATATGAACTAATAATATGAATCATAAAATTAAATACTATGATTTCATTCTGCAAGAGATTTGGAGACATAGTTTAAAGGAAAGACAGAACACAAAGAAAAATTGTATTGCATGGAATAATTCTTTATGAGCTTTTTGTACTTTAATATGATATAAATTTCATATTAATAGGTGCCATTTTTATGAAGAAATTTATAGTCAAAATATGGCAACTTCTTTGCTGTAAGAAAGTTAAATTTGATGATTTCATTTTTTTTTATTTGCATGGATATTTTGGTGTGAAACAGTGAATTACTTAAACTTGAGACCTTTTATAACATATACTCTTTTATTAGCCACTTTGTTCATGATCAGTTTTTTCTGTGGCATCAGTAAAAAAATGTGGTGTCTGTCCATGGGCCAAAATGACATCTGTACTTTTTCACTAGCATCAGCTGAAGAATGTGTAGCCTAGAGACACAATTAATGCTAGGCTGGCCTCTTCCCCAGATTAGTGGTCTCCTATGCATAGCTTTATATACCATATGTGAAGGGCCAAATTAATCCCACTTGGGTCACAATTTCCTTGATCACTTCAAGAACCAACTCCACAACAGTGGGTGTTTGTAGAGATGTAATTTTCCATGACTGAACTGGCATTTACCTACAGAAGGATTTTTCCGTTAAACATTCTGTCTGAGATGTTGGGACATAAAATACACCAAGATACATTTAGTAGTAAAAATCTATCAGTATTTAATATCCCTTCTGAGACAAAAAAAATCAAGTTGTAAAGGCTGCTGCTATTTTCTTTCTTTGGCCAGGGCTTTTTTTTTTTTTTGTAAAAAAGTACCCTAAGCTGTATTTGCATACAGATATGGGAAGTTACCAGCTTCGTTGTGGCTTCAGCAGGGTTTATCAAGGGCAAGACCAGAGTTCTGCTAGCTGGCCTAAAAGGACACTGCCAGGACATAATAGCTAAATGCAATTAGGCATACAGAGATTACTGGGGATGTGGCAAATCCTGATGTCTTCTTGGGTAAGGGATTTTTTCCACACTTGTTATTCCTACCCCTGGAAACTCTGCTATGTGACTGAGAGTTAGAAAGTAAGGGAACATCCTGGGTCATTAGCTAAGGCTACAAGCACATGGGAATGTTGCTATAAATAAGCAAATCAGAAAAAAAAAAAGCACAGTATAATAATTTAGCTGGGAAAAGGCCTCTAAGATCAACTCCAGCAGTCAACCTAACACTGCCAAGCCCACCACTAAACCTCATCCCAAGTGCCACATCTTCATGTCTTCAGGGATGGTGGTTCCACTGCTTCCCTGGGCAACCTGTTCCAATGCTTGACAGCCCTTTCAGTGAAGAAATTTTTGCTAATATCTAATATAAACCACAGTTCCATTGCTTCCCTGGGCAACCAATGTTCCCTGTTCCAATGCTTGACAGCCCTTTCAGTGAAAAAATTTTTGCTAATATCTAATATAAACCACCCTGGTACAATTTGAGATAATTTTGTCCTGTCCTCTCTCTCTTGTCCTCTCTATTACTTGGGAGAAAAACCTGATCCCCACCTGCCTACAACCTCCTTCCAGGCAGTTGTAGAGAATTATAAGGTCTTCCCTGAACCTTGGTTTCTCCAGGCTAAACACTCCAGCTCCCTCAGCTGCTCCTCATTGGGCTCGTGCTCCAGACCCTTCACCAGCCTTCCCTGGACACTCTCCAGGCCCTCCATGTCTTGTTGTGAGGGGCCCAGGACTGGACACAGGATTTCAGGTGTGTCTTCACCAGTGCCAAGTACAGGGGCAGCAGCACTGCCCTGGTCCTGCTGGCCCCACTATTTTTGATATAAGATGGGATACCACAGCCCTTCTTGGTCACCTGGGCACACTCTGGCTCAAGTTTAGTAAGGATGATAGGGCATGAAACAAGACAGGTGTTGGGATTATCCTGATTTGTACATTAAAATGTAATCTGTGCTTTCCCTCTCACCCACTTTGCCTCTGAACCAGAATTCATGGCCATTTGTGGTGTGTTTTGGTTGAAAGTGACTGAAGAGATTTTACCAGAAAAAACTGTTACATATTTGGATGACATTATTTTGCTTAGGTGCTAAGATGCACAGGCTTTCCTGCTGTTTATGCGAGAATCTCAGTATAATGTTTTGATGAAACCTTAGGTACATTATTTTTATCACATATTTTGGAAGATAACTTAGAAAACATTTAGGAAAAAGCCCATAAATGAATCAAGATACGTTTCCATTTACTGCCTCTAAAATCTAAAGAAAAAAATAATCTAAGTATTAAAATATTACTAATATTGTAAATATTAAAAATTTAAAGTATTAAAATACTTACAGTATTAAGATATTACTATTGTACTGATGAACAAAAATATTTTAAAAATTTGAATCATTGAAATGGTTTAAAGAAGCATCATAAACATTAAAAATCCTGTACAATAATGATATTTGGTTATTACTTTGTATTATTATTACAGGGTGTGGGTCGTGGGTGTATTGTTTTGTGTCTTTACAATACAATTTATGTCTTCAAGTCTGGATTGTTTTCCAGGAGAATTTCTGATTTCCTTATTTTTTGATGACTCAGCAAAGGGGTAATTGTAACATATGGGGAACACTTTTCAATCTTAAGTGATTTCATGTAGTCCTAAGGCAGGTTTTTGGCTTGATAATATGTGTATGTTATTATATACAAGTTTATAACTCTTCTGATTATTATTATTAAAAATTATAGTAAAGGAACAATTATTTGAAGAGCACTGTCCTGTGTCAAAACACAATTTTCTCAAGCACTAAAAAGCAGTGCACACTGGTGGAGCATGGTATCAAGTCTGGGACATAAACTGATATCCTCTTTAGAGGCAACTAGAAATCTGTTTTGTGGTAGAATCATGAGGATGGTAGAAAATGAGAAATGGTGAGAGGAAAACCATGGAAAGTTATTTCTTTAAGGTCCATAATTTAAAACAGATACTGTAATATTAGAAAACATTAATCTTCCCTCCAAAATTCAAAGGAAGATATGAACTTATTTGTTATTTTGCACCATCCATGTCCTTAATGATTAACATTAAATAGCTTTGTCTCTGGAGGAAGAAAGATAGCTACATGACCAAATCACTGCCTTATGCTCTTGGTTTTTTTTCTGTGATTGGTTCAATCATGTATGTATTCACCAAAGTCATTAGAACTGCAATGGTAATCAAAAAGAGGAAATGGTCTCCATCTATCATCCAGTTTCTAACAAGAAGAGGTAACAGACCATTTTAGTTACAGTGCATTAATGCCTATTACTGCCCTAATGAAGATTTGTGTTGCTTTCCCAAGAACCTTGAAGTTAATCTTTGATTTCCTCCCAGCTTTCAAAGAAACACCAGTTTTCACATGACTTCAGCCTGTTGGAGCAAACAAAGAAATATTCCTCTGACCATTATAAACCATAGTTTCATCGGGGAAATTAATATGAAAAACACAAAGTAAAGTCTAGTTATTACTGTGGCTAAATCCTCTGAGTTTGGCAAACACTGACTGACTCAATCCCTTTGATTGTGCCCAGACTTTTCTCATAGCAGCTGTATCTATGCAGCTAACACATGGCTAGTATTAAACCATTGCCTATGAAACTATTATCACATATTCAAGTCTATGTTACTGTGAAATATTATAGTAACCATATGGCCATTGCACATCTTGCCTAAGCTGAATTTCTACATAACCAGGCTCAGTATTATGTCAAGTACCTCCATTCTTACAGTGTAACAATCAGGCTGCAATGGGAAATCCCAAATGATCTTGGCTGATGACTTTTAGTGATGTGTCACATGCCATTCCAACTCACACATCTCATCGTGAATACTGTTTGGGAACTGGCTCTCCTTTGAGCAGTGTTTGCTGTGTTTATCCTGTCCTGGTGAGATTAAGTTCCAAAGGAGCTGGGTGCAAGGCTGATTTCATGTCCCAGAAAGAAAGGTATGTCACAAAACCTGCTTTTCTGGTGTTCTATGTGACTGCTGCCTTGGGCTGGACACAGTTAACATGCAGACATGGGACTGAACTTTCACTTACTAATGTGGGTGTTAGCTCACCTGTCCTCTCTAAATAGTGGGCTCAGGTTTTCTCTCTGGTTCTGCCTCCAATAGAACCGGGTCTTTGTTCAAACTGAACACCTATTCAAATATCTTGCTGTATCAGACAGCCTCAAATGTCTGAGGCTCCCAACACACGAGGAGTTACTTTCCTGGGTTTTGTTTAAGCATCTGTTGGAACACATTCATCCTTGGTAATTACTTGACATTTGGACACAAAGAATTCTAAGGAAAGGAAGTACCTTAGTAGACTTAGGAACATTTAAATGCATCCTAAGGAAAGACCAACTTGAGTGTTATTTGAAGAGCTTTAATTTTGTTGGCAAGGCTACTGGGAACTAAGAAAGCCCTTTACGCTTGGAAACAAGCTTGCCAGACCATTTCCTTTGCGTATCTTGTTCTGCAGAAGTAACAGAATATTCCATTCCTGCATATTTTAATAATGCCAAGGGAAAAGGTGTATGTGGAGTTAAGGAAAGCAGCTTTCTGACCAGCCTGTTTCTTCCTGTTCCCATGGTTTATGTGTGACAGTGGTGACACACAATTCCTCCTTCCCAGGGAAAGGATATCTGTCACAAAAATAAGTTCTGCTGCTCTCTGAAAGATTGACCTCTTTTATGGGTAGCCTGGCAGGTGTTTGTTTTAATTTTTAGACATGTGACTTGCAAAAGTTAAAATGGGCTGTAGGGATTTGACCATCATTCTATTTTACATCTGCTTTCATCAGCATAGCTCCATGACCTTGATTCATGTTGGCGTGAATGAGAAGAGAATTAGACTCTGAGTTTCCATTTTACTATGCAGGAAAACTAACATTATTGTAAAGAGAAACAGTTTAAGGATACTGTGGAGTATGTCTATATGGAGATATAGATCAGTGACTTGGATTAACATATGGCAGTCAATTCAGTGCCCAGTAGTAGGTATTTGAAGAATAAAGAACTTAATTGTGAACAGCTGTTTCCACACACTTAATAAAGTGTGCACGGCCAGTTCAAGCTCTATAAAGTGTAAAACATAGTTTTATAAAACACATACTGGGACCATGCACATTTTTCAGAGAGTGCATCAGACATTCTGACTTTTAAGTCCTGTCTGTCTTTTGATTTAAGAGGCAGATCTCTGTAAATATTTTTCTTGGGTCTTTTTTTTCATAGTGTAACAGGCTTGGATAACACCCCAATATTTGTAAAAAACATGGCTATTCCTATGCAAAAGAAGCATTATTATTATTATTATTATTATTATTATTATTATTATTATTATTATTATTATTATTATTATAGATGTTTATTATTATTATTATTATTATTATTATTATTATTATAGATGTCTTTCCACCTCAAGTAATCTGTTTTGTGACGTTAAGGAGGAAAGGATAGTGGCTTTAGGAATGGTTTTATTTCAGCTTGGATTATGGCTTCAGAACTACAAAGAATGTCAGTATCTCAGGGGAGCCTGGGGGGATCAGAAATTAATAGTATCTAGTAAATCTAATTTATCAGCAGGAACTGAGAGTCCTGGGCACTAGAAATGACCCACAGATGTCATGCATTCAGCCATCAATCCCATGGTTTGCCCTGCACTAATGATGATTAACAAACACTGAAGTGTGTGGCCAGCCAGGGAGGTTTGAAGGGTCTTTGGGCCGTGAGCAACTAATGTCTTTTCATTCCTGTTTTGAGTGCCGGAGTCAAGGGGCTGAACAAAGGCCCGTTTCTACCACTGTCTCTGCCCTAGAATCAGGTCTCTGCCTCCAGTGGGTCTCAGCCCTGGTCCTGCAGAGTGATCACATAAAATTCTTGTTTTCAGATGAGTCCCTCCAATTTGTAGGTCTAAACTACAAGCTGATATACATTTTTGAATCACTTCTTGATTGCAAAGAGCAGAAATTATTCTACCACTTCCTTCAGAGGCCAAGGACTTTCAGGTCTGATTTTAAGCTGGTTCAGGGCAAAAGAGAGAAACTCTGCAATGGATTAAGCAATCAGAGGAAGACAGCTGGGTGAGAGGAGGCAGCTTTATGGAATAGGTTGTGCTACAGGTTTTAAGGGCATTTTGAGAATTAATGTGATTTAGCAAAGGTTTGGCAAAATTAAACTAAACCCACACCTCAGCAATAGGTTTCATAGCAGGAATTTCCATCCATTGAAATAAATCCCATATAGAGACAATCTTCCTTAAGGTTTACATATCATTATCTGAAATGCATAAATGTTAGTTTACATGGGTGCAGTGTTCTGCCAGTCAGCACCAAGTTCATACAAGAAAAATTAAATAATAAAAAAAATCAATAAAGCATGCACAAATGAAGATCAAAAGGATTTTAAACAGTCTATAAATTTCTCCAATTCACTGACCAGTATCCATACTCCTATTTCTTCATTTGGCCTTTGAGCCCAGAAGAATAAACTTGCACATCCAATATAAATAAATGAATAAACAAAATGGGAAAGTTTTTTTCTTGTTATTTGAGTTCAGCTCTCATATACATCTTGTTCACTGTCTAAGCAACTAATGCTAAATGAATATGAATATCAGCAAGTACAAAGTCAGGCAAGGTCAGCAAGACTGAAGGACAATTACTTGTTGACATTTCTTAGTTAAGTGGTCACGTGCATGGCTCTTTGAGCTCAATTATCTTTTACTTTAGACTTTTAGATGCAATTTACTGTGTTTATTTTTAATAACAGATGAGAAAACTCTCCCAGTTTCCTGCTCTTGATGTCTTTATGCAGGTTTTGAAGAAGCTTGAGCTCTTCAGCCCTGCTTTCTAGCGAGGCCAGAGGGCTCCCAGCTGCCGCTCGCCTCCAGAGGGGTCGCGGCACTAGAGGGCGATGCAGACACACACTTCTGTCAGCCTGTCTCCGGTTGTTAGAAAGCAAAACTAGAGGAGCAGCAGATTCATTAGAAAGTTCTTGAAAAAAGAGTTTGCTACTGCTCTCTCATCCCTTGCCTTCTGTTCTTATACCTTCTCTCTGGATTCTGCTTGTTATTTTTTTGCACCCTAGGTCCTGTGGTAGTTCTCCGCATTCCTCCCTTTCTGTGTTTACCACTTTTTGCCCTCCAGTCTTTGAGTGATCTGAAACATGTGTCCAACTCCTAAACAACACTACTATTCTCAAGAGTCTTCCTTCTCTTTTCCAGTCTTTGCTTTTTTGCTTCGGCCTTTCCCTAATCTTATTCATTCTTCATCCATCTTTCTCTCTTGTCCATCCTGTCCCTTCCTCAAGGAATCACTCCCATTGTACATCCTGCCCCAGCCTGCACTGAAAAAATGCAAAAGCCATGAGGATGAGGAAATAAGAGTAGGAGGTATGTCATCATATGTGCTAGTGATTAATACAGGGGAAAGAAGAGCTGGATCCTGGTCTTTGTGCCTAAGGTATCCATCCATGGTGCAGTGCACAAATAATTCATGAGTAGGTACCATAGTCAGTCTTTCCTCTAACCTGGGTAAGTGTGGCAATACTAAACTCCAGTGTCATGTAGCAAAGCTCATTTGGGAGGAATGGAGGGTCCTTAACTGGCCCAGTGATGATCTGAGGAACAGGTAAAAACAGCTTGAACTTTGTCTGAGGGACAAAGTGGACTGTTCACTGCCTAGCTGCTAGGATTGTGGTATGAAATTGGATGGGGTCATAGGAGACCAGGGATAAGCCTAGCAGCTCCTGAACCAGCAGGGAACTGAGGATCCTGAACTCCAGAGAAGGTGTCAGAATACCCTGCATGGACTTTCCCCATCTATCATCTCAGAGCTGCTCTGTGTTCAGAGCAGTGCTCACTGTCATGTGTCAAGGGCAGATGGGATGGAGGAAATTGTTTTCCCTGCTGTGTGCAGGCAGCTGCCAGAGGCGCACTGGCGGCTGGCAGGCAGGAGTGGTTTGTGCCTGGCGAAGGGAAGCTGTGCCCCTGGCTCTGCGTGCAGAGCTCTGGTGCTAGCAGCTCCCTCCTTTTGAGGTTGCCAGCTTTCCTTGTTTTGCAAGCACCACATCCCATGAGAAATGTTGTAAACTGTGCTGATTAGGGCATGTGGGATTAGTTGTGGGTTAGGCTGCTCTCAAGGAAAATTTCTTGTGATGCATATAGGCAGAAAGAGAGCTGTCACTCAGTCATCTGCTTCAGTCCATACAGTTTTTATTATCTTCCCATGGCTTCTCTAACCTAGAACTCTAATGACTTGGAAAAACATCCTGGATTTGTTACTAGAGACCCTTTCCTCTTTACAGAAGATTCAGGATTATTCCAGGGAAAAGTAAGCCAACCTGCAATACTCTTTCTCTAGAAACAGACATGCCACAAATCCCCCACAGGTGACTCCAGGCTAGACACTGTCTCTATCCTCATAACTTTGTAAATCCATTTGAAAGAATGTGTGAGGAAAAAAAAAAAGAGAGAAATGAGAGGGGTGGGGAAAGACATGCCTCTCAGCCACCATAATTTTTTAAGAGCATGCTGAAAATTGCATCAATGAACACCATTGTCCTGCAAATGGATGACTCATCTTGCATTTGTTTTTTATGGCTGCATACCTCCAAATGTCCCCACTTGCTCATGTAGTGCTGCCTTCTCAGAGCCTTATGGACATGTTCTCAGTTGCCATGAAGACAAAAAACTAGGTAAATGACACAGTGCTCCCAAACTCAATGACATCATAACATGGACAGTTCTCAAAAGCATCAATTTCAAAGTTATTAAGGTAACAAATATTTACTACTCCTCCTGAAAAAGCCATCCTTCACCTCATCACTGGAGGATGTGATTTCAACTGTATTTCCCTGGAAATGACAAGATGACAGGAGGATATGTGATGGAGAACGAGAAGGTATTATACAGGCTCACATTCAAATTCATTGTCAGACAGTGAGACTGATGACTCAGAGTTTTAGAAAATGAAACAACCAAAGATCATGTCTCAGTCAGTGCTCATAACAAACCTGAATTCCCATTTGCACAGCTCATATACATGGGAATTACATTGCATGCTTAGAATCAATTTGCATATGCTGTTTCTACTCAGTCACACATCAAATAATGTACTAGGAGTGCATTTTAATTCACTGTATTATCATAGAGCTTGAAATGCTGTCTTCTGTTAATGTTCCTTTTGAAGGTTGTGTGCATGCATGTGAGTATGTTCTCACTTGCTCCCCCCCTCACTGTTCCTGTTAGCAGAAGGTCTTCTGCCTGAGGGACCAGATTGAAAAGAATTTGGGAATCAAAGAGTTTAGTAGAAATAAAAGATAAATATGTATATTTCAAGTTGAATGTTTAAATCCCTTCTTTGGCATTGAAGAATTATCTAATATACAAGCAGATTTCAGAATCTGGGCCAGAGATCCAAGACAGGATCACATGGTCTCCATTTGGCCGTGTACTCCAAAGAGATCCAGCCCCTTCATTAACTGCAGAACAGTGATCTCAGGACTGACCAGCCCAACCAGACCTGCTTTCACTGTGTAGCAAGAGTTTTTGTGTTGAGGATTCACTAGTTCTGCACTTGTTAAGTACCAAAGAACTCCAGAATATGCTGCATGATTAGCTGATTTTTTGATCACCAATAGTAAAAACAAAACATGGCAAGTATATCTGCACTGTGTTTTCAGTGATTGGAAAAGTGAAAACCAACCATGTCCCCAACTATGCATCAGTTCATCAGACTGACCCAAACAAAACTACATTTTGAAATTCAGCCTTTCTCTTGCTATAATTTCTGGTGGAAAACCTAGGAGTCAAGGAGGGGTTATCTTACATTCTATTCAGCTATTTTCAACATTCTTCCTCTCCTGACCACAAAGTGTTTGGAATAAATATTGCCTCATGTTCCTAAAGAGATGTTGAGAGCCACACAGGACTTTTGAGCTGTAAGAAGCTGAGTAACTGATGGAGGTCTCTCTAATTCTGTCATTCTGTGCAAGTGCTCCTTATGCTGTCCCTTCAGTGTCACTTTCCCTAGGACTGTGCTGTTATCTTCTTCCCTTCCCTTTCCTCCTCTTTCTGGAAAGGATGGGTAAATTTACACAAACACCTGCACATCGTGTCTGTGCACTGTATTCTCTTCTTATCACCATGTATCAGAATTTCCAAGCAGCTCAGAGGTAAATTAAAGAGCATTTCAGAGATGCAAACTAAACTGTGCCAGGATCTGTTTTCTAGCTGAAGAGCCAACAGGCTTGTGAATTTGACCAGTTTGGAGTCTGGATATATGTTCATCATCTCTGGCTGTTAAATAGCTTTGCTGTTAAATTTGACTTGGTATGGATTTTATTATTCCATCATCCATGAGTTATTAATGATCAAAAGTGATGTGCTAAAAGAAGTGGTGGTTTCCATTAAGATTGTATTATAATAGTGTTTACAAGATACAAGCTTGAGATAATTGTTTCTCTTTTTGGCTTTGTTTGAATGTTTTTGATGACTTGGACTGAGTTTAAATATTTGATGTATGCTAGGAAAATAGCAAAGAGGACGACATCAAAGGAGAAGAGAGAAACTTGGTTGCTCCAAAGATTACAATACACATTGGTACATTTGAGCAGCTAGCAGGCACCTTAAAAAAGCCTCGGACTGTAGAAATTTTAATAATAATATTTAATTGTACCCTCTGTAAATCAAGAACACTTTTGCAAAACAAACATGACATGGTTCTACTGAGAACAATGATGTCACAGTTTAAATTCTCAAATATTCTTTTCCATATAATTTAAATAATTTATATTAGCCTGGGTCCTCCTAGAGTATACAGGAAATACTAGTTATTCTAGACACAGTGGAAAGACAACTTTATTGTAAAATTTCTCAGCAGTCAAGGTCTCACCCTAGAATAAAACTGGATTTCTGCAATTCCTAAACTAAACTGTTATTTAAACAGATCACCTCTCAAAAAGGTAATTCATTATGCAGTGACCTGAGCAGAGCACAGTCAACTTATTGTGTATGTCAACCAGTTTCCTAATGTAGTTTTCTCTCATTAGGAAAATTATTTCATACAAAGAAAATGCTAGTTTAGATTTGCATTATGTAGTGCTTGATTCTGGAATAATATAGACTATTATTCCAGAATAACTCTATTCCAGAGATAAAGAACTGCAGAATTAATTTATATAATCTCTTACTTGAATGCACTAAATGCCACAATATACAATATCAGAGTATCCACCTCCTTCAGAAGGAGAGCACACACAGGTAACACTTTAAAAAAACAGGGGATGTATGCTGACTGTAGACACTATATTCTCCTCATTTCCTCTTGTGCAGTGGTTGCTATTTATGTGGATATCATATCATGGTGGTACATTCTGCCCCTGACATTTAGGGAATAAATAAATAAATAAATTTTGAAAATTATTGCAGACTTTACTTGAATAAGTCAAGAATGGTGAATATTGAATATTACTGGGAAATCCATTTTAATGGATTGAAGAAAAGCTTCCATGAAAGATAGCCTGTTGACTGTATGTAATATTTTCTTTCCCACAGGCTGAAACATATGGGTTTTAGCTGCTACACTAGGAACAACACATCCATACTGCACATATGGCACAATGATGTGAGCAGCACTGAGCTAGGACACCATCAAGGAAGATGTGGAGTGGCTTCATTTAAACATGAACACACAGAGATGTGAACAGCAGGGCTAAAATATCAGCTGTTTACATAGAACCTGCTCTGGGAAGGCAATGCCTTTGGTCATTGTATTAAATACACGAAGGGCAAGAGCTCTGATGGGCCTTGTGTTGCTGCTGAGCAGGGCAGATCCTACACATGAGTGACTGGAAGAAAAATATAAAGGAGGATGCAAAGCAAGACCCACCCTGGGAATTGCTGCAATTTCTGCTTTAGCAAGTTGCTGAATTCAGGCCTGTGATTCTGGCAAAGATGATGTAGGTAATTTGTTCTCCTGCAGTAACATGTTCAAGCAATGATGACCATTAATTGATGAAAGACCATCTTTGAGTGAATGAATGTTTCTGAATGGGGAATAGGAAGAAAAATTCTTCTAACTTCAAAAAAAGTGAGTCAGAAAATGATAAGAGACTTTTCTGCAGAAACTGGAAAGTGTTTTGCAGAAGGAGAGCCCCCGTTCTCCAGAACTGCTGCTGATCTGTTGAACATGCTTAGGGAAGTAGTGTAGGGTGGCATTTTATCTACCTCTGTTCTCTTGTCTGTGCAAGAACAGGGCCATCAAATGAAGCCACACAAAGAAAGGTTCAGAAGAAGCAAAAGGAGGTGATTCATTAAGGTATTTGGGAAAGCTCTGGTTATTTAAAATATGCATAGGTGTAAGGGAGCAAAATTAACAGAAGAGAAATTGCTTCAAAACACTTACAAATGCTCATCATGAAAAATGTTTATTGAAAGCAGAATGTGACTGATTTTGCATTTGCGTGAGCAAGAGAAGGATGTTGTCAGGTGTATCTGATGAGTGACAGAGGAGATGAAATGGGGCAAGGAGAACTCCTGTGTCCCTGGGAGGGCCTGGGAATCCAAAGACCTCTGTTCAGGTGAGCACAATGGTCCTTGTGGACACTTCCATTGTTTGTGGAAATGGTGGTTGCAAAGAGATCTAAAACATGGCCCCAGGAGTTGGCCAGTGCATACAATCATTCTGCACAGTTCCCACATACTTCTCCTTGAGTATGAATGGTTTTGACTAACACTTTTTTGGGAATTCTGCTAAATTTACCAGTGGATCATATAAGGTAGAATTAGATTACATATCTGCTGTAGAATTAATATAATAGGTAAGTATTATGATGCCTGATTTAGAGTAGGACTCTGATTTTCCTTCCCTTTATTAGGCTGTAATTGTATAAACTTAATTACACATCCCCTGTCTTTAAGAAGTGAATGCACAGGAGAGCTGAACACTATCTTTTTTGATCTGATAGATTTGATTACAAAAAGAAAGATTTAGGGACAAGTGATTGATTTTTCAAAGATGCAGGTTCATTTGAACTGAAACTGTTAATGAATTTTAATTGAGATAAAGCAGTTACATCTTACTGGTGGTTTTTTTTTTGTTTTTTTTTTTTTTTTTTTTGAATATGCACAAAATAGAGAAATGCTACAAATATCCATTTTTTTTTTTATTTTAACATGAAAAAATCCCAGAAAACCCCAATTCTACCAGACCCCTTATGTCCCTCTCTTTAAAAAATGAAATAAAGCATCACATTTTTTTTCTCTAAAAACTCATTCTGCCAATATCTCCTTTGGACTCACACAGCTGATGGAATGTAATGTGCTGAATATCCTTAAATAGTGTTAACTTCAATATCTAGAGTTGCATAAAAGGCATCTGCAACATGAAAGACAACTTTAATATTTTTCCCCAAGACTTGGATGTGCAAAGGAAAAAAAGGTGATTTATTTAACCTGGAACAGAATGTTCCTTGGTAGACTGATAATTTTTAACAGAAAGCTCAATATTGCTCAGTTTTTACATCTCATAATTGTGGATTGTCAGTGTAAAGGCAGTTAAGGTCAAAGTTTAATGACCACACTGATTCATCACCAAATGTTTGTTTACCATCCTTAGAAGGAGATTATGTCTGCTGATCTTGGCAAGACATGCCACTTTAATGAACATTTTTCTTTCCTCTCAGAAATTTACCCCACCCACTAATAAGCTATTAATCAGAAATCAGTGCACTAGTATAAGTCTGTGGGAGATGAGATGAAGATCTCTGGAGACACCTTTCATCCTATTTTACTTCTTTTATGAGGCCTCAGCTTCTTTTATAACAGCTCACTATTTAATAGCCACTGTCACTTTACCCTGGAAGTTCAAAAGACCTATAAATTCCTTGACACAGCTTATCTGTCACAGAACAGGAAGGCTACAATAAAATATGATAATAAATTAATAATCAATAATAGCTGACAAGGTTTCTTCTTGCTCTCCCCTGTGATACAGCTTGTGCAGTTGAACCATTGTAGGGTTTGTGTCTCCCAGCAGAGGACTGCAAGGCAGAGGTGGAGTTCTGGGATTTTCTCCTAAAATGACCTGTAAAGACATTTTTCATGCCAGCTCAACAGCTCAGATTGTTATTTCATAGCTTTAACCTCTCTGTAGTTAGATTCAAATGAGAAGATCCAGAAAGGTGAGAACTCTCTTTTTTTTTACAACAGCCTGTTAATTTAGGAACCTGGTTACAACTGCTTCAACATTAAAGGTATTATTACTGTAATTGACTTAACTTTTAGCCAATCTGTAGACAATGAATAGCTTTAAGTATGTGAGGGGGGTATTTTTCCTAAGGAGGCAATGAGAAGGCATCTCAGCACATTCTCTTTTAATCTCACCCATATGTAGAATAGGTTAGAGATTTCTGGTCACTGTCCTGCTTGCAACTACCTTCCATTTTTTGTCTGAATACAGGAAATGTCCTCTCCTCATTGTGGTCTTACAGCTAATGAATATACAGAAATGAATCAAGGACTTTTCCTCTGAGCTCAAGAAAGAGCATCTTGAATTACTTTGTGCCTATCCCTTGCTATCCCAAAGCAGTCTTGAGGTCAGCCTGGGAGTCTGGGCAAGGCTGGCAGCTCAGTACTCCCCAGATGGCATGAATGCACGACGCTTCTTTGGATATGTGAGTTAAAATTAATTTCTCTTTATCACTGAAGCATCTAGCACTATATTAAGTAGTGTGACAAATATCTGTCGCACAAACTTTATTTCTTCCCTCTGATTTGTTTTGCGCTCATCACTGCCTAAACTGTATTAACTAAACAGCCTCAGAAGACTTCCTGTCCTGTTTTCTTTTTTCAGAGAGCTGTTGGCATGCTGGATACTGCATACCTACCTGCCACTGCTGCCACTGTCATATCTTTGAATGATAAACACTGCTCTTTTCCAGCGGGTGTAGGGACAGCAGTTAAAGAGCGGGACAATGCTTTCTGAAGCATCAAGATGCTAACAGAGATCTTCAACACTGTCTCTGCCTCTTTCAAGCTCCCATGGCTGCTTTATACCAAAGAAGTGGCATAAGACCTTTCCTTGGCTTTAGTGTTCCACAAAGTATGAGTGATTCCCATGCTTGAATTCAAGCATATCACTGGAAGAACTGGATCACAGACTGGCTCTGTGGAAATATTTTCCTGTAAGATTTAAAATGTCTTATTTACTGCTTTAAAAATAAAGATTCCTCAGATTCCAGTAAAACCATTGAAACCCTCCTGTATAGGTGGGTGCTATATGGTTTCCATATGGGGAGGAACACTTGACTATTTAATGGTTTGATCAAGAGCACTGCTGTTGCTAGGAAAGGTGTCTAAGCCAGATGATTTCAGTTGCTGCTGCTAATAAATGAGGGCTGCAAACCATTGAAAGTGATGGTAATGGCTACAAGTGAGACTAAAGCTGAGCAAGCTCAGAGGTGTGTTTTTTGCCAAGACAAGTTTATAGTGGGTGGTAGAACATAGAGGTTATTTTTTTTAGAGAGGACTGTTGTCTGCATATGTGCCTCCTATTTTAAAACCAGAAGTTCTTCAATGTCATGATAAATTTTTTGAACAGTCAAAAGCAGAGTAAAAAATGTGTTAGAGGTGAGTTTGAAGGCTTCAGAAACAATGGCACCATGGTTCTCTAAATGTAAGCACTGTTGTTTTTCTCTGCCATGAATTACTTAATCAATTAAAATATTAGTCTGCACGATACAGTTTGTTCAAGTAATTTGCACTGAGTTAAGAAAATCTTCAGCTTTATTGTAATAATTAATTCAAAGAAGAGACTTATTTTGTTGAACATTTTCTTCTATGCTAGGAATACTTAATAAATCATTAAATATTATCACTGCTATTAAGAGTACATTGATGTTATCTGATCACTATGCGTGGGTTTCTGCTGGAAACACTGCATGTTTGTAGAGAGGTGGAAGGAATTGCAGACACCCTGTGGTGCTCCCCAGCTCAAGAAAACCAAGGTGTGGACTTATTCAAATGGGTGCCCAATCAAATGCTGAATTCCAAGCATAGTACTGCACATTCTCCACATTTACAGTTGTGGATACTTTGAGTGCTTCTAGAGGGAGCTAGAATCTCTGTGCTCTCTAAGAATCTAAGACAAGACCCAAGACAATAAACTGAGCTGAGCAAGATCGTGTTCTCCAGCTCCAAGGCCAGAGCACAAGGTAGCCATGCTCATGACATTAAAGACTCTCCTTCTCCTCTCCCAGCTGAAATACCAGCTCAGCTATTGCAAAGGTTTCAAGTGCATGCCAGTGCCATAAACAAGGCTGAAAGACCACTAACTGTCTGAAAATGTGCCAAAGTCATGCCAACAAACAGCAAGGAGGGATTTCTTGTTTCCCTTGTTCGTGCCCATGCCCTAGCACTGTTTCCTTTACATCCACAACTTGAATTAGGAGGACTACATCCCACCTGATTAATATGACTCTCACCTCTCCAAAGTCACCATGCAATAGATTATGAGTCAGTGTGCTACATTTGCTTGTAACTTCAGAAAGTTAAAGCTTCAGAAAATTGTATATATTGCAGCTGCACTGGTAGCTGAGCACAATAACCCTAAGGAAGTGGCAGTTTTAGGATGCTGCTGCTCCTACAGGGCTGGAAGACCATACCTTAATGCTTTCTTTGGCTCTCGATTTTTCCCACAAGTGACTCTGAGAATTATCACATGTTGCTTCTCTGCTTGGTTTAAACTTTACTATGAATTATGAGGCATTATGGAGCCTCATTCTGCTTTTTTAAATTTTATCTGATGCATTTCTTCTTCCAGCTGCCTTTCTAATAAAATCCCCCAATAACCCTCCTGACATTTATAAAAAAAAAGAAACAAATGAAATGTTCTGGCTTATTTATGATCATTCACTCTGTGCTGGTCCATTGCCATTCTTTGCAGGGTTGTGTGTGAATTAAACTGTACACTACTCAAGACCAGTGTATTTAGACAGCTACTCACCCTGTCCTGAACTTACAACTGCAATGTTAGAGTCTGGGTTGAAGCCACACAGAAAATTTGGCCCTTAGCACTGTTTTAGAGTGAAAGATGATGTTTAGAGAGCAATGCCGAGACATTGGACTGCCTTCTATATATCCAAAACCCAGTTTTACAAACTACAGAAACTTTTATTATTTGAAATTACTCCAGCTAAGAGTTACATTATTGATGACATAACTTCAACACAGACAGTGGCTTGAACATTCCCAGCTGGAATTCCTACTCCCAGAAGTCAGACGTGAGGCTTATGTAAAGATGATAATCACCTCCTGACTGCTGACTTTTCCTGTCCACTTAGTAAAGTATGTTCCTGCAGGGCCTGAGTTAAAACCCATGTGAAGTTTATGGGACACTTTGTACTGATGCTTTTGAGTGTTGCATCACTTTTTTTTTATCCCAGGCCATCTTAAAGGCATATTTTTAAACTAATCACCAAGAGCCTTTACCTACAGCTACAGCTGGAGTGACAGAAGCAGCCAAATAACCATAATGACATATTTTGTACCACTGACTACAAGTACTACTTTGGCCTTAGGTCATGACTCATTGGAGTCATGTGAAACCTGCCCCAGTGTGTAAAGTTTACCACAAGTAAAAGGACTTCAGGTTTTAATTTCTTTGGCTAGCAGGCTGCAGCCACTCCCACAGTGAGTTCCACAGCATCCAGTGGAACCTTGGAAATCTCAGCATCCAAGTCAGCTCTTCCAGGAATCAAACAAATTGTTCCAGGGAGTCCAAGTATTTGAGCATGAAACAAGTCTGACTCCCCACTTAACTGAGACTAGACACTCAGAATGTTTGTACCTTTGGACTGTGATCCACAAAATAGGCCATATTAAGCAGCCAGCTTACTGCTTTGAAAAAATTTCCTTCTGAAGTCTGCCTGTGTTCTGGGATGCTCTTTATGCAGTCGCTTTATGGCAAAGCAGTAATAGGGGGGAGTATGACCCTGCAAAATACAAGTCAAATGAATTACATCCAGATTGCCTTATGCCTTTGAGAAGTCACCATGGAGGAAATTGTATATTTTAGGCTAGTGTGAGAGACTCTAAAGGAAAACACACTGCTTACATTGCTTTTATATGCTGTCTGTCATACTGCATGACAATCTTTAATGCAAGAATGAATATGAAAGTTTTCCTTTAGTCACAGAAGCCTTCATTCTTCATGCCTAAATTCCAGTGACTCTCTGAAGTCCTCAAGAAAATGTCTTAATCACAGCATGCCTGTTTATGCATCATGGTATTATGTCTGGTATGTATCATGGCATATCTGTTCTAGGGTGAAATTGCAAATCAGTACTGGACTTCATGAACGAATGAATAGACAAAGATTTCAAAATGTGATCCCCAGTACAAGAAAGACATGAATCTCTTAGAATGGGTGGAGAGGAGGGCAAGGAAAATGGTCAGAGGGCTGGAGTACCTCCCATATGGGGAAAGGCTGAGAGAGAAGGGATTGTTCAGTCTGGAGAAGAGAGGGGTCTGTGGAGACATTTTTGTGACCCTTTAATATTAAAGAGAGCTTAAAAGAAAGATTAAGAGAGACTTTATATCGAGACCAGGACAAAAGGGAGTGGTTTTAAATTGAAAGAGAGAAAACTTAGATTGGAGAGAAGGAAGAAATTTTTTACTGTGAAGGTGGTGAGACACTGGAACAGGTTGCCCAGAGAAACTGTGGATGCCCCATCCCTGGAAGTGTTTGAGATCAAGGTGGGTGGGGATTTGAGTGACTTGATCTAGTGGAAGATGTCCCTGCCCACTATTAGACCAGGAAATTGACTAGATAAAGTTAAAGGTCCCTTCAAACCCACACCATTCTATAAAATGTACACTGCTTAACTGAAATGACCATACTGCTACTGATCAAACCATACCAGTTTACATCTTACCTCTTCATGTTCTTTGTTTCATTCAGAGTATTTGAGATGTTTTCTATTAGGTCTTGTTTGTATAGCCGTTGGTGCAGTGGGGCCAATTCTAAGTTAGATGGAAAAACATTAATAATAGTCATTTTAGTGTCAGACAAGATTTTGAAGTAGCTACCATTGGCTCTATTTGGAAATGCAGGAGGAAAGTTCTTGTCTTAGTAGAATGTTAGCAGTCACTGGCCAGCTATGAACATTTCAGTCACACTGGATGGGATTCATCTCACCTAGTCTAGAGCCATGCTGCAATTAGAAGTAAATCATACAAGCTGGTTATGTAAGCTGCATCTATTCCAGAACATAAATTGAGACAGGCTCTTTTTTATTTGTCAGTATTGGGAAGCGTCCCTGACTAGCTCCTGAAATACACCCAGACTTTGTTTTGGAGAGTGCTGGCTGACCTGGGTCAAAACTACACCAGGGATCACACTAAAAGTTAGGCAGTATGGACATTGTATGCCAGAGGATGAACACATACACTGGCTTTAATGATCTTATTAATTTAAAAGTGACTGGAGGTATTGGGGTGAGATAGGCACTTCCAGAGGTCAATTCATTGCATCTATTGATAACTGTTTACAGCAGATGGAATTAAGCTGTCATTGGAGGTATCTGTGCTGACTAGAGTGAGGCCCCTATGGAGGAGCTTAAATGTCCAGTTTAGAATAGAAAAATAAATTTCTGTCCATTGTTTCCCATGCATAAATGCCATATTTAGTCCCATCTGCTGAACTTTGAAAAATACAGCACATAGCAGCTCCACACCCTTCTGCAGCAGCACCTGCCAGAGAAGCAACTTATCTCCAATCATTCTAGAAACATATTTTGAGAAAGAGACTAGTGGTCCCCAGGAAAACAGCAGCTCTAGCATGAGATGAGGTGTGTGCTTAGCAGCAGTTGTAAAGTAAAGATAGGCACAACACACAAACAGAGATCAGTGCAAAGGGAGTAATATCAAAATAAGACATAAGTTAGATTCAGACTTCAAATGTAATATTATATATACGTAATATGCTAACTGAAAAACTGCAGAATTGGTGTGAAGTGATGGACTGCACGACTGCATAGAAGTGGGTGTGCAGGAAAAGGTTTACTTTTTCAGTGTAGATGTGCTTTATTTCACTCTTGGTGAGTTGCATGTGGATATCTGCACTGTATAATTTGCTCATGTGTTTTGCATTCCTCAGTGATATCAAGTAAATTCTTTGGTCAACTCCTATAAACAGTGCTTGAATCATAAATGAATCAGACATCTCAGATGGCCATTAAGCTTGTGCCTGTGGAAATATGAACGTTTTATATTTGCTGGCATGTGGAAAAGGTCACTATTTATTCTTCCTAGCCAGATAGATGTATGAAATTTTACTTGCTGGAATGATTCCTTGGCATTTCCTAATATCATGGAACATGCTAAGTATTTCTTTTTTTAACAGAAGACAAAAAGGGAATATGACTGTGTTGCAAATGTTAGTTGGAAACAATTTGAAAGAGAGAACTAAATGTCCATGTTTATTCAGGAAAGGTAGATGGAAACTTGGAACCACAAAGGTGTTTTCATCTGAGGAGGTCTGCATGATCCATTAAGCACTACTGCATCATTTTCTCAAAAGACTGGGGCCTCATCCTCTTCCTCTGGAAATGAATGGCAAATCTCCCATTAATCTCAATGGGAATAGAGTCAGGTTGTAAATCCAAAACTCTTCTCCTCCCTAGGTATCTAAGAAGAGCGAAATGATTAAAGAGCTGCTTCTACTCCCCCTGAAACTGATTCTAATGTGAGAGGTGGAGATCTGTTTTCCATGAGACTGACTTCAGTGGGCAGATCTGTTGATAAACTTATAAAAACCAAAATGCATTTTGTCCGTGGCTATCCAGGGAATAAAGCATTCTGTGAGAACCATATATGAAATGAAATGATTTTAAATTCTGTGCTTTCTGCTTGTGAATAGGTGAACATAATGACACACAGCCAGAAAAAGTCTGGAAGTCTTGATAGCCATAACATCCGCTACTAAATCCCTCACTGATTATTATTATTGGGAGTGGTCTCACTGAAGCAGAAACTTCCCATTCCAGAAGAAGGGGCTCTGTAGTAATAGATCTTAATATAGTGGCAGAATCTTGGGGACTGATTCGGATTTTAGCTGCATTGAATTACTCTCTGTAGAAGCCTTTTATTTTCCTTTAAGGAAGTAGCGATCCTGGAGGGTTGATAGCCTTAATTTAGCTCTTGTTAAGAACTCAGAGTTCAGTAGAATGACTGTGTTAGTGTAGTCTGAAAAATGAAAAAAAAAAAAAAAAGTGAGGCTTAGGAACTTCTCACTTGGCCCCCATAATAACAGCCTTGAGGACTACACAGGCATAGTTTAATCCATCTTGTATCTTAAAGAAGAGATATCTATTCTTAATAAAATAGTGAAAGTGTGAATTATTTTGATAGGAAAATTCTATTCACTGAGTATATGCCTTACATTGTACTCTAAGAGATAAAAACAGAGGTATGGGAATGTGATTCTTGATCTTGTTTTTGACTTGGCACAATTTTTCCCTTTCTACTTACAAATCTACACTTCCTTAGGTATTTCTATGATAAAATCTTGGTAGGAATTGTAATACTCTTCTACAGACAAGCTATTAACAGCACAGGTAAATAGGAACTTTGAGGTTCCTATAATGAGGACAGTAAAATTAATCAGCTTGTTCATAAACTCAATTTAAACTTGCAAAGATTTAAGAGTATTATTAAAGTACTCATGAGAATGCTATTATAAAAGTTAAATAGTGGAAAAATATGCATTTCATTTTGAAATGGTTAGAGAATTAATTATATGTGAAAACACATTGCTCTTTGTATGTTTTTAGTCAAAGGATAACCTTAAGTACTCCTCTGAGATATTTTTGCTATGTTCCTGTGTCTGATATAGCTATTATTTTTCAACATATGATATGAACATTAAGTTATATAACTTTTACATGCTTTTACTGTATATAACCCAAGTTACATAAATTCCAGGCCTTCTGACTGTTTGCAATCTTTAAAATGTAATGAGCTGAAAGATTAGCTTTGAGCCCTGGGGCCGGATTGATGTTTTGCTTAACCATTCAGCTGAGAACAGCTTTTAGAGGGATAACTCATGCTGCATCACATCAATAATAAAACTAAAGACCTAGATCCAAGCAGCTATGAATGGGAATTAAGTCTCTCAGAATGTTATAAACTTAAATGAAACAAGTCTTAAACAGAAGGCAGCTGCAGGCACTGGATCTAAACTGCATTAAGATGACATAATATTCTTTTGGAAACAATAAGGCTTCCATTGACGTGTTCTAGAAGACAATCCCTCAATGGAAACGAGTAACTAAATTAACATACTGTGATGAAATATGACTCATACTGAAATACAAGTCTCTGTGGGGTTTCCACATCTGAGAAACATATTCATAAGTAAGACTGTCAAACTGAATGCTCAGTTTCAGGGATATTCTCTGATTAGCTACCATTCAGAGAAATACAGAGGAAAGACTAAGATTTTCCACTGATGGCAGTGGAAGTAGGACAGGGAGAACAGGAGAAGGTTTTTATTAAACACGCGTTTTTGTTGAAGATACTGCTTCTATTGATAATGTTTGTGCAATATTTGTCCAAAACTAATGATATTGGTTCTCTGTTCTTACCGATACGGACTATTAAGTCTCTTTTAAACCTTTTGGTGTGATACTATGGCTGCATGGGGTGTCACTAGCATGTGTAACTGTCATTGCTTATGCTTCTCAGTTTTGCCTTTATCAAGCACTAGGTTGTACCAGTGTAGTGATATTGCTGCGTGGAGAGGAGCACCCGTCTTGAGAAAGCAGAACTTTTTTTTTGAAGACAGAAGTTTTGTGTGTTACCAACTCTTACTGGTTGGATTCAATGAACCAAAGTCCAGTTGGGTGTGGTCCTAGGCACTCAATCTAGAGGGTGGCATCCCTACCCATGGCAGGGGGTCTGGAACCAGATGAAATTTAAGGTCCTTTTTAACTCAAACCATTCTGTGATTCAGAGCATGCCTGTGAAACACAAAAATTAGAGAGATGATGTCTCATTGCTAGAATTCATTTGTGTGTGAGAGCGCATGACAACAGAGATCAGCCAAGACAAAGACACCTCCAGGCCTGTGCTGAACAGGAATGTTGGGGCCTGGGAAGCTTCAGTGGTAAACTTAGGGTAGTAGGATTCACATCTTCTTAGTTAGGCAGCAGAAGAGAAAGTGGAGATTTATTTGGATTTTACTTTTTTTAAAGGAAATCAGAAGGAAGAGAGCTCATGCTGTATTGTGCCCAACATTATTATTTACAACTATTGCATTTAGACAGGATATAAATTCCTGAACTTTCAGGCATTTTGAGATTACAGGGGACATTTTATGGACAAAATTATAGCATTCACAATCTAAGTATGTGAAATTCTTGTCTCCAAGTGCACCCTCATCTATTACAGTCAAATTTGTACTCCTGCTGCTCAGAGAACAAGATCTTGTTGTTAGGGTGCCTGTCTGCACTTTGAGTTCCTGTCTTCTCCCTTTTCTCCTGGATTCACCCAGTTTAGCTGGTCAGTAAGCTGCCTATGGCAACTTCATTTAGGTTTGTAGTGGGTTGACCCTGTTTGCTACCAGGCCCCACATAAAAGCCACTCTATCACTACCCTCCAAGTGGACAGGGGAGAGAAAATATAACACAAATTCATTACCTGAGCTAAGGATCAGGAGAGAGCACTCACTAAATACCATCATGGGCAAAACAGACTCATCTTGGAGATATTAAATGACTTTATTACCAATAAAATCGGAGCAGGATAATGAGAAGTAAAATAAATCTTGAAACCACCTTCCCTCTACTCTTCCCTGCTTCCCAGCTCTACCTCCTTCTCCCTGGCAGCAATGCAGGGACATGGGAATGGGGGCTATGGCCACTTCATAAAATGTTGCTGCTGCTCAGGGAGAAGTCCTTCCTCTGCTCCTCCTTCTTTTTTCTGCCTCCCATGGGAGACAGCCCCCAATGAACTTCTGCAATATGAGTCCACCCCACAGCAACATGAGCTGCTGCAGTTTGGGCCGCTCTTTCATGGGGAGCAGTCCGTCAGGCACAGCCTGCTTCAATGTGGGTCCCCCACAGGGTGACAAGTCCTACCAGGAAACCCGCCCTGGCGTAGGCTCCTCTCTCCATGAATCTACTGGTCCCTGCCAGGATCTGGCTGTAGTGTGGGTTTGCCATGGGTTCATAGCATCCACCTGCTCCAGCCTGGCTCTCCTCCATGGGCTGCAGCTGCTTCACCATGGGCTGCACCACAGGCCGCAGGGAATCTCTTTTCCGGCACCCAGAGCTCCTCCTCCTCCTCTTTCTCCACTCACCTTGGTGTCTGCAGAGTTGTTCCTGCCACAAATTCTCTCAAATGCTCTTCTCTGGCTGTAATTACAACTGTGCAATAACTTTTTTCCTTTCTAAATATGTTATCAGTGAGGTACTACTATCATTCCTTAGGCCCTGGCTAGCAGCAGATCCATGCTGGAGCTACCTGTCATTGGCTCTGCCAGGCATGAGAGAAGCTTCTGGAAGTCCCCCAATACCAAAACCTGGCCATGCAAACTCAATACCAGGTGCTAAATTTTTGCATGCAGAACTCAAGAGTGTCTTTGGTCAAATATGATGCAGCATGGACTCATGAACAAGGTCACAGGGATGGCCACGTCTTTGCATACTATTGAACTTTCTACAGCTTGTGCAGGGACTGGGCAGGCCCTGTCTGCTACTGAATGTAAGGAGGACTGGGTCCTACCAGGGCATCTTGGTGCAGCCAGCTTTTCTGTAATCTGGTGGCCTCATTCTCAGGATCAACAGCTAATACAGCTAATAGAGAGGGTTGAGAGCTGCTGTGAATACATCATCAAAAGGAAGCCTAAGAAAATATGGTCACGCTGCTCAATGGGATGAAGGGCACGGAACAGACCATTGCAGTCAAGACTTATTGCTTTATGCCCTCATGCCTTCCATGTTGCTGAGCTCAGCAGTGCAGTGTGGGCTTCTGAAGTATTGTCCACAGGGGAGGAGGGGTGAATAGGGAGCATGCAAACAGTTTGGAAATACTGTCCAGGCAGCAAGAAGAAATATATCCATAGAGGAGATGGCTTGATGTCACTGCAATGTCACCATGGGAAGGCTGATGGTTAGAGGAGTCTACTCTTGACTGTCACACTTAAGCAAGGACAATCTGGGGAAATTTAGGCAGGTCAATCTCACATGTCAGTGACTTCACAGGTTATACCCAACAGAGGAGAGCAGTCAAGATGCTTTAGGGTGGAGCAACTTTTCAGGGTGACCTTGACAGGCTGTAAACCAAAATGTGTGCCATTTTAACAGGGGGAAAGCAAGAGCAATCAGCAACACAATGCCACAACATCCTTCAATTCTTTCTTCTGTCTGTATGTGGATGCTGTTCATAATACCTACAGAGCTTATAAATTTGGAGTCTGTCTAGTCTTTACAATAGGACTCCTCAGACAGAAGTATTGTTTGTGGCGTGATTTGTTAGAGCAAATTGAGCTACCAATGCTAAAATGTGAAGAGAAATAGCAACAAGATTTTCATTTTGTGTTCACAGAATACAGTGCTTCAAAGCTAAGACTTGGTTTCTGCTGTTCTGTCCTTTTTTAAAAATTCTTACTAGAAGTAATGTGAAAACTGCAGCTGGCATAAAAAATCCCTTGAACAAACACCATAAGAATATTTTAAGTAGGAGAACAATGAGGTGTCAAACACAGCTGTGCTTTATCTTCAGGTCTGCATAAAACTGAACCAAATTTACTTTCTTTCAATCCATTTGGAAATAAATATAAGGGAATATGCATATGCTATCTTGAATGCAAATCAGATTTCAATGCATTCTATGAATGAAGGGCAGAAAGCTAGTTCTTTGTTTGCAGATCTATTACCTTGTTATCTAGAGAATATAATACATGAGGCCCAGGAATTCTCTTTCTGGACTATGGAAAGTGCTAGAATGATTTCCTATCATTTATTAATGTAATCACGTCCCCTTCCAGTATAATTTACAATGGATACTATCTAGAAAGCCACTGTTGGTTAATAATGTTTGTTGCCACTTATAAAATATTTCAGTATGTGAAAGAATCATCCAAACAAAACAAAAATCCATAAAATCTTGATTTGAGAATACTTCAAAACACACAAAGCACACTTGATTATACTAGGGGTGCTGCAATTGCAACAACATTTCTTGTAATTTTTTCACAGATTTTCTGTCTCTGGATCTTAACATCAACAAACTTAGTGAAAATGAAATGTAGCATTTGGTATGCTGACAAAACTCTGCAGCTGTTGAAAAACCCCACAAAACCACCGTTGATCTTTGTATGTAGATGCCTGCATTCCCAGCTCCCCATAACTATATTTGGTTGGTTAGTGAACTGTCAAAGGTTTTACTCTGGAATCTAAGCTGCAAAAGATAACTCTTTGATATAAAACCGAAGTATGCTAAATTGCATCTTTCAACTGTATTTCAGCATATGGCTGTTTGCAGTAGGGTAGAAAGCAATTTAAGCTGTCATTACTTTTCAGCTCTAGGTCACTGGCTCAAATATGACCTAATCAGTAAAGACTGCGAATCATTTCCATCTGATGGATGTTTAGTAGCTTGTGTAAAATGCGCTGGTAGACACAGTGAAGTTTATTGGGAAAAGGTGCCCACATCAAAAAATCCAATAGTACAAGTCAGCAGATCGGCTTCTCCTTTTAGAAGGAAGAAAGAACTGAACAGGGCTGGTGGCAATTGAGTGTTTCTTAGATAAAAACTCATCAGATTAACACTATAAAAGATGGAAGCACAGCTCCTTGAGACTGGGTGATATGGACTTATGAGATGCAACATTTAATACTATTTCCATCACTCATTTACTATATGATGATGAAGAAGAAGTAATTTCTGTGATATTTTCAATCTAAACTTAAATATTTTACTGATCTAGGGAACAAGTTTTTCAAGACAGACAATTTCATATCTCCATGTTCTTGGGCTCAGATCCTGTGCAATATTTAAATGTAAAACATCTATGTAACACTAATGATGGGAGATAATCTAATATTGGTGTTTTACTTGGCAAGGAAAATAACTGTATACAGCTCCTTGCTTGCGATATTGCAATTTTCACATCTTCCTCACTGAAACTTTAATTATAAATAAGCCAATATTAGATTTTCACTGAGATACACCATTAAAATCTTGGCATTTATCACAGACTGCAGTTGAATTTGAAATGGGGCTTTCATGATTCTGAATATATTCCAGTACCCTGGAGGTATGCTGGAGACTGATGTAGATATAGCAGGGAGATATTCACTCCTTAGGTTTGCTTTCTGCAGCTTCCTTGAGGGATAGAATGGCTTTCTTGTGTTTCATGTGGAAGTACTATTTTTTGTGATGTGCCTTTGTTAGCACAGAGTAGCTTGTCTCATATTCCAAACTGAGTAATAATGTGGTCTGTTCTTGAATAAACCCATCACACCCAGAGTAATCATCACACTGAGGTATGATCTTCATCTCTTCCTCACCACAAAAACATCGAAATAAGAACAGTTTTCAATTTCTTCTTCCAAAATATATTAATTTAAAAGCATTCCTTCTATAAGAAAGACTTGAATCACCAAATGCCTTGGTCCACATGGGAGATACAGTAATTGAACATTATATTGAACCAATCTCAGGTTTCTACAGAACATAGGCAAAATTGAATTTTGTCATCTTGATGGATAATGCATTGCCTTGGCTCACAGTCAAATATCTACACAGCCACTTGCTCAGTCCCTCACCAGCTGATATAGGGGGGAAGATGAGAGAGCAAGAAGAACTGTGGGACAAATAAAGAGAAATCATTTACCAGTTACTAATACAGGTAAAACAGATTCAGCTTTGGGAAATAAAACTTGATCTATTGTAAATTGATATAAGTATCTGATTATTGCTTAAGATATTGGGAAAAACAACTGCAAGGAGAAACAAATGTTTACACACTTAGGGAAACATCCTTCCTGCTCTGTTCCCAGGCTCAGCTTCACTCCTTCATTCCTGACTTTTCTCTCCTTGCTTGTTATCACCACAGTGGACACTTAGTTCTTTAATTCTAACAATGAGTCTCATGGAGGTGTTATGGTCACAGTATCACAGTTTCACTGTGCTGCTCCTTCTTTCTCACTCTTTCCTTCTTCTTTGGCACAGGTCTTCCATGAGCTACCATCCTTTGGGATTATGTGTTCTGCTGTGGAGTATCTCATCCTCCTATGGCCTTGGGGTTACCTCTGCTGTTTCTTGCTCTTTTGTGTTTGTTTATTTTGTTCCCTCCTCTCTCTCTCTCCCTCTCTCCTTCTTCCCTGCTGCCCAGTGCTTTCTGACCTTTCATATACAGGTTTTTACAGAGGCACTGCAAGCTTTCCTGACGGTCTTGGTTTTGGGCAGCCCCAACCTCTTCCCACAGATACCATCTGTGCTGCGTGGGTCACCCCATCCTGCTGCCCCCTACATATAATTTAACATCTTCTTTTAGTGTTGGAAGTGGCAAAATTTAGTTTTATAGCAATGTAAAAGTGATGTATGAAGTAAAAAGATGATGAAGGTTTAGGAAAGTTAGTGGGATTTGAAGAAATATATAACATCATTGATTTGGATTACCTCTTCTTCAGAGACTTTCCCATTGTAAGCCAGCCTGCAGTGCCCTAAAATCTGGAAAGGACCATTAACTTGAGATTAAAAACCCCATATCACCCTTATCAGGTGAGAGAGGAGTATTCTGGTGTTTTCACGCCTGATTGTGATCATATTCCTGACCCCTTTGTGACCCTTGCTGGAGCCATGGTCTTCTCCATGTCCCTGGGACAGCATGTACTCACTTACCCACCTCTAATGACAGCCTCTTATGTCTCCATCCCACCTGCATTATGGGACTGGAGCTCCCCTCCTCTTCCAAAACTAGCAGGTTGTTTCTTTTAGAGGATGGCAGAGTGGAGCAAGACAAAGGCGCTCTGGCCATTTCTAGCTGTCAGCTTTCAGAGGAAGTAGCTAAATTGTCAAAACCTAGACTCACTTCACTGTTATATCTTTTGTTCCAAGCAATTTTAGAATTCAGCTTATGAAAGTGAAATTGATTTTTGATATTAAGTTATAAAGAAACATATCTGTTTTCTACTGCTTATCTGTTTTCTCTCCAAATATATTTTAGAAAGTAGTTGGTATAAGGCAAGCATTGAGCATTCTTGCTCTGGGAAAAATATAAATACTTCAGAAATAAATTTATATTTATCCTTCAATGTTGTTTTCTATGGTCTTGTTAAAGCCTTATGAACTACCAGACTCCATTTTGGCTTAAAAATAATCCTTCAAACATCTCTCCTTTTTTGAAGTCTGTCTAAACTGTTGCCAGATTAGATTAATTCTTTGATCCTGATAGGATTTTTTTCTCACTTTTTAAACTTTATTTTGATTTATTTTTTTTCATTTTACCATTCGTGACCATACAAATTATGGTTTTCTGCCTAATTTTCTGGGACTTTTGCTCTAGACTCATAAAAATCAGGACTAATGTTCTTTCTGACTCCAGTGGGACAGAGGACAAACCTATTTTTTCTCTTTTTCTTGTTAATCTCAATATATTTTCTTCAAGAAAAGAAAGGTATTTCTCATGTTTGTCCATCTACTGATTCATTGTATATTGACTGGGATATTTTTACTGGGATCAGGAACAGCTGAACAGTACCCTAGAGCCTTTCTTAACCTAAACAATAGAGCACATGCTGAAGTCAGATTGTTCTATTGCCTTTTTAAAAATAACTTTATTAAAAAGAGATATTCCTCTGTGACTCACTAATCACAGACCTTTTGGTGTCACTGAAGCTTATCTCCATTCAGCAAAACTGGGCCTGGCTCCATTCTAAACAAGTCCTCACTGTTGGCTGGAGACGTGGGTCTAACTGCTTTAGTGAAAGAGCAGTGCAAAGCTGGTGTGTATATTGTGAGGCAAGAATATTTTGAGAGGTATGTCATTTGAAACTAACCCAATCTATGTCTTGTGTAATCAGTCTTCCTTCTGCAAGGTGAACTAGGAAAATCTCTTGCATAGTGGCAGATAAGGATTACAATATAATCAGTTCAAACCTTCAGGAAAATAAAGCTTTGAAGGATATGTGGCAGAAAATGTGAGAGAATGAAAAGCAAATGTTCATCTGCCTTGAATGCAGAATGGATGCCACAGGGAGAAAGGCTTTAGGCAATGTTATTCTGCCCTGTGGCAGTCACTTACAATGACACATTGAAATAAACAAGAAATCTTCTGTCAAAATATTTTTAATGGCAAATTACATTTTTTCAGACTGAATATCTCTAAGAATAACATTGGGTGTATTGACTAAAGTAATGTATAGTAGTAACTAATGAGCTTCCTTTTAGCCATGTGGTGTATTTTGGGTGCCTCATGGATCTGTGTGTGTCAAGACTTTGTGCTTGCCATGATGGATAAATGTTCCTGTGGGTCACCATGGTCTCCTGTCTCAGTCTTTTGCTGCAGTACAGTGTGGGAGATGAAATCCAGCTGGGAAGCCTAATTTAGAGACAATACTAATGCAGTTGCCTGTGCGCCATTTGTGCTCAGGCTGACTGGAATTCTGTCCCAGATAGAAATTCATCCCAGATAGAATTCATTAATTATCACTGTAATGTCACTCACATTGCAGCTATTTTAATACACTAAAGTATACTAAAATATACCACAAATACTGAAATTTAATAATCAATTTATTATCAGGATACTTGGTATATCTTCATCAGGGGACAGCTAATACTCTCACAAAGAATTCCCAGTCATAGACTGGAAGGTAGCTTATTCAAAACCAAATTCCCAACAGGGAGTTTGGATCTTGTTTTGGATTTTGAGAATACAGGCATGGCCAAACTGTGCTGGTTGTTTTCTGGGTCAGATAATTCACTCTAATATAATTTAATTTTTTTGGTATGGATATAACCTTAGTCTTCTATGCCTTAGCCTCAGCAACCCTACAGTACATTTTTGAAATAATCTGAACTTCACATCCTTATGTAAAGGAGAGAAGGAATGGCTGAGGAAGATTGAGGAGGATTTACTTCTTTTAATAACAGCTCTGGGCCCTTGCATGTCAGCAGCATGTGCTTTTTTTCTTGCTATCTACTTCATACCAGGATGCCTTTCAGGGATGGTACAGGAACTCGGACAGGCTAAAAATACAGTCCTGAAGGGTTTCTGGGACATAAAAATGATGATGTCTGTACTCTGAGGGCCAGCAAAAATTCTTCTCTTGCTACAATTTGGTCCATAACTAAATGCTGAATAAAAGTGCCCTTGAATTATGTGAGATACTTTGAAATGGCTGCATATCAAATCACTCTGAATGTGAGGCTGAAGAGACAAAGCTTCAAGCTAAAATATCTCCTGAAGAACATCAAAGTTGATGTGCTATGCCAGGCTGAGAAGCTTTGCCCCTGACCTCATTTAGATTCCCAACAGGTCTTGTCCAACCTCATAGCAGTGTAAGGGGAAAATAACAGCAGTAGAGAGGATTCCAGGAAAGGAAGCAATTTCCTAACTGGCTTTACAAGAATCAGCAGTCTCTCTGTTCCCTTTCCTTCATCCAAACAGTCTCCTTCATAGCAGTTGGGAGCAGACTACCTTGCTGTCAAGGTCACTTCACTTTTTTTACCACTCTTCTCCTACTCAGTTATTCCATCCTATTGTAGGATCAATCCTGCTCCAGCCAGGCTCTTTCCTTCTTCCTTAGGCTAACATAACTAATTTATTTTTACAATGCTAAGAATACTTAATATGGACTGAAATAGTTCTCTAAGCTTAACAATACTTCCCTGAGCCTGGGAAGAGAAGGTATTTTTTTTTCTATATGCTACTATTTTTGCCATCCTTATCTCAGGTCATTTGTGATCCTAAAAGAGTCAACAACTGCTAGTGTTGTACAGATGGGCTTTAATGTGTTCAACTATTCAAAGTCTACCTTAATCTAAAGGTGGAAGCATAATTTCAAAGGTACAATGACCCCTTTCCCTAAAAAGTAATAACAGTGTAGTAGCACAGCTGGCATGAAGGTTAGGGAAATCCACACTTTTGGGAATGAAAGAGCTGAGCTACTTTACTTACAGCATTTTCATTAGAGGTGTATGCCTTCTTTGGGTAGACAGACCCTGATATTAAACTGTATTGTGTTTAATCTCTAATATTCATTCTGATTTTCTTTTCTGAGGCTTTAAAAATTTTTATCTGCTCTCTTTTCCCAGGATTATGGGAACAAAATAGTTTAAAAGTTCCATGTAAAAAAATCAGGCCTTTTGATTGCTTTGTGCTTTATAGGAAGGCAGACAAAGAAATGAAAATTTTCCTGGGTGAGTCGCTTAAGAAGAAGGAATGATATAAGAAAGACAGTATTTTTTTGTGAAAATAAAAGCAAGAAGACAAAGCTATTGATCCTTATGTGACTGAAACCAGACTTCAAAATAATTTGAATTTGGGGAGCCATTAGTTGGTTAAAAAAACAGCGGAGCACCTAGAATTTTATCAAAGCCATTTGTGCCAAGGATTTAGAGCTGGATTGTAAAATGGGTGATTGTAAAATAAATGGCCAGGAATGAATAATTGAGGAAATGGAGAATAATATCTCTTTATAGTCAGTATACCAAAAGGCTTCCAGACATTGCAGAAATTCTCATCTACTCCTGTTCAGTGAAAAAAGCACAAGCATGGCTTTAAAAAGACTGTGTGGGATATACACATTGCCTATTAGAATTATTTCGGAGACAATTCCTCTCTGTTCCTCTTCCCCTGAATATCAGCTGCATGCATTAGGAAGGCAAAATCTGAAGAATTTGTTTTAAACTGCAGATGAATGTCATATCCCAGATCCTCCTGTGCTAGTAGATGCAGATTTTGAGTCCTTGGTCTTGATTTTATTTGAAGGCTACTGCTTTTGCATGCCTGCAGAGACACCTGCCCCTGCAAGCTCCTTAATCTGTCTCAGTCAAAATTACGTTACCCTAACTAGGAATTTGATAATGTCTTATCTCAACTGCAGCAGGTACAGTAGTTTCCCCTTCAGCAACTCTGTTGTGAGATTGGATAACCTTTAAGATAAGGGCACGATAAGCAGTTGGTGACAGGCTGAGAATGGTAACTTATTCCACCATCACAGGGCTGCTTCTGCATAATCCCCATCTGCTTATATCTCTATTTGTTTCCTACAGTTACCATTTACAGGCAGCACTTATGGTATGAATTCTGTTCTGTATTCTGGGAAAAAATATGCAAGTATATGGCAAATACAATCCTGACAATGAATGATGGCATGAATCAGGCTAGAATTCATAAAAATAATCTCATTAGTCCTTTTTTTTTAACCAAGGAAAATTTTATTTTGCTATTGCTACCTAAAATTCATCTTCTTTAATAATTTAAGGATACACTTGGTTCAGCATTTATATAATTTCGGGGGTTATATTGCTGTACACATAAGGAGGTTTTCAAAGCTCTTTTAAAAAGCTGAGTTACTGGTTTCTTTAGTGCACTATTCTTTTCCTCTTTGTGGCAAAGGAGATGATATGTCTAAAATCCCTAGGTGCCTTTGAAAATCTTGTTGGCTGACATAGTATAAATTTTGTTCATTTTTCTAAGCAGACCTAGTAAACAAGGTGGTTTGGAAAATATTTCCATGGAGCTTGCATTCTTCTGTCCAAAAGCTCAAAAGAAAATATTTCTCTTGTATTTAGAAGTTGTCAGAAAACTTCCCAATGATAAAGAGAAAAATCAGAAGTCTGAAATGTCAGGAAATATAGTTAGGTTAAACTTCATGAAAAAACTCAAAGTGTTTCCTTATAATTTCAGTATCCATTGCACATTGTGAATTTGCTTTATTTTCTCTGTTTTCCTCTGCCTTTTGAATATCTGTGCTCACAGGATGTTTATTTATAGAAACACAGTTTTGGGTGAATCACACAAGATTTAGGTTTGAATTTGAATTTGAGAGTGATCCCATATGTATTTCTATCCAAAATAAATGCATTAAAAAAAAGAAATTATTTTATTTACTTAAAATTAGCTTTAGTTTGGTTTGGAGGGTTTGAATTGCCTGTTCATTGAAACCTGTAATTCTCCTCTGTCCAACACCTTTCATTTAGCATGTCTTGTAGTATTCTTCAAGGTGTATACAGAGAAGTAAAAAAACCCAGAGTTCTTTTGACAGAGAAAGATTAAGAAAATATAATAAAATTGCAATTAATATTAATTCACAACTTTAAAATAATCTACAATCTGTTTTGAGCTTATTTACAGGAGTCTGAATAGGTAGCACAGCATCTTTTTTGGTGTGTGAGGCTGAGAATTCAGAAAGTAAAACAGAGAAAATAGACCAAAGTCAATGAAACTAGCTTAGTGCTCATAGGAACTTGGTATGCCCTGTTTGTGCTAAACATTTGGAAATATTTTTCCTAAAACCCTTCCAAGAACCTATTATTTTATATAATAGTCTTGAAATGTTGCTCCTTTCTAATAAATTATATATATTCCTAAACTTCTTTTTGAATATTTTTAAAATCCTAATGCAAGACTGAAACCCCACACTATCCTCTACATGACTGCATCCCTACCAGTTACAGTAATTCTCTCTTTTAGTTTTGTAGGGGAGCGTGGATCTGCCTTGGTCTAGGGTTGTTTGTGACTAATCAGCTTTGAAGCTCACAAAGGAAATATATTTCCTTCTATTCAAGATGCTGTGCTCCAGATGTGTACCTCTCAAATTCCTGCACTCCAGACATGGGACACACACAACTCTGGAGGGTGTCAGTGATTCCTGGGCTCCTGGTGCTTGAAATGCAAGTGGAGTGGAGAGAGGTGGAACTGTGTGATTGTGTTCTACAGAGTCACTCACCTACTGGCAGCCTGCTAGGTTTCTTAGAACTCTAGCTGAAGAGCAGTTGGACACCTTAATAAGAACTGAATTAATTGGGCTCCAAACTGAAGTATAGAAGTGCATTGTTCCAGAGGTAACAGATCACTGACTGCTGTAAATAGTGTAGTCTGCTGGTTTAAAGAGAGGAAAATATAAGGAAACAAAATTTAATGGTAATATTTTACTTCTGTAGATGGCACAAGTTGAGAAACTAAATCTTGGTCTTCTGTAATTTATGCAGTCTTTATGCCTTAAAGGCACTTCACACAGATGTTTATTGTTTGGGAATAAGGGATGTTAGTAACCAAAAGTCTGTCTCCAAAGAATGTGTCTGAACCAGCCACTTAGTTGCCAAAATCCACTTTTCAGTAGTACAGGTTGAAAGTCTGGGCAAGTGTAAAACCACTATCAAGGACTGTGAATGTCATAACTAACTTTTGTATTGGTTTTCCATTTCCATTCTGAATTAAAAAAAAAACAAACCAAAACAAAAAACAAACCCAGAGTAACTTTTGCATTGGTTTTCCATTTCCTTTCTGAATTAAAAAAAAAAACAACAACAAAACAAAACAAAACAAAACAACAACAAACCCAGACTCAACCAAATAATGAACAAGTTTCATAAAATACCTGTCTTCTTTATTTGCACAGAGCACAAAGACAGTATAACAATTTTCTTCTGCAGGGCTTTTGATCTTTTTGCTGAATCTTGCTTTGTATTAGATATCCCCAACCTTGCATCAGGCAGAGACACTCAGGACCACCTCTTGGGAACATTTTCTGACCAAAGTGTGAAACTCTTTCTAATTTTTAACTTATGAGAGAAAATGTTATAAAATGTTTTACATTGAGCAATTTTCCAACACAGGAATGATCAAAGGAGTTCATGACTGGAGATTGGGAAGTAAACAAATGCAAAAGAGGTGCTTGCAGAGCCTTTGAGATTTCTGGTATAGGTCCAGGCTCAAATTAGTCATTTAGAGACCCCAAATTAATTTGTCCAAATTTGGATTAATATAAAAGTTTGTAAAAGACTAAACACCAAAGTTGGTTATATAGGAAGAGCCCTGTTCTCTGAAAGATGATGAAAAGTACATTTGGCCCCAGCTTTCTATTATCATCTTCATTATCTGCAACCTTTGTGCAAACATCTCTGACCTTTTTATCAAATATCATGTTTCTAAGCTACCACCCAGAGAAAGAAATACATTTACTCAGGTGTTCATTTGTCTAGAGGTCCCAGACTTCAGAAAAGGAAGCTATTCATAAACTTGTTATGTTAATCACACCAGTAGGAAGGTGAAAAGAAAATGGGGAAATAGGAAGAAGGAACTACTCTTTTTTCCCACATCTCTAGCTCCTCTTTGAGCCACTCCAAGAAACAAAGCACTTGGAGTGGGTGGCCTCTTTTTATTTTAAACAGTGGAGTTCCTTGTCCAGCTTTTAAGCATCAGCTTTTAAGAATAAGATAGAGGTTGTTCAGCAGGGAGGAACACTGAACCTGTGTATAGCCGTGCCTTGGGAGGCTGCCCACTGCCCCATTTTGGGTATCAAGGACAGGCATCCTCTCTATGACTATACAGGGAAGAGGTTTTTCAGAAAAAATATCCTTGTAAAGATAAAATTACCTTGTAAGGAAGAACTTGGTGTTACTTAAAGCATTTGAAAACCCAAATCCTTTGCTAAAATAAGAGGCATATTGATGTGTACCAATTTCAAAGTGTGCAAGGAGATCCTTGGATTGCCTAATGCAAGAAGTTTCACTTTGTGGATGTCTCTTGCAACAGCTTTTCTTCAAAAGTCATCTTTCTGAAATTTGTGTCAGATCAAAAGAACTATTCATTCATGTACCCAGATTCAAGGATAGGGTTTTTGAGCTGGCTCTTACAAAAATATCCAAATGTCTAAAATTTTGTGACTCCAATGTTCCTGCTCAGTACTGTTCACCTAGTGAATTTAGTGGTTCATCCCACTAAAACTAAGGGAATACTTTCAAATTAAGTGTGAATAAGATTCTGACCCTAAATAGGTTGCCAAGAACACAGAAGGAGTCTGTGACCCAGCCCAGGCTTCTCAGAGGATAACAGGGTAAACTGGCTGAGCAGTGAACGTCTTGCAAGAAGACAAGCCATGGAGAAAGACTGCAGGGAGAGCCACTGTTGCAACATACCAAGCTTGCAAGTCTGCAAACACAATTTTTAGAAAAGCTGGCTGTACCAATTAAAATAACCCTGGGACAGGTCTGTGTTTCAAGGCCAGCACTGGTGCAATTGGTAGCGTGAGCCAACACTGATTTTGGTGACCAGGATAATACTTGGGTAAGAATGGATGATTCATGAATGGTCCCTCTACTCTGTCATGGATGTGCATGCTTCTTTCTAACATCAGCCACAACAACTCCTCTCTTTTTTAAAATAAACATATTTATTCTGACCAATAAAAGGAAATTTACATCCCCTTTCAGGAGCTCTTTCAAATCTCTGAAAAGATAAATGGTGAGCAGCAAAGCCAAGACTTTTTCCAGAAAAAGAATAAATAAATTGTGCTAATCCTTGGATTTTATCTGTGTAATGAAAAGAATTGGAATTTGAGCAATGTCCCATATTTTTATGGGACTGGTATTTGCAGTCCATGAAAATACCTTAAATTGCTCCCTTTTCTGCTGCTGTAGCTCATTCTAGGTATAAATCACAATCAAGTTGGGATGGGAGATTTCTTTGCAGCCTCTCTGAGAGGTGACAAACAACATCAAAAGGCTCAAGGCTCTGAAGAGTGCATCCTTATAGTCTGAACTTCCTCTGGATACATGGTGACCTGAACTGTGTATTCACATAAAATGTGAAAGAGTTCTGGACTGTTCAGACTGTGAATTGGGATGTGTGAAGATGATCAGCTCAAAGGGAAAATAGAAATCTTGCAATTCACTGCTCATAACAGCCTGATGCACAATGGCAGTCCCAATAAGAACCATGTCAGAAAAAGCAATTCTGTTTTGTGAAGGAATTAATGATAGAAATGAGGAATGTTTCTACTAATGTAAACATAGGTTTTTACAAGGGTGATCCTTCTAATAAGCCGGAATTAATGATAGAAATGAGGAATGTTTTTACAAGGGTGATCCTTCTAATAAGCTGACCCAGGGTCACCAGCCATGCTGACTTGTGCAATAAGCTGGAGCTTTAAGTGCTGGTAGCCTGGGAATTCAGGTGCTGAGGAGCAATGAGCTTGAAAGTTATACTCTTTTCCCCTTGTAACTGGGAACCTCTAAGGTGTAGGAGCCTACAAAATGTCTGAAACGCTATCTGTGCAGCACTTGGGACCTGATGAGGTGAAATCCAGGATTCCCACAATCTCACTTGTCTACCAGTCCCTCATGTGCATTGTTGAGGGAGTAGGCGTGGTGGCCAGAAGCTGCATAGGTTTCAAGCCCATCTGGCAGGCTTGATCCTGAGGGAACCTTTGCTCCTTGCTGTTTTGAAAGATCTCTTTTTCAAAAGGAGATTGAACATTTTATTTCTGTGAAAGGATGTTCCTTGGCATAAAAGTATTCTGCTGGAGGTTTTCTGACAAGTTCAAATGCCTTTCAGCTGATGCAATTCATACATCTTTCATTTTTGAAGGAGCTTTAAAAGTAAAAACTTTATTTTAATGCTTCTGTAAATGAAGGGTAATTCCAATGAAGTCAGCAGACTTGCACTAATGGGAACCTGTTACAGTAAGAATCACATTCTGTGATTTCAAAACTGCTGCAACCCTCAGAGTGACTTTCAGTGGGACAGCTGTCACTGTGTAGAAGACAAAGAGGGCTATAAGGTTATGGGAGTGCCATTGAATGGTCCAATCCCCACTGAAAGTTACAGGCTGTAACATCTTTCCAGGTAATATATGGTGACATACTCATGTATGTCATGATGAAAATCTATTGTTTAAATGAAGGAGAAGATATTGCTGTGAAACATTGGAAGACTTATTTCTGACACTTTATCAAAGCTAAATGACATAAGGAATAAGAGAAGTAAAGGACATGGTGATAATTAGAAATTAAGAAATGACTTATTGCTGAAAACTGAAAATATGTTAACTACAGTTTGTAGTAATCAGCCAAATTACTGGGTTTGATAGTAATAAATGCAAATAATTATAATTATTTATAGATGGACAGAAATATAATCATTAAACATGCCATAGATATTGGACACTGAGGAGTAATTTAACTGGATACATCCTGCTTTATACTTGCTCTTCATTATATTTATTAGTCATTTGAACAGTGTTTAATATTATTTATGAAAGCATTTTAGTCCTATAATTAGGATTAATATTGAAAGTTACAATAATTGCTCAAGTAAAGTTAGAATGAGAGTGCTGTGTAACCGTATATGCAGGACTCAACCAAACAACCACTTAAGATATTGCTCTGCCAAATTAAAATATGACAATTATGGCTTTAGGCATGACTGATTTTTTGTTATTTTCTTTGTTTCTCTGGTCAAAGTGGAGGTGAGGATGGGCAATTTGGGCTGGAGGTTCCAAAAGTAAATCTACTTTGGATTTTCACCTAAGATTCCTCAATAAATTGCTTTTGCCTTGCCACAAAGTACTACATGCAAGTGAAAAATAAGGGTTTTGATGACTTTCAAGAAATGCAGAGGAAATAATGGAAACACTTGTAAAGCTGCTAGAACCTGCTGGTGCTTTCCCCTGTTCCTGCATATTTAGATCTTGGGCAGCTGGGGTAGATGAGGTCCAGTGGCAAGTTTGCAGGCAACACCAAGCTGTAGGTATAAAAGGAAAGGCTCAGCTGAATTTTGCTGGTAGCTGTTCATTTATTCAATAGGAATAAAGACCTTCTAAAGCAGGATGGAGGGAATTGTTCCTCAAGGTACATCCAGGCTGCTGGCTGTATAAATCATTTGAGAAGCATGCTTGCTGGTAACTTATCTGTCTGATTTTGGGTAAGGAACTGAAATCAAGTGACTGGTGTAATGATCAGGCAACAGCATCTTCTGCTTGACTGTGGCATAACCTGGCTCTAAGGAAAGACAAAAATATCTCTAACCTAATGATGAGGACACTTGTCAAGCAGTTGCACAATCTGGGAACCTGTTCCCATCCCAAGGAAAGTTTAGCAATGTATAATGTAAAGTAACCTCGACCAGTAATATCGGGAGTGTCCCCTCTTTTCTCACCCTCTGCATGAGGGAGATGCAGGTGGTTTGTGAATACAAAAGCAGGGAAAGCCACATTCCCAGCTACCTCCATTAGCCTTTGGCTATAAGGTAATGGGGACACTGACTTGAATGTTTATTGTTAAGTCACTACAGCCTTGTGAGGAAACTGTTTTGAAGTTGCAACTGTTAATGCTTATTCAGTTCAAATATAAAATAATTTTGAGTTTACCTGATCTTTATTTATGGTGAAGGTGCCATTTCTCGAAGGTAAATACAGTGTCCAGATGCAGATGAAATATTTTAGCAATTATGTATTTATATGCATAATAATTTTTAGTTTAATATCACTAAGTAAAACTATTTCAGCAGGCAAGGTCTTCCTGATATTTAAAAACCTTCCATCCATTTTTTTAACCTTTCTATTTGTATTACATTTTTTATGTGAGATGCATAATAATTTGAGCATTCCTGATTTCTTTGCCCTGGACACAGATTAATTTTCGTACCTGCTTGTAAAATCCCGCAGAAGTTAACAGCATCCCACTTGCACTGTATTGTTTGCAAAACCTTTAGTTCAAATTGCATTGTGTTTCACTTGATCATAAACAGCTTTGGGGGTTTTTTGGAATGGACCAGCATTTTTTCATAGACTGTATGTTTTCTATTGTGGCTTGACTGTTCTTTATGTAGTTTTTCTATTTCTTTCCCCATGTGAAGTATATTTATTTTTAAACTGAAATTTTAGCTACCACAGTGAATTTGAGTTAGAAAAAGTAGATGAAGTAAAAATGATAAAACTACCACAACAGAAATTGAAACATATTTTTTGTTTTAACAGTTAATTCCTCTTTTTCTTGTACTCTTATGTGTTTATATCATTTAAGCAATAAAGGCAGTGTGATAGAGATGGCTGAGTTCTCATAAAGAAAAACAGGCACAATTATTGACTTTGATTCTTGGGCAGGTGGTTGCTGGCACCTTGCCTTGAAGAGGCATTTCTGTGTGCGTGGTTCCCATTGAACCTGGTGAATATGTTAGCCATGCTCTAATCACCAGCTTGTGCAAGTACATCCTTTTATGTAGCCATACCCTGCCACTGGCCATATCCCCTGGTGATCAGTTTTTGGTTTTATTTTGTGCAGCGTGGGGGTGATTTGCAACATTCACAGTTTTAGACGCTTCAGCTTCAGCTGAAGTGAGCCAGCTATCAGTAAATCCCTTCCTCAGGAAGGTGTCTAACACAAGGCCTGGCGCCTTTTTGTGAAGTTATAATAGGCAGCAGCTGGCGGCCTGGATCTCAGCATCTAGACCTTGCCATGGTGTAACTGCTGGTGTAAGCACCACTGGTTGTGTCCAGATGTGAACACCAGCCTACAGCAGCCTGGCTCTACCAGGCCATTCCTGGAGAGCAGAAGGAAAGAGCCAGTGGTACGATGTCACCGCAGGTAGCCCTCATCCTCCCACAGAAGCTGTCCTTTGCCACACTTCTCTCCTCAGCTTTACATTGGTGGCATATTAAATAGACACATCTTTTGCACAGGCACATTCAATCTATTGGGGGCAGCTATTTATTCTAATAGCATTTTGCTCTTCAGTTACTCTTGGTTTGGCTCAGACTTTTTTTCCCCTTTCCTATTTAACTTGGGTGTCAGTCATTAAGACTTATGTTGTTGATGTGGTTTACATTCAGCCATTAATATTTCAAAGAACTTGAATCCATTTTCACTTCCCATCCTCATCGTGGAAAGATCAACGTACCCCCACAGGGGATTTTCTGCTCCTCACCATGTGTACAATCTTTTTTTTTTCTTTTTGGAAAAACCACCACACAAAACAGGATGTGGAAATGGTTCTGTAAAAAGAAACCAACAAAATAAGTAGTTCCTTCTACTTTATTGCTGTAATTATAGACTGTGCATGCAGTCTTTCCTACGTTTGCAGATTATTTTTCAAGACAGATCTCAAATCACACATACTATATTGGAAGTAGAAGTGAATATAAAATGTAAAGCTAGACTTTTTCAAGTCCAATGTTATTTTTCAATCAGTGTTCTTAGCAGCAATGATTCTGAAGAGCTGATCTCAACCTCCGGCTTCAAAAATTTCTAAGTGAAATACTTTGAATCAGAGTCTTTTATATATTCCACATGTTATATAGGCTATGAATGTTTGGAGGGCTGGAGTTTCTGAGTGTATCTGATAACCACAGATTATATCAAATTCAGGACAGTTGTATCAGCTCTATGTGCTACCCAAAAGTACATTTGATTTGTAGGAGACCTCTCCACCAAAACATGCTGAGGCCTGATATAAGCTGAGTCTTAAATACTCAATAAGGCATCATCTAAAAATGTTGCAGACTCAGATATTTATATAGAGAGAATATTTCTTTAAGGCTGGGTTTAAGAGCAAGGAAGAAAAAGCAGAATGTCTCAGATCAGAGGCCAGGGCATTCCAGAGAGCAGCAAAAATAATGGCAACACCTGTTGTGTGGAACCCCCTCCAGCACAGCCTTCCCCTTGGCTGTGGGATCAGAGTCCCTGGGAGATCTGTGGGCTCTAAGCCATGAAGTTCAGAGATATAGCACAAGAAGTTGTCAATAAACTAACTTGTCGGCCATTCTGATTGCAATAACTTTCCAAAAGCTTTTCCTGGCTTCCTTAGACTTGTTTTTATTTGCTTAGTAGATATACAGTGCTAACCCAAGTAAAGTAAATATTGATTCCAATCACTGAAATATTAATCAGAGCTTCCTATGTAGACTCTTTCCTCCACACATCATTCTTTCTCATTATTCCAACTTAATATTGACATTTCATAGTTGTATTTGAATGAGTGTCTTTGAAAATTGACATTTCATCTAAGTCTCTAAGACACTATAATTTCTTTTAGGTCTTATAGTACCAGACTAAAATTTCTTCTATTTTAGTCTGGTACTATAAGCTTGAAAAGGATTCTTTCTGGCATGAGATAAAAAACAAAATTACTCAAACAGGATATCACATCTCATAAAGAAACTATGCATATTACACAAGGTTTCGTATGTAGAAACAGATACTTGCCACTTGTGTCTCAAAATGTAACAGAAGCATTTCAAAACAGCAGCAGCTACATGCACCCAATTTCTGTTTCCTCACTATCATCCAGAGGCAGATTTTTACAGAACAGGCTATAGTGTGCAAAAAATATGGCATTTGCTCTTGGTCAGGACACATTGCTGTTATGTACTAGAAAGCTATGTAATTGCTTCCTACTCAAAAGACGAGACCTTCACACAACCTTCAGGTGCTATAGTCATAATTTTTTACATGCCCAGTTCATTTAAGCAAAATCTGCTACAGTGCTGGAAATCACAAGATGGTGCTGTTAAAGATAGGCATGCAAGTTCTGCTCAAAGGAATATGTAGTCAATTACATCTTGGAAGAAATACTGCAGGAGGAATGGAGAGGGGTTTTAAATAATTTTACTTCTCCATCAATTCACCTCTTTCCTGATTTCTATCTGATTTCTTTGATCTCTATCTGAGTGCATGACAACAGCAAACATGTCCTAGTTCTGTGCTGTGAAATGCTCTGCAGAACACATTTGCAGGAGTGTTTATAGAGTGGGAGTATTCAGTGGCCCGTGCCACTGCTGAGAAGGCCATTGAGGACATTGGTCACCTGGTCCCAATGCTTATGGACCAGATCCACAGGAAGGAAGCTGACAATGTTTGCTCTATCATGTGCTATCTCTAGCACTGCAAACAAAGGGGTTCCGTTTGTTCTAATAGCACTGGTGTTAATTTTTTTGTGATGTGAAATTACCTAATCCTACAAGACCTTTTTATTTAGACCACTGTACTGCCTCCAGTGGTGAAGACTTTTAGACCACAGGACTGGATCATATTTAAACCATTGCCCTATGGCAGAAATTCTTCCCAGTTCATGACTGGCTCGTTGAGCTACTCTTCCTTTAAACCTCTTAAAAAAATTGTTAAAGGGAGTTCACAGTTTATTACTGCTGTGGAACACTTATATCAACTTCTGAACTTCCGTTTTTCTGGACTGAGAAAAATGGGTGCACTGTTTCTTCTCATAAACAAGTTGTTCCCATGATCTGTGGGAATGTTTATATCTCAGAATGCTCCATGTGCAGGTGGTGACCTGCAGGAGTGAAGTACTTCCCACTGCACCGAAACTGACCCTTCACATGCTGGCCACATACATCATCAAACTGGGAGTTTTGTGTCTTTAATTGAATGATATTTCTATTGGCCCAAAGACTGAATCCTTAGCATCTGAAACCAGGCTATCTTGTCCTTGGTCTACTTCAACACTGGCAATATTAAATACTCAGAAACTCCATTTACAGGCCTTTTGTGTTCTGTCGTCTTTTGTGTTTGTGCTCTGACTTGGCTTATTTTAGCAGATATGTCTTGAAGTCCTGTGGTCTTCCAGGAAAAACATGATGTACCTAATTAAGTTCTCTAATTTAAGAAATTCAGAGTGTTTAATAAAGAAATCAGCAAACTGAAAAATTATCATATGTTTTGAAATAAAGTTTTGTTACAGTCTTCAGTTCAGCAATGTGTAAACTGAGGACAAACCATGTTAAGCATCATGAAGAGACATGAGAATTCTCAGTAACCTACACAGTTTTGATTTTCAAGTATTTTCTCTAACTAATACATTTACTGGAATCAGACTCCCTGTAGAATTCTGATTTTTGCAGGAAAACAATTTATTTTTAGCAGAAAACAAACTATTAAACATATTTTTTATCCTGTTCATTGCAAGAAGCAGTGAACAGACTTTATATCTTTGTTAATGAATTTTCCTAAGTGTTTTGCAAATGAATGTTCACAAAGAGGGATGTGGAACACACAGAACCAATAATAACTCTTGTATTCCCAGAAGTGAAATGCTGAAGAAATTAAGCCTTGTTCCCACTGTGTGTCAGGTAAAAATGAGTCAAGTCCCAGCTCAACACAGCAGAAATTCTAGATGATCTTTAAAGATCTGGTGTTTTCCCGGAAAAGAGGATTGATATTTTGCTATAAAATTGAATTTTGTAGTCTGTGTCAAAAGGAAGGAAACTGAGCACCAGTTATTGATGATGGGGAGGATAGCTGATTGAATATGCTTATTCCAGGATGCAAATGCTGTGCTATAAGTAGATTTTATCTAGAGTGGATAAAACTCATTTGCAAAAGAAAGGTAGCTTTATCCTTGAATATGAGCAGGCATGTAGAATATTTGCTATAAATAGTTAAAGAGCTATTAAAGAGCCATAGTTAAAAAGTGTGCAAACTATCCCCGTAGGTAACAAATAATAATCAACTATCTTTGGAAAATTTACAAGATTTCTTCTGGATATTTAATTTTCCCCCAGAAGAAAAGACAGGTAACCATTTTTTGAATGTTTTTTGTCTTCTCCAAATCAGGGTCTAAGAAGGATGGAATTAACCTTCAGCTGTCTCATTCCACTGAGTATTGAAGCAGCCAAAGAGACAGCCATGATGAGACAAATCCCACTCTAGATGAAGTCCCAATGTTATTCTGTTGATCATTGTGCTCAAAAATCTTACATTAGGACATGTTTCTCTTATTTGATACTTGAATTTATATATACAAGTGAGGAAGTCAAATTCTGTAATTTCAAGAACACTTGAACATTTCTGTGTGATATCAAGGTGAAGTAAAGAATTGTCACACATTACCACAGATCTGGGGGGCAGCCCAGGGTCTATGTATCCAACCCTTTTTCCTAGATGTATGAATGTCACAAACGTACTAATACAGTTGTTCCTTTATTTTTAGCTACTGTTCCCTATTCATGTGAACTTCTTCTCTCAAAACCTTGCTTAGACAAATATCTGTAGGAGATTCATCTTGATTTCACAATATGATATTTTCCTTCTAAGAAAAATGCATTTTAGTCCAAAGCAAGTGAGACATTCATATGGAAACTCAACTTCATTTCAGAGTCCAAGCAACAACACCAGTAAAGAGAAATAATATTCCAGAAAAGAGACATAATATTCTGATTATTTTCTGCTTAAGTTAAACAAATAATTTATCCTAAACAATGTACATTTTGGGATTGGGTCTTAAAGAAAACATAGCTATTGGGGGATCAAGAGAGTTATTTGTTAGCAGGGGACTTCTTCAGTCTAGGCTAGGACAGGACAGTTTGAATCATGAGCCTTCTAGGTTCTGTCTATAATTCCGTAGTGACTTAAGGATTTTCATAAATGGTGGAAGACAAGTAGCATGGCAAGACTTTCATTAGTTTAAGCCATCTTTCTAAATGAAATCAGAATCATCCATACTGGGGATAGTCCCTGGCTTGTGCTGAACCCTCAGTCTGGGTGTTGTGTGCAATTTGGAGGAAATTGCACTGGGAGTGCAGCAGGGGAGCAGCAGGATCAGGCACGAGTGCTCAATTTGAGTCCCAGCCAGGTTTGGTTTACTAATACAGACACAGCCAAACTTGCCAGGTCCATAATGAGAGGAGGCTCACTTATTGAGTGATGAGGGGTTATGAGCAACTTCTCAGTTTGTAGGCTCAGACTCAGGTGGACTAACAAGGAAGAAAAATAGAGACATTAAGAATTTGAATAGAGTAGAATAGTTGACTTACAAGGGATCTATGATGATCATTTAGTCTGACTGCCTGCTTGTAACATAGGAAGTCTTAAAATTATCTTTCCTCATCAGATGAAAATAATCTTCCCAGGGTTTGTTTTTTCCACAATGTCTTCCCTTGATTCCCAAGCTGGGAAGAAGTATTTAATATGTCACCTGGGGATTGTTTCCTTGTTTGCAGAGTTGGTTAAGGACTTTACAGTGGAGTTGTTTGAAATTTATATTTTTGCCATTTTCTGTGCCAGAAATAGTACAAGTAAAACTAGCTGCATTCAAGGCTGTATACTGAATTACTACTACACATTTTCTTTTTCACTAGAAAACAGAAGTGTAAGATCTGTAGCATCGAGTATCACTTGAGGGCTGGATAGTGCTGATATTGAAGGAAACAGTGGTATTGGAAGGCAGGAGATGATTCATCATCATCTGCTTGAAATAGTAGTGATATAATTTTATAACAATTGTGGGGACTCAATACACAGGATATTGTGAGAACAGGGCCCCTGGAGCTGTGCAGAGCAAAGAGAGAATATACAATTCCTCCATGCTGACAGAGATATTCTATCTGGCTTCTTAACATTCAAAAAGTTAAGGACATTTTTCAGAGTCAAGATTTACAGTTAAAGATGTCCTGAAGGAAAAATAAGAATGCAATGGTGAATTAGCCACCACATTGACCATTACTAAAATCACTGCAAGGAAGTTAACAAACTGGAGGGCAAATTCACATTTACACCAACAGATTTGGAACGGCTCTGACAGCATAGTGTCAAGCTCATTTTGGGATCACTGTAATCAGTTCCAGTGATTTAAGCCAAGAATTGACATCCATGATTGTGGATGTCAATTCTTGGCTTAAAAACTCACACAGAAATAGCAATGTCAATGGATGTTTTCATCAAGCCCCAAATTAAAGTTCCAGGTTATCTAGTAGATCTGTCATAGCCTCTGCAAACTGAAGGTAAGGTACAGCACACAAAGGAATGTCTATTTCTGCTCTTACACTTCTTTAATGATATGGTGAGGGAAGGTGCCTTCCATAGGGCTGTATGAACATGTAATAGACAATGTTCAATAGGAAGTATGAGTTTATTCATGTGTAATAACAGAGGGTGAGCCAGAACATTGTATAGGTGATCTGCTGTGCCCAAACTTTCTACAAACACTGAATACACATTTTGAAATGTGCATCCACCCAGTTGAATGCTCTTGATCTGCACACAGAGGATGTCCAGACCATAATATTTTTTTTTTGTTTTAAACATTTTTGCACAAGTGTAATTCTTGTAGACATGGTGGATTCATGCATACAAAGTCAGGCATGGGCATGATTTATGAGGTTTCTTGAAATTACTGACACAGGTTCTTTTATTGCTTCTGTATCAACCATGCCATTTAAATTATTGCCTTGCGGGGGTAGGTACTTTGTATTTACATACATGAATATATATAAACCTCTAATACTAAGGAGAACGAAGCTCACTCTCATCTAAATTCTTTGGACAAGACCAGGATGCATATTAAAAAACAAAGAAGCCATCCCAAGCTCATCACTCCTGAGAATGTTATAATGCAATGTGGCCAAACCGTTGCAGCTGTAGAGAAGGAACTCTAGTACTGGGTGCTGCATAACATAACAAAAAAAGTGGGTGTTGCCTCAAAAAGCAAAGGAACATCTTTGACAGTTTCTTCTCAATTCTGCCTTATGCAAATAAATTGGATCTTTCATACAAAGACTGATCATCGACTGATCTATAGTGAGGGAAGAGACTGCCCATCTTGTGTGAATGTGAGAGTATGCAATGATCCAACTCTATTTTCTGTCCTGTATAACAGAAAGCTCAGCCTTAACTAGGTCAAGTACAGTCATCCCTGCGTATTGGTTCACAATCTTGGTTTAGAGGTACAACATCCTATGACATTCAAAGGGATTATTTGAAGCATAAAATTTAAAGGTACATTAAATCAATAATAAATCACTGGAAGAGATTTGAAGTTCAGAGCCCTAAAAACAAAATAAAAAAAAAAGTAAAAAATAAAGAATGAAAGAAGGATGAAAATAAGGCTAACTAAATGAAGACAGATCACTTTCACTTCTTTTTTTCCTATCCATGAACTATTTTTGACCTGGAGGATTTGTAACATAAAACTAAAGTCCCCTTTAGGCAATGATTTACACCTTGCATACCGATAACTTGCTTACAGTTTACAGTGTTGACACGCAATATGTTCTGTCCTTATCCCTGGCATGAGATGATTTACTGAAATGTGACATGCAGGCTCTGAAAGTTAGCTGGAAGCTATGATTCCCATCAAGCAGAGAAGTTATAGGAGGAAACCAGATGGAAGTTCTGCAGGTTAACCACAGGCATAACTGAATTAAAACTCTCATCAGCAGTGATGGTCCATTTCGGTACTGCACTTTTTAGAAAACAGGCATGACAAGAGTAGGACTGATGCTTGTGCTTTTGTCACTATCCTTTAATACCTCATGCACAGGGATTTCTAGGCACTAACTGTGCTCAGTATTTTTTTCAGTGCTGTGACACAGCTGAGAACATTGCCCAAAGGATCTCAGAATCTGAGAATACATTAGTACAGTGCAGGTGGGAGAGATGAGAGCCCTATGTTGCAGACTATTGAGACCAAGGAATTTTTGCTGCCTATTGCAGAGTGAACTTCAGCCCTCTGAGCTTTCATGTTCAAGCATTTAATGGATTCAGTGGATGTGGGCTGTAGTTTATTACCCTTGAGTATTACTAGAGAAACTGCACATGGTTTCCTCAGATTGCTGTACAGTTGCATTGACCAGGAGCCTCAGTACCATAATGCCAGAGATCTAAGTTTAAAATTAAAATAGAAAAAGTATCCTGATTGAAGCTGTGAACATTGAGATATATGGATGGAATGTGACCAGTTCTATAAATGTAAGTAGGACTGGAACAGATTGAAGACACAGAAAAATAAGGACCTTTTTTGTAAGCCCATAGTCAAAGGCAGTGTTAGCAGCTGCTATCTCCTAAAGAATGGGTAAAGAAAGCCCTGTGGAATTCTGTCTAGTGCTGGGAATTTGATGCTGATGTACATCCAGGGCACACAGCCACAACAGGCCTCTGAAAAACATCGGAAAAGTGTTAATGTCTGCCTCAAAAATAGGACATTCTTATTGTTTTCCCAACTACTTGTATAATTCCTTTCTCTCAGGAACAACCTTTAGCTTCAAAAGGTATGAAAGGAAAATGAGAAGATGGCCTTAAGGTGGTGATAAATTATTATGATGATAAATTAGAGCACAGTTCACAATGCCGTTCCAATGAGCTTTCCCAGACATGAATGCTTGGCTGAATCATTACAGTCACATCATCTACATTTTGGACACTTAGACATTTACATTTGGACTACTTTGTGAGTCTTTAAGTATTTTTTTTTCCTGGATACTTCTTGTCTACAAAGGCACTAAGTACTACTGGTAAGAATTTACATTCAAGATAATTTCAGCAGTCATGGTTTATGGTGACTCTGATAAAATTTCTAGGTGCCTGAATTGCCATTGATCAGGTACATGGCTCCATTCCAGTAAATTGTGGAAGTAAGACTGGAAGTTATTCTGAAAACTACAGAGCTCCTCCTGAGCTCTCTCCAATTTTAATGTATGACTTCTACAGACAACCAGCTCTATCTTTTCAGTTTCTTAGATGAGTTCCTCTGTAATATTTCATTGCAACATGCTTCCTTAAGAAGCTCCCAGCCCTAAAAGAAAACCACTCACTGATTTTTTAATTTGCTGATAGAATTTGATCCTTTTTCTAGGAAGAAGAGACTGTTAGCTATGAGCAAATATTGAATATCTTACAGATTTTTGTTGCTGTTCTATAGTGAAAGCATGATTTAATTGATTACTTTATGATGTTCCAGTGTGTTTCCATTTAGTTTAACTGTCACACAAGATGAAGTAACAATTAGATTTGCAGTAAAGGGCTTCTGAGCAGTCTCTTTTTCAGCTGTGTTCTCTTGCATAAAATCAACTTTGAAGATTTTAAACCAGTGGTCTCATCTTGAAGGGCTCAGTAAAACAGTAATCTGGATATTCTGTGCAAACCATTTAGGTATCTCACTTACTGAATGTAAAGGGTCCTGCTGATTTAAACTACTCCACTGTATCCAGTCCCTGAAGATTTCAACCCCAAATACCTGGACTCTAGAAGTTAATGTAGACTGTCGTTATGATGGAAAGGCTGGGTTTTACACAACAAAAGTTGCATAAAGCACAAATGTCTTTTATGTCACAGACTTCCACAAATATGTTTGCTGAAGCCTTTCTGAATAGCTCCACCAGTAACCAAAATATTTCAATCAAGATATATTGCTGGTTGAAATATTTTTTTTTTTCATTTGAGAATGGTTTTCAATTTTTTTAAGGAAAATTTTAAAATTACAATAAATCCTTAAATTCTTAAATAACTTTTCCTAGTCATTTTGGTTTTGGGAATGACAAAAATTATTTTCAACCAGAAAAGAGGGGAAAAAAAGGTTAAATGTCAACTTAATATAAAAATTTCCAAATGAATGTCCAAACTACTCTGAACAGTCACAGTCCTGGGTTTTGTAGAGAAAGAGGTCTCCATATTCTTATGTGTCTTCTTTGCTTTATGGAACTGCAAGGCCAGGTGAGGACAGGTGAATTTTGATCCGATGGAGCCTTAGATCTGAAGTGTTGAAGGGTTGGAGGCAGTGCTCAAGCATGAGATTTGAGGCAGTCTCCCCAGATTCTGCAAGATGCAGAAGGAAAACTGGTGTGAAACATGACTTATGCACCCTTCTTCCATCCATCATTTACTAATGGTCAGAAAAGATGTTTTGAATGGAAAATTTTATCCAGGTCTTATATTATGCTTACCTCATTTCACAGCATTCTCACAGCATTCACAGCAAGACTATAACAAAAAAACAGCATTTGAATCAGGATAGAATTTTGTTTGGAATAGAGATATGACCCTCTAATATAAATTCTAATCATGTCAAACCTACCCTTCTACCTATGTTTGAGTATTTTAGGTGACTGCACAGTGATATTGCAAATGTTTTTATTATGTAGCACTGCAAAAATAGTTACAGAACCAAAAGGAATACACAGCCTCAAAGGACAAGAAGAGGACAGCACAGCATGTGCACGTCTCACAGAATGACAATCCTTATGATTTTAGTAAATGTCTCAATGCAGAAGTGAAAGATAGTCATCATTCAAATACAGAAAGAGAACCTGACAGAAATATAACTGCCCTGACCACAAAGCAGTTGCTTTGTTACAGTTGTTTCACTAAATACAAGGCCCCCACCACTGAAGCCCATAGGTTGATTTGGTTGAAGCCATGAGGTTGACAAGTTGTCTATAATACACACTTCAAATTGATTAAGAGCAGAAATTGAATGTTTCCAACACATTTACTTAAACCAAAATCCAGGAGAAAACTACTCTAAAATAATAGAATTGTTTTTGCTTGGTGGCAAACTACTTTGCCCTTCAGAAATTATATATGCTTTTACCAAACTGCTGTGCCCTGGAGATGCTGTAGTGGGCAATGAAACGATGCACTGATTTATAAAAAATGATGTTTCAGGGCCTGAATTTTTGGACCTGAAAGGAAAGAGAAAAAAAATTTGCTTCCCATCACAGCAGATCAGAATCTGCTGTCTGGAGTTGGATAATTTTCTTTTCTTTTCTTTTTTTTTTAAAGCATCCTATTAACATTTTGTAAATATACCTTGAAAAATTAAAGTAGATTTTGAGCCTGGCTCACATGTTGAACATTTCAGTCTTCAATATCTATTGAGAAAATCTGCCTGGAGAAGGATTGTTGCTCTTCCAAGAAGTCCAAGCCCAAAGTGATGGTAAGGATTTGTGAAAGTGCACTGGTATTTTCAGCAACAAAACAGGTCCTTATTTGAACAGTCAGTTTATTTATATTTTGCTTGGACTTAGCATAAAAGTTGAAGGCTAGTAGTAATTTAGGCGTTGGAACCAGAATATTAAAAAAAACATTTATTAATTTATTTTATTCTTTATCATTACTATTTTTTGCAAAATTCCAGCTATGACAGATTTTCTCCAGGATCCTCTTTGTGTAGTTGTTCTAATGCATTGAACATTCAAGGTAAATTTCTATAAAAATCTAACATGAGAGCAGTAGTTTTTGCTATAATCTTCCATCTTCTTTCAAGTGTGAATGCAATCTAAGGAAATTTTTGGTGACTTTGTTCTCTTCTCATACCAAATTCTGCCAGCTCTCTTGGCTTGTGCATGGGACTTGCTCAGTTGCTTCACTATCATTATCAATGATTTTCATGTGCCTTCACTTGAGGCATTATGGAGAGAATTTTCTTGGTCCCACATGCCATATAATACCTCTTTTGACTTGTGGCATCACAGCAGCAAGGGAGAAGCCATTCACATTTCCTGGAATACCAGCTCAGTGCATTACTGGTAAAATGCATGTTCCCAGCTGGGAATTACTTTTTGTGGCACATTCCTGGACCCTTGCCCGAGTCCCAGAGTTCTCCTGCCATCAAAGACCCTACATGGCAGTCTCTCATGTGTCAAGGATGGAGGTCCAAAGAAGGTCTGTGATAACCCTGTCTTGACATGACCCTTTCCCTTTGATGGAGAGATACACTAGGGCTATGAGTAGAAGTGGCTGGGTTTGAAGAGCAAGATGAATATAACATTTTTAAAAGTTTTCTAAAGGGTTTAGACCTGGGTAGATATCAGTCCATTTTAATAAGCCACTGCACAATCCAACATGAGGACACTTTTTGTGTGGAAGAGGTAGAAAATCAGAAGACTGGGAGGGGTGAAGCTATGAAGTGACACTGAAATCAAAACTCTGAAGACCAGTTTGTGTTATCAGTAATTTTACAATGAGTTGTCAGTTTCTCCTCTTGATGAGAACTCAGTTACCCAGACTTAAAAAGAAAATAGAATCTTTATTCAGTGAGTCAAGCACCCTTTTCTGCTATTCCTGACCACCACCTATGGGGGTTAGACCACATGGCTCATGAGCATCTCTGAATAGAAACAGCAGATGTGCTCCCACCCATCAGTGAGACAATGAACAACTGTAAATCCAGGAACAGCACTCACAAGCTGTTGATGTTTTTTCTCATTTAGTTTATACACTGTTAGATAAACTGTATTTTATATAATTTTAAAAATATGCTCTGTAATGAGGTATACAGATGAACATGTATGTGTGTATCTGAGTATTGCTACACACAACATGGCCACACATACAGGCATAAATATATATAGAGTCCCTTTTGACTGAAAATCACATGAACATGTTTTTGGTTTGTTTTTTTTTTTTTTAATTTTTAAGTATAGCCTCTACTCAATTCTTCAACAGAAGAGAAAAGTGAGTTTGAAGATCCAGCAAAGTACTGCCTGACTAATAAGGTGTCACCATGTGTGAGTTTGGAATAACATGACTTAATGCAGTTCATGGACTATCATATCAGATGATCCATCTTTGACCTTTTGTTTATTTTTGTAGCCTCACAAAGAAGTATAATTATGATTTTGTGGACAATGTCTAAGAGAAACCTCTTGTGTCTTTTAAAAAAGTCAGACCATTTTAATAATGCAGGTGCTGTCAGGAACATGGCTAGACCAAATGCAATTAATAACTTTTGCTGAAAGGTCATCCACTCTCCAGGCCGTTTCAAGACTACCAAAATGACTGCTAGGGCCATCTATGGTGCTCAAGGATATAAGTGATGGTACAATTCCCTACATCTCTCAAGATTATTTGAGATGTCTGGCTGAAGAATGTGTATGCTTATATTGACCACAAACTTGAGCTCACTGTGGTTTGTGCTAAACTCTATTTCTGCTCTGGGCATCCTGTGCTATTCTTGCAAGTTACTGCTACGTATTCTTGCTTGCAGTACTGTTCTGGCTAATTGTGTACCATGCTGCTTTTCCTAATAATTGCCTGTTTTAAGTGGCACCTTCTTATTCAAACTCCTAAACTTTGTACAAGTAAGCACTGCAGATTGCTGAATGAGTGAAAGGTTGCAGATTTGCCTATCTCTGAGATAATGAAACCTCAAAATAGAGCTTGTAAAGCAACAGCTCGCTAGCTGTTTATGAGATGCATAAATTACCACTCATGGTTCATTCTGCAGATTAGCACATTCTGAACGTTTATTCATTTCAGTTTCTGCTAGGACTCCTGTAAGAATTCAGTGGTTTAGAGGTACAATAAATATATTTACTGCATCACTAATTTGAAGATTCTGTTTTCAAACCCTCCTTACTGTGCAAAGACCAAATTTTGAGGAAGGCCTGCAACTGCTGAAACAGGAGCAGTGAGATCCTGACTTTCAGTATGCCTGTGTGTGAAGAGCCATATTTGCACAACCCTACAGACAGATTTTGGTGCCAATCATTTATCATCTTTGTGAGTAAGCATTATGAATAGGTCATCCAGGTAGGAAATCAGCTAATTTAAAATTTAGATTTTCTAGAGCAAGGTTATGCCACGTGTCTGCTGAGAATGATCTCTCTGGGAGTACCAAAACCAGCAGGCGGGGAACAGCTAAGAATAGACATTAATGCCTCTTACAATTTTGTTCATTTACAAGAGAGCGAGCTGTGCTCTTTTTAGAAGCCCACTTTTTTTTCCAATTGTAATGCCTGTATAAGAATTATCTAGAACAGTTCTAACATCCTGCTAGCTCCTTTCCTTTATTATTTTTTCTCTAAAAGAGGTTAGCAATTGTCAGAGTTCTTATCTGCATGCAAATGACTTGCTCTTCATCTCAGAGCCAGAAGAATTTCAGGGAATGTTGAATGCTCATGATGGTGAAGGCACAATTCAGTTCCCTAAATACACATCTTGAAAGCATCTCAGACAACCACATGAGATTTGTAGGTAAAAAAAGAGTTTCTACAGAAAGCCTGTGACATTCTGGAGCACAGAAGGTTCTAGAGGGTTGGAACCAGATGATTTTTTACATCCCTTCCAACCCAAACCATTCTATGATTCAAACTGTTTACAACAACCCAAGGCCTGTGTTTAACATTGCACAGCCACTGCTCTGATGGCAGGATACTGAGCACCCTTGAAAAAGAAACAATTGAAGATTAATCAAATTAATGACTTCTCTAAGTGTTCTATTGTAGAATGCCTTGACAATTAAGGGAAATTCAAGCACTATTGTATTCTGAAAGTAATTCCCACTAGCTAAATGTCAATTGTCTGATTGTTAATCCCAAAAGCTTTGCCTCCCATTTTTATATTCAGAGGGATGAACTCTACTTGCTATATACCTTTAATATTTCTTCAGAACATGCTTAAACCTGAAACATTTCTAAAGCACCTGAAAGAAACAGGAATTGCTGAACACAGTGGTAATACATTTTTTCTTATTGCTATGTGGACTATGATTTCCTTTCCTAAATTTCCAGCCACTTTGTTCTGAGTTGCAGCTGATGGATGATAGCTATATTCCTGTCTGCAGACATGATAGCCTTTAAGTGGTTTTTATCTTGAGAAAAACTCTTACCTCTTCTAGGCCTAAAAATTTGCAACTCTCCAAATCCCAGTTGTTTTTCCCCACACTATGCTGACAACAAGAAGTAAAAGAGAATTTTGATGATGTGTTCACTATGCTTATTTTTTCTTCTGGACTGAGATCAAGAAAAAAAAACACAGGGAGGAGATAGCAGGACATAAATGATGATGTTTTTATTGTTTTGTCAAATTTGAGCCAGGTTTTCAAAGGGACGGTTTTACTAGCATTTGGCTATTTTACTTGAAGTAGCACAAGTAAATTAATTCTTGCATCTGGTGAGCATTTACAAAGCTGCACACAACAGGTTCAGCTGTCTATCAATAGCATGGGTCCTCAGCCCCTGGCCCAGCAATGCTGCTGCTTTCCAAACCCACCCTGCCTGGCCATGGGCCTGTCCCCACCCAGGGACGTGCCAGGTAGCCAGGCTGGGCTGTCCCTGTGCCTCCAGCTGGCTGTCCCCAGCTGTGGCTGGGACTGGCCTGACAGCAGCTGTGAGCGTTTAGCAAAGCCCCATGTCAACCAGGAGTCCTCATAGGCAAAAACTGTCCTGGCTTATGGGCTCGTGCCTGGGGCAGTGTGAGGGTCAGGATCAGGGTTACTTCTCCCTACTGGTATCAGCAAAAGCATTTTGTGGGATGGGCAGGACAACCGCTGTAACTCAATACTCTTGAAACTTGAGAAAAATGCAGGAAAGTTAAGGGCACAAGTGAGCTTGTACAGTAGTTCTGTTTATTTTACAAATGCTGCAGACTTTAAAATCCCAGATCATCTTCCCTGGAGTGGTCTGTGTCTGGCTGCCAGATCTGGGAGGCAGATCTCTGTTTATGAGCAGATGACACCAACAGGAAGCCAGCAATGCTCTCATCTCTCCTGACACCACAGTGGGAGCTTATGCTCCCTTTAAACCACTCTTCTGAGGAAATGTGGTAACTGACCGGAGGTTTTTACTTATTTAGTGTGCTAATGAGGCAAGGCTTTGGACATGCACAGCTGGGTTTGGAGCCCAGCAGCTTGGAGAACTTTATGCTCTTCTGTAGGATAACTTTTAACCCCAACATCTGGAAGTTTACTGTAAGCAGCAGTTCCTGCTAAAACCATTTGTCAGATGATAATGACAGTGTCAGTCCCTTTTGGGCTACAGCTGACTCCTGGGTCTGATGGACATGGTCCTCCCTGTTACAGCTCTTCTACTTTGCATGGTACAGGAATGCAGAGTACAGGTAAAGAGTGTCTCTCTGCTCTCCTATGCCCATGCCCTATGTCTCTGTATTCTGAACAAATGAAATTACATAGAGCTGTGTCTGAATCCACTTATTTCATGCTCTGTTTAGCCATAATGAGAAAAAAGCATTACACTGTAATCTGGTATTGAGTGCATTGCACCTTGGAGCCCTTGGTTCAAAATAGGTAATTACAGTCTTCCTTTTAAAAGTCATAGTGGAACTGCTCTTCTCTTTGAAAGGTGAGAAAAACAAAACAGCATCCTCAGGTCTCCATCTGTGTGAGAACTTGGATTGAAAGACAGATCATTGAGAAGCACAGGATGTGCTGTCTTTTCTCTTTGGGGCAATTCAGAAAAGGAGCCTGCCCTAAGTAATCTGTGGTGTGGGAGCTGAAATGGGGAGTGAGGGAAGACTGTACACCTCTATGTGAAATATAATTCATGCTTCTTTAGCTGCCCCTCTTATGCCCCCACCCAAGAGACAGAAAGAGAGATGGATGGTGACCTTGTACCTTAGAGATTATGGCACTCATCCATACGGAGGAATACTGGGTCTCATGGCCTTGGTTTAAAGGCTGCACATGGATTTCTTGCTTCATTCAGTATTTCTAGGCATTGTCCATACTTGGAGCAAATATTGACAAATTCTTTCTAGCTAGTTTACTGTAGCTCTCTAATGCATGTTGAAAATCATTAAGCATTGCAACCTTCTTCGGAGAGGTGAAAGATTTTTTTTTTTTTTGCATTTCCACTATTCTGAGAAATGAAATAATTTCATCAAAGCCTTCCTAGGATTAATAGTTTAGTTGCAGGCATTTCAATTTGCAAAATAAATAACACCCCCATCAATGGAAATGAGCAAAGCACCAAAAGGACTGGATAAAAAAAATCTCAAACAGAACTCTGGAAGCTGATATTAATAGGAACAAAGAAAGAGAGGTAATGAATAATTCATGCAATTGTTTTGGAAAATATTTTTAAAAAGAAATATAATATGTGAGGAAAAGATTTATTCCTCAGTCTTTTCCTTTTTGACTGCTTAGAGGTAGAGGTGCAGGGAAGACAAGCAAAGAAAGGAAAAACTCATAGAAGTGCATGAGTTTGTCCAGAGGGAATATTTTCAAAGTTACTATAATATGTATCTAGCCAAATTGTGACATAGCATTCATCTCTGTCATGTTTGAATCCCTCACATTTATTACAGTCTTTATAAGTCAGAAAACAATTAGGAGATGGAAATGCTCAGATGTAGGATCCAAGTCCTTTGGTGCAGGACTAACGGTTCTCACATGCTGAAAAGTAGCAGGAGGAAAGCAATATGGTAGACAAAAAGAAAACTTCTGACCCCATTGTCCTCCTCTAAGAGTTCCTGGTTTAGGTGGAATCCTAACATCACATCTCATTTTAGAAATTTACTTTCATTGGCCAAATTATTTTCTTTGAAACATACCATTCCATTATAGGTGATTTGTATGAATTTTGATTTTCCTGACATACCTAGAAAAAAGGGCAAGAAGAGAGAAGGTTGCTCATCTGTGGTGTCCAGAAGTAGTGCACTTCATAAAAGCAACCTCTATAGCCACTGCAAACAAAGAGATTTTTCAGAGGGATATTGGTTTTTGGGCTTTGTTTCTTTCTCTGTTAATTACACATGAAGCTTAGATAACCACCTTATACTGGATGCATACAATAGAATGAATGAATCCAGGGCTTCATGAACACCAGACTGCAAGTTAGAAAACAAAAGTGTTGCACTTTGTGAGACTGTGGTTTAGTGTCATTTAAAATCTAATTGATTTTCAGTTGAACCAAGATGCCTAGACCAGTTTGTTCTGTCTTTGCAGGATCCCTATTAATTGATAGTTTCAATGGAAGAAGTTTGCTGCTCAGTGATTTATAACCTGGGATTGTTCAGATATATATTTCTGAGAGAATTCCCCCACAGCCTGCAGCCACGTTTGTTGCTAATGCATCAGGCATCACTGACATGCTCTCAGGCTTTTTAGTCAAATACTGCAGGATCAGAAAGTGGCTCTGTATCTCTAATGGATAATTGTTAATTTCTATGCTGAAGGTAGGACAAAGACACACAACATGGAGTCTTCTAGCTCTGACATAAATATTGATTAACCTTCCCTGATTTTGTATTATTGCACAGGATATGATGTGTCATATTAAATCGCACTGTGAATCTGTCACATTCTGTACTCTGAATTTTTCAGTAGTTAGATGATTCAGAAAATCTCCAAGATAAAGGCAAACCCTTCCAGGCAATATGAGCATTGGAGGGAAGAGCCCAGGCTGCAGGAAGAGAGACAAGGAGGCATCAGGAAGTCTCTCATGCATGGCTGGGTGCTTCAAAGCCTGTTCATAATTAAGAACTACTGAACTTCCAAAACACAGAGTTCTTTCATATTACTGATCAGCACGTAATAAATTAACAGCCTGAGTTTGAAAGAATCCTTCATAAAAATTGGTCTTCAAAGTAATTCAACCGATAAAATTGACTGCAGCTTTTAAAAGTGAGCTTTAGAGCCAGCACATAGAGCTTGCTTTAGAAAACGTGTCTTCAAAAGTCTGCATGGTTACCTCAAAGCAAAATAGCTCCAAAGTAGCATGTGTACTTAGGTAAATAGTGGGTTTAGGAGCAATTTCTGCAGGCAGTTGATGATTAGTAGAGAAATCACAGCATCTGATTTGTGCAAAGTAATTAAACTGTGTATTTCAGCAATCTAATAATCTCCACAGATCTTCTGGGTAGTAAGTAGAAGGAGAGATGTTCTCCCAAGTGGCATCTTGGAGATGTGGAGCTCCTACCTTGTCTGCTGTCTTCAGTCACCTTCTCTGTTGCTTAGAAAAAGATGAAGAAACAAGCCATCACATAACTTAATTCAGCCCTTAATGATGACATCTATGCATGAACTTTTAGTACTTATTTTAGACAAAGTGTTCATGTTGTATTCTCTACTTTTCTGCTGTTCTTTGTATTTCCCAAACTACTTAGCCCAAGACTGATTACTCCATTACAGATGGCATTACATTCCAGTTTCAGACTGTCTTTTTATACCAGTTTGTACAACTGATTATTATTTAATGAGTTTATTGTACTTTAAAGGATGCTATGTTACCATGTGAATTCATATATTAATCAGGCATGTGTGTACTTTTAATGAAATCTACATTACAAAATTTGTTATAACAGCTAGCTGTGACATTGCTTGTTAATGATTCATTCTTAATGTTTTTTTTTTTGTAAAATATGTTCTAAAATAAGTTATCAATTAATTTAGCTGAATCTAGTAATTATTTAATAAGTATTAATAAAGATCTTGCACACATAAATGCATGCACACTTTTAATATAAAATTCTATTTTGTACTTAATAGTGCCTTATCAGGTTATCATCAGTTAAATTTATGTTCATTATGCTTTCTTGCTTGGTGAGAATATAAACCAAAAACTGTCTTAGAAAATTTTTGTTCACTGAAATTGGCATAGAAATCCATCAAATTTTTCACATAAAATGTATAAATCTCTCTAATTTACATCAGGGAGTGAAAAAGATCAAATAACAAATAATGCAGACTACAAAGAAAAATGACAGAACTAATCTTGTTCAGCTTCTTTGGAAAACTCCTGGTAATCCAGTTTGGTCAGGGGCACTGTAGCTCCTACTGTTGTGTTGAAGGACTTGTGATCAAAAAACATCAGTTTATGAAGGTCTGTAAGTTATCTGCAGTGCAGTGCAGTACCAAACTCCAGGGACTACCATCTTGATGGGCTGAACTGCAGCCAGATGTCATCTGCACGTCCCTTCACACCAGAGGTACAGCTGGCACCACAAGGATATCAGCTGGAACATGCAATGGACTCATCCCTGCCTGGGAGGATGTGTTTCTACCATCTGGTCTAGTGGAAGGTGTCCCTGCCCATGGAAAAAGGGCTGGACCTAAGTGATTTCGAGTTCCCATCCAACCCTAACCATTCCATGGTTCTATTTCCTCTCCCTAAGAACCACAGCAAGCAGTGGCTGGGGCAAGAGAGGAGAAAGTGCCAACCCACACCTTATCCAGGGACTGGCCGTGGTTTTGATGTAAACTTTGCAAGGTAAATAGAAGGAATATATAAATTAAGAGATGAAACATCTGTGTGAAGGAGCTAGGTGACTTGTCTGATGGCAGGTAGGATGTTAATTGAGCTGTGAATTCTGAACCCAAGACCCAGACCTGTGTCTCATCTCCTGAGCCATGTGGAATTGCTGGCATTACATGTCTGTGCACAGTATAACAAGTCATACAAGGATGTATGGCCAAAGGTTGAATGCTGGGTGATTCACTGGCAAAAATTTTTTCTGTCAAACTCAACATCAGGTTGACCAATATTTTCTAGGGTGATTTTTGTAGCAGTGTCTGGGTTTGCAACCACCAAAAGGGACAGAGTAGACAACACTAGAAGAACAAAAAAAAAATAGATTATTTTTAAATTTTAGGTAGAAAATATAGAATAGTAGTTAAACTTTTTGTTCTGCATGCAGGGTGCAGATCCCCAAATCCTGCTCAGTCCTAAAGCCCTGAAAAATTTGATTCCATATAATGGGGAATGGACAACAGGAAGGATTAGAAGTTTCTTTCTGTTTTGTATAATGTGAAGTGAGATTAGACTCAAGTACATAAATTTTGAACAATTTTGCTGTTTCTGTTTTTATTAGAGTAACATTTTAACACTGGTCACACAAAAATAGTTTATAGCTTGATACATTATAATTTTGTTTGACAATCAGATATTCTATTACATTTTATACAACCATATTGCATGTATTGGCAACATTCTAAAAGAGCAAGGCATCTATTATCAGATCACAGAAAAAAATACCCAAGCAAGAGAATGAAAAATGCCACAGCAATTATGAATAGCGTTAGTAATAGCCAGGTCCTTGTCACAAGACATAATGACATTTTCTTTGGAGACATTGCAATGTATCATGGGGAATGGACAAGATGACCTAATAGATCTTTTCTATCTTTTCTCTCACATAATTATGTCAATCAGCACTATAGAGTCAAAGTGATTTATATCTCTTATTGCTTCCAGACTGCATTATTGTAACCCAATTCTGCTCCACAGATCTAAAAACTACAACTGCAACATCACAGGGTTTGTTTTGTCAGGATGCAATTTCAGCAGGGTTGTAATAAAGGTGTATATGAAATAATATGCTATATGAAATAATAATGGCAGAAATTGCTGTAATAAAGGTGGGACCTGCTATATGAAATAATAATGGCAGAAATTGTTGGACTAACCTTGCCTTAAGTGTTCAGGTGACATAAACTTCTATGTTCAGTGGAATTTTCAATTTTCTTCTCTATGTGTGGGACTGAAGATCTCAGAAGATACCACTTCTCAAGTGTTTTTCTTCAGATTTCATAGGTTTGTCATCTTTCCTGGGTGGAAAACATGAATACAAACACAGATGAGAAGACACAGTCAACATTTTATCTTAATAGTAATAATTTGGAAATGCAGCTATTGTATTTCTTTCTCTATATATGGTGATTCCAGTGGATAATTTGGTTATTGTAAGTTTTGCTATTGTTTAAATATTTCCTAGCAATCGTAAGTTTCATTGCATTTCAATTGGAGTATGTTAAAATACCTCAGCCATAAAGCTCTTTACTCATTCAACTGCAATAAATTTGAAAGGAATTTCCATCAGGATCTGTATTAGTTAATTCCTGCAGTGTTTCCAAAGTTTTTTTAAAATTATGGAATTTATTCTTCCATTTCCAGTTTCAATTAGGAATGGATATAAACTTTTTTAGACTTTTAATGGCTGGAGAAAATTATGGCATGGGGAGCCCTTAATGCCTTTTATTGCATCCATTGCAGCTTTTAGTACACTATATTTTTGTGCAGATAAACTATATCAAGCCTCTTGCAAACTTTCACCATTTTAGTGATGTTTAGGATTCTGAAATGTCAACATTTTGCAGAGAAAGTAGCTGAATCAGGCCAGAGTAACTGTGTTAACTAAAATACACAGCAAGCAAAATAGGAAGTAAGGTATTTGAGGACAAACTATTTCTATGTAGGGAGACTTAAATTCCCGTGAATGTAACCATGACAAAACAAATCCCTCATAATTCCAAAATTTTCCTAAAAGTGACAAAGTATCTGCAAATCTATTATGCAAAGTGAAAGAGTTAATGACAATGCATCTATAAAGTACTTTCCCCCAGTAAGCAATATTTGACCCAATAGAGAAAATAGAGAATATTTGACCCAATAGAGAAAAAATATTTCAATTTTCAATTAGTTTGTGGACAGAATTGTGTCTTCCAATGTTACCATTGGCAGCTGTAAATTATGATATACTGCTAAAATTCTAACTATTTAATTGCATCAGATATTGTAACACTTCTAATACATTTTATTATGTAGGAAAGGGCTTTGTCATCACTACTGACTTTGTAGTACAAAAAAAAAAGAGTCAGAAAAATGTTCATTCCATGGTTTAAGGCATGTGTAATGACAGAGAAAAAATGTGCCCTTTTAAAAACAAACAACATGTTTTCTCAGTTAAAAAAGGAGGAAATATCTTGTTTGCAATAAACAGAGTTTTTTTTCTACAAAACTGAATAATTTCAAGCATGAATGAGTCCTGAAAAGCATTTCCTGTCAGAATTAAATTATGACTATATCTGAAAAGGTGGTTTTTTTGGGGTAGAGTTTTGCTAGGACATCAAAATCACTATGTAGTTTTCTGTATTTTCATATTTTTAGCAATAGGAGAATTAAAGAGTTTTATTTTTCAGAGACACACTAAAATAGTTTTTTACATTTTCTGTTTGCATGCAGCCTTATATATGACAATCTACCAAGAAACACTACAAAATACAAGTGGCCGTTTAGGTGTTTTTTTTTTTGGGGTAGAGTTTTGCTAGGACATCAAAATCACTATGTAGTTTTCTGTATTTTCATATTTTTAGCAATAGGAGAATTAAAGAGTTTTATTTTTCAGAGCCACACTAAAATAGTTTTTTACATTTTCTGTTTGCATGCAGCCTTATATATGACAATCTACCAAGAAACACTACAAAATACAAGTGGCCGTTTTGACAACAGCTTTCTTAGTCAGTGTTGGAGTGGGAGCTTTCAATAATTGAAAATACAGAAATCCTTCTTAGACCAAACCCTATAGCAAGGTCACAATGTCCCTTCTGAAATACTTGGTCCTGACATAATAAAACTAGGGAAGCCAAAGGATAATGCTGGAGGACAACCAAATGTAGGAGTACAAGCCAGGAATACAGATTTCTGGCTATCACAGCAAAGATAAGAGTTACATTACAAATGGCTGCATTACAGCCAGACCCTAAACTCTAGTGCTGAAAATGGAGTTCCCTGAAAACTACATGTCTAAGCAAAAAGAGGGGTTGCAGCTGTTCATATTCCAGCAAGTGCCCTGCTCAGAGATGAGTAAATTCAGTCAGCACCACAAAGGCTTGTCCTTGCCTAAGCTTAAATATGTAGTAGTATGTATGGAGAAGTTCCAGTTTAAGGAACTAAGAACGAAAATGCTGCTTTTGCTCTGCTGCAGTTCAGCAAGCCCTCAGTAGGATATCTAAACCCTTGGTCATGGGAAGCTCTCCTGCACCCAGAAATGCTCTGAGTAGACACAGGACAGTGAGTACAGAGGAAAGAGCAGAAGGAGTGTCAGGCAGTGGTCACAGGAAGAAGTGAGAGGTGAGAAATTTGAGCCTTGAAGATTTCTACTATTGGGGGTGATTGAAATATAAATCAGCTTCCCTCCTCCATCCAGTGATCCCATACCTTGCTTGATGAGTTGGGGCTTGATCATGTTTGCAGTGATGATGAGAACAACAGGTAGCAAAAGGGACAGTGCAGCGAGCACACAATTCTCTAATGGTTATAGCACATTTCTTAAAGCAGAGAGAACTGGATGCCAATCACGTTTTGCTGGACTACTAGTACGGTTTGCACTGGTTATAAAAAAATTTCAGATAGGAGGAATAGAAAAAAACAGCAAACCAGTGGTTACTAATCTCACTGTGACAATCCTATAACTCATGAGCTGTGCCCAGCACCTTGCAGTGCCCAGGACATTTCTGTGGCACCCTGTACCTAAAGCTCATGCCCATGGTACTCACCTCATGCAGTGGTGTGACTGTGTTCAAAATGCCTAAAGGAAATAGTCTGTGGTTTGAAATCAGGTTTAGTCTCTGTGGAAAGCAAAGCCATATTATGCCTGGGGATGGTCTGACATCTGAGAACTGCAGGTGACTGAATTCCAGCATGCAGAATGCTCCCTTCCACTGTTTAACTTCTTGCACACATAGAGCAAGGAATTAAGCTTTGCTGGTTGCAGTATGCCTCATCCATGGATAAACCAAAAGCCAAGGTCAAAGTAGTGAGTGCATATGCAATGAACTGTATGAATTTAGCTGTCTAGGCACTCCATTTTATAAAAAAAAAAGCTCCATTAAAAAAAAAGAAAAACCAACACACTGAAGACCAGTGTGGCTCTGTTTCTAACTGACAAGATATTAAAGGTCTTTGGGTAAAAAAACCCAAAAACCAAAAAACAAACAAACAAAAAATGCCAGTCAAAACCATGACATTTTCAGAGGGATTCTTGGTACTTAACTTTCTTTCATTTCAGAGTTGAGAAAGGTATCATCATTTTGATATTTAGATCTAAATATTTTTACAAATCTGATCCTTTGACACTTACAAATGTTTTTATTGTTGCATATAACACTCAAATCTACAAACATCTTTTGCATTTATGTCTTACTTGACATAATTTTTTCATCAATAAATCAACCCTGAAATGTAATGAGTGTTAAAGTCAAACCTCTGGTTCATTTAATGTCATGGACTCTGTTGAAAATATTGGTCATCTTTCAATAGTCCTAAAGTTTTCTTTAGATCCTCATCGTCTCTATATTTCTATTTAACATTTTGTATGGTGTCTATTTGCTTGTATCTTTGAGAAAACAAAAAGTTTAATCCTCGCTGTACAAAATTTATTATACTTGAAATATATTTAAAGCTGTAGTTTATTAATCTAGGGGAAATAAATTTGTAAACTTGTCATATACTGAGTCTGGCACTTCTAAGTCAAATTTCTGTACTGCTTCATTGGTTTTAGGCAATTCTTCACTTGCCAGGTTTGGTATCAGGCATAGAAGGCTGTATTGAGTCACTGCTCATTTGAGTGTTAAAATTCAATTTACAGTTACACAGATGTTCTGAGATCCTTTGAATTTAATGAGGATGACTCATACAGATGAGTAAAGAGGATGGACTTTGAGTTCTCTAATGCTTTCTGAGATCAATGCATTCCAGCTGAAAATCATTCAGCTCAATCCATGCTATCATATTGAACTGCCCATTATCTTTGTCCTCTTGCCTTGTCTTGCTGCTTAAAATAGGTGTATTTGGGAATGAACTGATTTTAGTGACCAATACCTGACTTGCAATAATGACATGATATTTCCTGCCTTATTTTTTCATTCCGCTACTAATGGCCTGTATCAGTCCTTGAAAAATTTTGTTTTAAGAAGTTATTCTTTTTATAGAGAGGACAGCATATTGTGCCTGTAATGTTACTTTGTTAGTAAAATCAGATTTTTTTCAAATGAGTTTATTATTTAGAAAATAAAAATTAAAAGTAGCTTAAGTAAATCCTATTTTTGCATATGAATTTGAACCACTGTAAAATATAAGGGCAAACACAGAGCATTCACATCAGTGGTGTTGTCTGACATGGTCTGTGACTATCTGTGAAGTATCACTAGACAATCAAGAATGCTACTGCTGAATATGAGTTGTGGGAAGGAGTTGAGAAATTGCATGACAATGATTTACATGAGCAGAGATTAAAAATACTGTAATTATTTGGAAAGCAGAACAATAAAACAAAAAAAAACCCTAAAGTATATAAAATGAAATTAAATGATAAATCTTGAAAGAATTCAGATCAGGACTTTCTGTCTCCCCATCAAATTATGAAGAGACAAAACAAGGATTTAATGAAAACTGAAGAGAAGTTAGAATTAGAAAGGATGCAATTAGGACATAAAATAACCATACTGCTGGAACTCATTGTCTCAGGATGTTTTTGAGACCAAGAATTTCACAAGCAGTGAAGAAGAACCAAGTATCACAAGAATTTTTAGAGCTCTGAAAATTAATACTACAAAGTTTTGGAAAAGAAATTAATGCTTCAGGGTTTAATTCAAATCTTAACTATCATGAAGAAGAAGTGCAAGGATTAGTGTGTACTTTAATCACCCCATGTTAGTCTTGTTCCTCTGGACATCTGGTACTGGTTATTGTCAGAGAGAGCATTTTGGACAAGCTGGACCTTCATGTTTGAAAAAAATAGTAAATCAAATGCCCAGTTTCATAACAGCAGTTTCTGGATGCTGTGAGCTGCCTCAGAGCATCTCCCTCTTCCATGATAAATCTCTCTGCCATGTCCCTCCCCAGGAGGGGACCACTCTGGAGCTGCAAAGGTGCCTTGATAGCAAAGCTGTGTAGTCCTGCTGCCAGGAAAGGCAAATACAGCCAAGGACATGTACAGAAACACCAACCTGTGTATAGAAACACCAAGCTGGACCGTACAAGTAGGAAAAGGGAAAGCAGGGCCAGGTGGATCTCTTTTCCTTCCTTTTCTAAGTGACGTTCTTATTTCAAACATGTTGGTGTATGTGTCTGTAGGTGCATGTTTGGTGCAGGATCAGGGGCTCTGGTATTGGGAACTGGATACAGCCCTGGGAAACAGTTTTATTATAATCAGGTTCTCAAAAAGCAGCTTATATTCCATTCTAATTTTGGCAGGAGGTGTCCTTGGTTCCATAAAGGTATTTCTTGCCTAGCATCTTCAAAGCAATATAAGGTGGGCTGAAAACCATCAACCAAGGCTAAGTCTAAACAAGGCAATTCCAATGACAAGAATGCAGATGACTCCATTATTAAAATATTCTCAGAATGGATTCACTAAGGGGCACCTTCATGTTATATGAATTCAGGTGCTCTTTTCCTGTCTCCAGCTTTACATTACCAGCATTTATTGCAGTCTTATTCTTGCTGGTTTCATTCTGGCTGGTGTCCAAGATAGGCTAAAAATAGGTTTTATCTGGGTGTATTTCAACCTCAGGTTGATGAAGGATATATTGATATTCCAGTTTGTGCCACAACTTATTGTTCCTGTGATGTGATGTGAGAGAGAGAGAGATGGGGAAAAGTGAGAGATTTTTTCCGCCATCTTACATGTGCTGAGAAAACCTTGCTGCTTTTTGTTCTGCCTGGGAGTGCCTCATAACCTGGCTTCCTTGTTATGGTTTCACTGCAAGTGAGGAGAGAATAATTTCTGACATCCAATTGAATTTGTGCTTAGATTTTGAGAAATCTTTGCCAAAAAAAGTGTATAAAACAAGTTCTAAGAATGCAGAAGAAAGCACAGAATATGCCCACCAAGGATGTCATGAGTTTAGATCATTTTACATCATCTTACAGTTGTACCCTCGAGTCTGAACTGAGGGAGAAGCAAAATTGGCTCCAACATGATCAAAGCTCTTGTGAATGATATTTGCATTGATGCAGAGGCTCCATTTGTTGTCCAGAAGCCCAGAATCCTTTTGCTCTTTGAGGAATGGGAGCTTGGAGTTCCCAGCAGTGCTCCTCCTCTTTTCCCTATGGCAAACAAGTACAGCAATGCCACATCAGTGTTCCTATGCTGCTCCTGTGAGATTCCTCTGGTCTTTTTTGCTCTCTCTTCTGTACAATACAAAATACACATGGCTGCTCAGAAAAGGTTTTATTAATCAGGTGCACTAGAATACTGCAGATTGAGTCTCCTTAAAAACTGATATTAAATATGCTTATGCTTTAAAGTCCATGGCATTCTAGATCATGGAGTTAAATAGAAGCCTTAGTTATGGTGGTTTAAGTTAGGATTTCTTAGGCCACTGGAGAGAAAAAGAATACAAAAAAGATAGGTCTGTTATACTAAGTAGGTTGGTAGAGAATTTAGATCTAGTTCATAATCGTGTTTATGAATTTCGTATAGAGTCTGAAGAAAAATGAATTGCAGCTCTATTAGTGGTTGTGTTTATATTTGCTATAAAGAAAAATGCTGCATTGAACAAGAGAAAAAAAATTCACTTGGGAGACAAAGTAAATTTTGTGTTTAATTTTTTTTTGGTGCTACAGAATTTTTATGGTGTAAGCAACCTCTTTTTTTTTCCCCTTGTGACCAAAAGTGATAGTGTTCCAAACTCAGTTTGTTGTTATATTCTCCTGTGTTCTCCTTTTTTTCTAGGTCCTTGACAGTGTGAATCATTCTTGGCTCATATATTCTCAATATCTCAAGCCTGAAAAGTAATGAGTTCAAAAGAACATCAGACGCACTCAGCACATTTCAGAAAGCATTGAGTCTAGCTCAGGGTAGGAACTCACGGTTTTATATTTGCTCTTTTGTGTCTGGATTTCCCTGGGTTTTGTGGCAATTACTGTGAACATATTGGTCTTGGTTCTTACCATACAGAAGCTGGACAGTCACTCTTCAAATACATTGAATGTTTTCAGTCATTTTTCAATGCAACACCTATGCTAACAACTTAACCAGTTCCAGGGCTCAGACACCAGCTGCATACTCATATCATATTTCCCAGCATGACTTTGACCTGAGTCAACAAGTGTCCTCTGAACAATTCCCTGGAGGAAGCACAGACTGGCGACTATTTCCAGTAGGCTGCCTGAAGGCAGCTACACTTTGGAAGCATAGCATGGACGCATCTGGGCCAAGCTGCTGGTCTCAGAGCCAAAGAAAGGGTCCTGACACTGCTAAATTTAGCAGTATAGATGTAACGGGTATGACCAAGAGCATAAAAAGCACTTGGCACACTAATCCTAAGCTAATAGCTTGGACAACCTCTTGGGAAGATTCCAGGAGAAGTACATGCACAGTTTCCTTCAGATTAAAAAAAATAATAATTGCATAATATTTGATAAATTTCCCCCTTCCCATTTATGTGCCTGACCCACTAGCCTGTAAGGTCGGGTTATCTCTTGCTGCTCTCTGTCTGTCCCCATGACTACAGTATTTGAATTTCAGCAGCATGTGCTTTGTGCCTCGCAGAGATGTTAGCTGGGGTCCTGGAGACAGGAGAGCTGCGTCAGCAGGGCACAGTGCCCAGACTGATTAGTTCTGCCATGTTGATGCAGCTATGCTGCTTCCTGTTCCACAGCGAGGACATTTGGAGACATCTGAGATATCTTGCCTTGCATAGACATAAGGACAAACAGGCTGCTACTAAAAAATGCAAATGTGCACAGCGCGGAAAATAAAGTTATACATATCCCAGCTTTACATTTGCACGCACGCTGCTTCTGTTTCAGAGGAGAAAGGGAGAAATGGCTGTTGCACACAGTTCAGCTTGCCTACATCACTGAAATTAATAGCAAAAAATATGGTTTTTATGTACCGTAACGTGGCCATTTGCTTTATCTTACAGTTTCTCACATTGATGCTTGTTAGAGCTCACCTTCCTACCTAGATTTTAGATTACAAGGAAATGGAGGCTCGTGTCTGAAGAAAGCAGCTCATTTTCCATTCTGCAGTGCTTTAAGGTACCCTTAAGTACAGATACTATAATTCTGGTTGAAGATTCTGAGAACTCTGTCTGGAATTTGTGCCCATCAAGCCAGGAGATAAGAACCAGGTTATCTGACCCAGATGAAGCCAATGCACCAGTGGATTTAAATGCTTAGTGTGCAGGTTTGCTACAGCTGTGCTCAAGTCCAGTCATGGCTGGACTACAGGACACTTCTTCGTAGTACTAGAACTCTGAGCTTTCAGTGTATGCCTTGGACCTTTTCTGTGGCTGTTGTTTGACAGAGATGTAATCAATCAGCAGATGTAATCTGAAGAAAGGGAAAAGTGTTTAAACTCCTGTTGTCTCTGGTGTCAAACCTTTAGTGCATTACTTCAAATCCATTGTGGCATCCACAAAATGCTTATTTTTACCTTAAAGTACTTAATTTACCTTATCTGTTTTTTATAATTTAAGGTGGTGACTGGCTGATTTCTTGTGGTCATTTCACTGCAATTTAAAAGGTTTCTGTAGAACTTGAGAGTATTTTTCTCCCCTCTTTTATCTAGAATTCAGACACAATTCTTGGGCATTTGTCACAAGTAAGGGCACTGAAACCATGTGCACTGGGAATTAGGAGAAGGAGGGGTACAAAAAAGGAGGACATCAGATACCAATCATGTGGAAACTACCTTTGTTGGCAGTTGATCATGTTAGAAGATTTTCTTCTTCTTCAGACACTTATTCTCACCTTCACAGGATATTTCTTGCCAAACCAGATGCTATTCTAATTATAACAATTTTTTACTGTTTTTTCTTTGCACTAAAAACTATTACTAGATACGTTTACTACGAAAACCTGGTAACCTTGCTTCAAGTTTCGTGTTTTTAAACTAAGATAATTGATTTTTCTTTCCAGCCCATTTCTAGCCACAGGTTTCTGTCTGCCTGTTTACTCCTAAAGTGTGTCCAGCTTAACTGATCCTTCAAGTTATAACAGGCTCAGATATCCCCAGATGGACACTCTACTGCCATGCTTGAAGAAAATTTTGACTTGACTCTTTTTCCCAAAGCGATGAGGTAGTCAGAGGATGACCTGCAACCAGGATTATTGGGCTGTGCTTCTGAGTTGCTCTCGCTTTACTTTTGAATCTTGCTTGTTTTTCTCATCTGTTATCATCTGCTCCTTAAAATAAACTCAGGACCATCAGACCATGTAGTGACTCAGATTTATGATACACGATGAGTTCCATTCCACTCGGATAGCTGAGCACAGCTGGAACAATGCAATGGGACTAGACATGTTTGTGAGTGTTTGCGGAAGGAGAATTGTTTCTAAAATGGAGGAAGAAGCTATATTATACTGCAGATGGCTTGTCAGAATTAATTTTTAGAGTATCTGTCAAAAGTCTCACATTATTTCATATAACCTAGGGAAATAGCAAGAGTGGGAGAGGCGTAAAAAATACTTCAAATTGGCTAGTCCTAGTATTGCAGATCCAGCATAAAGTTATATTGTAGTCCCTCATCCTGAGACTTCAGATAATCCCATTAACCTCCAAACTGTTTCTGTCTCTGGAATTTTCATTTGAGATAACCTGCACTGAGATTTTACAGTTCACTGATTATTAGAAGTCAGGGCTGTTACAATATTACATTTGAGTGAGATAACTTGATTTGCAGCATATGCTAGGTATACCCCCAAAGCACTGTCCTGATTCCAGGAGTGAGATTAAGGTACTAAGGGCTGCTGAAGCTTTTATTAAATGAACAGGGCCGGAAATGAATTCATCTGTTTGCTGTATGTAGGCACAGTTTAGCTATTAAAAAATCTAAACCAACAGAGTAAGATTCTGATCTTAATTAAAATGGAGTAAATCCAAAGCAGCTTCAGCACACAAATAAACAGTATGAATGTACATTTCTATTAACTGAGATGAGAATCTGACTTAGTAATTATAAATTTACTTCAACATTTGCTCTAATATTTGCTGTTGTCTGTAGCTTTTTTTTTCAAGAATGTACTCTGTTGTGAATCACTCACCATGAGATCTCACTCCTTAGAGACATTTTCCCAGAGAGCTTTTTCTTTATTCTTGCAATGAGTAAGTGGGAAACCCCAAGGTGAGCGTACTGAGCATATGTTTCCCCCCCAGGGAAATGTGTAACCATCAGAATGGCTGAGATCTGAATATCTGAACCATTAGATAAAATCATTTAAAGAAGAAAAAAAAATCTTAAAAAATCTTTGTCCATCCTCACACTTAACGTATTTTTGCTTCCTTTAGTTAGGGGGCATTATATTCCTTCAGCACTTTTAGGCTGGCAGCAGGCTATGTTATAAAGGTAATGTGACTATGCTGCACAGTGGAGCTGGATGGATTGGCATGAAACATAAACCTATCAAAAGAGAAAATCAAGCAGCCTGATAGCTCTGCTGTCAAGGCACATTTATCTTTCATTGCAGCATTGGCGGTCCCACTGCCTGGGATTAAAAAGCTAAAATTCTGTTATGATTATTGCAATAATCTTGAGTTAGTGTGAAAATTTTCCATTAAAATTTCTTTTCAATAAAAACTGCATTTTGAAAACTCACATATGTGTCTCTTTACACCATGCCCAGGTGTTTGAGAAATATCTTCAGTGTTTCTCAAATACCCCTATCAACATTTGGAAATGTTGATAGGGGTATTTGAGAAACACTGAAGATATTGAGTGTTTCTCAAATACCCCTATCATGATTTCCAAAACTCCTCATTTACCTTCACATTAGTGTATCAACAGTGGTTTTACTTGTCTTGACTTGCACACCACAATGACATAGACATTGCTCTCCAAATTTGCCCTAAGGAACCTTCCCTCTGGCTTCCTCATTTTATATACAAACTCTGGGCTTTTCACTTTGCTAGAATATCTAGATGACATGTTTTCCATCAGCATTTAAGGATTTTCTAAAGGAATTGGTTCAAGCTCTTTTTATATGGATAGCTTAAATTTCTCTCAACCCTCAAGAAATGCTTTTAAATAACCAACAAACACCCATCACTTCCCTAGAACTGACATGACAACACTGGGCTAGGGCTCAAGAACAAAGTCATGGCTCTTCTAATAATGCTGCAGATTTGCAAAAATATGTCAAGCCCATGAATAAAAATCAGATCCAAATGTCAAATATCTTTAAAGAAATATCCTTTCTTCCATCTCTTCAGGCTTATATATTACTTAAACTCCCAGTATAAGTTCTAGTGTGATAAAAGTGGGGATTGAGGACCAAAGCAAAGTGATTTTAGAGGACACGTGGGAACACTCCAGATGCGTATAAACCATTGGTGTGACACTGATACACTGGTACCATCTAGCTGTTGGTTTGTTGTTGTGGACACCACACGTTCTCCTGTTATTTCCAAAACTCTTCATTTACCTTCACATTAGTGTATCAACAGTGGTTTTACTTGTCTTGACTTGCACACCACAATGACATAGACATTGCTCTCCAAATTTGCCCTAAGGAACCTTCCTCCGGCTTCCTCATTTACACACAAACTCTGGGCTTTTCACTTTGCTAGAATGCCTTGAGGGTTGACACTATCTAGATGACATGTTTTCCATCAGCATTTAAGGATTTTCTAAAGGAATTGGTTCAAGCTCTTTTTATATGGATAGCTTAAATTTCTCTCAACCCTCAAGAAATGCTTTTAAATAACCAACAAACACCCATCACTTCCCTAGAACTGACATGACAACACTGGGCCAGGGCTCAAGAACAAAGTCATGGCTCTTCTAATAATGCTGCAGATTTGCAAAAATATGTCAAGCCCATGAATAAAAATCAGATCCAAATGTCAAATATCTTTAAAGAAATATCCTTTCTTCCATCTCTTCAGGCTTATATATTACTTAAACTCCCAGTATAAGTTCTAGTGTGATAAAAGTGGGGATTGAGGACCAAAGCAAAGTGATTTTAGAGGACACGTGGGAACACTCCAGATGCGTATAAACCATTGGTGTGACACTGATACACTGGTACCATCTAGCTGTTGGTTTGTTGTTGTGGACACCACACGTTCTCCTGTTCTGCAGAAGTCAAAGTCACTAGCAGGGACACCTGGTCAATGGAAAGGCTGTTTATATTACCTGCAGAACAAACCTGAAGGAAAGTAGATCAGCAATTCGTTACTATTATTCCATTTTTCCTCAAGTGTTAAGCCAAAGTGATTTTAGAGGACACGTGGAAACACTCCAGATGTGTATAAACCATTGGTGTGACACTGATACACTGGTACCATCTAGCTGTTGGTTTGTTGTTGTGGACACCACACGTTCTCCTATTCTGCAGAAGTCAAAGTCACTAGCAGGGACACCTGGTCAGTGGAAAGGCTGTTTATATTACCTGTAGAACAAACCTGAAGGAAACAAAGTACATCAGCAATTCGTTGCTATTATTCCATTTTTCCTCAAGTGTTAAGAATTGAGGCGTAAGAGAAGAGCATTTTCTTCTGCAACATATTGCCTCACCTTGAGTCCAGTACCGGGCAGGCCGTTAGAGTATCTATAAGTAAGAATTTTGCGTTGATAAAATAAAGTTTCCACTAATATTTTTTCTAAAGATTTTCTAACCAGCAACTCTCTTTTCCTAAAGTGCTGAATATTTTAAAGCATTCTGTGCATATTTAATTTCCTCTCCTGGAACACATGCTGGCAGTCCATTGTGGTGTCCTAGGAGGATATAATTGAACATTAAAATACGGACTGCTTTCTAGGCAAGCTTAATGTACAGTGAAATGTACAGTGGATCATAATGTTTTGTACTTAACCCCATGCCAGGACAAATTTCAAGATCCATCACTTAAAGGCATGCTTATGTAGACCTGCCTACTAACACAGAAGTTGTAATGCAGTTTGGTCAGTTAATGACTTAGGAGATTATGAATTTTGAGTTGGTGTCATACATCCTGTTTCATAACTGGTGTATTTCTAAACTGAAAAAACCAAAACACCAAGAAAAGGAAAATCAATAGATTATTGTAATAAAAAACAAACACACAAACAAAAAAACCCAAAAAACAAACAAACAAATAATAACCAAAACAAAAACAAACTAAAACCCCAACCAAACCCAAAACCAAAAAACCCAGCCATTTTTCCTCAACATTCCTTGGCAACTCTGTGATATATCAAGGCTAATAAAGGAGACAGAAGACCTGGTGCGGACAGAAAAGCGTGGGTTTGGGAGATGGAGCTAGAAATTTCTCTTTAATTTATCAAATCTCAGTTTACTCTTTTCAGAGTCTCATTTTAAAAGCCAAAGATCATATCTGCTTTTCATCCACAGCAGGATTTCAATTGCTTCTGTTGCCTTCTGAACCTAACAGAAAGCTTGAGTTTGAGTCCTGGAAATAAGCACTAGATAACAATTCTGAGCAGTTTTTTCTAAACGTACTCACATCTGTGTATTTGTTATATGTCATTAAGAACCTAGTTAGGTGAGAGATATACTATTCCCCTGCAGTGTCTGCCATCCACATTAATAAATGTATGGTTAGGCATGAGCAATGTCTCAGATTTTCAGCTGGTATATATGCAGTGGTGTAGCTGCATGGATTCCAGTGAAATTGTTAAAATTTATATCAGCTGACAAACCGAACATAACATTCCATACTTTATAAACACCTCCACATATCTTGATTTTGGATGGGCCCTTTAAAATAAAGTGCATACTGATGAAAGTGTACAAACCTTATCAGCCTTAGTATTTCTGTTTCTATGACCCTCATATTTTTATTATTACCTGCAAATAATTTTGGGTGTGAGTATTTTAAGTTGTTATCAAAGTAATGAAGAAAAGTGACCTAAAATCTATATCTACCTACTGTCCAGTCTTCTTGGTGATAAGCTACAACAAGACAGGTGGCAATTTCAAGAAAAAGAAGTGGCGAAGACCAAGAACAGTAGTTGAATTTAAATTTTGCCACCTAATCATAAGGCCTCTATTATTATCCCTTAAACATATCTCGGTGTAAAAAAAAAACCAAACAAAAATCCCAACAACTTGGTTGGCCTCTACCTTTCTAGAGTTAGAATAGATTTCTTCTATATTGCCCTTTTTTGCACAATAGATGGAGACAATACTAAATTGGGAAGAGCTGTTGAGCCCATTCAAGGCAGAGGGGCCTCACAAAGAGACCTTTTCAATCCAGACAATGGGCAATGACCATACGAAGTTTAGGATTCTGTATCTGCAGTGAGGTGACCCTGGATGTATGGACAGACTGGGGAATGAGATGCTGGAGAGCAGTGCTGGGAAAAAGGACTGGTCAGCAAAAGTTGAACACAAGGCAGCAGTGCCCCGGCAGCCAGGAGGGCCAACCCTGTCCTGGGGACATCAGACACAGCATGGCCAGCTGGGCAAGGGAGGGGATTGAGGGGATTATCCTGCTCTGCTCTGCACTGGGGTGGCCTCACCTCCAGTGCTGGGACAGTTTCGGATGACACAATACACAAAATACATTTAGCTATTAGAGAGAATCCAAAGAAGGGCTATGAAGATGGTGAAGAGCCCTGAGGGGAAGCTGTGTGAGGAGTGACTGAGGCCATTGGCCTGTTCAGCCTGGAGAGGAGGAGGCTGAGGGGAGGCCTCACTTGAGTCACAGCTTCCTCATGAGGGGAGGAGGAGGGGCAGGCACTGATCTCTGCTCTGTGGTGACAGTGACAGGACCTGAGGGAATGGCCTGAATTTGAATTTAGGTTGGATATCAGCAAAAGGTTCTTTACCCAGAGGGTGGTTGCATAATAGAGCAGGTTTTCCCAGAGAACTGGTCACAGCAGCAAGCCTGGGAGAGTTTAGGAAGCATTTGGAAAATTCTCTCAAGCACATGGTGTAGTTCTAGGGTCTGCCCTGTGCCAGGTCAGGAGCTGAACTTGGATATCTTTGTGGGTCCCTTCAAACTCAGGATATTCTCTGACTCTATGATTCTGGTTTTCTATACTCTCACCCCTGGAAGCACTTCAGAATTGTACTGACTTTTCTTCCCCTGACAGATTTGTTACAACTGACCTTTCCATTATTCCTTTGTAGCTTTTATCTGATCTCAGTTTGCATGAATGGCCACTGAGGCTACTCAAAGAAGGCAGTCCATCATATGTATAAACAATCCACCTGGTCCTTGCAGAGAAACAGTTGTGAACTCTGAGACAGCCTTGGGAACAGTTGCAGTTCCAAAGCTGTGATCACTCTGTGCTAAATGTTATCATACATACTTGCAACAATTTTCTTATGCTGGGAATAGACATTATCAAGGATGGATCCTGAATAATGCATATGAGATAGGTTTTGGGGAGCACTGCTGGTAGAACCTTTGTCCTCTGACTTAAGTCACATAACAGCTTTCCTTTTAACTGTTAAATTTCATATAATACCCTCCAGAATAGATGCTGTGTGCAGTATTGTAAGATAATTCCTTATTTGCAGCAGAGACAGCCTTCTCTAGCAATTTCTAGTTGATGTATCCATTATATAGTTGAGTGCAGTTTTTCTTTTAAGAGTCAATACATTTCTTATGCAGCATTCAAGCCTCTCTCTGGATGTTGAGTTCATGTTTTCCAGGGAATCTCCTTTCTGAATGACTGTATATAAGCTTCATAGTAACTGCATGAGAATATAATCTAGACTCTTATTCTCTTCTTCAGACCACCTTCTTCTTCACGGGAAGAGTTTTTCAGGGATTGATTTTAAGATGTTGATATACTGAACTATTATTAATATTCTATTAGTAGTTAACATATCTTTGTACCCAATTATAAAGTTTGTCTCAATTTTCATGCTATTACTATGACAAGTTCTGATTTTCATTTCTCGCTCAAGACTTAATTCTACAAGAACCTGATTGCTTTGATCTGAGACACTGAGGCATGTAAATAGCAGCCCAGCTTAGGTATGTAAGTGTATCATTAAAAAATACTGGATACTTGCATATTTAAGCTGAAAGAAAACTCTAGTTAATCAGCTTGGAACATCCAAGTCTGAGTTCTGCCACACTTGAGAGATGTTCATAGAATCATAGCATCAGCAGAAAAGTAGAAAATGTGATGTTCAAAGAAGTGAAGAAATGTCTGCTCAAAAAGATATCTCTGCTTCAAAGACATAAGACTGATACAAAAAATAGGACAATAAAGTGTTCTCCATTTCCATAGGGGAGGAAAGAAAAGGCTTAAAATTTTAGAAAGATTTCATTCAGAAAATCTTTTTATATGAGAGATAGTGCATCACTATAATTGTCTTGGCAGCCTGTGGAATTTCAGTTAAAGAAGGATTTTAAGATACAAGTTATAGAATTATCAGATAAAAATGACTGAGGTATGACCGACTGATGCTGGGCTGGGACAGCATGATAAATTAGGTAATCTCTGAAATCTTTTCAGAACTTATTTTTCATATTTTTCTCTGAGACAATTTGAAGAAACAAAGTTAGATGCCTGCATTGTTTAATCCATCTGCCTTCATCCTCCTCTGTAATAGAGGATATAAGCATTTGCCCAGCCACTGAGGCATGCTGTGGGGGAAAATGCAAGGACTTTTAGCCAGTCAGATGCAATGGCTCAGCAAAAGGTTCTTTACCCAGAGGGTGGTTGCATAATAGAGCAGGTTTTCCCAGAGAACTGGTCACAGCAGCAAGCCTGGGAGAGTTTAGGAAGCATTTGGAAAATTCTCTCAAGCACATGGTGTAGTTCTAGGGTCTGCCCTGTGCCAGGTCAGGAGTTGAACTTGGATATCTTTGTGGGTCCTTTCAAACTCAGGATATTCTCTGACTCTATGATTCTGGTTTTCTATACTCTCACCCCTGGAAGCACTTCAGAATTGTACTGACTTTTCTTCCCCTGACAGATTTGTTACAACTGACCTTTCCATTATTCCTTTGTAGCTTTTATCTGATCTCAGTTTGCATGAATGGCCACTGAGGCTACTCAAAGAAGGCAGTCCATCATATGTATAAACAATCCACCTGGTCCTTGCAGAGAAACAGTTGTGAACTCTGAGACAGCCTTGGGAACAGTTGCAGTTCCAAAGCTGTGATCACTCTGTGCTAAATGTTATCATACATACTTGCAACAATTTTCTTATGCTGGGAATAGACATTATCAAGGATGGATTCTGAATAATGCATATGAGATAGGTTTTGGGGAGCACTGCTGGTAGAACCTTTGTCCTCTGACTTAAGTCACATAACAGCTTTCCTTTTAACTGTTAAATTTCATATCATACCCTCCAGAATAAATGCTGTGTGCAGTATTGTAAGATAATTCCTTATTTGCAGCAGAGACAGCCTTCTCTAGCAATTTCTAGTTGATGTATCCATTATATAGTTGAGTGCAGTTTTTCTTTTAAGAGTCAATACATTTCTTATGCAGCATTCAAGCCTCTCTCTGGATGTTGAATTCATGTTTTCCAGGGAAACTCCTTTCTGAATGACTGTATATAAGCTTTATAGTAACTGCATGAGAATATAATCTAGACTCTTATTCTCTTCTTCAGACCACCTTCTTCTTCACGGGAAGAGTTTTTCAGGGATTGATTTTAAGATGTTGATATACTGAACTATTATTAATATTCTATTAGTAGTTAACATATCTTTGTACCCAATTATAAAGTTTGTCTCAATTTTCATGCTATTACTATGACAAGTTCTGATTTTCATTTCTCGCTCAAGACTTAATTCTACAAGAACCTGATTGCTTTGATCTGAGACACTGAGGCATGTAAATAGCAGCCCAGCTTAGGTATGTAAGTGTATCATTAAAAAATACTGGATACTTGCATATTTAAGCTGAAAGAAAACTCTAGTTAATCAGCTTGGAACATCCAAGTCTGAGTTCTGCCACACTTGAGAGATGTTCATAGAATCATAGCATCAGCAGAAAAGTAGAAAATGTGATGTTCAAAGAAGTGAAGAAATGTCTGCTCAAAAAGATATCTCTGCTTCAAAGACATAAGACTGATACAAAAAATAGGACAATAAAGTGTTCTCCATTTCCATAGGGGAGGAAAGAAAAGGCTTAAAATTTTAGAAAGATTTCATTCAGAAAATCTTTTTATATGAGAGATAGTGCATCACTATAATTGTCTTGGCAGCCTGTGGAATTTCAGTTAAAGAAGGATTTTAAGATACAAGTTATAGAATTATCAGATAAAAATGACTGAGGTATGACCAACTGATGCTGGGCTGGGACAGCATGATAAATTAGGTAATCTCTGAAATCTTTTCAGAACTTATTTTTCATATTTTTCTCTGAGACAATTTGAAGAAACAAAGTTAGATGCCTGCATTGTTTAATCCATCTGCCTTCATCCTCCTCTGTAATAGAGGATATAAGCATTTGCCCAGCCACTGAGGCATGCTGTGGGGGAAAATGCAAGGACTTTTAGCCAGTCAGATGCAATGGCACTAAGTAGGGAGCTAGAAAAGATAGATAGCACAGGCTAAAAAACTTCAGTAGATTTGGCCAGAGTGCTTGGACTGGAACTGTGTTATCAGCATCCCTTGGGCTGCCAAGTTTTCAGTGACAGCAGAATTTAAACACTAATTTCATTGACTGCTGATTCAGTTCTATGTGAATTGAATAGGCAGTTTCTAGATCAAGAAGCAAACCTGCAAGGTCCTAATTCTACAATTGCCCACACATGAAGCTTAATCTACTTGACTAGGACTGTTAAATGTGCCTATTCTGATATACAAAGAAAATGATGGATGCAATCAAAAGCTTCTCTGGATTGTACAGAAAGCTTCCTGTAAGTAATTAAGTGATGGTTTTTGATCCACAAAAACTGGTTTACTTGCCTCGTTAAGAAAAATAGGAAAAAACCTACAAATGCCCTCCAAACTCACAGAAAACCATAACAGTATACGTGATGGAGCAGACATGTGTGGATGTATTTTGGAGTAAGTTACTGCACCTTCACATACACTGCACCACTGGACGTTTCAAATACTTGCTTTATATAATGCTATCTGTTAAAGCTCCATTTTCTCATATCTTTCGGTAGTTGGCATGTAAAATAAGACACCTGTTTCTTCACTCACAACATTAACTTGTCAAAATTCAGAGGTTTTTCTCTGTTAAAATACTTGCAGCTGATAAACTGTGTAGACTCCATGTTGTTTGATAATGGGCTTATTTGGTCAGGCATTTGAATACATCTGTTCGCATTAAATGGATGAACTGTGAAATTTATCTGTCCTTTATGGGACATCTAAAATTTAGACAGCTATGTTTGAATGAGTCACTGATAGCCAAGGGAGAAAAATTAGGGCGGTCAATGCAGTGTTCAGCTCATCCTAAAACAGGTCAGATGATATTATCTGTCTCATTGAAAAGCTCATATTGTATTTTTGAAGAAGTACAGCCATGAAGTTGTGTATATGTTTCAAAATTGTCATCAAAAGGCATAATATGTAAATAAAAAATGTTTTGTATAAGAAGTTGCCAGATTTTAACTGTCTTTTGAAGTATTTGGACAGGGTATATTGTGTAAAAGCAGCACACTGATGTTTCTGAACTTAGACCATTAAGGTAAAAAAAAAGAAAAACTTGTAATTTTTACGCACAGATGGCCTGAATCCAAAATTCAGGACAGGTAGTTGTTAATGGGCACATTTAAAAACAAGTCAATTTTGGTCCCAGTGCTTAATGTAAGTATTTAGAGATGGGAGAGATGAAAGAGGGTTTGCTTTAATGAGGGTCTTGTGTGGGAAACATCAACTACAGAAACATACTACTGGGAAACATCAACTAGCAGAAATGCTTCCAGGTTCTGAAAGGGTTAAAACATTATTCTTCCTTCAATTCCCAGCTCATCACAAGGCAGTCCCTATCAATTGTATCCTTGCATGTACCAATTTCTGACAGCTATTACAGTGTTTTTGAAAGCCAAAGAGAAGAAGGTCTGAGTAAAAGGGTTGATCACTTTTCTATAACATCTGTAGGATGTTGATATTTTTTGCTACAGAATAATTTTTTCCTTGTGAAATAAGACAAAATGAACTCATAGCATTTATAGAATAAAACACTAAAAACTAAGATGGGTGCTTCAAGCAAGCCTGGGGAAATAATGGTACAGACTTTCAAATTCAGTTTGATAAATTTAGAATGTAGATGATATCAACAATGTTGACCTTAGGATCTCAATTTTATGCTTTACTTAACATTTATAACACACTGACAGTTAATCTATATTGTAACTTTTTTTTTTTGTACAATAAAAACCCTTTATATTTTGTAGGTTGCCTTGCTTGATGAAGTAAGAAAGAGCAGCTGTTTTTTGATATCTTTTAAGATTAGGCCAGTATTTAAGTGAATAGATAAAATTTGAGTTATGTAATAATCCAAATGTAAAAACCCAGTTTAGAAAATTAGGAATTCCCTATTTACTTTTGCCTTTTTTAAGATACACACATTAGGTTTTGAGGTTAGGAGCTCTTATGTGAAAAATTCAATTCTATATTTAAAACATTTTAATTATGGAATTTGTAATAGGTACATGTCATTACTAAGTATATAATATTAGGGTCATTATGATATATAATTATGATATTGTTAGTGTATCTAGATTCTAAAAATATACATTCTAGAAATAAGATTGAGATTGAGTAATTACACAGGAAGTTAATATACTGTCTATATTAATAAGTGGTATTTACTTGTAAAAATAAGAGTCGGTTTCAGTAAATGGTAGTTTCAATATAAAAGTATGTGTATTTTAATTGTCATTATTATTGTTGCTAATAATAAGTTGCTTGAAGACATTCTATCTAGTCTAGTGATGGTCATTGTGTCATGACTCAACATGTCTTTTTCAACATCTCTTTTCCTTCTTTTCTCCAGTGTAATAATTTCTGTTTAGATCCACTGCCTAGTCTCAGCCTCTTAAACTTAACTAGTCTCAGTTCTGACAATTAAAAATTTCAAAGACTAGGTACATAATCCCATTTACAGTTATTTTAAATTTAATTTTTTTCGTGTTATGAGAAATTGTGAAGATTTTTTTTGCTCTCTCATGGGGCATGAAGCCATAGGCAATATCCAAACTACCATGTCTCTGCTGATAGTGCGAAGACCATTTGCTGCCAAAGGTATCTTGTGCTGCCAACACTAACTTCAAATGTCTGTAGTAGAGGGTGTAGTCAACACTCAGCTGCTCTTCTATGCTCAGTCAGAACACGTAAATGTATTGCTTTGCTCTGAACCCAGCTCTGTGTAATTAGTTTTTGCACCCTTTACTTATGGATCCCTAAATCACATGGAAATTTCAAACAAAAGTATGGCAGTGTATGTGCAGTGAATCCAGTCTAATCTCCATGTGTGGCAAAAGAAGGCTGTACTGTGTGCAGATCAGGACTCTTTCAGCTTCATCATTCCAAGCTCTGGCATGTCAATTAGGTCTAGTGTGGAACAAACCTCACAGAGCTTTTTCCAAATAGGCAGTGGTAATTTCCCTCAGTCTTTCAGACATCCAAAAATCTCTGAAAAAATGTGCTGAACCTGTCATTACTAACAGAAGGATGAGAAAGTGTAAAATCTCCTTACTGCTCCTGACTTCCTTCCCCCGAAGCAGCCTGGCAGACACTCACCCTACAAGTAACAGAATTTGCAAAGTGAACCCTTGTTTCTGCTTTGTTAAGCAATAATTTTTCTTCTGTATAACCACAGTTCAGAATCTCATCTGAAAAATACTAAACTTCATGATTTTGTGGTTGAATACAAAGTTCAAAATATGAAGTGAATGTAACTAACCTCATGATAGCTGCTAGCATCCTTTGGCAATCTGAGGAAGTATTATGGGGGCTGGCAAAGTGATTTAATAAAACATTGACTAATAAGGTCAATGACATCTAAAATGGTAATATAGATAATTGTAATTTTGTGGCTCTTTTAACGCAAAATATTAAAGTATTTTTTTTGATACAGGCAGAAGCAGGTCTTGTCCTTGGAAAAAGACAGCTGGTTGCCACAAATGATTGTTACACTGAAGATGAAAAAGTTCAAACTGACCTTCTTCCTATGCTTTTAAAACCATGTGTGTTCTTATGTGGTACATAGAGCCTGGTGTAGCAGACACTGAGTCAATGAAATAATTCCCATTGATTTCAAGGTGTGTTGGATTGGACTGATGCCAGAAAGAGAGTGGATGCATTTTCTCTAGAAGTGATAGTCTCATCTGCTTTCATATGCACCAAATTCCTAATACCCTCCCCCATTTTTGTGGGGAAACAAAACCAAACCTACCTACCAAAATCTTCCTTTCTTTGTTCACAAATTCTGTCAACTTTAGTGTAAAAAATTAGTGGTTTAGTGTACTTTTGTTCAAAAATCTATGTCTCCCTGCAAACAGTTTGGTATAAAAAGTGACATTCTAGCATAATGAGAGGGATACTCTGCTGACCACCATGGACAAGCCCATGGGAAGGGCATGGTTCCAGCATTCATGCACCAGTACAAGCTCTGGCACATCTTTTAGAGCTAATGTTTGACAAATGGCATGCAGCTTTGTCCGTTTACTGTCACTTGCAATAAAAATTCATGTTGGATTATATCTCTGTGCTGTAAACAGGATGAAATGTAGCTACTTATAACTTAGCAGCTGGTTTGTGACTTTGTTTCCTTTCTCATAGGAAGTATTCATATTTTCAAAGAGCAACTAGTGAGTTGTGGACAAGGATTAAGTAATTTTTTTTGTCCTGTACTGGGAATCACTAAGTAAAGACTTAGGTCACTTTTGTAACTCTACAATTTCATCTGTATCACTCTGTTCTATCTTTCTTCTCGCTGTCATTATATAGAAAACTAACTTATCACAGCTTGTCCTTTTTAAAGGCTGAGCCTCGTGATACAGTTTTTAATTTTGATAACACTGTGAGATCCTGAGTCTTACCATCAAATAATGAATACAAAAGGGTTTGGGATATTGATAAGCAGAGTCCTATATAGATATAAATAATTTGCTTCATTCAATGTGCCTTTGAAGTCCTTTTTTGTTTGCATTCAAGAAACCCTTATGGGCTCTAGGACAAATTAGGACCCTGTCTTCATCCCTTCCTTACTGGGTACTTTCTTTAAGCCTGTAATTAGCTGCAGATGAAACTGTATCTATTTAAGTGTTTAAACATTTGATTGCCCCTAGAAACATGTCTAAATCATGGTCATTTTTCTCTTCTCTCTGCAGGTTTAGTCCCTGGCCCAAAAGTAATTTAGGTCATTCCTGTGTCACCAAAAGCAGAAGGAGATGCCTATTCACTGCATTTTTCACAATAGGGCAGGGGTGGTACAGTCCTCTTCTTGTAACTGTAGACATTTTTATGGCATAGCATTACTCAGTGTTTGTATACTTTTTAAGCCCAGAGGAGACAAGTAGTTTTGCAAGCTTATAACTGGATTTACTGTAACATCAAGACATGCAAGACAGAGGGGAAATCTGTACTAAGACTGCAGCTATGGATTTTCTCAAGAAAAGGAAAAAAAAAACCTAAACATCTAGAATGTTTGTTTCAAAGGGCATCAACTGTGAAAAGCAGGACTCTCCCCACAGTGTTAGAAAGGGTGGGCAGTGAAGGAAGACCAAGGTGGTTGCTACTGTTGAGGGATTCTCAGGTGTAAGGATCCAGGTGTTATTCAAATAAAATCAACTGCTGGCAGAGATGCAAAATCACTCACTAATAAGAATGGATTGAGCACTGCCTGGGGGTGCTGACAGAAGCTCAAAGGAGATGCTCTCCTACACACTACATTTGTCTTACATAAAGGCTGGATTTTTGATTCACTGAGGTTGAATTTGGATGATCTGCTTCCATTATCACTTATCCTACTAACACAGCCCATTGATTTTACTACCACCTCTGCTCTCTCTCATCCTCCTGCATCTGTGTTCCAGGAAACCAGTCTTACAGCTGCTGACTCCAGAAGTGCTGGCCAGCCACAACCCACGCTCCTCTCACACAGCCTCACAGCTCAGCAGCACTTACCTGCTGCAGCAGCATGGTTCTGAGCCTGCTAAAATCCTTTACAGCCAGCCAGGACACTACACATCTATGTTGTCCAGCTGTCAAAGGCCTCTGGCAGGCTAAAGTACCCCAACAGTTATTACTGTGATAAACACAACTACTTAGAATATGCACCAAAATGCCAACCAAAATGTTTTGCAGTATGTCAAAAAGATAAATGACAGGTTTTTCTTTCATATGGTCTATCCCTAATATATAGAAGCTTCTATATGAACATTGCATATATTCACAGTATACACATAAAACATACATATATCTACTCAGATATTTGTTCCCAACACCAAATCCAGAGACATGTTCTGGCAACATGCAGCGCCAGAAAGATTGCCTGCCTGACTGCTCTTTAACAGGAATCCTTCCTATATTAATTGTAGATGGATTAATTGTACATGGATTTCCCTCCCTGCTGTGTCTATGCACTTTTATACATATAACATATATATATGTATCTTACAGTCCGGAGTTCACCGTGACCCCTTCATTCAGCTTGGCCTGAGGGCATTTGGTTTCCTGCCGTCAGGATGACCCCAAGAGTCCTTTTTTTCCAGCCCAATGGTTGAAGAAAGAGTTGGAGTTCCTTGGCTCTGGTTTTCAAGGTTGTTTATTATCTAAATAATAAACTTATAATAATAAATAAATAATAAACTTATCTCTTATCTAAAACATTCTTTTTCTGACCCGAAAAGGTCTGTTCAGCAGGTCTGTCTGAGGCACACTGCACTGCCCTGAGGCAGTGCTATCTCTTTATACTAAAAACTACTTGTACTTTATTTACCATTATTTTCCAATACCTATCACCTATGTTAAACCGTCTGCTTCTACTCTAAACCAATCCAAGAGTGCCAACATCACACAGAAGATGGAGACTAGGAAGAAGAAGGAAGAAGGACAAGACAACGCCCAAATGCCTCCATCTTGCCTCCTACACCCCTATAGTAAAATCCCCAAAATTCCACTTTTCACTCTGTGATAAATTCACTATCAGTCTATTTAAACTTTTGTGACTTGTAATTCTTCATACAAAGTTGGTAATTTGCTCCATGGGTTAAAATCAAAATCCCAAGTGTCTTTGGCTTCCTGCCAGGATTCCCCAGCCCCCTGCCAGGGACTCAAGCCATCCAGGGCACCCAGAGGGATGTTCTGGGTTCTGACACGAGGGAGCTGGTGAAATAAGGGACAGAAATTATGGTTCTACCCAGAGAATGAAAACTTTAATAACAAAATGTGGAAACCCTAGGGTACACCGGGCAAGATTCAAAGGCCTGTGGGCATGGCAAATGCAGCCAGGTATGGGGATCTTTGAGGGCAAAGGTCCAATCACAAACATGAGCTCAGAACACAACCTTATATGTACCAGGTACCAAACCAACTGAGAACAAGAACCAGAAACCTGACCAAATATAGGATATTTCTATCAGCATACTACTAATTCCCATGACTCCACTCTTCTCACCATGGCCTGGTTAGGTGTCTCCCTTGAGTATGCTGTTTCCATGGCCTGAGGCCAGTGCTTTCTGTAAGTGCTACTGAGGCTAAAGTCCCAGCTGGATGTGATTCCATAGATATATATATATATGTGTACATGTATACATGTATATATATATATGTGTGTGTGTGTGTATAAATAAATAAATTAGTGTCTCTCTGTGCATTTTACATATAATTTATTAAAAAGCCAGTATAATTTTATAGTATAAAATTGAATCTGAATAAATACAAAGCTTCTTTCTCAAATAGAGAACAGCAACCTGCCTTTGAAATGGGAATATCCTTTCCATGCAATTTCTCTGCCCATGTGAAACAACAAATCAAGAGTTATGATCTACCACACTCTTATGTGCCCAGAGAGGGAAGAGAAACACTGCTTTGCAACACTAGACAAAGCATCAATTGACTGTCCCCCTTTCACTGACCAAAGCAAAAGGAAATTTTCTACAGTTATATTCAAAGCAGAATTGCCTGTAAGTATGTGGAAGAAAGGCCACATTTTGAAACTTTTATCCACTGTGCATAAGTCAGAAACCCTTTATAAGTAGCAGCTTCATGCTGAGCATCAGAATTCCTTCCTCCCTGCCTCCTCTGCTTTAGGCTCTTTCTGAATGAACATGATGCTGGTTACTCTCTGACTTCACTGGAAAATCTGGAATCTCTTAAGGTCCTCAAAGATACAGCAGAGAAGTGTCTAGACCAAGAAGTAAAGGAATTTCAAACAAGTCATAGCCTACAAGTCTGTGTTGGCTAGTGTTCATTATTTTTCCCCAAATTCCAAATTACCCCAAGTGGCTTAGTCTGATTTAGCCTCAGCTGAAAGTGATGAGGATTTTTCCATTCATTTTAGAAAATGCTGGATCAAACTTTACTCATTTTGTTCCTGAACCAAACCTTAAAGATGTCAATAAAGTGCCTTTTATGCAGTTTAATGGGCTTGTAGTAATTCCAGGAGATCCATATTTAAAAAAAAAAAAAGAAAAAAAAAAGAAAAAAAGTAGAAATGCTTATTTCCTTAATCTTATTCCAACTAGTGTGGTTTTGGCCTCTTTTTCTTCGTTGCTACCCCTCCCAGTTGGTTCAAATTAGCTTGCTCATAGTAAATGTCAGCAGCGAGACAAAGACTCAAATAAACACAGAGACTCAGCAATTCTCTGAGGTCTGCTCCTCTCAGAATGCACAAGAGGGAAGACAGCAGAGAAACCTTGTTCTCTTTCATACCTACATAAAAGGCATCATTCCCCAAGGCTGTTTTGCGCCGTGTTCAGGCTGCGGTGCCGGCTCGGAGCAGCCGGGATGTGTCACTGCCGGAGCCGCAGCGCCGCGGCCGCGGAGCGCGGGCTGCGCGGGCGCTGCAATGGCACTGCCATCAGTGTGAGCTGGCCGCATGGCAGCCAGCCTGACACATCTCTGTGTGCCGTGCCCACCCTCCCACTCCAGCCTAAGTGCCACTTTCAGCCCAGAATTTTTACTTTTTGACGTGCAGGGCATTGAAGCCAATGGAGAGATTCCCATTTTGCAAGCACCTACCTGTGCTTGGCTCACAGCTCATCAGCTTGCTGAAGTGCTTACCTCCCCTAAAGCACCCAAGCGTCACGGGTGAGGTGGAAAGGGATTATTTAAGCACTCTTTTAGATTTGCTTTAGCAAAACAGCCTTAAAAATCTCGAAATTTAAATAAAATATTGATTACTACAATAAAATTCAGACGTAGCTGCTGTCTGAGGTAAAGTATTAGTACCTGCAGCACACTGACTTCTGAATACTTGATAAAATATTGTGGGTTGTGAGAATGTCATTATTACAACCACAGTGGTCTCTCCTTTCTATAGTAAAGAGACTTCAAAAATATTGCACAGTATTAGAGCTTATGAACACCACTTAATAAATTATGTTGAAGATTCGGGGGAAAAAAAAAATAAAAAAAGAACTTTTTAAAGCAACAAACTAAATTTTGCTCACTTTACAGCCAGAAGCTGCATTGCTCTTTGGATCAGGCAGAGGGCTTGGCTAGCATGACCCCTAGCCACAGCACTTTGTTCCCTGCATATTGAATTATGCACCAAAATTGGTGTGCATTCTATTACTAAGATACACAAAAGAAAAATTCCCTAGCAATTGGAAATTTTCTGATGCTTAGTGCTCTTTAAACTATTTCAGGATAAATTCACCATGATGAACTTCCTGCTCTGGTGTGTTCGGCTGTTTGGGTTTGTTGTTGGCTGTGTTTCAAAACAAAGCTTTCATAAATGTGCCATTGGTTTCCAATAGGCAGGTTTTCATGCCGGGAGCGTGCTGTCGATGGCTGTTCTTGTTTGCAGCCCTTGCACTCTGCACAGCTCTCTGCAGCTGACTGCACTGACGTCATCTCCAGCACTATCGACACATTCTTTTGTGTGGTGTGAATGAAAAAGTAAATTGATCCCAGTGGGGACTGTGCTCACAGTGAACAGAGCAAAGCTGCCACTCTGCCAGCTATAGATGGCATCAGATGTCTGTTAGTATAGTCCTTGCTTTGCTACTCAGATTAGACAGGACATCAGTTAGGGGGGTGATTTGTGCTCCTCAAAAAAAAATAGGTTTTTTTCGGGGGGGGGGCTAAATGTGACACATAAAAATTAATAATCATTTAAATGGCAAAGGATGTAAAAAAGAACACCTTGTATCTAGCAGGCAATTTTAGAGAAGACAAATATTATTATGCTAAATTTATGGATGAGAGACATGTAATCTCCCTAGAGCTATAGAACAAAGGCAAGGAATAAAGGGGAATTTAAAAACAGCCACCAAATCTTTAACTTGTGAAAAAAATATCCATTTTGGAATGTTTGAATAATCTGCTAAATGAATTATCCCTACTAGGATTCTGGCCTCACATATTCTGAATTCTAGTCCTGAAACCCAAGTATTTATTACAGAGCAGTGCTTCTTAGCATGCAAATGAAGAAGTAAAAATTTGACACTGAAGTTTTGTTTTAGTTTTGGTTTTAGCTATTGTTTTATATGGGTATTTGTATCAAAAAGAAAAGAAAAAATATTTATTTTCTAAGCTTTTCCCACATTTTCTACATTTACCCTCCACCAATATCAGCTCCTATATTTATAATGTCTAACACTTTTATCCTTTCAGAATCCCTGAGAGTCATGTCCTTCATTTAAGAGTGGTGTACATACATGTGTGTGAGAGAAGGATTAGAGGAACAAATGGTGGCATGACTCAAGTTCCCTAGAAAACCTGTGACAAGGCAGGAAAAGAAACTAAAAGCCAAAATGGCATCCTAGAAATGAACTTTTGTGTCTCCTCTCTCATCAGACAACAGCTGTCACAGGCTCTCTATTCCGTATCCTCACACCCAAGTGGGCTCTCCTTATGCTGCAGTAAAATGCTGTCAATAGTTGCACATGATCAGGCAAGTGTCTGGTGAGGTTTGCCCTCTTGATTTCAGGCTATTTCCTGTTTATCATAATTTTTCCTTATTATTATCCAACAGAGTTTGAATGTTATGAATGACTTGAGCTGGCAGACTTGGTGCACCTCCTTAAAAGGTAGAGCTGTCAACATCTGACCTTTTTTATCTACAATCTGACACAGTGGGAATGATGACCTGTATGGTTTCTGGAGTGCTAACACTGCACTTAGAGCCGTGACATTCACATCCTTGGATCAGAGAAGCCACATGCCATCACAGCAATGGGTGGCTACACCCAGGCATAGTCTTTTAGAAAGGTGACCTCTCATGCAGAAAGACATCACAAATTTGGCTGCCCCCTGTGAAAGTACATATTTTTCTCAAGTCCCACTGTATGGAAGAGTTTGTAGAAAAATTGGTTTCTATCAATTTTGCAGGATGCTTGGCGTTTATAGAAAGATGTACTGTAGGTAATATCAGCCAAATCCCAATAACCTGGGCTTAATTATGAATGGAACTCATAATTTGCCTCTGGTAGAGGAAGGATAATTGGTTTGGTAAGTCAGACAGGCTTTGGCTGACTTAATTTCCTTCAGGAGCATATACAGTTTCATTGTGGGGCAGAATTGCCCACATGATTTCTCTGTGCACTTTTGGGTCTATACATAATTGCCTTATCCCAAAAATAAAGAGAAAAAAGAAAAGTTGCAATGTCAATGTTAGCTAAGAAAACATGGATTTATTTCAAAAGCATAACAGCAGAGTAGAGTCTGTGGGCTGCTGCAGAGTTACCAGTCCAAGATGCTGCTGCTCTTTCCTTTAATGGAGCTTGACTCAGTGGAACTTGTTTGATTTCAGTGTTCATGAACTTGAGACCATTTTCATCTTCTACAGCAGAGATTCCAGTGAAAAAGGGAAGAGCAATTTTTATTATCCTATTTTAGTATTTGAAGGGTCATTTTTAATTTTTATTATCCTATTTTAGTATTTGAAGTGGTATAAAAATATGTCGATGCCATAGGCAGAAAATCAGCACTGCCATTTTGCTACTTTTAAAAAATATATATGCATTACAGACTTTTTTCTATAGACTTTCCATATAGGTTATATGACAAGGTGACTTAGTCCACATGAGAACTTCTGAATGCTACCTGCATAAAACTCAGGGGTAAATAAAGCACTTTTGATGGTCAACCAAAAACTTTGTGGGGTTTTTTCCTTTTTATTACTCTGTTGAGTGTTGCTATAAATCTTAGTGCAAAAGAAGAAATAATTTTTTTCTCTGAATTTTCATCTGACATGGATTTTTTAGGCCCCACATTAAAAGAGGTGCTTTAGGGGCCACAGAAAAACTATTTTATTTTGACGCACTTGGAATTACATTTTATTATGTTAATTACAAAATTCCTTTTGGAAATCAAATTAATTATTTTGTACTAAAATGTTCTTAACATTTAAAAAGACTGAAATTCAAGTGAAATGTCACAATTTTTCAATCAAAGCAGTTGAAGTGATTTAAATGTCTAATTTCTTAATTTTCCCTTTTTTCCCCACAGCTTGTTTTTTGCTTTTGTTTCTTTTGATGGGGAAAAAAGAAAAAAAAAAGGCAGGGGGGAATCATTCTGTTTCCATTAAATAGACAATCTGGTGTCTGTCCTGCTTTACTCCCATGGGAAGAGCATAACAGATGTACAAGAAGGACTAACGTTATATATCTGATAAGTTTAATAGATGTTAGACTGCTCAACTGTTCAGTAACATCTCTCCTCTTGCTCACCATCCCCTGCCCATCCAGTTGCAGTAAGAGTTGAGGTGTGTGTTGTCAGTGGAGGGACCCTTGAGCAGGGAGTTCCAGAGCACTGAAGCACCACCTGGCAGTGACACACATCTGTTACCAGGTTAAAACTGGGAAGCTGGTCACCCTTTGAGCCCTTATGGATTGATGCATGAAAGTATGGTTTTTTGATGGAAACACAATCTTAGGAAAGATTGCCTGGGTGTCCATATACATTAATATACAAAAATGTATGCAAAAAGGCTAAGGTGATGTAAACACAATGGACTTGTGTTTTCATGGGAACAAAGCTGTGAATTGCCTGAATGCAGTGCACTCCAACTAATTCCACTGAGTGTGCAGCTCATGTGTAGCCATCAGGCTTGGTGACCAGAGGGAAAATAAGCAGCAGCTTAGACTTAGGACTGTTTTTTCCATCCCCCATAACTCAAATTCACTGCTGTCCTGGAGTAGGGTGGCAGAAGAGGAGACACTAAGTTTTGAAAGACAAGGGTTTCAGAGATTTGGAAACATGCTTGGCATTTATGGATCACTGGGATTTCTCTGTACAAGTTCTGCTCTTTGTGGTTGTGCTGTTTTTATCTGCAGGAGGTGGTGTCCCTCCCCTGCTCTCACAGGCTGGATATCCTTCAGCCCTGGTCAGCCTAGAGAAGAAATGATTCCTGTGGTCTGGAGAAGGTCTCAAGAGCAGACAGGAGATCTCTTAGGGTGAAGGGGCAGAAGTTGTCTACAGTTGATCACAGTTGTGCTATTGACTAACTTGACAAATGTGATTCACCCCTTATTTAGTGAATCAGCAAGACAGGAATATTGTAGAATTCCCTGCTTTGACTTTGACATTAAATTATGGAAGATTATTTTCTCTCCTCACCTAGTAAACTTTTCCTGTCTCCTTGGTGAGTTGAGAAGACTGCCTGTGAACACCATGTGTGTTTTGGAAAGAAGTGACTTGGGGATATTAACTCTTTAAGTAAAGTCTTAAGTATTTTAAGACTTTAAGTAAAGTCTTAAGTATTGTTCACCAGCAAACAACTGTTTGATAAAAGTGCCATATTTTTCCTTATCCTGATCTGAGGAGTATTCAAAATAGCTGTAGGATGGAAAGATTTGTTACCTATTGCCAGTGACCTAGGCCAACTTCTTCAGCTGGAACTGGCTGTATGATTTCCCTGCGGGAAATATAAGCAGTAGAAGTTTTTAGCTTCCACATCTTCTTTGGAAGCAGATTTCTAGTTCATAAAGGAAACTTCCTTCCCTTAAAGATGCAGAACTCTTCAACCTTGGAGCTGAATAGTCTTTCATAAACAGACAATACATTATTTTCTTAAATATCAGTGGTCAATTTACCAATAAGATCCTATAGCTAGTTTAAATCTCCATCTTGCTTCCTGTAAAGTGAGTTAGGTTAGGTCACTGCCTGAAATCTGTCATGAAAATTGAAGCTAAGCCAAAAAGCAGCCTTCACAGTGTTCCCGTCCTGGGAAAGTAAAACATGTCAGCGGAGGAGTTTAACAGATTTGTTGTCATGAATATAATTTTGAAACAGAAGGCAAGCTTGTCTCATGGTGCAGTTTGGGGACCCCACGATTAATGCTGCTATTCAGCCAACATGGATGCTTTATCCTCATATATCACAGCATCCTACTGCTGGGCTGACACAGGGACACTTGGCCAAAAGAACAGCATGCCTGGCTTGTGCCTGCAGCACACAGACTGGTTACACTGATGTAGATGTGATCTCTGAAAAAGACCAAGAGCAAGAACCTCCTCTCTGCAGGTATCACACTGCAAACTCCATCAAAGTCTATTTATTCACCAACTTTTGCTGCACCAATTTCCCCCAGTACTGTGTTAAGTAGTTTCTCTCTACTGCCAGTGACCTAGGCTGCTCTTTTTGATCCTACATGGGGTATTTCTATATGGCTTGAGTTTTCTGTAGAAACCATTTGCTGTGGTGATGCTGCCTGCTATTTTTAACTTGTTTTCCTTAATTTTTCCTCAAAATAAAAGATCTCTGTGAGGGGCTTATAAAATTAATAATAACTGGAGAGAAGTGAGATCAAAAGGCAGTTTAGTGCACAAAAAATATTTTAATTTAATTGAGTTTTTAGATTACATATACTTCCAGTAGCACAGAAAGAAGTGATGGATGGTAGAAAAAGCATTAATCAGGACAGGGGGGAAACTCCCATGGTTGAAAAACACATTCAGTTGAATGGTACAAGTCAGGCATTGATTCAGAGTAAGGTTGTGGAGGCAAAAAGCTAAAAAATGCTTTATATGATATCACATTGCAACAGAACATACAAAATTTACTTATATTAGAATGTAAAAAAACCCCAAACTAGCAAGTGAAAGAGGAAATGGAGTGGGATGGACCCTGATTTATCTCACCCTCTGCAGCTAGTGATGTTCCTAGCTATATGTCAATGTCTGGAGGAGATGTCCAGGTTGCTGATGTCTTATCCATCCATACGTGACAATTGTATCATGGACCTCTCTCCCCACTGCTTTTCCAGTATTTAATTGTGTTTTAGCTCCTCCAGGGCTACTGCTTCACAAGATGAAATTAGAAATCAATTATTGAGGACACAAACAGTTTCCTCACGAAATAAGTTCTCTTTGAAAAATTGACTTCATCACATGTTTATGTATGGGCCAATAATTATAATAACTATCTTCATTATTCTTGAACAAAAGCTTTCACTATATACTAAAAATAATTATGGTTGTGACATAAAAAAAGGCAGAATGAGGGAGATATGTACAGGACAGAAACAAGAATAAGAAAAAATATAATTAAAAATTAATTGAAATTTAGTAGAGCTTATATCCCTATTTGAAGGAGTCAATTGAACCTAAAACATTAGAAACCTATATACATTAGAAGTTTTTAGTTCTCATATATATGCTCCTACTGCTTTATTAGGAAATCAAATTTTGAAGTCCTTAACTCAATTTTTATTCACTTCTCATTCAGACAAAAGTTTAATCAACTTCAATCAAGACCTTGCCCCAGCATGCTAGATGAGCTGTGTCATGTTTTACGGCCAACAGATGATAATAAAAAGTTACTGCTATAAAATATAATGAGGTAAAGGACATTTGATGCTGAATGACTTAATAACACTTTGTGCTTATACAGCCAGGCAAGAATCTCAAACTGCTGCACAAACACTCATTAATGCATTTTAAGAACAATGTCTGTGATTTCATAAATTAAAGTTTATTTTAACTTTCCTGACAAAAAGGCATTGCTGGGTTAGATGGGTGAAACACAAATTTCCTAAACTGAGGGATTCAAAGCCCAGCCATTCCTACATGTGTTGTGGCTCTGCCCCAGTGTGATCACATGTTCGCAGGCTTCCTCAGATTTCCTGATGCTTTGATTGGGAAGCTATTTTGTCTCAGAACCATCTTATAGAGAATTTTTTCTGTACTCAAGATTCCTTCAAAATTCAATTTTACCCTGCTTGGCTCATTTGTTCATTGTCATTGGTATACTTGGAGCAAAATCTCCTTTTTAGAATTGCAGGCTGGCCATCTACTCAGGTTTGGAAGTATTAGCCACTTTTTCGGAACTCCCAAATTACTCTCACTGTATTTCAGTAAGTTAATTTCATGTGAAAATAATGCAGAAGAAAATGTAGCAGAGGTATTGAGTTATTTTTACTATTTGACTATTTTACTATTTGACTTGCTGCTTCCTTCCTGTTATTTTTTATTGTTCTTTAAGCAGACTTTTGCCCACAGTGGAAATGTTCAAAATGCAATCATAAAATTCTATTAGGCTGTCATTGCCTTTTCAGGCCTTCTAGTCAGAGGAGCTTGGTGGAAATGCAATCATAAAATTCTATTAGGCTGTCATTGCCTTTTCAGGCCTTCTAGTCAGAGGAGCTTGCTTACCATCAGAGATCAGAGATCAGAGATCACAGCCCGTAAGAGCCACAGACTCACAATGAATGAAAGAACACTTTAGGATTTATGAAGGCTAAAGGCACGGCTCTGCTTTTTATATCCTACAGCTTTAGGTGCACGGCTGTAGCAGTAATAAGCTATCAGAGGTGTGGTATCAGTTCTGAGTATTAGGGAACTACCAGGCCCCAGAGAGTTAGTTTGAGATGGAAAAGATCTACTGTTTCAGAGAACCTATATCCATGCTGTGAGGAGATAATGTATCTTTTTTCCTAATCTTTTGTGGTGTCAACTTTCATTCAGGTGATTGTTAATCTCTTTGACTCCTACTCAGTCATTTTCATAGTTTCATCTGACCTTCAGTCCTATCCAGAACTGATAGATTCCTTATGTCCTTAAAGCCTTTAATGAGAAAGGCCCACAAAGTGCTGACTTTTGTTTGATAATCAAAGCACAGCCTAATATATCACATGAAATTTCATCTGATCCAGCCTGCCCATTTTTCTTTCCCATGGCTTCCAAGCAGGAGACAACTGGGACTTCACTTTGTTGTTTTCCTTTTGGTCCTCTCTTTCTCCCCCACCCCAGGACTTCCAGAGCTAACGTCTCACATCTCCTCCCCTCTTCCTGCTCTTTGCTGAATTTCATGCAGCATTCTTTCTTGTTTACCCCAGGATCTGCCACAGCCCAAACTTCACTTCTTCTCTTATCTGATTCTCCAACTCCAGTGAAAATGTATTTAGTCTGTCTTCTTCCAGCACCACTGACTCTTGAACAAAGCAGTTTAACTTCTTCCTCACAATGCCCAAGTCCACATCCTATCCAAGTATCTGATTGTCTCTACATTTTGATGCCATCAGCTATACTGAAAATCATGTTGATGTCAGAATATATTATAAAATTCAGAATCTGAAAGGTGTTTGGGTATATTTTGCAGTTGAGTAGTGAGATGATAAATTTCATAACAGATCTACTTCTACATTAAAGATTGTCCTCTGTGAATAGAGGCAAAATCTAAGATCTCAGTTCTCCTTTTCCTAGAACTTGTGTGCCAGTGTGCTGGTTTTGACAGGTATAGAGTTAATTTTCTTCATGGTAGCTCGTAAGGGGCTGTATTGTATTGTTTTGTGTTTGCCCTGACAACAGGGTTGATAATATAGAGGTATTTTTGTTACTGATGCTGAGCAGTGCTCACACAGCATCAAGGTTTTCTCTGTTTTTGTGCTGCCCCATCAAGGTGGAGTCTGGGGATGCACAAGGGGTTGCCAGAACTCTGGATCCCAGCTGACACCAAGGATATCCTGGACCATATGGCATCATGGTCAGCATACAGAGCTGGGGGAAGGACAAGGGAGGTGTGTGGGGAGACATTTGGAGTGATGGTGTTTGTCTTCCCAAGTCAATGTCACGTGTGATGGAGCCCTGCTGTCCTGGGGATGGCTGAGCACCTGCCTGCCCATGGGAAGTGGTGAATTAATTCCTTGTTCCACTTTGCTTTGCTTATGTGCATGTGGAGCTTTTGCTTTACCTATTAAACTCTCTTTTTCTCAACCCTCATGTTGTTTTTACTTTTACCTTTCCAATTCTATCACTCATCCCACAATGAAGGTGTAACACCAGAGGAAGGTGAGCAAATGAGTCTCTGGGGCTGAAGCTGCTGGCTGGGGTTAAACCACAACAGTTTGGTTAAAAGTATTTTTGTGTTTATGTGTGTGCTGTTTTTGTTTTATAACAACATAATTTTAATTTTATGCAAAAATTATATTTGAAAATCCCTTTTATAATTTCAGAGTATTTTGTTGTCAAGCAGGAACTGATACAGATTTCTATTCTCTCTGCTTCCTGAAAGGAACCTTACAGTCCCAGAGTGACCCTTTGGTAGCTATTCTCAGCACTGGTGAGTCATTCATTAGAGCTTTTGAGTCATAGACAGTATCAGTTTCACATAGGCATCAGACTCACAACTGCACTTGCTCTGTAAGAAATGAAAGCAACAGTAGGACACTAAATAATTTGGCAAAACTTCTGTTTTCTTGCTTCTCCACATCCTAATTTCACATCTTCTGAAGCCTGTAGACATTAATTATTGAAATGTATTTTGTCACCTGTAAACTTTATCAGCTTGCAAAGACAAAAATCAAATTTATTGGGCTTTGCTGTGCTGTAGCTAGAACAGTTTTCTCCAGGCAAAGGATGTTTTGCAATGACATTCTATGTGGATTTATTCCTTTGAGAGATTATAGTGAGTTGTCTAAGGGGTAAAAGAACTGTACTTTTTGGAACTAATTCTAGGACAGAGTTCTAAACTAGAGTCATAAAACAGGTTAAAGAAAGGCTATTTGACAGGAGCATCTTAGAGCAATGAATGAATGATATTTGATTCTTTTCAGTTCATTTACTGATTTACCTGCAAGTGACAGCCTTCTCAATTTTTATTTAGTAAATGAAAAAAAAATTAAATTCAGTACAACAGAAATTAAACGCAAAACTCCTTTGAAGACAAATTTTATGATTCTGCTGTGCCATCCTCATTTAACATCCAGAAACTCCTACCATTAATGTTGTCAAAATTTGCTTTTAAAAGATGAAAAATTTCTTCCACTCCTCTCTCCTGTCCTGATTTCTCTAGTTAACAGATGAATATCTACACCAGCTAAGGAATTTCCTACACGCTCTCTCTAGGCTTTAGCTTCAGTTTTCTCAAGCAGACACTCTTGTTTTAGAAAGAATAATTTTCACTTTGAAAAGACAGACTGTTGAGAGGCAGGGAGACAACAGAGGGGTTGAAGTCTGAGCTTCCTGCAGACGGGCAGCGGCCGGGTGGCTGCTCCGGCAGTTCCTGGGACCCAGTCACACTTGATGCTCCCTGTGCTGGGTTGCAGGTGGTTGTAGTTTCAAAGGGCTGTGGGAATAGAGCTGAAATAAGTTGTTCGTTTAGTGGAGAGTACACTCTGTAGCCTGCTTGCAGCACGATACTTGCCACCGGGTCCAGATAGAACCTAGATGTGAGGTCTTCCTCAAAGTTATTTTCTGTAAGGAAAAATGCCTTTTCTAAAAAATCAAAATAAGCTAGAAAATCTTGCATGTATCCCAAATATATATATATATTTTTTTTTTACTTTTTCATGCAGGAAGATTTCCATTAATTATTCTGTTCACTTTTTCAAGGTAAGCCAGAATTCCTTAATTGTACAAATTAGTTCAGCAAAACACCAAGCTAAATTTTCCTATTGTAATACATTCCTAGCAGTAGTAAGGGTTCTAAACTCCATTTTTCCTGATTAGTATTCTTCCCAGGAAATTTAATATTCCAGAAGTATTTGCAACAATTTTCACTCTGAGATACATGGTCAATAGGAAACACATGTTGCTTGCACAAGGGAAGAATAGCTGAGCTAAAGAGACTGTAGTCATTGGCTCTCTAGGCTATAAGGAAAGACAGTTTAATGTTAAAATTGCTTGAGAAAGATTTTTGAGTTATTTAACGAATAAAATCTTGTAAAAAGTTTTTTTTAATCAGAAATGTTAAAATAGAATATTCTTGAAACCTCAAATGGGACAATTTTAATTGTTTTTATCTTTATATATGTATGTATTCCCATTGCACAGAAATTTGGAAATAGAAATGACTTTGCCCTAGTGTAATATGGTGAAAACAGTGAAATGTCAGGATTATGGGTGGGGTAGAAATTCAAAATTTTTTCACCCAAACAAAAATTTGTCAGAATTTTTTATTTTTTGAACTGTTTACTGATTTGTTACTTAGGACACTTCTTTAATAACACCAGGTGGAACAGCAAAAATTATTAAAGTGCTTAATATGCTCTTCATTCAGGTGACAGTCTGGGGACATTCATTTTTGTCTTCATTTTGGTTCCCACCGGAATTTATTTACAAGCTCAAAGCAAATTTCATATAGTTGAGTATTTGAGAACCCTCTTTGCTCAGAGGGCCTCCTTTACTTGCTGAACACCTTTGCAGTAGTTAATGAAACTTAAAGAATTTTAAAAATATTTACAATCTTATTTCAATGCTGGCAATAGTAGTTCTGTATTTCAAATGGGAAAAAAAAAAGAAACAATTGAAGGACTGTAAAGAAAGTACTATGAAAGTCGAGCTATGTCTGGATATTTATGTCTGTAATTTCACGTTCACAGTCCTGCTTTTAGTTATAAAATAGCAGCAGCACTCCCTAGAAAATAAAGCACCCATTTTAAAATATATTAATCTTTAACTTCTATATTATTTTAAGGAGCATCTGCTTTGCTGTTTTGAAAATGAAGATACGAAATTAATTTAAAGATTGGACCCTTGTACTGTAAGCTTATTTTTCTTATTATGCCTTCAGAATGTTTTTTCCCAGACTAAAGCTCTTATGTCAGAAAACATAAGCAACATCATCTAACAAGTTCACAACTGGGACACTGCATTGACTGGATCAAGGCTGGGTTGAAAAGAAACAAAGAATGAACCCCTGATAGGAACTATACTTTTAAAAAGCAGGGAGTTTTTTTCCTTGAAAACAGGGAGCAGTAGGTTGTTTGTATGACAGATTTAATTTCTTGGTGTGCTTTGGCAGGAGCTACACTCAGTAGCATGTAAGCACAACTGAAGGGTGCTGTTCAAAAGAGATTTAAATTAGTTTTTGAAAACTGGAAGCTGAAGAAGAAGCTGGGTTTACACAATATTTGAAAAATTTTTCCTTAACCAGCTTATGTAGAAATTTTTTGGAGGTTGGAAAGCTCCTTGTTCAAGCCATGTCTGATTAAAATGGGTGCAGAACTTCCCCGTGCTAGAGGAAACTATTGACTTTCATGCAAAAAATTCACATTTTCTAACTGTTCCAAAACCCACTTATGGATGAGAACTTTATCATTGGTTACAAAGAATTTTTCCAGGCTCCATAACAAAATTTCAGACTGGCAAACATTAGTCTTAGTTTTCTGTCCCTTGTAGAGAGGATTATGGTCAACCTTATTTCTACTCTGAAAAAGCATTTCAATTAATTACCTGAAGTTTTAAAATATGACACTAGTGAATAAAGGTTTGTAAAAGCATAACAGTCATCAGACTTAGGATGATGGCAAAAGCAACAAGTGTGTCTCTACCAGGAGAAGGTAGGTGAGAAGAAACAAAGAGAATATAAAATTAGTGCTATGAATACTGAATATGAGTACTTAGTTGTGGTGAGAAAAAAATATGAGTAGGTACAAATATGTTTGAGTAAGAGAAGATCAGAGATATCTTCTGAGAGATGACAGAGGCAGAAAAGACCTCAGATCCAGATTCTCTAAAACACTCATTTGTGTATGTATAGACACACACACACACACATACATGCACACAGAGTCACAGAGTCACTCTATCTCTTCAGTACCAGAAATCTCAGCACTCTACTACAAACATATCTACTTTCTGCCAATTTTCTTGTATCCAACCCCTGGCTTAAATATATCTAGAAGTTTAGAATCATTAAGTAATCTTCATCACTCCACCTTTGGCACCTCTAGGTTCAAATCCAAGCAGGGTTTAAAAGACTGTAAAACTGACTCTGAACAAACAGTAGAACTCACTTGACGAGACAATCAGCATAGATTTCTTGTAAAAACACAAATTTTTAGCCTGTTAGATATTCATTATTATATCTAGTGATTCCCATTAATACTATAGCCTGTTTTGCCTTCATTCTACCTAAAAGTCCCATTCTACTTAAAAATCAGCATTTGCTTTATGGGATGTCAAAGAAACTCTGAAGCAAAAAGTACACTTTTAAAATTCTTGTAACTCCTAAACTAAAGGAGCAAAAAAGAGGTCAAAAGAAAATAGTACATCCATGAAAGTATGCTTGTATTTGTTAAGACATAAAAACAAAGCAGTCAAAATGAACTTGTTCTAAAACACACAATCTCTGTCACCTTGTGTCCTGATGAGAATGATTCTGGCTATAGCAAGTGAGATAATCTGTCCACTGTGAGTAAATTTATCACAGACTAAAAGTCACATCACTATGAAGACACTTGAAATACCTCATGTAAAATTGTTGCAGAAGATTTCAGTTTAACAAGTGTTTCACATGTATTTTTGTTTGCTTGTTTGTTTAAATATAAAAGAAAAAACCCAATTCCCAAACTCTGGAACTTAATATTTCAATATTATTTGTTATTTCTCCTGGTACAACCTATTGAATTTGTCAGCGAACTTGTGCACTATTTTAAGTGCCTAATAAAATGATGGTTGTAAGGGGAATCACATAGTTGCTTATATATGCAAGGAAGAATGTTTAAAGATAGGCAAAATGAATCTGTCTCTTGAGGTACCTGTTTTTCTTTTTTAAGCATAAAGAAAATGTAGACTTCTGCTTGAGGAATACCTTTTCATTAGACATGTAAAATTTAAGACCTCATTAAAGTGCTTAAGAAGAGCAAAGCAGATCCAAAGCAGATCTGTCTAGTTTTTGTCATTCCTTTAGAGAATTTACCTTGATATATATTTCATTTTTTTGCCTACCTCTCCAGAAATAGAAATTCTGGAATCTCATTCTTGACTGGCTGCCCTTTGCCTGCCCTTTGAGACTCATCAGGTCTCATAAGCAACTTCTATATAATAAGACTTGTTTGCGTAGTAGTTAATTGCTCCTTTCTATGGGAAGGAAATGAAATTTACAAGTCAGTGTAGGACAGAAGGATTCCGTATGTAGTTTGTGGGGAGTCCCTCCTTATCTGAATTTGTTGTGAGGCTCAGGAGGGCTCATTTCCAGTGGGTGGGAAATGCTGAGGGCAGCAGGCACTGCGCTGCTTGCAGAGAGCTGTGTCACTTGGGTGATTTGTTTTGCACTGCCCTGTGTGGGCCTGTTAAAATTTTGGGCTTTCACCTGAGCAATATGGTATTTTTTTGGGTAAACCTTTCTTACTGCAGCAGGGAAGAAGAAAGGCAGTACTACTTGCTCCTTCCTACTTGATGGGAAATCTTCTTGAGGGCATGGATTTATATTAGTCAGATCTAGTGACCCTGGCTTTTATTTTCATGCACTTATCACTTATACTGAATAAATCCATGCTTGCCTTCTAAGCTGGGGACATTTGAGTATGAACTGCTATCATATTTTATAAATAAGCTAAAAGGAAGGTCACGGATTGCTGCTGGAACAGAACCTAGGACCTCATATAATAAGTTTTAATCTTCACAAATCATCCATATGGCCTCTCAGAGCGAATATGTTTTTCATAGTGAATCTCTAAGTACTAAACCACAATTTTTATTCTTAAGTCAAGGATAACAACCAAGAGAACTGATCTCTTGCATATGACTAGCAATTAGGGAGTAGTTATATGATCTAGATTGAACACGTGTCAAGATCGTTTCTCACAACTCTGATAATATAAAATGTCTCTGTTATTTAAAGGCACTTGACCTATAGAAAAAAAAGTCAGAATTACATAGATATATGAATTCTATTTGTTTTTATTTTAATTTTTTCTGCTTCATTGGCTATTGGTAATGTCATGAGAAAGTATACCAGAACACACAGTTCAGACATAAGAATCGTACAAAAATATTTTGTATATAGTATACAAATCACCAAAAAGCCAATATTTAAGTATTTAATCTCCCTTCTCTGTCTTGGTGATTTACTCACTGAATTAAAATAAATAAATTTCAAAAAAGAAAAAAAAATCACTGGCAGAAACATTTACTGACACCATAAGGTACACCAGATACATCCTGTATACTCAAAATCTGAGAAATCAGATGTTGAGAGAGAAGTTTCCTGAACTCTCTATCACTTTTTTTTTTGTTTGAAATACCGTCAGCAACATTCCCCCAAATCCCATGAACTTTTTACTTTCATCTACAACGAATATCAAAAAGAAACACGTATTCCAGCTCACAGCCTGGTTTATATATTTCCTCAGGGTCTCAGGCTTGTTAAAGCAGAATGCTTCCCGAGCACATGAACAAGTGTGAGTCAGAGACCCATCTGTTGATACAAAGAGCATGTGAGGTCAGCCTTAGGACTGTGAAGTGTGAGTTTGATGAAGTTCTTGTTTATGCTACTAGAAGGTTTCCAGAAAATGATACAAATCCTATACCTAGTCCATTTGCCAGCACATATTTCATCCCTGCAATGTATCTTCCAGATAAAAAACATGAAAGTATTATTTTTTCTTTTTTTTCTTGCCCTTTTTTTTGTCTTTTTCCTTTTAATTCTTTCTTTTCTGCATTCATTATTTCACTTATAAATAGCAGTGTTACCACAGGAAGTGACAGAACCTGATAAGAAACTTTATGGGCTGACAAAATTGGCTATTCTTATGCATTAGGCAGAGCAGAGATGTAGAGAGGATATACTAATAATAAATGTTAGCATAAACACCTACTGCAGATTCCATATTTATACTTAAATTGGGATTAATCAATACACCATCAAAAGGTATTGAAATGTTACTGAAATGAGCACTACATAAAGCTACCTCGAGTTTTAAAACTATTAGATAATTTTCATAATGTGTAAAACACTTTAAAAGATATTTATAAGTAAAATATTCAATAAAATACAACTGCAACCACATGAGAGATGAAAGAATGGATTTCTTGTATTGTATGTCATATATAGTTACTGAAGATTCAGTCTTAGAGGTAATTAAATGCTTTGGCTGAAGAGAGGCATATTCATACGAAAATACTGGGCCGTGCTAATATAGAAATAGTACACAATTTGTGAGTATTAGCTGTTTTTGTGGGAAAAGAGCCCCATTACAAAATACCATATTGTAATAGTTAAAATAGGACTGAAAGGCAATGAGGTAGATAGATATAGAGAATGTTTTCCATATGCAGGGAGAGTAAATTGAATGGACCTCTTCCTCTTGGAAGGAACAAGTTAGAGAAATATGGCAATTGCATAAATTTGTTGTGGAGAACAGGGAATACTTGGATCTCTTGCAGCATGGGGACTCAGGAGGACACATACACAATGAAGTTATCAGGTAGTGAGTTTAAAATAAACAGAAGGAAACACTTTTCCGTGTTGTTGCATAACTGCACTGTGAGGTAATTTTCCACAAGATGTTGCAGATGCCAACAATATAAATGGACATAAACAGACTTTAGAGAAATTCATGGGAATACATCCATAAGTAACCCAGATGCAATGTCTGGCTCAGGAAATATTCAAACTGGTTGCTGCTGTAACTGAGAGAACAAATCAAGAGTCAGACACTTTACACATGTCTTATTTTTCCATTTCTCTCTATGTTCACTAGTAGCCAGAGATTCTCAAGTTCACCCCACCATGGGTCATGACTAGGAAAAATGAAAAACACTGTCTTATATGTGTTGTTTTTTAGATGAACTGTGAATTTCTTATAGAATGTGTAGAAAATGCAGTATATACATAGGATAGACTTTTGAAATTAACTACTTTTTTTTAAAACTTATTTTATTTTTCCCAGTTCTGCTTCATAATTTTCCCTTAGCACTACAGTGGGAGTAGACTTGCTCCCCTCCATAGCCTGATGGCCAAGATGTTTGGGGTCCCTCAAGGCAAGGGCAAACTGTGGTTCAGTGTCCTCCAATGGACAATTACAGCATTCTGTGAAGATAAATGAGAGCAAAGGCCATTTGATAAAAAATGTTATTTCATGAAAATAAGGATTTATAGCAATTTCTCCTAACACTAGCTATAGAAATGTGACTCATCCAAACCCTTAGACTACCTACAGTGAATTATCATTTAGGTTTCTTCTGTAGTTAATAAAACAATATGTGTTAAGGATAAAAAGACTGGTTCAATACCGTTGAGTTCACAAATAATTTGTTTGCAACTAATAAATAATTACCAAGTTTTTATATAGCTAAAAGGTAAATGTGACCCAAAATATCTAATTTCCCAAATGAATTTCCTCATCCATACAGGGGGATTTTTCTCATTCAATTCTGTGACATATCCCAGAGCTGAATCTCCCTAAATGCTTTGATGTCTCCTTTTGTTTTCTCCTAAATGTGATTTCCTTTCTGAAGCAAATTATCCTTTAGTCAAAGAGAGTGGATTTCCAGCCCTAAGAAGCCTTTTATTAATTCATGAACCAGATATAAAATAAACAGTAGCAATTTAATTCTCCTCTGCTTATTGCTTTTTCAGAGCCTCTTTGTGTACACACCATCATCATCCTAATAGCTGCTTGGTCAGTCTCTGCATCCCTGCATTTGCATACAAGCTGAGGCTGACAATAAAGTTTCCAGCAAGTGCCAAGTGAGGTGGTGTTCTTGTAATGTGAAACACTTCTCTAGCAGTCTGAGACCACACATCTCATTTCATGTGGGATATTGAACAATTAACATCTTTCAGTCTCTTGACCATCTGGACAAAATATGAAGTGACAACTTAGTCTCACCATGAGCAAGTAATGATCTCCTCAGCTTTCCTGTAGATGTAGTTTTAACACAATTTAATGTAATTACAACAGAAGATTTTGCATGAGAAGAAACAATTTAGTGTTCTAAGGCATGGCATGCCTCAGCTGTGGATTGATGGAAGTGAGATGAGCCTTTCTCTCAATATATATTGTAGTACTAGAAAGCATTATGGCAGGGATTTTAAAGCAATAAATTGAAGAGGCTGCTGAAAAGTATTTTTTAGTATTAGAACAGATAACAGACCAAATCTTAATTTACATGCTACTCACTATAGGAATTTATCACATAAATTCATTTACCAGAAGAAGGATAATATAGTCTCTGAACTTTCAGTTCCTACCTGTATATTTTCTGTACAATAATGCTAGCATAAACCTGGAAGACTTTCCAGAAATCTGGAGATTGTATTGCAAAAATCTCAAAAAGTACCTATTGCCACTTTATGAACTCCAGAAGGTAAACAAAATCATATCTATCTATGGAAAATCTAAACAAACTAGTTTAATAACTAATAATCTATATTTTCCTTTATAAAGTCTGTCTCCCTTTGCTACCTCATCATGTCCACTGATTGAAAGATATCACTGAAGTGCAGACCACTGACATTTTTAATTATCTCTTTATTTGGTCTCACAATGAAAAAGAAATGAGAAGGGAGAATGCTTATCCATTGAGTAAATGAGTCTTTCATTTACTCAAATGCAACATATCCTGGAAAAATATTGCTGGTTCTCACATTTCCATATTTAATAGCCGATGCACTTAGGGAATAATATATATTTTGCACATTATAAAATTCTTTTATGTAAGTTTATTGTCATTAGCTTTTAGAATACAATGAAGAACTGAGGCAATCCTCTGGCATGTGGCTTTTCCAAGATCCCATAGTGGTCTTTTGTCTGAACCAAAGCTGGAATTCCCCCTGTCCTCCTGCAGTTCTGTCCTCTCTTGACTCCCATCTTCTTTTTCTTGTCTTCAAACTATTGTTTCTTATTCTAAGACATATGTATAGCACACTTATTTGTTCTTTATCTTCTGAATTCTCATTTGGAATTCTCTGTCTCACAAAGCAGACACTGGTAATTTTCGTCATGTTATTTCAAAAGCAAAGAAATACTATACTCTGTTTTCTTTTGTAGCTGGCTGAAGTCTCAGAATCAAACATTGCTTCCTTCAGCTTTTGAAGGAAAATTAAAAGAAGCTCTTGCCCTGCAGTTATTGGCAGCCTCTGCAGTGGTTAATTATTCATATTTCAGGCTCAGATTTACTGTACAGTTCAATCAGCATTTCTCTAGACTCATGTCATCTAGGAATGATTTTATAAAGCATGGCAAAAGTGTAAATACAAAGTTACACCAAAACAGTGTGGACAAATATACCATTTTAATGTCACTATCGCTATTCTGATGGGGAAACAGAAATCTCTGTAGTCGGCTGTGGAAAAGATACAGATTCTTCCAAACTTGCTTTTTTAATTTAGCCTGGAATTTGCCTGAGGTGTACTGGCAAACAAGTGGCCTCTCCTATTTGCTCCTGGGAAGAGGTCAGGGCTCTGATGGCAACCTTGGTGAATATATGTTAGTGCACTGCAGTTCTCCTTGGGAGAGAAAGAAAATATTTATTCTGTGATGAATAAAGGGAGGGCACATGGATTCGGTGATAGTTTTGTCCAGAGATTGTTTCTGTTGGGTAGATCATACCACCAACCAGGTTTGCCTGTTCATACGATGTCACCTCAGCTCCAGCACATCACTATTTCTGCAGGACAAGAACATACCTGTGGCCACCCTCTCAAGTTCTCTAGCCTCATCCTAAGATGTGTGAGAAGTTATCAGATTATATAGAAAACATTCTAGCTAGTAATAACAGACCAGCCTTACTGCAAGCATTTCTGCAGACATTTTGAAATTAAATGTAAAAAACCTAATTGTTGATTTTGTCTCAGAGCATCTCTTAAACTAAATTAGTTTAAGAGAGAAGTCCAGATATTGCACCAAATGTGAAGGGATTAGACCAGGTTTTGCATCCTCATCATTGAGTGTTAAAGTAGTTGAAGAGTCACCTACACAATTTTTGTTTAGACCATCCAATGCTGACAGAAATTACTATTAATCAAAGTTCAGAAACACATCTGGGCTCTGTTCCCAGTAGCCTGGATGCTACCACACTTTATAAAAAGTTTAGAAAATTAAGAATTAAGCCAGTTCTCAGGGTCAGGAAACAAGTTTTGTGACAAGGTAGTTTGGTAGATATACACTTGACTCAAGAGGTACGATGTGAGATGTATGGAACACTCAGGTCAAATGTCCAGTCTGATTCAGAGAGGCTGTGTGAACACAAGCCATCCTGAGCCACCAGGCTTTGCTGCCAGGCATCACTGTGTGCACCAGAAGGCTTTATCAATGTAGCTGTAACCTAAGGTTTCTGAGGTGCTTAGTCATATTGTAAAAACAGTCTGGATGTGGTTTTCAAGGACAAATCTTGTATGTGTCCTATGCATTATTGTGAATTAGGTGCTTCACACACTTTCTCTGAGGTCTGGCTTGGTGGTTTGTGCAGCCTCTATTTACCTTTGCTCTGGCAGGTTCCAGCTGGAGTTGTTGATGTTGCCTGCAGCAGGGGAAGGTGAGGTGTGCAGGCAGCCAGAAAGGAAGGCTGGGGTGAGACCCGCTGCAGCTGTGAGGGGCACAGCAACAGCTACAACAGTGGGATTCAAGGAGGTATCATATGGTTGTGAGTCTGGAGCGAGAGACCCTCTCCAGACCCTCTGGAAAATGCTAGTATCTCTTTATCCCCAGACTAAATGGCATGGGTTAGCATCCTGTGAAGGTAAAGTCCCTCTAAACACACCTGACACAAGCAAGAAGACCTTGCTTGCATGGGGACTGCAGTCATGAGGAACCTTGAGCAATGCATCTTATTTCTTTTGAGGAACATCAACCCAAAGCTGTGACAATTGCAATTTATGCATGCATTTTGCCCAAGCAAAGTTGGAAAAGTACAGATGCAGTTTCAAAATTCTGATTATCATAAACCTGATGTCACACGCATCTGTGTCCCACAACAGCCCCTGAGGTACATACTTGCAGAGTTTAGGCATCAGATTTCCTTTTCAGAAAATGACAAAATCTTGATATTTCTCACAGAATAGGAATTCATTTTTGTTAAATCACTAATACAGTTTTCTCTCATTATGTCAAAATGCTGTGTTTTGTAATTCCAATTCATTTCATTTTGGTATGTTGAGTAGGACAAACTAAGAATTAATTTAATTATAATGCAGTTGACTTTGAAAATCAGCTATGGTATGCAATTCAGAATGAAAAAGAAACAAATAATAAATTGAAATGAAATATTAAAGGGTTTCAATGCTATTTACAGAGAGCCAAATTTATTATTTATTTTCGGGTTCTAATAAAGCTATAGTTTGATAAAAAAATCCACCTCTTGAATATTTTTCCACATTCTTACTACAAACATACATTTGAAATGAACTAGTAGGAGTATAAGGCATAGAAAACATCCAAATCTTCACAATGCCTCAATTCATTTGTTCTTTTTTAGGTTTGTGGGGAGGAACAATTTGAATCTGTAAATTGTTATCTGGAGGTGAAATGACTTACTATATAGTCATATATAAGCACAGGACTGGAAGAAGGCATGAGAGACACTTTCCTTTCTCCTTGTTTAACTCAGAGCTCAACAGCAGGTACAGGATGTTCTGAGGTATTGCAAAAACTCGTTAGTTCTCTATAAGGAAAGTTTGCCCTGGAGTTCAAAGCTATTATCCTTGAAGCTAACGATATGAGTTGAAATTCTAAGCAGCTTTGGAGCAGCATGTTTCTGCACTTACTGTGTCACCTCAGCTGAACCCTTTTGGCTCCTAGAGACTCACTGCAGCCCATCAGCAAAATTACAGGTTATGATGAACAAATACTTAAAGTTCTTGGGTAATTTCTGGATTAATCAATGGAAATTTTTACAGCTCTAGTGTTTTTCTGCTGAAAGGATAATTATTTTTCCTATTTTGCCTTGAAATGAGCAAATGGATAACACAGATTCCAAGACTAGAGCATACACACACATAGTTCTATAGCTTCATGTGCTCAAAATTTTATTCAGTCACACAAATGCTGTCCATTGAATTTCCCAGGCTCTTACTAAACCTAGAATTACTATTGGCACTGGACAGCAGGTAGAATGCTCTTTGCTTGCAGGTGCAATGTTTTGAGCCTCATTCATAACACTCTTTGCCACAAGAATACTTTGAACGGTAACTCCCCATTTTTTTTTCTGTTGTACACTTGTGCTAGAAATCTATGAAACCTGTATGTATAGGGGGTAATTGTGAATACAAGAGGCTGATGTATCTACAGTGGACAGGATTTTGAGAGCTTTGTGCTTGGCTGTGAGAGCTGAGTTGTGAAGTGGCCTCCATCCAGTGCTGCTGGCTGCTGCTAAGGTCTTCATTCCCTGTGACAGGGAATGGCTTATATTGATTTCTGGGCTGACCCCAGTGAGGTCAGCACGGCTCATATCTAAGCAACTGTGTGCACTCCTCACAATGAAACCAGATTAAAACACCCAGCCAAAACACTCCCACATGGCAGCCCACTTGTACAAAATTCAGAGCTAGACTGAGATTTAAAATGTCTCTATAGGAATTTTACTGTTTAAATACTTGCAGCTTCCCTGCATGAGAAATTAATCCCAAGAAATTCAGACTCAAATGCTTCATCACATTATAAACTAACATTTTACATATAAACTAACTCTTTCAACAGTTTGGCGTCTTTAGTTGCCTTGTTAATCCCCTTTTGCCAAATGAATAATTCAAAAATAAGATCTAGGTGGTATTGTGTAGCAGACAAACTGAGATGGGACAGTACCACAGAAAGTGACAAGTGTAGGGACTTTGTTTTACCAAGGATTTTCCACAGCAAATGAAGAAAAACACAAGGCTACCTAACTAGTTAGTTTATGCTGAAAGATCATTTGAATGTAATAATATGGAATGAAATTCTTTTGGATGAATGTTCAGACCCTTAATAGTTTCCATTTTCCAACTTTCCAAGTTTCCATTTCAACACAAACCATGTAGAAGATATAATAGAAAATATCATTATCCTTTGTACTTTAACCCAGTCAAAGTTATGTAAAAATTAACACAAATTAGTTTATTCTTTGTGAAATTGTATTGCTCTGTGTTCAATGACTTATTAAAACAACAAGAACAATAACATAGTTAAAAACTATGATATGCAAGTAATTACCCACACATTTTGAAAATTAATATCAGTTTCATGTACTATACAAGTAACACTCAAATTACATGATGGAGAAACCTCATTTGAGTCATGTGCATGTTTATTTGTAAGTGAGGAGACAGGTGTAAAGCATGAGGTAGAAACAGAGAGAAAAAATTAAATTCTGTATTTTTCTGTGTGGAGTAATCATCCTTGGAGCAGATCCAAGGAATGAGACTCCAAGTGTCTCACTCCACATGCTGGGGTGGTGACTTAGGAGGCGCCATAATGTGATCTTAAACACTCTTATTCTGACCTGGCTCTGCTAGCTCTTTAACTGAGGCATTATCTCAGGTAAACATAGGAGCTAATAGCTAAATCCAAATGCTGTAGGACTGTCAAGCTTATAAGGGCAGTTTTTGCTTTCCTCTCAGCTTCAACATGTGTCCATAAAATATGGTTTAGTCTGCTATTAGTCTGCTATTTCCTTAAAGAGCATCCAGTATAGATATCAGTATATATCTATCTATATCTATACCTATATCATCTATATCTATATCTATATCTATATCTATATCTAATCTATATCTATATCTATATCTATATCTGTAGTGGGGAAAGAATTACAATCCAGCCCCTCACAGTGGTTACCTTGGCTAGCTAATGACTACACTGTGTATGTTTCTAGAATGAGCACCTTTTTGGGGTCTTTTTCATTAACTCCTTCTGTCTCCTACTAGTTTTGCAAATGGGAGAATGAGGGCCATTTTTTTTTCAACCATAGACTTTCCCCAGACAGCTTCAGAATGAGACAAGGAGCAATTTTGATAGCTGTCACATTAGTTACAGATGCTTCTTGGCCTTTCTAGCTGAGATGTTCTGCAGTCTATGCTTATTTAGAGATTCTGTGGTCAAATCCATATTATTGTCTCTTTTTTTTTTTTGTCCTCCCTGATGTTAAAAATAAAATAAAATAAAGTAAACCAAAGTAAAATAAAACAAAATAATATGGCCTGTGGATGATCCAGGTTATCTATTTTGTGCTTAGGTAGTCTGTAAAGACAGCATCCAAGGGACTTCTTCCAGATGGGATTGAGCTCTTGATGATTTCTTTTCCACCATCCATTTCCTCATCACGAGGTGATGCCAGAATAGCTCAAGTACCCACAGCTCTGTGGGCATGATGGTGATGCAGAGGAATCCCTTTGCCTGTGGTCTCTGACCTGATCCATCATGGCAGAGAGACCACAGCATTAAAAAAGGCTTATATCTGCTGTACGTATATTCTTTTTTTAAAAAATTGTTTATTCATGACAGTGACTTAGACAGTGAGGTATTCTAATTATCACAATTGTGTCCAAAAGAAGCATTTCTATTACCACTACCTCAATTTCACTATTTGGACCACAGGATAACTGCATTTAACTGCAGTTGTGGAAATTGGCTGAATTTTTATGATATCAGTTGCTAAAGCTATAGTATGCTTATGTTAATCTTAAAATTTATATTAGCACAAAAGTAATTGAATACTAAAGCTGCTTAATTTGCATTACAAAATCATTTCATTAAAATAATAACAAGAATGAATCTTTATTCTTCTGGTATCAAATAAAATTGGCCTTTTGTGCATAAAAATTATTTCAAAATAGAATTAACCATGAACAGACCTACAGGGAATTCCTGCCCTTTTATCACATGACTTTTAAGCAGCTTTTTCTAAGGCAGGAATCAACATGGATAACATTACAATTCAGACAGGCAAAATAAACAAGTGCAATTTCCTTTAATCACCTATGAATATGCATAAATAAAATATCTCCTCTGTGGTTTAGATATCAGAGGCTTATTGCCAGTGTAGGAAAGCTTTGAAAAAAAAAACCCAAACAAATTGAGAGAAAGTCAATAATCTGAGAATAGCCAATCAAAACCTTCCTTCATCCCAAGTTGATTAAGTGGCAACATGATTTAGACATTATGTAAGTATTCCACAAAGCCCACAAACCCTATTTTATTTTTTTCAACCTTAGTTAAGACAGCATCCTGAATAACAGTTACAACCGTCCCGAACAAACAATGAAGCCCTGAGAATGGCATGTTTGTTTTCCAATATTTATAGAGTGACTTGGATACGTTTGGCAAAGAAGAGCAAATCCATCTTAATTGGTATTAAACAGCAAATAAAACTGTATAAGAGACTCCTTGGTGTAAAGAGCTTAAAGACTAATTGCAGGCACTGTGCAATGAGCAAAAGGAAACAAGACACGTCAAACATGGTGAGAGAAGAAAGGACAACAATCGCTCTTTTCAAGGTGACATGGTTAGCAAATGTTAACTGCTGTAAGATGCCTTTACACATGTCATTAAGGACAGTCTGATTCTCCTTTGGACGTGGTTTTTCTTAATTTATCAGAGCAGCAAAGAAAGCTGTATTTGAAATAACATTTAACTCTTGAAGATGCCAAGGGCCCGTTTGCCCTTCTGAGAAAGTTACCACATTAGGAATTTTCAGGTCACCTGAACCACAGTATGTTTTTATATGTCCTCATCAAATATGGATTCTTTCAACCAACCATGGGCAACTGGGAATGCTATGCTATACCCCCTTTGGTGGAAAAATCCAGAAATCCTGTCAGATGTCAAGAGGCAACTTGTAAGAAGAAAATTACAGTGTCCATGTTTGAATCTTAAGATAATCTTGGGATAATCTAGGGAAAGTTCAGGAGAAGCAGTAATATTAATATTTTGGTGAAAAAGTGTCACAAAGACTTGTGCGTAAGGGAAAAGATCTAGATCTTTTTTAGATCCAAGGAAATTGATATTATTGGTGGAGCAGTAAATATACACAGTAAAAGTTAACGTGTTTAAGATACCTGCAAATGCTGAATGGAATCATAGAATCCTCATTTTGCTTGGAAGAGACCTTAAAGATCATCCAGTTCCAAGCCCTCTGCCATGGGCAGAAACACCTTCCCCTAGACCAGGTTGCTCAGAGTGCCATCCAGCCTGGCCTTGGCAGCACTTCCACAGATGGGGCAGCCACTTCATCTATGGGCAACCTGTTCCTGTGCCTCACCCCCCTCACGGTGAAGATATTTTTTCCAATATCTAATCTAAACCTACTCTCTTCCACTTTGAAGCTTTCCCCCTTGTGCCTGTCACTACGTGGCCTTGTAAAGTCTTTCTCCATCTTGCAGGGCACCTACAGGGAGTGGAAGGTCACAATTAGGACACTTCTCCCTCGGGAGTGGGAGAGGTGATGACAGTATTCAAAGAGTGCTGGATTGGTTTCCCCTGACTTCTTTGAGAGTCATGAAGTTATCCACAGCTACATAAAATCAATATAAACTCTTGCCCAAAGAATCATGTTTTATACATTTTTATACTAATATCAATTGTCATCAAAAATAAAATAATGAGAAGTCAGGCTTAGTGTTAATAAAAACCTTTGAGATCTTCAGATGAAAGTCATTGCAAAAGGCACATATTTTTTAGTAACATTAAGGTAAGACTTATTTTTTTCCTCCTCTCCAGTGTTATTACCTGGAGATGAATTTGGAAACAAAATGCTAGGCCATGGTCTCTTTGATTTTTATGTGCAATCCAACCCTGCTATCTCATTTCAGCTGGATTCACATATGAGATGAAGAAATTTTGTTTGGCATGTGATATTGTCCAGCTATTTTTACAGGAATGCTGAACACAGCTGTTTGTTTCAGTCTCATAATACATTTCTTGCATGGTTACAAGATTCAGCTATTTCATACCCAATGCTATTAAAACAAATAGGGTCACTAACTTCCTATCTAACATTTCTGGCTCATGGAGTTTTTAAAATTGACAAATAGGTTCAGTGTGGGTTCAACATATTTTTTGAGCCTTGCTTTTTGCTGGTGCTTCTTAAAATTGCAGTTCCTTCACCCTCCTTCTTCCCAGGCATTGCAGATTAGATGTAAATAGACACCATTTTCATTCATGTTACCTGTGGTTATGATTGCCTTATGACTCCTGAACTGCTGGGAAAGTAATCATCTTCCATAAACTTTTGCCTTCACTATTAACCTACTTGTCAATTTAACATTAGTTCTCCTTTTGTCAAGATATTGTGTATAATTCTATTCACATTCCAGCTTATATTTGTTCTTCAGATGCTTCAGAGAATGTAAATAAAAGGACACTTAACAGAAATTTTTTTCAGGCTTTTTTTTTTTTTGTAAAATTTTATTTTAATTTTCTATGTCATGTCCAGTGTTAATATGCCACCTGTGAAACCTTCATGACGTTCAAATGAGTACAGGCCCGTTTAGCTAAATAAAATATGTTAATTTGTAGTGTCTGAGACTATGGTGCCAAGGTTAGAATATAGCATAGTTTTATCATACATTTTTCTCTAGTGTGATTCTGACAACTTAATTACTATGTTAGTTTAGCTGTGAAGAATACATGCCTTTGCTTTATACTATGACAAGGTGAATCATATGGTCCCTCCACAGGACCATCCGCAAGAATCCCACCACATGCCCAAAAGTACTGTTCAAAAGATTTTTGAGCTCTGTCAGGCTGGTGCTGTGACCACTTTTCTGCGGAGCCTATTCCAGTGCCTGGCCATGTTTTTGTTAAAGTGTTGGCTCACCTGAAGGACACTTAACAGCAATTTTTTTCAGGCTTTTCTTTTTTTGTGAAATTTTATTTTAATTTTATATGTCATGTCCATTGTTAATACGTCACCTGTGAAACCTTCATGACGTTCAAATGAGTACAGGCCCGTTTAGCTAAATAAAATATGTTAATTTGTAGTGTCTGAGACTATGGTGCCAAGGTTAGAATATAGCATAGTTTTATCATACATTTTTCTCTAGTGTGATTCTGACAACTTCATTACTATGTTAGTTTAGCTGTGAAGAATACATGCCTTTGCTTTATACTATGACAAGGTGAATCATATGGTCCCTCCACAGGACCATCCGCAAGAATCCCACCACATGCCCAAAAGTACTGTTCAAAAGCTTTTTGAGCTCTGTCAGGCTGGTGCTGTGACCACTTTTCTGCGGAGCCTATTCCAGTGCCCGGCCATGTTTTTGTTGAAGTGTTGGCTCACCTTTGGGTGAAGAACCCTTTTCTGATATCTAATCCAAACTTCTCTTGACTCAGCTTCAGGTCATTCCCTCAGATGCTGTCACTGGTAACCAGAGAGAAAAGATCAGTACCTGCCCCTCCTCTTCCCCTCACAAGAAGCTGTAACTGCAGTGAGGTTTGCCCTCAGTTTCCTCCAGGCTGAACAGACCAAATGACCTCAGTCACTCCTTACACGGCTTCCCCTCAAGGCCCTTCACCACCCTTATTGCCCTCCTTTGGACACTCTGCAATAGTTTCACGTCCTTCTTACATTGTGGCACCCAGAGCTGCCCCCAGCACTGGAGGCAAGGCCGCCCCAGAGCAGAGCAGAGCAGGACAATCCCCTCCCTTGTCCAGCTGGCCATGCTGTCCCTGATGCCCCCAGGACAGGGTTGGCCCTCCTGGCTGCCAGGGCACTGCTGGCTCGTGTCCAACTTTCTGCTGACCAGGACCCCAAATTCCTTTCCACAGCACTGCTCTCCAGCATCTCATTCCCCAGTCTGTATACAATAACCTCTGGCCTGACAAGTAACAGGTGCACTGTGCAGATAGCTGAAATTCTTTAATCAAAATGAATAATTCAGCAAAAGTGATTTCCCAGCTTGCAGTCATATTATAATGGAGATTTTAATGAAGAAATGTTGTGTACTAATTTCTGTTTTGTACTAATTTGCAAACAATTTTATACCATCCTCCTTTATTCTACATTATTTTCTTCACAAGATTAATAGTACAGATCACTTTTGAACACTGTCATGCACAGCATACCTTATTGAGGTGTGATGTTCTGCCTTATTTTGAATTTATTCTCTTTGAGAATAAATAAATAAAACCTACATGTTTCTGTAGGTATTCTCCCACACCTAATGGTACAGTCAGATCAGTCACACTGTTAGATTGCTTTACTGTAATTATTTTTATGGGTATGCTATATAAGTCTTGATTTAATCTTACATATTGTGGTGTAAATAGTTCTGCTAAACTGAGCAAGCTGAACTTATGTCACTGAAGAGAGCACATTGTGCTCACACATGGCTTTGATTTAAGATTTATCAGTACCTATTAACTGTTAGTAGCTAATTTTATACAAAACTTTTTCAGTATGAAAACTGGCTTTATGATTCTTAAACTCTGAAAATTACTCATTATGTGGTGGAAACCATGTATTCAGATTAAATAGTTTTGTCATTCTGATATAAATCAGCTCTTCTCTTTTTGAAAATACTTAGTCTTGCTCATCTAAATATAACCTTACAGCTGCTTATTTGTGAAGCTCTACCACCTTAAAGTGTAATTAGATAGGTACTTGGAGTCTGTCTGTGAGGGAGAAAGGCCATGACCAACTTAAATTTCAGAATTTTGCCTTCTGCTGTGTTTTGAAAGCTACTTAAATATGACCAAATAGTCAGGTTTTCAAAAGTTTCTATTTACATACTTTCAGAGTAAAAGTCTAAAAATAGCTAGATTATTTCCTTGAGGTTATCAGTGCCAACAATAGTGGGCACAGAAAAGAATGGGAAGAGAGATTACGGAAGACAGAGGTGAGAATCAAAAGAGTGACAGTGTGGGGGAAGGGATATTGTCAAGGGAATGGATGGAAAGCAAAGGGAAGCAGAGATAACAAGCCTATCACAGCTGGAATAAATGTGTTCCATAGCCCAGGATGGTACTTAACATTCTTTTATTGTCTAGCAAATGCCTGAAATGCATACAGGAAATGGAGGGTTATTTGCCCTATGGAAACTGGGGCACTACAAAGAACAGATGTCTGATCCTTATATGTGATGTTTCCTCCATAGCACTTCTGCTCTATTCAATCCATTGGTCAAATTAAGGCACTGACCAGATACCTCCTGCAAATTACTTTTTGTCTTTGTGACTGAGTTCACATAGCTTCCCACATAATTAACACTAATATTGCTAAGATTCAGAGAAGTGATGATGATTTTTCCTTATGACATTGCAATATCCAAGACCTTTCAATTCTGTGGAAAAAGAAAATAATTTCCTCCCTTCTCACCCCCTCCACCCAGTTTGAACTTCACTCTGGAATAGCCAGAGACTGCCATTCAGGGCAATTGCATAGAGTGTGAGACATCAAATTTTAAATTTGTTTTAAACCAAGGTGAAGATGACTTGAACCTTTGTATTTCACACTATTTCCTGGAGTATTTTATTACAAATAAAATGTTTTAGTAACTTTGACCAGTGCAAGTTTAATCCAAACTGATATGCTTCTGTGGATGTGTTTCAATGTCATTTCAGTGACCACAAAAAAGCCATTACACTGAGAAACCCTTGCTGAGTTATGCTTTGTAAATCTGCTAGATATGACCGTAGTGGAAAGAAGAGAGTGCAAGTCAACTTTTATATATCTTGGAGGGTGATGGAATTTGAAAAAAAGTGATAAAAATATAATCTTTTTTATCACTTTTTGGAAAGCAGTGCAGGACAGAATTTTAAGGAAAGCTGTTTCTCATATTAACCTTAACACTCAGTTGTTGCTTTTTGGTATTATTTTATAACTGCACATAAGTCTCATTGTGCAAAAATTGTATAAACAATGATGTAAAGAAAGTGTTTTCTAAGTTCAGACAAGACAGAATTAAATAGAGGTTGTGAACAAGGGGAAAAAAAATTGTGGAGAGCTGCCATACCACAAAGAGAAGAAATTATGATTATATAGGTGAATAATCAGCTCATTTAATGGCCTTAAAACAAAAATTGATAACAATTTCCTTTACTGTACTTTGATGCTTAGGTATTGCAGAACTTGCTATAGAAATTCCAAATAGATTCAATATAAAGAACAGATGAATTTTCTCACATACTTATTTCCATCTGCTTTTAATAATAGGTGTGTTAATGCATGCTTTTATTCACACTGCAGAATATTATTTTTTTTCTCTTGATTTTGATCTATTGATTTTACCTGTGAAGCACAGACTTTGATAAGAAATTACCTGTAATTTTTCTTATGAAATAGAAAACATGGGGAGAAATGAGCAGTAAGACGGGTAGAAAACGGTATATTCCTGAAAGGAAAAAACCAAAAAATCAAAACCAAAGCATCAAGTGAGGTATGCTGTTTCATTCTGTTTTTTTAAAGTAAAGAGTATTGCATTTTTTTTCTGACATTCTATTGATTTTTCAGTCATGAACTAGATGTCTAGCTACTGTTAAGAAAGATCATTCTTATAAAAATAATGCAGATCTACAAGACCTGAGAATCTTCTTTATTAACGTTAAGTTTCCACACAAGTCAAATTCATCTTCAGTTCATCTTCAGCTGTTTTAGACTTAGGATTCTTGGAACTTTATTGCCAGAAGAAGAATCTGTGGTGTTTTTTTTTTTTTTAGTTTGTTTTGCTTGTGATAACTGAATCACAGAATTGCTTGGATTGGAAGTGAACTTAAAGATCATTTTGTTTCAAGCCCCCTGCCTTGAGCAGGGACACTTTCCACTAGACCAGGCTGCTCAGAGCCCCACCCAAGCTGGCCTTGAGCACTTCCAGGGATGGAGCATACACAGCTTCTCAGGAAGGCCTGTGCCAGTGTCTCATCATCCTCACAGGAAAGAATTTCTTCCTAATATCTAATCTAAATTTACTTGCTTATATTCCTATCATTATTGCTTGTCCTCTCATGCTGTGCACCACTCTGGGGTTTTTTTTTTTAATTTTTTTTGTTTGTTTGGGGTTTTTTTTTTTGTGGTTTTTTGCTCTGGGCTTTGTTTTTTGTGTTTTTTTTGTGTTTTTTTGGTTTTTTTTTGTTTTTTTGTTTGGTTGGGTTTTTTTTTTTTTTTTTTTTTTATGCAGTTGCCATGGGAAAAAATTATTAAATAAAACCAAACACCTCATATGTCTTTGTGTCATAAAACATGTTTCCTACCATATACCATATGGCCTATTTACCACTGATCCAATTCTATAATAAACAGGAGATGTGTATGTGGAGGAAAGCTGGGATGGAATTATCAGAACTTATAACCTATATTTCCAAAGGAAAGAATGGGAGTTATTTCATCCACACAGCAGCATTTCCCTCTTCTCCTGGGTTTTCAGGTTGCTCTAAGTTATTCAGCTTGATGTATTTGTGATCTTTAAACACATGTCTACCTGGCAGCAAAGAAAAAAAAGTCATTAAATACATTTATCTTTTTAAAAAATAGGATTCTTACTGGTTCCCTTGGATGCTGACAGGGTAGTAAACAATTTTATCCAAAATCAACAGCTGAACTTCTAAATTAGGCTCTTGTATCAATTGCCTTGCAACGATGGTATTTATCTACAAATAGAAGTTAATTCATTTGAAGGTACAATGTGATCTTAAAAGTATTACTGTTCTCTTTTCCTCTTACAGTGAATGAAGCTAAACAGAGTAAGAGGTCCTTACCCTATGTAAAAAGTTGTAGAGACATGAAGAACAATTGTTATAGAATAACTAACCTTGCATGAAAGAATAGATAAATTCTTGTCATTTATTGCCAGTCATGGCTGAAAACCTCCATATGAGTCGTGCTTCTTTCATGCTGCAAATATAAACACACAGGCCCGTGTGTACACACAGCTGTATCTCCAATAGCATGTAATGAATATCAAGGATCAGCTCTTTGAAGATGACACTCAGAAGTCATACTTGAGTCATGCTGGTATTGACCTTGGATTTTTCTCCCAGTCTAATAATTATCAGGAAATAAAATTGACCTTTTTTGGAATGTACAATAGACAAACAAAACAAATTTACATATATTTAACAATGTTCCCAAGTGTTAATTGTATAAAACACATTTTGTTTCAAATTTTTCTTCCAACATGAAGGTATGCATTCTAAAACATTTTCCAAATTGCAGCTTATAGGAAAAAGCAAATGGGGACACTGTCCATGACTATTTTTCATCTGTGACCTTACATTGCCTGAGACCTAAAATGTTACTTTTTTAATACAGTAACAAATGGTTTTATCATTATTTTATTAAATTTCAGAGGAAAGGAAAGGAATTGTGCATCAATACTTTATGTTTTCTTTAAGGGAAAAAGCTAACCTGGGTCAGAGAAGGCGAATGGGAATATAAACTATAGGCACCATATTTATTCTACTTGTAAATGCCAAGTGATTCAACATCTGCGAAACAACATTTAAAGAAAAAACTTTCCCAGATAATTTGATAGCTTTTACATCTGCAGCAATGTACTGTGGGTCATATTTATAACTGCCTAAGCTGGACAAGGAACATTTCTGTTAGGATTTTTTTTCCGTGGTAAACCTCCATGAGAAAAATATTCTGAATTTCCAAAATAGTAATTATAGTCCCAGGTATAAGATCTCCTTTATATTCTTCTAGGAAGGATCAGATTTATACACAAAATGCTGTTTCATGGTATCAGCTAGTTCAGAGGACATTTGAAAACAAGAATTCGAAAACAAAAAATCTGTGTCTATCTTTGTTTTTTGTAGAAGTACATATTTCCCAGTTACTAAATACCTATGCAACTCTGTCATAAAAGGCAGTAATGTGGTGGGATTTTTTACTAAAATCTTTAGTACTGCAAGGGGAGGGTAAATCTCAAGAAATTCTTACTCCTTTTGAGGGAAGCCATTGAGTTTTTTTTAGCTGTGTTCCACATTTTCCATATTCCTTGCTGCATCCTCTGTGTGCTGTCATTTGAGAGACTCCAGTGGAAGTCCAGAATGCACTGGGTGCTGCTGAAAGATATAGAAAGGATTAGAAGAGTTTCTCCAGTAATTAGGCAGGAATGCTTCCACTGAGGTTCTTCCAGGAGTCATTTTCGTAGCTTGAGTAATTGAAATGTTTTGTTTAATGCAGTTGCTTTCTGAAATAGCAGAATCTATTCCCATTTCACTGGAAAGAAGTTTCTATTGTAAGTATATTGCAGCAACTGTGTTGATTTTTGTCTTATGTAGACACATTGTTATTAATTCTAATTTTCAAACTAATTAGGCAGATAAAGATGGGAATAAAAATATAAATAATAGTTCCTTTCTCTGTGCTTCAATCCTGTATAGCTGTAGGTGGGGAGGGGGAGTCCTAAATAAGTCATTACCTCTGCACAACATTGTCAGTATGACTTGAGTCACACCAGGCACTATGACTGGGCATGACACAAAAGTCTTGCTCTTTATACTCCATTCTGCACACCTCCTGTCCCTGACACACAGGACAGCTTCTTCAATGTCTGGACTACTTATTTTGCAGGTCATAAAGCTTTATACAGAGATTTTGTCATCAGACTCAATGATCTGTGAAGGAGCTTGAACTTACAAACTCATTCAGGCTTGAATTCAGGACTCATGCAACTGCTGCTGCCTTTCCTTATCTTTATCTGTCATTTTCCGTTCATAGTTTACAATAAAAAAATTTCCTTACTAGAATTGCAATTCATTTTGAAATAAAGATGCATTGCCTTCAGTTACAGAAAGAAGAGTGATTGGACTAATTAATTTCTGGTAGACTGGAAGATGTTTCTTTTCCTTGGATACAAAAGACAAAACAAATATAGAAGAGTGAATCCTTCCCATGGTACCCTCTTTCTCAAGCCTGCTTGAATCAGTCTCCTGCCACCAAGAAAGTATGTTCTTCAGATTCTACAGCTTCTGCTCCTTGATCTGCCTTGAACTACAAAACAATCTTATCCAAGTATCCCTTTGCTGTAGAAGCAATTTTTTCTATTAGATTTCTTTGATCCTTCTTCCCATTCCACTGCCATGAGGAGTGAGAGTGGGAATTGAGTGAGTGGCTGTGTAGTGGCTAATTTGCATCTGGGCTTAAACCATGTCAGAGGTGAAATGTGACTGGGCTAAAATACATGATGTCCTCAGTGATCAGTAGAATAGTTTCTACCTCTTTATATATATATATATAACATGAAGTTAGTTTTTAAATTTGATTCAATACTACAATTTTTCAAGTGTCACTCAGTCATCCTTGCTCTGTTTGATGCCAATACAGAAATACACCTGAAACATACGATGTACCCAAGGCAGATGCCTGTTTCCATTGGTCATAGTCCCTGAAGTTTTAGTCAGCTTGCTTCCACCTTAGTCACACTGCCTGTCTCAATTCAAGCAGGAATAATTCTTGCCACACTTATTAAAAAAAAAAAAAATAAGCATTCCCAATAGAATAATTTTATTCAATTTGGATAAAAAATAATTTTTCTGATTGTCTTGAAGGTCTACTAATTTTTCTATATATTTGTTGATACAAAGGTCTATTCCCCTGATTTTTATGAAAGTAGAATACATGTTCCTCTTTCTACTACTTTGATGTAGAAATGGAAAAGAAAGTTGAGTAAAGCCCCTAAAACTCAAAATTGTATTTCAGCAGAATTAATTGTTAGTTTAAAAAGTCTCTTTGGGGGATTAGCTTTCCATACAAATAGAATGTAAATAACTATTTGTTCTAACTAAGTATAAGTCACTTGATATGGTCCTTTAAGTGGTACTATATCATTAGTCACACACACACACACAAAAAAAGTGCTTTACCTTAGCAAACAGTATTATCCATAGTGCTTCTTTTTCTTTCTTTCATGTACTGTTTCTACTGCACGAGTGATTTGAATTTCCTGTGACATAGCTAAGAATAAGTTGCTGTATGTGACAGTTTTGGCTGGAGTAGAGTTAATTTTCTTCATAGAAGTTGTTACGGGGCTGTGTTTTGGATCTGTGCTGAAAATAGTGTTGATACTACAGAGATGTTTTAGTTTCTGCTGCTGAGCAGTGCTCACAGAGCAGCCAGGCCTTCTCTGCCAGAGAGAAGGCTAGGAGTGCATGAGGATTTGGGAGGGAACACAACTGACCCCAGCTGACCCCAGGGATATCCCAGAGTGTGTGGTGCCACACTGAGCATGTAGAACTGAAGGGTAGAAAGAGGGAAGGGGGATGTTCAGAGTCATGGTGTTTGTCATTCCAACTCACCACTGGACATGATGGAGCCCTGATCTCCTGGGGATGACAGAACTTCTGCCTGCTCAGGGAAAGTTGTGAGATAATTCCTTGTGTTCTTTGCTTGTGTGCATGGCCGTTGCTTTCCCTATTAAAGTGTCTGAATCCCAACCCAAGAGATTTCTCTTTTACACTTCTGATTCTCTCCCCCATCCCAGAAGGGAGAGTGAGTGTGTGGCTGTTTTCAGCCAGGGTTTAACCATGACACTGTGCCCAACATGCCCAACAAAAGGCTTTTTTGCCACATTCTGAAGGTCAAACAGATTGCATTCTACTAGTTTGAAAAAAAATTACTTTTTAAGCTTCTGGCACAATTAATTTATTTATTTTACTTTTTAAAAGTCAGATTATTATATATCACAATTGCCTTTCTTAATTTTAGATACCTCATTAAATTAATCAGAAAATCTCTCACCTGTAGTTTAGGGTCATTGAGAGGAATGTTTTTCTTTTCAATACCCAGTGGAACAGAGCTTTCTTCATATTGTGAAACAACCATAATAAAGTAACATGAATTTTCAGGCTTCTTTCAGGCAATGCTTGGTCAGTAGTGTAAATCAATAAGCATGTATTTACTGCACTTATTGCAGAAATAAATGAAATAAGCATTATTTCATTTGTAATTATGTAATTATAAATTACAAAACAATATGCTCTGTGTAGATTGCCTGAAACAATTTAATGAACTTGAGAAAATTCTATCATTCTTCCAGTGGGAAAGGTATTTTACATGACTGTCCCAAAGCAGTCTGTCACTGTCATCCGCATCAGTGCCACTGTGTCTGGTATGACATCTGCAATATTTATAGATAAATATCAAGTCAAGCTTATTCTGCTGAACATTTTAATTTAAATCAACCATGCACTTAGGAAAACCATAAAAAAAGAGGTGGAATTAACCTATATTGTGTCAGAGGCTGTCAGCATGGTGGATGCTGCTATCCTTTGATTTGATCTAGACTGAGTTCTCTAAATAGTTAACACAGAATAAATGTTACTTTTCCTCAATTGCTCTTAACCATCCAGACAGCTTCCATAGTTAGAAAACAGCTACCAGTACTACCTCCCACTCTTAAAACTAGGAGACTCAGAGGTTCCATGGAGTCATTAGAGTTAGTTTATTTACTTGTGAGGCTCTCAGTTACCTCTGCAATAGACAGGATCCAGCAGTTATCAGGGCAACAGCCAGCATTGCACAAAAGAATTGTATTGCTTTCACACCATTTGAATATGTATTCATAAAGTGATTTATACAACTGACACCAATGGTTTTTGATTCTCAGTACATGTGTGAAACAAGGCTGAAATTTATATTTTCTTCTTTTCTAATTATAAATACAAATAAAGCACAATGAACCTAACTGGAAACAAAATCATACCTTTCACAACATTTTATCTGAAATCCTGGTTCTCCAAATTCTATGCATTGAAATGATATCACAGGTCATAGAAATTACAACATTTTTTTTTCAGGCCTCCTGCCCAAGAGTTATCTACCTCATAGATAAAGTGAACTGTGTTGGATTCTGGTCCTCATGATGCATTTCTCTTTTTACTTTCTTTTAATACCAAGGACAAAAACTGGTCATATTTTTGAGTCATAATCTTCATTTCCAGAGAATTTTGTGATGTACTTAAGGCATCACTGGACTTACATATGAAACTGGAACAAGCATGGCCAGGTTTCCTGGGATACTCACTGGTCTGTAAAGAACCAGACCCAAGAAATATATCTGGTAAGAACTGAGCCCTAACTGTTTCTCACATGACTAACTAGACAGATGTATGTTATAAGAGCCATATATGGAGACTTATACCCCTAAATTTCCATTAAAGCTTTGCTTTAGTTTTTTTTTTTTTTTTTTTTTTTTTGTTTTTTTTTAAACCTTCCATCAGCTTGGATCTTAGTGTCCTGACTGTTTATTGATTTACACCAAAATCAGTAGGTCACAGCAATGTGGCCAATGCCATCTACAGCTAATATCCACTTGCTTTTGCAGAAAGCTGTTTCCAGTATTATTAATCTGCCAATGGTACAATATCATTTGTAAGTAATGATTCATTTCACTTTGGACTGTTAGATATAGCAAAGTCTAGACAAACCTGGTACAAAGGAAATGAACTAACAGAATTTATTTATATAAAAAAGACACAAGACTTCCATCAGAAAATAGAAAATGAGATCCTAGAATTTTGCTTGACTGATACATATTAGTGAGATTTATGCATATAGTGAATACCAAAAATACCCAGAACAATTTTATGAAGGGAATCTTTTCTGTCCTTGTTTTTTTCTCATTTAGGTTTGGTGCAGTGTTTTACTTAAACAGCAGCAGGTGTTTCACAATGGGAACCAAATCTTGGTCAAGTTATTTGGATTGTTCCAAACTCTACTTTCCATTCTTGTGTTATTTCCTGTACATCCACAGAAGGGTAAATCAGCCTCATCTGCTGATTTGATATCACAGTTTTCAAATTCAAAATTCCCCCTTATGCTCTGCAGCTCAAAATGGCAAGTTGATTTTTGTCATCTGCATGTACATACATACTAAGGGGTAATATTTTGGTACTGTTTTTTAATTTAAAGTATAACAGAAAGCAAAATCTTAGAAAGGAGAATATGTTAAAAATTAGATAGAAGGATAGTAAGGGGGCTGTCACATTTCCTTGTTGGTTTGGTAGCTCAGAGCAGGTTCATATGTGCTCCACAGGCCACACTGCAGGTGAGGCACTGGGGAACTGAAATGTGAATGTCTATTTCCCGTGGATGGCAGAAGAAATGTCTGTGTTTTATAGCCTGTGTGAGATCTCATGGAACACAAATTTGGGAGTGGTGGAGGGATGCAAGATGGTCTGTCACAGATTTTTTGTGACTGGAAGGGACAATTCTGAACATCTTGCCGTGTTTGCATAACAAAAGCAACTTGTGTTTTCTAAAAGATGAGAGAGATGGGGTAGCTAGGAAACTAAATTCGTACATTAGAAGAAACTGCCAGTAAGATAAAACTGCTAGACTAACATGTAAAATATTGAAACATGTAAACCACTGCCTACACCCTGGTTAATAGTCCTTTAAAGTGAAAGGCACTTCAGTGAAATCACCCATTAGACCTTTGTAGGTTTACTATGGTGACATCCATGCTGCCTTATAAACAAGAAGACAATACTTTTTAACAGGATTACCCGAGCTCATGCCTGGAGAACGGGCAAGGACCAGGACACGAGAACTTTTCTTTTGCTGGACTGAGATGGTATAAAACATTCTAAGATAGATTGTTTTGCTGCATAAAGATTGCAATATAGGGTTGTTGCATAAGCAGGACACTTCCACTTCCAGAGGGTGAGTTGGGCACCAGCAAGGATGAATGTAGCAATATCAGTGAACAGGATTGATCAAGGTGAATCTCACAATGAAGATGTTCCTCTTCACTGACTAAAACACAGCCTGCATGCCTATGTTTCAGAGGGCTAACATCAGATGTGAAAGGGCCACTGGTGCTAAAAAAGGGCCAATGGGACAGTTTATTAGCAGAATTATTACTGTTTCAATTTATTTTTCTTAGCTTTAAATCCATTTTGGGCAGACTGGAGGGAAAAAAAAAAGTTCTTTCAAGAATATTATAATGAATTTTCTTATCCTTTAGATAGTTGTGTTGGTTCCGTGTAGGTTTGTGACAATATGGACAACACCTTATCAACAAACTACTTTTGCTGGTAAATTTACCTACTCCAAATAACCTTTTCTTTTTGCAGTGAAAATTTACACAGCTCTTTTGTGTGGTCTCAATGGTCAACACTTCACTAAAGGGGGCTCTGGAAGGGTCATGGAGAATGTTTTGCAAAATAACTACGTACAGGCATCTATTAGGAGGTGTGGTATTTAATCCAAGCATTATTTCCTATGTATAAATATATGCCTGAGGACAATGGAGCCTCCTAGTCTCCATTTACAAGATAATAGGGTTAGATTCTTTGTATCAGTCAAAGAATCAAAACAGCAGTATAAATAATATATAGTACAATATATATCTATATAGTATATAGTACTATATATATATATATTGTATAGTACATATGTATAATAAGACAGTAGCCATGTACAATTCAGAGGTTTATCCTTTAATAAACTCTGTGCTAGTGTGTTCATATAACCCTTTGTGTGATAAACTAGACCTGAATTATGCAAATATTGTTCCACAGTAAACTGTTTGCAGGGTCAGAATGGATGTGAGAGAGGTGTCATTCTCTTGTTTTTTTTCCTGCTTGTAGATAATAGAATGGCTTGGGTTGGAAGTGACCTGAAAGATCAACTCCCCTGCCACATGCAGGGACCCCTTCCACTAGATCAGCTTGTTCAAGGCCCCATCCAAACTAGCCTTAAACACTTCCAGGGGGGCAACATCCACCACTTCTGTGAGCAGCTCATTCCAGTGACTCATCACCCTTCCACTAAAGAATTTTTTCCTAATATCTGATTTACATCTGCCCTCATTCAGTTTAAAGCTGTCACCCGTTGTGCTACCATTCTATGCTCTTGTAAAAAGTCTCTTTCCAGCTCTCTTGTGACCCATTTAGGTACTGGAAGGTGCCATAAGGGCTCCCTGGAGCCTTCTCCAGATTGAACCACACCAACTCCCAGCCAGTCTGCAGGGGAGAGGTGCTCCAGTGATCATCTTGGTGACCTCCTTTGGATGTGATCCAACAGGTCCATGTCCTTCTGGTGCTGGGGACTCCAGAGCTGGATGCAGCACTGCAGGTGGGATCTTATGAGTGCAGAGGAAGGAGAGACTCACCTCCCCTGCCCTGCTGCCCACGCTGCTTTGGGCGCAGTCCAGGACATGATTGGCTTTCTGGGCTGCAAGGCCACATTGCATGAAACTTCCTGTGACTTTGAATGGAAATTAAAGGACTTGCACTTTACACTTGACAATTCTTATACATCACTTTGACTTCTATATTCATGTTGACATCTTAACAAAACCTTTGTTGGTTAATTTGAATGTAATCCTTTCAGGTAGTGGACATCCTACCAGCATTTCTGAAGTTAATTAGTGAATCAAATAAAATGCTAATGGAAGCAGGTAATTACTTGAGAACTGATGGATAATAGTAGGAGGTAATTATTTCAATATCTGCATGGTCTTATTCAAATTGCAGATGGATTGCCACAACCTTGCTCTAGGAAAGCTTGAAGTGTCACCACTTCATTTTGAAAGGGATGGGATAGAATAATTGCTTGAGAAAGGATGCATTTCAGACCATAAAAGGAAGCACAGTCACATAAACACTTAAATTTGATAAGATAGTCTGTAATTTTGACAGGCCAAAGTAGTCCAGTGTATGGAAGATGCAGTGCTTTGTAAAAGCAGATTTTTACTTGGTACAAAGTTGATTAGAAAAATAAGATTCATTAAAACACGAATGAAAAACATCTGCTTATATGGCAGATGGTAATTCAGCTATCAACACATCCAACTGTTAAATGAATGGACTATTTAATACAAAAAGTATGGCTGTCTCTCATCTATGGCTCATTCATTTGCAGATTGTTGAAGTATTTTTTTTTATATTTAAACTGAGCTTTTCAACAATTCAAAATTATTCAGATTCTTCTCTCCCTTACCTCTGGCATATACCTTCTCTGTTCTTGTCTTTAGCATTTCTGCTAAAGACAAATGATTCATCCTTAATGTGGAAAAGTGGAAATTTTGTGCATCCTTTCCAGGCATTGTAACATACTGGGCTTAACTTTTGGCTGCTGTAACACTGATTTCTAGGGAGTTGAACTGATTTTATCTGGTTTCTCCTTTACTGTGGTGAAGGATGTAATGAATTTACTTCCTGAATTCCTAGAATAATTTTGTAATCAGAAGTATTGCAGTAAAGATCTCTTTAGATACTCTGGTCAGAAAAAGTTTCCTAAAACAATTGCACTGAATCCCACCCTTAAAAGTAATATAATGAAACAATTATGAGGCTCTTTGCACAGTGTCTTTGATATCCTGGAGACCAGCAAAAAGCTGTCATTATACACACACTTGAAGTCATTTCTTGGCTCTTGGCTAGCGATTACAGAAGACTACATTCTGCCTTGCATTATATTTGTGCAATATCATTGCATTCAAAAGGGTTGTGAAACTGAGACCTGCAGATAGAATTTCAGATGTGTTGCCTTGCATTTATATTGCTCAACTGCTATGCGCTGATTTCTCTGTTTTTTGAAGTTCAAAATTGTCTGTATGTGATACAAAGAAATGCCTAGAATTGGACACTTTTTATTCCTTAATAAGTATAGGAGCTTTGTGTTTGATTCTAAATTATTAGGAGGTATATCTTCAAGTTTTGGAGTAGCAGAGAAAACCTCAGAAGAACACTGACCAATACCAAGTCAGAGCATGGCAAGTGGCATGGGCTTAAGGTGGAGATGTTAACTTAAATATTTTTTTATTTCACAACACTAAATAAATTGTGTAATAAAGTACAAATGTAGAATTATAAATAAAAAACATACATAAAAATAAATGTTTAAAAAGTATAAGTGGCTGCTTGATAATTTTGACAAAGAGATAAGAAACAAGGCGAGATAAAGCTTCTATGAGGGTAGAATCAAATGAAAATAAAATATATAATAAAAATTAGTATTTTCTTCTGTTTTCAGTGATAGATCTTAGTGCAGTTGACATTTCTTGTTAGGACACAGAATGTCCTTTGACTCACACGAGCAAATGCTGTGGCTTTGGTGAGAACAGGAAGTTTCCCACTCATACCAGTAATACCTCAGGAACTGACGCTTGGGCTTCTCTTCAGTGCTGGTGTCTATAATGAGCACTTTGGAAAAACATATGGTGTTCTGAACTTTTCCTCCTGATGGCTTAAAAATTCATGTTAAATGGTGGTTTGCATATTCAAATCTATAACCACAATAAACCATAGCAGAGAAATGACAATATCTTTTATTAAAGTTACACGACTCATGTAGCAGAGAAGTCCAGCTGAATTAACATACTGTTTCTTGAAAATAGGTAATTTATGTTGTGCTACAGTAGCAATACCATTACAAGGAAGTCTCCAAAGTTTAAAAATCTCTCCTCTGGAAATGAGCACCAAAAGAACCCAGCAATTTTATCTCCATTAATCTATCAGTCAGACTTCTTCACAGCAAATGTTTCATTATTAGTTCTTTGAAGTTAGTGTCAAACAAACATGTTGAAGAAAAATACCTTTGTGTCATTTTGGGAAAAAAAATCTGGAATGCAAGCTCTTCTCAAGCTATGTCAGGAATTCATCATGTTAAAGGCTTTGACCCTATTTCTGGAAGTACCTTTCATAAGACCCTGTAGAATTCAGGTACACACAGACATCCAGAAACAACACCCACTTTTATTTGCATTAGACTGGGTCTGAACATTGGATTTCTGCTATATAAGATTTCTCCTGTATATAATATTCCAGTTCAGGAGTGCTCACCTATTAAGGAATGGACATGCACGTTCAGCAATTATTCCTCTCTGAGCAAAATAGCAAGGCACAAATCTGCCAGCAATAACAGCAGTGGACAGGCTGTCTTAGTTCATCCTCGAAGCAATCCTGAAAGTGATTTTCATAACGTGGTTGAGTAGGTGGAGCTTTGGAACAAACTTACACAACTGGTATAACTGTTCATAATGCAAAGAACCTTTCAGGTAGTAAACTTTCACTCTTCTTCTGAAGTCTGCTTGCATTCAAGGTACTTTTGTTGGGAATAGAGTTTAAAAATAATTTCCCTTGAAGTCAATAAGTGACTCATCAAGACAAATGTTTTGACCAGGATTTTGTTTTCACTGGAATGTTTCAGAGTGTTTCAGAGATCAATGAGTGTACATAGCTTGAAAAGCCAATCAACCTTTAGAAGAGCCTGAAAAACATACTATTGTGCTGCTGAATTTGTCAATGAGGGAGTAACTAGTGAGAAAAGGGACAGACAATTCTGCAAATTATGATGAAATCAATGCATTCTCAGATTTAAAAATATTTTATATGGTTTCTTCCATTCATACAGAGAATATTTAATAGTTTTCTGTTAAGATGTTCCCTTTTTTTAAATTATTTTGCAAATTGGAAATTTTTGTGCAAATATTTTAAAAGGCCAATACATAATAATAAAAAAATGCATTTCATAATATATTTTCTGATAACTCTTTTCCAAAGTTTTTTCTAGGAGTTAGTATTTTGCGGCTAAACTTTAGTAATAACAGGAGACTTAAAAAGAAATTTTTGAGGCAAAGACTAAGTGAAACACACTAAATAAGTCCATAAAAAAATGCTAGTTTCATGGTACACTGAGATAGAGGGTTCCCATATTAATTTTTTAATTGAGGTGAAATATTAAGCTTCAAATGGACTCAACTTCATGTAGGTACAATACGAACACTTGAACAGGGGGTTAGATCTTTTCTTCAGGCAGTGGACAGAAATGGAATTTTTCTGGTATGTGTCTGATCTCATAGCGTGCCTTTGCTGTAAGAGAGGCGAGGTGCACTCTGCAATTGCCAGTGCTGCCCATTGGCCACAAAGGGGGCCTGTGCACTTAGCTGAGGTGCAGATATCTTCACTGCATGCATTTTGTCAAAAGAAGTATATCACAGGTCTCTTTTTGAAGTGTATGACAGGTCTCTTTTTCAACACAAATAATTGAAGGAAACACTGTTGACAAGGATCTCTCTTTGGTATAAAAGCACAGCTTAGTTCAGGTTAGCTTCTAATGGAAAAGCTTGAGGTTAATATTTGACCCTTCTTTCACCTCTGTGGCTCCACTGTGACTTCAGAAAACTTCACAGAATAGATCTTATTATTAGGCAGATAAGATTATAATACAGATTCAAGCATGAGGAAAATACCATGCTCATTCAAGTTTGCAAGTTCATTATGCTTGTTATCCCAAGACCTAATTTAAATGATTTTATTTCCTGACTTTTTACAATTATACAAAAGCAATTTGTTAAATGTTCAGTGAATAAGTAAATCAACTATTTCATTTTTCACATCATGGTTTCATTTTAAATATTCCCATAGAATTATTATTTTGTAATATGGTTTTAAAGTCATCCACCTTGAACTTCCTCACCCAGGAATCAATTATCTCACCTGAATAAATCTGCTTACAAGACAAAGAGTGTTGAAGTCATTGGATAAATTCCCTTAAGTTGAATGGATACACTTGTAGGGAGCATAAATATTTTTATAATCAATGTTAGATATTCTCAAAAGATTATAAGATTAAATCAAATGCAATCTTATGTGCTTGGGAAAAAAACACATATATCTACACTATTCTGATCAGCCTCATTTTTCAAATCTGTTCTATTGCATTTGAGAGTGGTCTTGGAATAGAGCTATAAATAAAGAAATTTGGAGGTTTTATTTTCTCAAGTTCTAAAAATTATATTTTCCTAGAAATTGGTACAGAGGAAATTAATCTTCTAGGTGGATTGTCCAAAAACATATGTAAGCAAAAAATCCCCAGTTTATAAGTATTAAAAGTATAATACTTTAATTACAAGAACAGACATTATGAACTGTAAATGTTGTGTAATATCATAATGAATGTAGGGTATAGGAAAAGCTATGAAATACTGGCAGATCACTCAGCAGATGAAATGAAACTAGAAAACACATGTCCAGACACAGTCAAGACTTCAATTTGCCATTTTCTGGAAAAGTCATGAAAGGAAAAACATTACTTTTACTTCTAAAGCCTCATGGATTATAAACCCATGAGGAGAAACCTTGTGGGATCAGACAGCACGTGGTGGAAAAAGTTAAAGATAGCAATCCAAAAGAAATTAGCAATGGCAGCTTCTGTCACAAACATTTTATTGGAGCTGTTATTCCATTTTCCTGGAAGACAGGGGTAGAAAAACTGCAATTAATTTTTCAGATTTTAAAATATATTTCGTATCTCAGAGAATGTGTTCTGCAGAAAACCCAGCCACGCATGAACTTTCTCTTATGAACATACATTTCCCACACTGTGGTCATCTCTGTACTCTCACCTCTTGGGAAGACGCCTGAGGAAAGAGAAAGTATTCCATGTTTAGTGTTAAGTGGTGTAACACCTATCTCTACAGTTTATTTCTGTAGGAAAAATGTAAAAGCCCAAAAGTGAAACATAGCAATGCTTTGTCCTATGGGGAGATTTGTCTCACTAGAGCTAGCTTAACTGTAGTACAGCACAAGATTTATTTCTTCTGCCATGCATTTGCTCATTGGGAATAAGAGGGGATGATGCCTTAAGTTTTAGCTTTTATATTATCCATATCTGTACTGTATTAGTGTGTAACTCTGAACTTCATATAAAGTGTTAGCAAGTTCTCCTCACAGTTTAGTCAGACAAAACAATCCTTTTCCAGTCAAGAGCCAAGGACACCATTGCAGCTTTGGGCCCAAAAAGTGTAAACAAGAGTGAATTGAGGAGAGCAAACTGGGAGGATGGGACTGCATAACCTGGAGCTGTAACTGGACAATTAACCCCAATATGTAAATGGACCAAAAATTAGAAAAGTGTGAAAACTTGTAACTTGAAGTCTACCTTGGGTCCATCTTGGGTGAGCTGGGCTCTTGTACTGCCCAGGGTGTATACTTTGAAGGCCTTCTAAGGCCTTCTAATAAATACCTACTTTATTCCTTTATCTCTGTCTCGCCTCTGTCCTAGCTAGCCTCTCAGGGAAGACAAAAGACAGTTTGAGTGAACAGGTGAACAGGTAAATGAATCATTATATGATTAGGGAAAAAAAAAAGAAGAGAAAAGAAAAGAAAGGTGGTCTTTTTCTTTCCAAAAAAAAGGTCTAACCTATATAAAGACCAAATTTATTGATTTACAAAAAATAAACAGTAGCTTTTAAAGCTAAAGTTTATTTGACTATACATTATTGTCAGTCAACTTTTTTTTATGGGATGTTTTAAACAATGAAAATAATTGAATCCTCTAGATGAAAAACAGCCAGCAAGACTCTCTTGATTCTGCTAGATATTGATTTCTCTTATCTCAGGCACTCAAACAGGCCAAACAGGCCAACACAGTAACAGCTGGAGGGAAGAACAGCAGCTGTCCTGAAAAGAACCAAACTGGAAAGCACATTGCCCAAGAGACAAAGATCACCTGCAGCTGCCCAGCATGGCACTAGGAATAGGCAGCCTGGCAAAAAAAAAACATGGACTGAAACAGCATGGAAGCTTCTAGAGCAAGCCAGGGGTGCCCAAAAGGTCAAGGCAGGAGATTACATCACTCTCAGGTCGCTGCCTTTGGTAAGATGTAAAAGGGTTGATACAAGTAGCCCAAGGCAAAAAACAAAACCAATGTTTAATTTTGTGAGAAGAATGAAAAAGAGCAGCCTTGTGACAGCCTGGTGATCAACAGGATGCGTGTTTGGCAAAGTTAAAGCAGTTTATCTGTTTTAAAAACAAGGCAGGAAAATAGGTCAAAATGCTGTGATCAGGAACCAGTCAAACCAGAGGAATCTGTGCTGGCTACAAAAAGTCATAAAACAACTCTCTCATACTAATATTTTTGTAGCCTTGCTATTTGCTCTTTTTATAGCTAAACACATATTTGCAAAATGTATTTTCTCTTTCTCTTTCATGATGAGCTTAAAAGTGGTGGAGAAGAGAATCCAGTACACATCTGCTTAAATGTAAGAACCTGAATGCGTCAGTCTTCCTTTTGTAAGGGTCTGCTTTGTCTTACTCAGCAAGTGCTGTTCAACAGCCTCAGAGGGAGACTGTCACCCTGCTGTTCTGCCCTATAGAATTTGCAGGATGCAGCCAGCTACAGCCTCTGTGCTCAATAAATAACACATATAGAGCTATGGCTGCTGGCTTTGATATTCACAGAAAATCCAAACCTCATCGCCCTCCAGATACCACCTGAGCTGGAGTACTGAGAGACAGGGAAAGCAATTAGGTCTGCTGAAGCTGAAATACACTTCCATCATTTTATTTCTCCTGCTGTAAATTTTATTAGTAAGTATTGATTAATTTCACTCATAACCACGCTGCAAATCAAAGACTTTAAAACCTTCTGCTTGTGTGGGAAGTCTGCAGAGGCTGTAAATGGGTCTGGTTCATTATATCACTGTAATTAATAAAAATGTCATGAAAATGAAACATTCTGGAAAATTTAGAAATATTTCCTTACATTGTGTGAACAGCATATTAGGAACAGGTTTCTATAGAGAATAGCATGCATATAAACAGATACTAAATATTAATCCATATTAAACTTTTCTTTTTAAAGCAATTAAAATCAGGGAAATTTTTTTTAGGTTAAAATGTGACTACCTCAGATGGGCAGCCATTTCAAAGCCTTCAAACCTGTCAAAGTGAACATAAATATGTCAGGAACAAGCAAGTAGGTGTGCCTGAGAGGAACACAAACAAACCAGGGACAATTCAGGCTTATTGCCCTTTGTATTCTCCAGACTTACATATTTACATTATGCCATGAATTCACATTTTAACAGGCACAATATTACATGCAATGAACAGGGATGAGTCCACAATGAGGAAGGAGGCAACCCCCAAGGTGGCCCAGGGTCCTGGCATGGTGCCTGCCTTCTGCAGGAACCTGGTCTGGTGCTCTTCTTTCTACTGAGCTGTGCTGATCCATCAGGGACTTGGGACATCCAGGAGAGTATGGGACTGTTTCTTGCAACGGGCAGTGTGTTGTAGGCAGCCTAAGCACATTTTCATTTTAGGCCACTTGTAAGGAAAATATGGATGAAGTAGTTTTGGAAATGTACAGTTTTTTTCTTGATCAAACAGTTTAAAAGACGTTATGCACAGCATACTTATCAGCCAGTGAGACCAACAACCAGCACTTTGTGAAACTTCCCCATGGCTACATCCTTGTCTATATTGAAAGGGTCAGAGGAATTCAAGTGTTATGATGTTTTCATTAAGCAGTGATTTTTCCATCCAGAAGCTGAAAGAAGCCTGTTTGAGCATTTTGTCACTACTTTGGCAAACCCTGCCTGGGGACCACCCCAACTCTAGCCAGATTTTGGCAGATGGTGGCTGCTAAAGAGAGTGATGAAGCTATAATTGATATAGAAGATTTGGCCTATTCTGTTAGAAGCAGCTCTTGTTCCAGCTTCTTTGAGAAGGCTGCCTGCAAGTAGGGGCTTTGGACTAACTTCTATAAAAATTAGGCCTAAAAATTAGGAGAGATACTGTTAGACTATTGCAGAGCTGCTGATCTACACTGAGTAAGGAGGCTTTGTCTTGGCTCGTATTTATGCTGCCAGGATAACAAAAGCCCATCTTTCAACTCAGCCAAGTTGGATTACAGATACACATGTAAGCTACCTGATTCAAAATATCCCTGTCACTCAATCTAGCTCCAAATATTGCAAAGATGTGCGTGAAAAATGCAGCACTGGAGACTGATTTGTGTATATCAGATATGTGAATTTTCTGGGTTCCTACTGACAACCTTAAAATGCACCTTGCACATGCTCCTTACACAAAGAATATGTTGGATTTTTGCTGTTGGATAGACAAGTCCTGTTGTTATTGCACAGCCAGAGACACAGTCATGTTAGGCTCTTCTCCTGCTTGCTGGAGTGCCTGAATACAGAAATTCATCTGGTTGGATGAAAAGGCAGATTGCAGAGGAGAACACAACCCAAGGCTAATCCTTGTTTATGTATTTCTAGTCTTATAGCACACAGAACAGTGAAAATGATTCCTTTCTTGATGGGAAAGATGCCTGATTACAGGCATGAACAAAAATAATTTATTATTCAGAATTATAGGCATATAGACTTAATACAATTTTTTTTTCACATAGTTTTAAAATTTTCTGAATGAAAATAATTTAATTAGGTTTCTTAGGGTTTCTGGTCCTAACAGCTCTTTAAACAAGCACCATATGAAATTATCCTGTGGGAATTTTTCTTTCTTACTCTTTTATGCACCTGTTATTTTCTTCAACACATTCTATTTTGACAGTGTCTGTGTCTTGCCTTTCCATCTAACTTTCTGCTGCTGTGAAGAGTGTTTTGGAAAAAAAAAGATGGCCTTTTTTTTTATTTTCTGACAAAAGGACTAGGGAAAAAATTGCCTGATGGAGCTATTACCTTCAAGTACTTTGCCAATATGATGATAATGAAAGTTATTTCCTCCTGTAGTTAAAAATACGCTTTTCAAAGTATCATTTCAGTCCTCGAGCCACTTCTCATGACTCATTGCTCCAAGACAGGGATCTACAGCATTGTTTATGAGGTTCTTAATATTAAAAATATACATTCAGTGTTTCCCTGAGTGTAGAAAAACAGTTAAATCCAGATGCATATGTAAGTCTGAAACTGAAACAAACTACACACAAATACCAATATACTTAGCTACAAGTATACAACAGCTTTAGCTATTTAATTATAGAATTTTGAACACATTGGAAACTACCTGATGTTGCAAATAAAGCAAAATAGGGGTAAATTACTGTTTTAAGAAATATCTGGTTACATAGCTTAGGCTGAGAGAAGCTTTGCAACTCCCACTTAGCCTACACTAGCTCTCTAGGTTAATATATCCATAAAGTTTAGGTGTTTGGATATTTTCACTCTGTGTATAGGTTTTATCTCTTGTGGAGCTTGCACTTTTGCTCAAACAAACAGTGAGTTTCAAAAGAAACTCTTATAGTTATTAATGAAATAAATTTGTTCCCTTGTAAAGAGACATGTTCAATGAATTCTTCTGAAAGGCTACTGACCACCCCATCCCACTACTGCAGGAATAAATGTAGCACTTTCCCAGGAGCAAAGAGCCCTCCTCACATTGAGGAGTCCCTCAGAAACAGGCTGCTGCAGCCTGGATCCCCCATGGGGCCACAAGTCCTGCCAGCAAACCTGTTCCAGTGTGGGCTCCTCTCTCCATGGAGCCATAGGTCCTGCTCCAGCACAGGTTTCCCACCGAGTCACAGCCTCCTACAGGTATCCCTCTGCTTCGTGGGCTGCAGGTGAATATTTTCTCCCCCATGGACCTCCCTGGGCTGCAGGGGCACAGCTGCCTCACCATCGGCTGCACCAGGGGCTGCAGGGGAATCTCTGCCCCAGTGCCTGGAGCAGCTCCTGCCCCTCCTTCTGCACTGATCTCGGTGTCTGCAGGGCTGTTTCTCTCACACCTATCCTTACTCCTATCTTCCTTGGCTGCAATCCTCTTACACAAAAACTTTCTCTCCTTCTTATCTCTGTTATCCCAGAGGTGCTACCACTGGCTGATGAACTTGGCCCTGGCCAGCAGCAGATCCATCTTGGAGCCATCTGACACTGTTGGACATGGGGGAAGCTTCTGGCAGGTTCTCACAGAACCTGCCCCTGTATCCCCCTGCTCCCAAAACCTGGCCACACAAACCCAATACAGACATTAAAAAAGCATTAAAAAAAAAAAAAAATCTTCATGCAGCAGTGTCTGCATGCTGAGACATCCAAGGAAATCACTCAACAAAACTTAAGTTTTACTTGATTCTGTAACAAACTCCTGAAGCTGCCTCCCTGGTGTCAGGACACCATGCACTGTGTAGGAGGAGCTGCAACTTCCATTGTGACTTTGGTTTATGAACCTCCTGCTAAGGAAGTCCTGGAAGGAGTGATGTATCACAGGGAAGAGAACAAGAATCTCAGTATAAAGCCCACTCTTCCTCCACCACTGAAACTGAGATCTTTGGTGTGTGAGCTCAGTTTGTTGCTGTTCTTTCACACTTGCAATCACTGAAACAGGCTGCTGTGACTGTGGAGGTGGTATGTTGGGTCTGTGCGAAACAAACCAGCCAGCACATATGTGTGGGCAGCCGCCTCATTGTAATTTAGAGAGGTTTGTCAGCGAGCTGCAAGGATGGTGGATGGAAGAGTGGCAGAAGCAATTTGAGGCTGTGTGGGAGAGGAGCTAGTGCCCTAGACATGCTCTGCCTGTGGATGGGAGCATTGATGCTCCTCTGGAGAGTTCAAATGTTGATAAATTCCAGTAAAATATACAAGCTAAAAATAACAGGATGGCTCTTTGTCTGGAGTAAATCAGCAGGGATGTGTTGAATCTCCAGGTTTACCTCAGCTGAGAATCTCAGCTTGTGTATCTCACCCTCATCTCACAGTGTTCTGCCAGCATGTTGGGGGATATCTGGATCATCTGGATTTAACCACATTCTAGTGCTGAGTTGAGAGGTGGAAGAAATTGAATAAGACGAATTTTTAATAACAACAATTATTCATTTAATGTTGTTCATATTTATCATCAATTTGGAATCAATCAGTTGCTCTAAAATGAAAGGTTTATGTATGATAAGGATTTTATTTTTTTTAGACTACTGTGGAATAGTTTAGAAAATAGAAGCTCAATTGAAATCAAGAGAAACTCTCTAATAAAACTATTACAGTGAGAAAGCAACAGCTTTCTGTCTCTGAAACCTGGAGACTATAACAACAGTTACCTGAATTTGAAAAGCTATTACATGTAGCTTAAAAGCATTTTCAGAAAACATGCAAGCTGGCATGAAAGAAATTTCTGTCCCTTCTGCGGAAATCAGTGCTTAACTTAAGAAATACAAGTAACATTTTACCTAGAAGCACAGCATGTCCCTTGTTGGAAGTTAATTTAGATAAATAAGTGGCCATCCACTCCTGCAATTAATAAATTAATTGTCAGGGCTTTCTTGAATCAGAGTTTGTTTTTGGAGAGCAAGAGAAGTGAGCCTTACTTTAAAGAAAAACATGCTTCAAACCCTAAAAATGTTAGTCTGTAATCCACTGATTTGAGTGTATCAGAATTAATGCACATTTAGTTGTAAAACAGTTAGATTTTCTTTGACCAATTTCAAGCATCCCAAATCTAGTAAACCCGCAGTCTAGAAGCAGCATCTCTGTCTCCAAAGGATCGGGGTTTCTGTGCGTAGGAAAGGCCAAGATGGATTTCATGAGATGGCTCTTTACAACCTCTCAGTCTTTCTATATGAATTTCATGTCATCATCCTGGTGCATTTCCTTCAGAAGTAAATTACCAATAATCAGCCCAAGTTTAATAAGATATCACTATACACTGTAGCAAGGAAGAACAGCTCTCTATCCTTTAAATTTTACAATAATGCTTAAAAAAGCATACTAGCCTAGCAGTTCTTAATCTGAAGTTGTTCCAGCTCATCTCCTCTGTTTCTTATTGCCATTCATATCCTTGTTTAAAATAGCAGAGTCTGCATCAATTTTTATTTCCCTGCCATCTATTATTCCTCTCAGCCTTGAGCAATATTAAACCAAAGCTTTCATACTTTCCATTCATTTTCATCTGCCTCATGCTCAGCTTTTACTTGTATTTAAAGCACTCTTAGCAAGAAAAAAGTCCGCAATGTGTGATCAAAGTATCGGAGGGACCTTAGCATTTATTCTGTTACTCATAATCTAAAACATAATCATAAGAGGTAAACAAATAACTTGTAATGAAAAGTAAATAAGAGAGAATTGATTGTGACTATTGTGGTTTATTTGCAAAACTTTACAAATTTATTATATTCAGAATATGCCATGAAGTATTACAATGTGAGTGCTTACAAATTACAGGATGCATGTGTATCAAATACAAAATCAGAATATAATGTGATATTAGGTCATCCAATTGTCAGTATACTTTATGCCCCTGAGCTGTTTATAAATAGGTAGCAGCATTGAAAGATTCATAATTTCAGGAGGTTTATAAATAGGTATGGAATGTTTTTCCCTACATGAATAACACATTTTCAGTGTTCCATATTACAGCCTGAAAATCATGTCATACTCATTAGTGTACATTAAACCACAGGACTTTGGCATTTATCTCCTTATCTCAGTTAATTGGTTTAAAAAAAAAGAAAAGAAAGAAGAGTACATTAAGGCTGGTATAAAAAAAATTAAAAAAGAGAAGATGCAATGAAGGACACAAAAAGAAAACTAATTTTCAGTTGTGAATAATCTATTCATGGAGTTCCACCTAGTAAGTGTAAGCTCAAATATATTCATAGAGTGTATATACTATTAGCTTGACTGTGACAGAATCCTTTCTTTTTTGGTGGCCAAAATCTCCTTGGAAATATGTTAGTTTTCCTAGGTAATATCTTTTAATACTTTGTGCATTAGAGAGCATTCAGATTTTACACAAAGTCTTGTAATGTCCTGTGCTGTGGGGACTATGGCCCTTAGTTTGCATCAGAAGGCTTGCTTTGTCTTGCCTCCCAAGGGAAGGTAATGCAGCCTTGTTCCTGAAAGGCCCCTGCACCTCTTACTCATGTGCATGGTTATGTCAGGTCTCTGGACTTTCTCTTCTGACCAGCAGAACACCCTCAGGAAATGAAAGTGGATTTAGACCCTACTATCCTGCTGTGCGATGGTGCTGGTAAAAGTTAGCAGAATGGTGTAAAGAGACTCAACTCTTCTGGAATGCCACAAAAAGCCACGGGCTCATAGCTTGTCATTAAAACAAATGTAAAATGCCATTTAGCAGCCAATACAAGACAAGAGATTAAATCAGGAGTCTGGGTCATATTTTGGAGACTGCAGCTGCTCTTATAGGAGCAGGTGAAAAAAGAGACACTGAAATGAGTCCCAGCTGTTTTGCACTCTGTTTGCTGGCTTCCTCTATGGCTATCACAGCTTCGTGGCATTGCCTGCTGGCTCTGGCTTTGCCTTAAAATGGAGTACATCTCGTCTGAGAATTCAAAAGTGACTTTGTTCTTGCTTAAGGGGAATCTGAAATGATGATAATGAGTCAGGCTGAGGTTTGACAAGGGCGTTTTCCCACTGAGGTTGATTTGCTCTAATGGCTATTGATTCAACAGACTGTAACTTGGAAGAAAGGAGGAGCTGTGAATGGAGCTGGGCTGGAGGAATTAAATTACCCTAATGTAACTTTTAATGGACCTACCAGCAGTGTCCACTCCTTCCAGAAGGCCCTGAAAACAGCTCACTCCATAATTTCAGGCATTATCACAGGCAGTTGCATTGCTAATGCTGTGTATTGATAAAAGGATAAATGCTATTTTTGCTCTTGGTGTCAGGAGGACTGGGTATCACATTAACAGCATAGATCGCTGAAGTCCTGTCCTTGAAATAGTCATGGCTTTCAATTTCTTTCTCAGCATGTGTTTAAATATTCCCAAGAGCCCCAAACTGCCTCAAGTTGCTTCCTGTTTAAATAAAAGATGATTCCTCTTTTTATTCTGTGGAATCCATTCAAAAGAAAAGGTCATGCCCAAAGGGAGAAAGCAATTTCCTTATTCTTCTTTTCAGAGCTCTAGGGATTTGTAATTTAAGTTTCCCAGAATACTCTCCATTTTTCTATAATTGATATTCTTTGTTAATTTTCTTTTTTGGGGGGCAGTGGTGTCATGTTTGTCTAGTCCTAAAGCAAACTCAGCATTTACAGTTGTTAAACCCTGGGCCCCTCATAAATGCATCATTATTGAGATATCCTCAGATTAGGTAAAAAGAAAATAAAAAGAAGTTATTACTTTTAATTTACTTTGTTTCTGCTTATACCTGACACCAGTCATTCTAAATGCACCTTTCTTTCTCACTTAAAAAGCTGAGACCATGAAATACTTCACAGGGAGGTATTACTGTTTAATAATAAACATTGCTTCAGTGGTGACTGCAAGGTTTTTTCTTTTTCAGAAGAATTTTTGTCTGAAAATGTATATGACCTGGCTCTTAGGCCAATGGGGAAAAATAAGTCCATCAGCTCTGAATGATATTTGAAGAGATTTATTTTCCCTATGATGTAAAAAAGCATACATATTTTAAAAATTGGTTTTGTCTCTTCTTTTTTATGTTATGTCTTACATTGATTAAACTATATTAATGATAATAGAAATAAGATAAATTGTTTATGGTTAAGCCCCTGTGGATATAGTAAATACCAACATAAATGGATCTAAGTCCATTTAATTCTATGGAAGTTGAAGCTCAGGAGTCAAAACATAATATGTTAAAATTATTAGATTCAATTACTATAAATATTTTTATTTTTGAAGAATGGATAATAGACACATTATGTGAACAGCTGTTAACATAAATTATGATATCTAATTATGAGTTTAAAATTTATTCTAATACTGAGAAGTGTTCAACTGCATTTAAAAACTCATAGTCAGAAAATCAGCATTTCTGGCTGGAATCTGCTTTATTTTCATTTATTTGCATTTTCCATGTTGGTTAGTAAGGAGTAGGTACTTACTAAATTACTCAATACTGCCAAGCTAACAAGTATGCTAAATGTCTTTAGGCTTTTTTTACTTTCTTTACAGTCTCTTTTCCCCACTCCTCCTGTCTTACACAGGTTTTGTTAGTTAGGTTTCTGGAAATACCCTACTGGTCAGGATCAGGAATGTTGTTGGGGCTCCCTGTCACCTACTTGACTGCTCTTGTTTGGATTAGGACACTGCCACCAGCCCTCCCTTCCCTGGTATCTCCCTGACTCCTTCCTTCACCCAAGCTTGCTCCAAGCTATGAAATTCCTTCCCCTGCACCTTCTCTTCCCAAGGGCCACACCAAGAATCACAAGACCACAATCTGTTTTCAGTCCCACATACTGGTCAGGCCTTGCAGTGGCCCACGGTGTCGTTTGAAGTCTGGATACTCCCGAAGAGATGAAGGTTTTGTGGATGCCTGGTGTTACCAGGGTTCAGCTTTGTTACGCACAGGCAACAGCAAGCGCAGACACCCTCCCGTGATGATGGGAGGGGCTGCAAAACAAGCTGGTCAAACTGTTTCAGAACAACTGGGGTTTTCAAGCTGGCATACATGAACAAGTTTAATGAATATTTATGAACAAAAAATTGGTTTAGAACTCTCTAGATAAACTCATGCATAATTCAATAGTCAGAGTTGAAAACTAAAGACCTGCAGTCTGCTTTCCTTAATGTAACATTAAGGGTAGACATTTTTATAAGTAGGCCATCACCTATTCCTATCCCATACAAGTCCAGACTGATTACCTCCTACACGTGCATTTATTATTCATAAGTATCTCCTGAAAACTATGGTTAACCTTTAAGAGCATGTTTTGTTTGTGAACTTTCTGCCTATCTTTCCAAATTTCTTACTTGTAATGGATAACACTGCAAGTGGATGACTGAACCATTTTGACAGTAGAGCTAATAATGGAGCATGAGACCATGATATAAACTTTCCTTATAAATAATCATGGAGGTTAAAAAAAATCATGGGTGCTAAAAATGCTACAGCTTTTTGGCATACAAAGTACATTAGATACTTGAGAGGAATCTTTATGGGCAGTGAATAATGCAAGATGCAATCATAGCAAACCAAACTGATAGTCTCTGTTCCCTGGGACGCTGTGGATCAGGCTTCCCTGACTGCATCTGATGCTGGATGAAGTAATGTATAAGAATTTGTTCTATTGAGCTGAGCAAAATTTCACAAGGGTGCCATAGTGGATACATAATAGTATCAATCTGACTATGACTATTGTCGCTTGGCTTGAATGGATGACGTCTGGGGAGGGGGTGTGTGTGGGGGAGAGAAAGATAAGAAGGATGACAAGTGACAAAATACACTAAAAATAAAAAGGAGACTGTTGGTATTCCATCCAAGGTCCTGGATGTGATCTCTGCAGCAAATGAAAGAAGCTAAATGTTCAACTATTCTTTCTAAGTTTTCATTTTATGCATGCACTATTACAAACCCATTTGTAAACCTAGAAAATTCTTTAAATTTATATTTAAAAAGTCTGTATATGTACATTTAAAATCTGGTCTACAAACCTGAATACAATGTTGTGATGCGGAGAAGCCTTTTTCCAGCACTGACTCAACAAATTCTTTCAGAAATGAAAGTAGGTGTCTGACACATAAACCTCTGTACTGTTTCAGCAACAGGTCCCACCTAGGAACAACTTGGTAGTTATTTGCCAGGCTGAGATCAAACCAAACCAAAGGAGGAACTGCCCTTTCCCCACTCCTACATTCTCTGATGAACAAATTATTCAAAGACATAAACCAAGCTGTTGAAAAACTTCAGACTAAAGAATGTGCAGCAGGTGGCAACATATGTGTCCAGTTAGTTCCAGCCAAAACAGTCTAATTTGCAGAAAAGGGTACAGAATTTCACTGTGACTCAGCTGAGGGGGTGATTCAAAGATGCTCTAGCTCAAGTGCTAGACTTGATGAAGAGATTAGTTATTAAATAAATGGAATTTCTAGACTATTCTGACCTTTTGGATGCACAATAATTAATTTAATACTCTAAATTTTGTCTGTTAGGGGCTCAATTTCCTTTGGGATTTGGTTTTCTGCTTCTCCATTTCCAAATACATTAAAATAAAAATATTTGTGTAGTATAAAACTTATGAAAGAATAAATTAATTAGGCCAAAACCAAATTATGAAGTATCTGACCATTTGACCATTGCAATATACAGAATTGAATATTTAACTACTTTTTTAATGCATGCACTCTCCCTCTAGTGGTGATGTATTCACTGCTTGGCCCAGTCACCACATTTCCAACTGCAGGATGATTATGGCCTGTCAGAATTAGTAATTTTGATGACATTATATCAAAAGCAATTGCTGTGACTGAAAACTAACGGGACTTACATGTTGAATAAAGAAAATGAGAATGAAGGAAGTAGCAACTTTCTGAAGTCAACAGTCAACAGAATAACAAAAAACCCTATTGGAATAGTGACTGAAAGCTATTGCTACCTGCTGGATATGTGGCTGGATTTTAGTGGTTTCTCTTTAATTATGTCTGCAAAGTTACAAAAAGTAAAAATTCATAGTTATGAGTTTGGTTTTTTTTTGTTTTGCACCAAAATTAACATAGGTCTAATAGTGCTTTAAAGCCCATGTGGATAGGCCTGGTTACTGAAACCACATGGTCCAAAAATTGATTAAATTATATAAGATGAAATATAAATTAATATTAAGGATATACATAATGATGAAACAGAATATTTTCTTACAATATGTCATCACCAACTAGTGGAATGATTTGGGAAATTGTAATTTCTTCTTAATAAAAATGTCTTTGTGAGGAAAGGAGGAAGGAAAGATGGGTGGCAACTGTTGAAAACAGTTTGAATTTAAGTCTACCTTCTTTTTGGGAAAAAAAATTTATTTTTGAGAAACTTTTCTGAGCAAATACAATACGAAGGTTAGTCTGCACCAAAAAGAAGCTAAGTGTACCTCCTTTCTAAAACAAAGCCAAATGAAACCAAGCCAAACTATACAGCAAGCATGAGTTTCGCAAAGTAGAGATATTTCTTTGAAGGAACTTAATTATCACAAAACCCATATTTTTCACAAAATCCACATTTTACAGAAAATTTCCAACAGGCATGTGTATTGAAAGAGCTCTTCAATCTGAGCACTTGACATTTCAGGTATGTTGGCTGGAGTTATAATGGATAGCTCTTATATAAACCCTTTAAATCACTGTCGTTGAAGAGATTCATGAAAGTGATCAAGATAAATTTTTTTTAATCTGTAGTGGTAACCAACAAAGACAACAAATTTACCAACAGATATGGTATCTGGCTGGTAGTAAAATCCAGGAATTTTAAGAGACTAAATTACTTCAGGGGTTTGTTTTTGTTTTGTTTTGGTTGGTTTTTTGTTTTTTTTTTTTTTTTAACATGATCAAGAAAACTAAACTAATGAATACAGGCATCTTGAAAACACTCTGTTTTGCTAATTTGAATATTATCTTTTTAATTACAATAAATACTTTTAGAAGGACTAATCCCCCAATGAAAATGTCCGAGAAATGAAAATCCTACTTTGTTTGCTTTTTCATTGTCAAGAAAACATTGATTAAAATGTATTTTTTAGAAGAATGAAAAACTATTTTGAAAAACTAAATTGAAACACAAATTTTCCTTGTGATTTTTCAGAAATCTGAAACTTTGCTAGATATTTTCAAAGCTATGAAAAGCTACTTGCTTTGAATGCAAATCCTCCTAACCTAAGGTAAGTAATATGGCTACTTGTACTACTACTATTTTGGTGCAAAACAACAAAAAAAATCATAACTATGATAGTTCTTGTAACTTTGCTGCTACATGAAATGAGCTTTGTGTGGGGATAGGATCTTTGGCCAGGGAAGAGCTAATTAATATTTATTTATGTATTTATACATCTTTATTTTTTAAGAAAGGTAACCTTCTATATGTACGGGCTCCACTTTGAACAAATAGAGTTTCTTTTTAAATGTTTCTCAAGAAAGAAGATGAGGTGCAGAGATTTAAGATATTTCATTTCTCTCCAGTGAGCACACATTAGCTCAATAGATTGTATTTTTGAGA